>NC_040084.1:14214624-14839624 GCF_003369695.1 Bos indicus x Bos taurus | reverse complement strand
ACTGAATATGTTGTCAATGTGTATTCTGTAGTGGAAGATGAATACAGTGAGCCTCTGAAGGGCACAGAAAAAACATGTAAGTCAGATTAAAAAAAAAACTCAATGTTTAATTTATTAAGGTAAAGAGGTGACAGGCCATGTGGGATTTTTTTTCATTTTCATTTAAAAAAATTATTGAAATATTGTTGATTTACAGAGTTGTGTTAGTTTCAATGGTATATAGCAAAGTAATTCAGTTATATGTGTACATTTTAATTTTCAGATTTTTTTGAGATTCTTATAGATTATTAAAAGATATTGAGTGTAGTTCCCTGTGCTATACAGTAGGTTCTTGTTGATTGTCTATTTCATATATAGTTGCTGTTGTTCAGTCGCTAAGTTGTGTCTGACTCTTTGTGACCCCATGGACTGCAGCACACCAGGCTTCCCTGTCCATCACCATCTCCTGGAGTTTGCTCAAACTCAAGTCCATTGAATCGATGATGCCATCCAACCATCTCATCCTCTGTTGCCCTCTTCTCCTCCTATCCTCCATCTTTTTCAGTATCAGGGTTTTTTTTTTGTAGATCAGATCAGATCAGTCGCTCAGTCATGTCTGATTCTTTTCGACCCCATGAATCGCAGCACACCAGGCCTCCCTGTCCATCACCAACTCCCAGAGTTCACCCAGACTCACGTCCATCGAGTCAGTGATGCCATCCAGCCATCTCATCCTCTGTCGTCCCCTTCTCCTCCTGCCCCCAATCCCTCCCAGCATCAGAGTCTTTTCCAATGAGTCAACTCTTCGCATGAGGTGGCCAAAGTACTGGAGTTTCAGCTTCAGCATCATTCCTTCCAAATATTTTTGGAGAAGGCAATGGCACCCCACTCCAGTACTCTTGCCTGGAGAATCCCAGGGACGGAGGAGCCTGGTGGGCTGCCGTCTATGGGGTCGCACAGAGTCGGACACGACTGAAGCAACTTAGCAGCAGCAGCAGCAGCAGCAGTGTGTATATTTTAACCCCAGCCTCCTGATTTATCTCTCCCCACCTCTGCCACTATCCCCCTTGGTAACTCTAAGTTTGTTTTCTATGTCTGTGAGTCTATCTGTGTTTTGTAAATAAGTTCATTTGTAGCGTGTGGGATTTCTGTAAGCCTTCCGAATCATCCCTTTATTTGATATCTCTTCAACACACATTTACTGAATGTGTACTTTGTGCAGGTTCTCAATAAATACTCTGTGATTTTCTGCTTTTACCAGCTGCTCCTACCATCTTGGAACCCACTGGGTATTCATGGCAAGAGTTTACCTTAGAGGGAAGGGTACCTTTCACGATTGTCCACCTCTTAAGGGAAGGTACCATGTGGGAAGTGGGACTCAGAGTATCTGGAGGAGCAGCTGTGCAGGAATCATCTGATTCAGTTCTGCATGAGGCCAGATCTTCCAGCTGGCAGCGAGAGCTCCTTTTTTATTGACTTTTGGACTCTGGCCTTTACCAGAGAAGCTCTGATGGCTTTGGCTTTGAGTAGAGCTTTGAGGAAAGATATTCCTCACTCCTATTCCTGGTGGGGTTTCTGAGGCCATATGAAAATACTCTTTCCTTCTCCCATCTTCTTGGCTGACCTCCAGGAAGAAGGGAGGCCTTTTATAAGAAAGAGGAAGGAGTGGGCGTAACTCCAAGTCAAGAATTGACTCCACTGACTGCTCAGTCCCTTAGGTCTTTATCTCTCATATTTCCCTTCATATTAGACCATTAGGTGGGAAATAATAATTTCATAATGGGCAGGATTAATCTGATAATTCCTTAAAACTTTAAAGTCCATCTTTGAACAAAAAACTAGAAAGCTGTGTGGATATTAAGTGAAGAGGAAACTGTAAGCCTGTTACTGTGCCTCATGGGCTAATCTTCTCTTTGAAGAATCCCCTGAGTTCCACTTATTAATAGACATCACTCTCACTTATTTTTTTTAAAGTAAAAATGAAATGAAATACTAGGTTGGCTTTTTATGTATGAAATTCTATGATTGAAGAATGAAAATGGTCGATTTACAGATGTTCCAGAAAAAGAGACTGAAACCTCAGGAAGTTATTCTCTGTTTTGGCTTTCGGATAGACACTAGAATGCCATTTTACATTTAAATGTCTTTTTCTCTATGAAATAGTTATCACATGCAGTCTTAGTAGGTGTTGGTGGTAAACAATGAGATTGGGTTTTTGAGGGGAGAGAAAGGGCTTCTATTAACTCTCACTGATTACTCACAGCAGCCCGTTTTCTATTTACCATACACTAATATCAGTAACTGCATTGCACTTTACCACTGAGCCACTGGAAGCAGTTAACAAATAAGGAGAATGACAAGAGTTAGACAGATGTTTGCTTTTTCATTTCAACAGTACCAGTGCCTGTGGTCAGCCTGAACATTTACGACATTGGCTCAACCACCATGCACGTGCAGTGGCAGCCAGTGGGGGGCGCTACCGGCTACACTGTGACCTACGAACCCATCAATGCCACAGTTCCGACCAAGCCCAAAGAGGTGGGAGCCCTTTGTTTGTTTATCTTGGCTCTTCTGGAGGCTTCACTGTTGTCGAGTCCCCGTTAAGGGGCTCATTAGCTCATGTATAGCTTTACACACAAAACAAAAACAGATTAGATTTGTGGCCTGTGACACATCTTAAAAAAAAATATATATATATATATATATCAGTATGAAAAGGGAAATGCTGTTCAGAGAAATGAAAAATAAAAGTTGTGTTCAAATCTAGTGGTCACAGCTTGGTGTGATTGGCTGTCCCTCATTAGCGGAAATGTTTTATTTGAATGTGTTCTTTCGCCTTGGCTCATCCATCTGCAGATGCGCCTGGAGCCGACAGTGAATGATGTGCAGCTGAGTGACCTCTTCCCCAACACCGAGTATGCAGTTACAGTCCAGGCTGTCCTGCATGACCTCACCAGTGAACCCGTCACAGCAAGGGAAGTCACCTGTAAGATGTCGCTGGGTTTCCTTCTTCTCTCATTGCTGTGAATGAGGCTCATTTGTTAAGCTTTTTCTTTTGCCCAATGATGCTAAAACTGATTTTGATTGTTTGTGTATAAGTTGTAGGGTTATTCATTATGGCCAAGGTTGTTTCTAGACTTAGGGCAGCATCTTAATCAATTATTAAGATTTGCATTTATTTTTCCATATTTAACATATTAGATTTTCAGATGGTATCTTATAATCAGTGGTGTCTTACCATTGCTCTTGGTGAGGTGTCAGTCAGGGAACAGAGCATAAAATAATGGTGCATCTTAAAGTCCATGTTGTCGATCCATGAATATGGTATACACCATTAGTGAGAAGGGGATGTTGGAGAAAAATACTAGGTTTAAGATCAAGATGTTCCAAGTTCTTGTTGAAGTAGAAACTATGGCACATCCGAATCAGTCTGTTTATGTTAAGTAAATTAACTTAATCCCCAAACATATTGATCAACTATGATGTTCCAGTCTTGTGCCTAGGTTTTGGGAATGTCCTAATAAATAACGTAGAGCAAGGTAGAGGACCCTGACTCCTTCATGGTTTGCACTTCTCTCGTGTGTGTTGTTCAGCCTTCTGTGTGTTTCTGGTTTGTTTCACTAGCATTTCGGTGCTTTTTCTTGAAAAGTGACAGTGATGGCACTTAGGACCCTGGTCTTACCCAGCTGGTAGTTTCGTTTCATGCTTCTTGAGGTGGGCATGCTGGGATTCTAAGCATGTCTTGGCTTACATTTTGTGAGTCTCAGACTGCATTTCTAAGGAAATTAAGAAGTTGTAAGAAACCTTCAGGGGGGTAAGGGGCTGAGACAGAGGCATGAAGAGATAGAAAAGAGAAACCCTGCAAGGCGGGGCAGGATATAGTCACTGACATCAAATAATCACCTTTTACATGTCAGACCCTATTGGAGCTTGTGACTTGTAGAAATGGGGTGGTGGTGGGTGGACAGAGTAGGAATCCAGCCAGGCATGGCGACATATCCTGGAGGTGCTGAGTGAGGGGACCCAAGTCATAGTGGGATTAAAGACAGACGTGGCTATAGATTTGGATATAGGGCTGGACTGCAGCAGCGGAGGAGGGGGAGGACACAGAAAGAGGCCGAGAGAAGAAAGCATTGAAGGGATGCAGGGGTAGGAGCAGAGAGGTGGAGATTCAGGAAGAGACATGTGCAGACTTGAAATGAGAGACGAAGAAAGTTGGTCAAACAGGCAGCTGGAAAGAGTGAGCTACGTCTCATGTGACAAGAGAAAAACTCTTCTTTAGTTATCCTCCTCCTTGTCCTTTTTAAGGTGAAGGTTTGTTTGACTTGGGAAAAATTTATCGTTGGATTTGCTCCTAACCATTTGGGTTTCTGTGGGTTTTTTCTTATGAACTTATTGGATGTGTAATTTTGAATCATCTTCATTCTTCACTCTTGTAACTGTTTTGTTTTGCTATCACATAACTTCAGGAAGCATGACACTTTGATTTCAATCTCAACTGATTTAATATTTGATTAAAAACATAAGCTGTACATTTATGGCAAATTATGATTTATTATAGCTGAGCAGCAAGAAAGAGTTTATTTAAATAGAATGGGAGAAAGTTAAATATGAATGAGAAAGAGTTGTTATAAAAATTTAAATGTATCCTATTTTTAAAAAGCCTTCTTAAGAATTCAGCTGTATCTCATAGAATCAAAGTGCTTTTGTCATCATGACCAATTTGTTTAGTTACTTTGCTGCACACCTTTAAGTTTTCTTCAAGCAACTTCTTGAAAGCTCGTGTGGAAGCTGCAGAGCTTTGTGGTTGAGAATAAATTCTGGTCCTAATTTATCATGCGTCTCCAGTGCCTCTGCCCAGTCCCCGAGACCTGAAACTCAGAGACGTGACTCACAGCACCATGAACGTCGCATGGGAACCCGCACCTGGAAAAGTGCGAAAATACATCGTTCGCTACAAAACCCCAGAAGAGGAAGCCAAAGAGGTAGGTTGAGGTTGGAAGCGGTTTAGAAATATTTGTTTTCCTAGTAGTTTAACAGAAGAATCTAAACAGGTATAGCATGTTTTGAATACTTGACACTTTATGAACATACTGTTGAAAACTTGTCATATATTAACAAAGCACTATTTGAATATTGATAATATATTGGACTGTTTTGCATTTAGTTTAGAAATGTTTTGCTGTGTGATATTAATCCTAAAACATCATCCCTTAGTAGATGAAGGGTTACAGAATCTAGATGGTATTTCACTCTCCACCTGATGCCTAATATGATGCTCTGCATTCTATGAATGACTAAGAAAATGTCATAATGATGTTCCTAAAAATGAAAGGTATCAAGGGGATTCAGGAAAGAAGAGGGGGAGTTTGTTGAGGAATAGGGAGGTAGGACAGTTGAATGGGACAGAGAGAAAGTATGAATATAGTGTCAGAAGGGTATCTCTTTGGCTTTGAACGTTTCTGAATTGATGTTGGGATGAAAAGCTATTTCTGTGACAACCTGCTTCAGAGTGGGAGCAAACTGAGGGGCTTCACCAGCAAATGGGTTTAAAATGTATGTTCCCCTGAAGGGACATGTAAGAACCTCAGAGGCAGTTTTGGAAGCTAGAAATAGTTTCTGTAAGCACCCAGTTGCAGACTGTGCTGGTCTTCTGAACTGCGTGCAGGCTAATTTAGACCTGTGCACATATTCTTTTCATTCTGGGTTTCAATTTTCAGAAGCAGTACAATGACCAGTGGGTCTTACAAGCTAATGCACAGGAGAATTTTTCTGAAAGCAATGAGGCAGTGACTCACAGGGAAATGGGGAGAAAGCGATTAGGTTGTTTGAATTCCTAGGCTGTCATCATTTACCAAACACAAGTCTCTAGTACATACATCGTTTCCACTTTGGAAACTATAAATGGTCTTCAGTTCCTGGACTGTTAGGCAAATTGGAAAACTTTGCTGTTTTTTTTTTTCTGTACTGCAGTTCTTATGCTCTCGTGCTGAGAGACACAGCCAACAACAGAGAGAGGTCAAAACTAAACTTTGTAAAAATAGTTCCACCGCTCTATTACAGGTAGAGGTGGACAGGTCACGGGCCAGCACACCGCTTAAAGACCTCTTCTCACAAACCCTGTACACAGTCAGCGTGTCTGCTGTATACGAAGAGGGGGAGTCTCCCCCAGTGACTGCGCAGGAAACCACCCGTGAGTTGGGCTCATGCTTTAATGATAATTGGGAAATAGCACTGCATGCGTGTGTCACTAACTGATTATTTCATTTCTTAAAATTAAAAAAAATTTTTCCAATGGAAGTATAGTTGATTTATCATGTTGTGTTAGTTTCAGGTGTACAGCAAAGGGATTCAGTTTTACATGGACCTCTATAATATATACTGTAGATATATGTATATTCCTTTCCGGAATCTTTTCCCTTATAGGTATTACAAAATGTTGAATGTAGTTCTCTGTGCGTATCTTAATGTTGTTTTTGCCAGAATTTAATACTGTTTGGGATCAGGCGGTTCCTCACTTAGTCACTTCCCATCTTCTATCCTTAGGTCTAGTCCTTTTGTGATAATTTATCTCCTGTTATTCTACCAGCCACTGTCACTAACTCGTCTTCCAGATACTTAACTGGTGTGTGTGTGTGTGTGTGTGTGTGTGTGTGTGTGTGGAGGCGGGGGTAGAGTGAAAGCGTGCTACTTCCATAGTATTTAACTCAATTATTATTGCCTGTCGGGCTTTTCCTGTCTATACCACTTCCCTCTGGCTCCCTCCTAATGAATTCCATGTATTTTGCTCAACTTTGAACCTCCAGTTTCTGGCTCAGTGCTTAGCATGTCATTTTCTAGATAAGTGGTGTTTAAAAAATTGAAGTCTAGAGCCAGCAGAGTTCCTAAGAAATATATTAGGAGCCACGTAGGTAATTCAAGATTTTCTAGTAGCCACATTAGAAAAGGTAAGGAGAAAAGTGAAATTCACTTTAATAATGTGTTGCATTCAACCCAGTTTGTCCAAAATATTAACATTTTAAAATTTACCAGTATAGTAATTATTAGTGAGATATTTCACATTTTTTTTTGATAATAATTTAAAAAAAACCTTATGTGTCTTAATTTGGGGCTTCCCTAGTGGCTCAGTGGTAAAGAATCTGCCTGCAGTGCAGGAGATGCAGGAGATGTGGGTTTGATCCCTGGGTCAGGAAAATCTCCTGGAGGAGGAAATGGCAACCCACTCCAATATCTGTGCCTGGAGAATCCCTTGGATAGAGAAGTCTGGTGGGCTACCGTCCATAGAACTTCAAAGAGAAGGATACGACTGAACAACTGAACATACACGCACACACGTGTCTTAATTTAAGCTTTCAGTGCATCTCAACTCAGATGCCACATCTCAAGTACTCATTAGCTACATGTGACTGTTGGCTCTCATGGTGGACAGCACAGGTTTAGAGAATTCAAACAACTTGCCCAGCCTCGCCCAGGAAGCTAGTGGTGGGATAAGTGCTGTGATCCAAAACTTTTCCAGCATCTTTATCACCAGAGGATCAGAAACTCTTCAGTGCCCGGCTGTCTGTACACGATCAACGCATCTTGTCAAATATCACAGCCTCCTATGTAACTTCGGATAGTCTCTACCTCTGCTATTTTCTTACCATGTGAAATCTCCTAGCAACTTCAATTGCCTTCTTGGCATCAGTTCTTACCTGGAAAGGGTAGTGGCTGGAGATGAAAATTTGCCCATAGGTGCACACTGGCATAAATATAACAGGAATAGTAAAGGGAAGGAAAGGTCAGGAAGAAAGACTAGTGAAAGCAGGTAATTTAATATTAATACTTGTTTTTAATCCTTAAGATTTCCTAGGAACTTTTAGACACATCCAAAGTGCATCCTTCATGGTTGGTTTGTTTCTGCAGTCATGCTTGTCAAAGTGGGACCAGTCTTTTTATCTCAATGGGCCTTTTCATTGTCATTATTAGAAACAAATTTTTGATGGCTCTGGCTTTTGTGTAGTTGGCTTTGGTTACCAGGAGATAGAGGAATAATTGACAATGAAAGCTCAGAACGGGTGGCAGACGTTCCAAATTGCTTGCAGTGCAAGCTCGCTGGGGTGCCTGGTCAGTAGAAGAATCCTTAGCTGGGATTTCAGCCATCGTCAGCACTGCAGGGCTATTCCTGTCTCTGAACAGAGTTGATACAGTCAGCTTCACGTTGTGTGTCAGGTTAGTAATCTGTAGGAAAAGCTTATCTGTGGGTTACTTAGATTGTAAGTAACGATCTTCATGAACCATGAAGGTTCATGCTCTCTCTGATACTACAGGCTAAAGTTTGCCTTCTGTGTTGCTTGTTGAAAAGAGTCCAGGGTTTTCCTTAGATTCTCAAAAAGTGTGAAGGGCAAAATGATGAAGAACCACTGCGTTAGAATAGTATGACTAAATGGTACCTTTGAAAAAAAAATCACCATTTTAATAGACTGAAGCAGTCTGTTATATCCATAAAATACTTGCAGTTCTCAGGGCTCTCTCCCATATTTACTTTCAAATGAACTGAATTTGTAAGACACTTGGTTCTAATGTTGTCAGCCAGTTTCCTCAAGTCCGTTCAAGGCTGTTTTATTATATTGAGTTTGTAGATCACATCCAAAAACATAGCCTTCTCTCATGACAGACACCGTGCCAGCCCCAACAAACCTACAGATTACTGAAGTAACACCAGAGAGTTTCAGAGGGACTTGGGACCATGGAGCTTCTGATGTGTCTCTCTATAGAATCACCTGGGCGCCTTCAGGAAGCGCAGATAAGATGGAGGTAGTGTTAATTCTTTTTTTTTTTTTTTTTTAATATATGACCTTTGTTGCCTGAAAAGCATCGTTTCCTACTAGTGACATTTGAGCTCATGGCATGCCTCAAAGCAGGAAGAACATCTGGCTAAATGATGTCAACCAACTGCCGTGGAGCTGTGATGCACACGGTGACTTAATCTTGTGTGGGCTTGTTTTTTTTTTCCTCTTTCCTTAAGACCATCCTAAATGGAGATGAGAATACTCTGGTGTTTCAAAACCTGAACCCCAACACTCTCTATGAAGTTTCTGTTACCGCCATTTATCCTGATGAGTCAGAAAGCGATGACCTGATTGGCAGTGAGCGTACACGTAGGTGTTTAACCTTCAGTAGGACATTTTTTTTTTTTTAATTAACAGAATAGAGCTTTGGCTGAATTAGTAATATTTTGCCACTCTCTCTCTCTTTTTTTTTTTTTTAGTGCGTTTGATACCCTTAACAACACAAGGTAAGAACTTAATTTGCTGATTGTATGAGTCCTGAACAAATGAATGAATGAAAAGTACCACAAAATCCATTGCAAATAGGCCTTCTGCTTTTACAATAAATTGTAAGGCGTTGATTGGGACCTCTTTTAAACAGGTCTCTCTGGAAGAATTTTTCTCCTTGCTACTATCTGTTAAGGAGTCCTTTGAGACTCAATGACCATCATTTGTTACGGGGTCAGATTTAGTTCTGAGTCTAGAAGTACAAAACTCGGCTCATGTCCTTGGAGACAGTGCATATTTGTGGGGGAGGCATTCTTCAGTTTGTTTACTCTATTTCTCAACAATCTTTTCTCAGCTCCAAAGAGTGGCCCACGAAACCTTCAGGTGTACAATGCAACATCCAATAGCTTGACTGTTAAGTGGGATCCTGCTAGTGGTCGTGTGCAGAAATACAGAATCACCTACCAGCCTTCGACAGGGGAAGGCAATGAACAAACGGTAATCTGTTGGGAAAAAAAGATACCTGGTTACATTCTTTTTCTCCTCAAGCTATCACTCCCAGTGTTTAGTTAGTCAGACTTACTGTTTTGAGAGTTATGAAATTTACTGTATTAGTTGGAATTATTTGGCTCCATCCCTAATGGAGCCTCATAGCATCAGGCTTGTCCCTCAGTGTATTCATGTTTTCTTAAAAACTATTAGGGCTGGGTTATCCATGAGGGTATTTAGATTTTTGAGTCTCTTTGTATTTTCATTTCTTATGTCTCTGACTTGATCAAGTGTTGAGAGAGTTTGCTAATCTTCCATTATTCTAATTTTTCTGTTTTTTGCATGTCATGATGTACGTCTTAGTTCTGGTGTTTCTTGATCTGGGTACCTGTTCAGCCTGACTTATACTATTTATCACATTTGCATTGATCCAAATGGAGGTTCCTGATGAAGACAGTAGGACTGTAAACTCGGCCTTCATCTTCTTTATCTTCCCAGACTTCCCTTATTTAACAGAGCCCTTGTCCATTCACTTTGCTTACTTTGAACCTTCTCCAGCTTTGTTTTATGAAAGGTGTGGCCCAAACAGCACACATTACCCTGGGTCAGGAAGCAGTGTGATTTTTATTTCGACAGAGTGATGCTTTCTGATTTATTTCAAATACTTCATTTGGTGAGGTCTGGCATTTTGTTGACTTTTGCGGGACTGTACTCTTTCCTCACAAAGCCTTAGAGAGAGATGAGTTATTAACTTTTAATCATTCGACTCCAAGCTCCAGCAAATGGTCCATACCTGTTCCCAGTTTAGAGGTGTTAGGAGAGGTAGATGCTGGCAGTGGTTAAAGGTCTCTGAACCCACACAGTAAGTGGATTATGCTGAACTAATGCTGCTTGTGAGCTGCTCTGTTGAGGTTTCCGTAGAACCTGACTTAGGGAGTGTGATACATTTGGATTAAAAATTTCTTAGAGTTCATCATAATGAACTAAATACCTAGTGTCATCAAGTGGCTTTTATATAAAATAAGACATTTAATGCATTGATATTTTAATGACAGAAACAGAACTTTCATCTGAGCTGGGCCAGATTTAGATAAAACTTGTCCTTAGCATTTCTGTTCTTGGTGATACTGACCATCGAACTGCTGCCTCGAGTCTTTTTTCCTATCCCTCAGCTGTTTGTTGTAAGCAGAAGGAGTGTCCTCAACTTATCCTCTGTAAAGTATTAGCTGACAGTCCCTTAGAGTCTGTTATTCTTAGGGCTATTTGCCTTTTAATGCTGGCTCATAAAATAACCAAAGTAATGACTTACTGATGCTAGCATTATTTTGGAGAACTGGATGTAAGGAGTAGGCACACTCTTCTGTTTCCTCATGGGGCTAATTCTAATAAGTGAATGCTTTCAGATTTGTTAAGTATCAAATACGTTGATAGTTTGCTCTCATAATCTCAGATACTAAATTTGTTAAAATTAGCCACTGTGGGCTTCCCTGGTGGCTCAGACAGTAAAGAATCCGCCTGCAATGCAGGAGACCTGGGTTTGACCTGAGGGTTGGGAAGATCCCCTGGAGGAGGGCATGGGAACCCACCCCAACATTCTTGCCTGGAGAATCCCCATGGACAGAGGAGCCTGGCGGGCTACAGTCCATCGGGTCGCAAAGAGTCGGATGCAACTGACGACTAAGTGGCAGCAGTGGTTGAGTTTGCCCGTGCGGAAGAGGAGTGCAGTGATTCACTGAAGTTTTCCCTGAAACTCACACCACGTGAGTGGATGGGTGCTAAGTGGGGAACATCTGGACCAGCTGTGGCATGTGCACTCGTGGTGGGCAGCATGCCATTTTCATGCGATTTTAATTAGTCTGGCATAAGCATCTGAATTCGGTAGACTGTTAACAAATCATACAAATTTCCCTTTCAACAAGATAACGAGATGGCCTTAAGCGGGACTCTGTAATCAGAGGACGTTGAGAGAGCTTCATACCACAAGGCTGGAATCCTGGAGTGTGGCCTGGCGGAGGGTCCCCTCATGTAGTTTCCCAGCTCATGCTGTTAGAGGGGTAGTTTTTGAGGGGGAAACCAAAAGCTTTAGATCTTTTGCTGAATCATTTTAATGTGTTTTTAAAGCAAATAAGAAACATCTGTAAAAAAGGTTAAGAATAATACTGAATGGTGTGGCACCTCCAATACTGTGCAGTTCTTTGCTATCTTAAAGTTCCTGTGCAACTTGCTTATGATTAATGCCTTTTTTTGGGGAAGAGTTCTGTGAAACGTGTTTTGGATGAAATTTCACAGTGCTGGCAGCTAGCACGTTGAAATATCTTTTTAAGGTCACCAGGTTTAAGGCTTAAAATCCTTTTTATGATTGAAGGTACATCTTTTACATTTAAAATTATACCTAAGATATATTTCGAACTTTCACTGTGGGACATGTTTCCAGATCTTGGCAAACGTCTCTCTATAACTACCCTGTAGAAAGAGCTTTCTCTAGCAGGTTAGTGAGATGGAGAGACAAGGCTGACACTTACTCTTGTTTTGCTCAAGACCACTATAGGAGGACGGCAGAACAGTGTTCTGCTGCAGAAGCTGAAGCCTGACACTCCTTACACCATCACTGTGTCCTCCCTGTATCCGGACGGCGAAGGTGGTCGCATGACGGGAAGAGGCAAGACCAGTAAGTGAACCCAGAATCCTGTGGCTTTAAAAACAAAAGAATTAACTCATTTGTTTACTTTTGGCTTTTCTGGGTCTTTGATGCCGCATGGGCTTTTCTCTAGTTGCCGTGAGCAGGGGCTACTCTTTCTTTGCTGTGCTCAGGCTTCTCACTGAGGTGGCGTCTCTTGTTGCAAAGCACCAGGCTCTAGGGCTCTTGAGCTTCAGTGGTTGCAGCTTCTGGGGTCTACAGCACAGGCTCAACAGTTGTGATGTGCGTGTTGAATTGCTCCGTGGCATGTAGGATCTTCCCAGATCAGGGCTCGAACCCGTGTCTCCCACATTGGCAGGCAGATTGTATAGCACTGGGCCACCAGAGAAGCCCAGTTCTGTGGCTTTTTAAATAACCTTCATGGAAATGGAATCAATCTTTCTCTGGAAACCCTGGGGCGACACAGAGCTTTGCTAATCTTTTAAAATGCATGTTGATAATGATCTCAATTGTTTTTAACTTCCTTGGAATTCTCTGTCTCTGTTCATGGAAAAAAGACATTTATAATTACTCTGTAGTTCAGTCGCTCAGTCGTGTCCGACTCTTTGCGACCCAATGGACTGCAGCACGCCAGGCCTACCTGTCCATCACCAGCTCCGGGAATTTACTCAAACTCATGTCCATTGGGTTGGTATTATTCTCTGCTGCTGCTACTGCTGCTGCTAAGTCGCTTCAGTTGTGTCCGACTCTGTGCGACCCCACAGATGGTAGCCCACCAGGCTCCCCCATCCCTGGGATTATGCTCTAGGATAAAGCAAATAAAAACTGCCTTTGGAGCCAAAATGTCTCTGGAGAGATGAGACAGACATTCATCAGATGATCACAGACACTCTTTCATTTATTCACTACTTCGGCAAATATTTATGGGGTGCCTACTATGGGGGACCTGCTGTGTTCTAGGGTTCCTGGGACACATCAGTGAACCTGTGTTCTGTGTGTGCCGGTTGTTCACATCACACCGTGACATGCTTTCTGTGCATTTCAGAACCTTTGAATACCGTGAGGAACCTCAGAGTGTACGACCCTTCCACCAGCAGTTTGAATGTTCGCTGGGACCACGCTGAGGGCAGTCCTCGCCAGTACAAGCTCTTCTACGCACCCACAGCAGGGGGCCCGGAGGAACTGGTAATTATTTCCTGTAGGGAAGAATGTGTGTTTGTTTCAACTGCAGCCAAATGATTGCAACGTAGAGCTAAAGAATTAAAAATTTACCTTGGAACCTAAGAAATACATATTCATTTAGTAGAACTTGACGGAAGGTAGTAGGTTGCTGCCTCGGGTGCCTGGGTGATTGGGGAGATTTGGGGACAGAGGATTGGAATTGAGGGAAGTGATAATTCGGGGAGTTCTAGGAGGGAGTCTAGGATGAGTGTAAGAAGTCTTCCTTCACAAATAGTTATAACAGTGCTTCTGGGAGCCCATCATTCCATCCCAGTATTACAGAACTTGCTTCTTGATTTGGTCTTGACTTATATTTTAAGTATTGTATCATTCGAAGCATTATTTCTTTTGCAAGTTTTTCAAATAAAGTACTTTACATTTTATTAAAATCTTTAGGTACCAATCCCTGGGAATACCAATTATGCCATTCTTAGGAATCTACAGCCGGATACCCAATACACCGTTACAGTGGTGCCTGTTTATTCTGAAGGTGACGGAGGACGCACGTCAGATACTGGAAGGACACGTAAGTAAGAAGGCAGAAAACGTAGCTCTTTCATGATACACTTTGCTTTTCAATGTAAAGGCCACGTAGGCACATTGAAGAATATTTGGACAATTCACGATAGCATAAAACTATAAAAGTTGCTCATAGTTTACCATCCAAATGCCACCAACTGTTATTATTTTAGTGTATGAAACAGAAAAGTTATAATGGCATTCTTCTTCTGAAATGGCAATTTCAGAATTTATACATGTATATATAATCGTCCGTATTCTGTTTCACTGGCAAAAATTCATGAACTTTGCTTTGTGCTTTATAAATTTATGTGGAGCAGTATTTTGTAACTGGCTTTCACAGTGTCAATTTTTGAAATCTGTTCGTCACATTACTTAATCACACATTTCTCTGGTTTGCTGATGGCGTTGAAAATCTGAGTGCTTTCATTTGCCATTAACATCTTGAGAAACCAGTTTATAGTGGTTTTACAATTCTGTGTAGTATTGCTTAAAGGCTTTGGGGCATACCTATAAATATTTCTTTGGCTTTTAAAATACACTTGCTGATGGCTGAAAGAGAGCAAGTTCAGATGACTTCTTTTGGCAAAAGATTAGTGGTCTGGAAAGATGATGATATTGGCTAAACTAGAGTTTGGGGTTAATACATGGGTTTAATTTGAATGTTTTTCTAAGTCCCAGTTGAGGCAGTTAATGGAGAACTGAGTGTATCTTTTCTCCTTCCTTTTGCCTTTTATTTTAATCATAGAAAACATTCAGTGTCGATTTGCTGAATGAGAAGGAATGAATGGGTGAAGATAGCTATTTGGAATTAGGTGGCTTCATCCGTGTTGCCAGGTTTCCCTTAGAAGGCAGAGCTATAAAATCATCTATCTCTCCAGTACCTGTGTGGGAAAACTGATGCTTCTTTTCAGTTTCTTTTATGGCCATGAGTGCTCAGTCGCTTGATCGTGTCCTATTCTTTGTGACACCATGCACTGTAGCCCACCAGGCTCCTCTGCGCATGGAATTTTCCAGGCAAGAATACTGGAGTGTTTTGCCATTCCTTCTCCAGGGGATCTTCTTCCCGACCCAGGGATTGAACCCGCATGTCTTGCGTCTCCTGCATTGGCAGGTGGATTCTTTACCACTGAGCTACCTGGGAAGCCCGTTTTATGGCCAACCCAGTACTGTTGCTTTTACTTGCTTGTTTTTATTGGCAACAACTTCACTTCCATATAGACCGAAGACATAGTTGGCTAACTTGGACTACATTTGGATTTGAAAATTTTTAATCTGCTTTTGTGTGTGGATAATTAGATGTTTAAGGAGGACAATATTTTATCCTTTTGGAGAACGGAAGTTCTGGAGAAGTGATAACAAAAACTCAACATAGATAAACAAACATAAGAAATATGTGTTGGCTTTTCTTTCCTCAGTGGTGAGAGGGCTGGCAAGAAACGTCCAAGTGTACAATCCGACACCAAACAGCCTGGACGTTCGCTGGGACTCGGCACCTGGCCCAGTTCAGCAGTATCGCATTGTGTATTCACCTCAGGATGGTACAAGACCCTCCGAATCTGTAAGTTATGTTGTTGCCTTGGAACTTGGCAAAAGAATGCTGCAGATTTCACTACATCTCCAGCTGTAGTAGTTGCCGGCCCCAGACAATAAGTCAGTTGGTGTGGCACTGGGTCTCCTGGAAACTTCCTTTCTTGATAAGCTTAGTCTCATGTTCGTGTCCTGGTTGGTTGCCTGTGAGAATGCAAGCCATAGACAAGCCTGCATGTAATGCTTAAATGATGGCTTTTGATGAATTAAAGTATTACCTATAGGGTTAGTTAGCAAAAATGAATTTTATTTTAAAAATGGAAATAAGCTATATAAGTTAAAAGCCCCAGTAGTTAATGCAAATCATTGCTAGCCCTTGTTGATATGGGCTTTTGTTACAACATACACATGTCTTTGTTAAGAAAATACTTTGTTAAAGTTTGCCTCCATTGGCTCTTAACAGATTGCCCAGTCTATCTTCAATTCATAGCACTGTGCTATTTTTTTAAAAAGTAGATTAATAGAGATCAGAAATTACTAATTTGACCTTGAATATGGGCTTCCCAGGTGCTGCAGTTGGTAAAGAATCCGCCTGCCAATGCAGGAGACACAGAGACGTGGGTTTGATCCCTGGGTCAGGAAAATCCTCTGGAGTGGGAAAGAGAAACCCACTCCAGTATTCTTTCCTGGAAAATTCCATGGGAAGAGGATCCAGGTGGGCTGCAGTCCACGGGGTAGCAAAGAGTCGGACGTAACTGAGCACGCATGCATTATCAGAATACCTATGGGAAAGTAAACTTATAAACTAGTTTAATTTACGAGTCTTTACACAATAAACAATGATGATGAACAAAGATTAAACAAATGAGCAATGGCTGTGTTCTGTAAGAATGTTGATTTGCATGTCCCTGTGTGTGTGGAGTATATTCAGACAACTTTGTCCTTACCCATTGCATGGAGTTGCTATTTTAATAGCAAACCTCTGCCCCGTGAATGTGTGTGTGTGTGTGTGTGGTCCCTTCTCTTATGTGCACCTAACATTCAGGACACTTTTGGATCACTGTCATGAGCCCTGGATGTTGTATTTGAGAATCTTTTACAATAAACATAAATAGGAGATAATTGAAGTAAGGGTTCAGTATGAACTAACTTTCTTGGAGAGGAAATTTCTGAGGCTAAATTGCATCGAATGCTATGGCTTGGGCATATCTCACGAGGTAGCACAGAAGTTGGCTTCTGCTGTTAGGCTCCGCTTTTATTGTAAACGTTATTATGCTGACTAATGAAGACTTGGTAAGTGTTTGGGTTGTCACCAGACAGAATCTGGCATGTCCTCCCCTCCAGATTGTGGTGCCAGGAAATACCTACACGGTGCACTTGGAGCAGCTGATTCCGGACACGCCCTATTCTGTGAACATCGTCGCGCTCTACTCAGATGCCGAAGGGAATCCCAGCCCTGCCCAGGGCCGCACATGTGAGGCGAAAATCCTTTCTCCACCGGGTTTTCTTGTGACTCAGGGTGGGAGGCCTGGGGGTGGTGCGGGTGGGGAGTGAGGGGTGCTGGGGGCTGTCTAAGTGAAGCCTGGATCGCTCCGAATACAGCATTTTCTATTCTGGTTTCACATGAGAACCATAGAGGTGTACTTCGTCATAAGGGAGTAAGCAATCTAGAGAGTGGTGAGGTCCTGCCCTGGGGACGTTTCTTTCACAGCCCCCACCCCACGTTCACTGTGATCACAGACTGGAAACTAATTGTTGTATTTATTTATTTAGTACCACGAAGTGGACCAAGAAATCTCAGAGTCTTTGGGGAGACCACCAACAGCCTCTCGGTAGCCTGGGATCACGCTGACGGGCCGGTTCAACAATACAGGATCATTTATTCTCCCACTGTTGGTGACCCGATTGATGAATATGTGAGTCCGATTCTCATTGTGACTTAGCAGCACTCTCATATTAGTCTTAAACTTTCTGAGTGTCGTATTTTGTCACTCTAGAACCCGATTCAAGTTTCTTCAAGCTTCTTCCTAGTTCTCAGTATGTATATCCATCTACTACAGAGGGACGAACTCACTACTTTCTTTAAAGTTTAATGGTTAATTGATGTGATAGGTTAGTAGAATATGACACAGAATGTTGATTGTAAGGCAGTGAAGTCTGTGCTTTGTAGCCATTTTGTCACATGTATCTTCTTTGACTCAATGAACATGAGTTTGAGCAAACTCCGGGAGATGGTGAAGGACAGGGAAGCCTGGCATGCTGCAGTCCATGGGGTTGCAAAGAGTTGGACATGGCTTAGTGACTGAAAAACAGCAATTGTCTTTGATAGTTCTTCCTTCATGATCCCCATGCTGTAACCTTTGTTCTACTTGAACTTGAAATATTAAACTCAAATTCAAGCCCCTATTTTTGTTAATCAGAAAGTCACATAACTGTCTTTAAGTTTCTGCTCAAGATGAGATATGCAGTATTACCACACTTAGTTGCTAAAGCAGAGAGGCTCAGGCTTTAGTGTTTATTCAGCTTTGCCACTGACAAATATGCAATTTCCTGTCTTTTTCTGAAGACACTAAAAATGTAATTTCCCCCCACTTCACCGTTTGGATTTAGGGGACACCGTGCTGAAGTCACTGTTTTAAGTCATCCCTGTTTGTAGAAGCAGAGCATAGGGTTGGAAGAGAGGCTGAGAGCTCTGTCTGGTTCATTTCCTCTTCATGGGGGCAGTTGAGTGCATCCCATTTCCTCTTTTTCCCCTAGTTAATATCAGCCAAACTGATCCTCTTGAGGACAGAAACTGAGTCTACTTTTGCTTCCTGGTGTGCTCCTGTGGAGGGTGTCACACCTGGCCCCTGGTGGGCACCGGGTGCATGTGTGAGGAAGGAGCACCGTAAAACCGACACAGAGGGTTGAGTGAGAAAGGAGAGGGGCGCAGCGATGCTTGGTCACATGTGTGCGAGATGCTGCCTTTCATTCTCAAGGCTTCCTTCCTTCTGGGAGACTGAGCCACAGGACAGGGACATGGCTGATGTACTATTTGAGCTGAGATGTACCTGACTCTAAAACCATTCCCCTTGCTGTTGGGCGGCAGGGAAGACAGTTTGCCCCACCATGAACACTGTACAACAAGAAGGAACCAGGAAGAAAACATTGCTGTTTATGGGAACACATATTGATCTGAAAATCCTCTAGCTGGTAATAACTTCATAATTTAACTTCCCCTGCAGACCACCGTCCCAGGCAGAAGAAACAACGTAATTCTCCAGCCCCTGCAGCCTGATACTCCGTATAAAATTACTGTTATTCCTGTTTATGAAGATGGAGATGGTACCCATTTGACTGGAAATGGAAGAACTGGTAAATGTCTTCTACCTTTCATAATCTTTAAACTTGGTAGTCTTTGAGTAGCTGTATCTCAGATACGGTATTAATACTGCATCAACATTTGTATCATATATTGCATTTTGTCAAAATGATATGACAACAGAATGTGTTTTTAACTTTTTAAAGGTCCACTAGAAAAAGGAAAATGAGACACAAGCCTGTGTATTTGTCTTTGCCTGAGACAGCTTTATCCTTTGGAAAGCCACTGCCTAGTCACTGAATAATATTTTAGTTTGTGTGGTATCAGTTATGGCTGTGGCTATTAATCAATTACGTGTCAGCAAAAAATACCGTGTCACCATTGAATTTGTCATAAAAAGCAAGATGATTAGTAGTCATCTTCTGCCTTTTCGAAGTTAGGTTTTTTTTAAAAATATTTTTTTCTATTGTTCAGTTCAGTTCAGTTGCTCAGTCATGTCTGACTATCGCGACCCCATGGACTGCAGCACGTCAGGCTTCCCTGTCCATCACCAACTCCCAGAGTTTACTCAAACTCATGTCCATTGAGTCAGTGATGTCATCCAACCATCTCATCCTCTGTTGTCCCCTTGTTCTCCTGCCTTCTACCTTTTCCAGCATCAGGGTCTTTTCCAATGAGTCAGTTCTTCGCATCTGGTGACCAAAGTATTGGAGTTTCAGCTTCAGCATCAGTCCTACCAATGAATATTTGGGACTGATCTCCTTCAGAATGGACTCGTTGGATCTCCTTGCAGTCCAAGGGACTCTCAAGAGTCTTCTTCAACACCACAGTTCAAAAATATCATTTCTTCAGCGCTCAACTTTCTTTATAGTCCTAAGTCATTTACGAAGAATTACCAGGGTTCAAGTGTCTTTTCTAGCCCACACGGGTGGCAGTTTCTTATGATTTAGATCACAAGTTCTCCAGTTTGGTAGCTGGAATCACCTGAGGACCCTTAGAAAGGCTTATGCCTTGGCACCACTCATAGAGATACTGAAGTAGTCGGTCTAGATGTGGCCTGGACCTACTGAAAGTTCTAGTGCATAGCCAAAGCTGAGAGTCTCTGGCTGAGCTTGGAGGCAGGCTGGCCATCAGTCTACTGGGTTCTGTTAACTGGGCAACATTGCTAAGAATTTTTTTCCACTTCATTCAGCAAAAATCCCCTTAAGTAACATGATTTCAGGGTCCTTGCTACGCTTAATTGCCCAGACTCTTTCTCTGCTTAAACAATCTTGACAACATTACAGGATTTGGGAGAGGAAACATTTGAAAGCTCCCGAGAGAAAAGCAGGACCAGTGTTTCAGCTCAGTCTCTGGAGGTCAGGAATTTGTATTTCTTGACACTTGTCGTCCACAGAACTGAGTCAACAGAGACTCCGTTTAGTGACTCGAGATAATTTTAATTGAGCAATTTCCAATTTTCACTCCCCCCCGCTGAGGTTTCAGAATATATTTAGATACTTTTCTGGAGGAAATGCCATATTTCAGAATTTTGTTCTTAATCACAGAATCACAGAACATGAAAAATCTCTCCTAGATCTTGAATTTTCTAGGAAGGGCCAAAGCCACTTCTGGTTTATGTTATTAGAACAGTTTTTTAAGTTGAAGTCCTTATGTGTGTAATGCTATGAATAATAACTCAGTGGCTGACTATCATGCTATTTCACAGCATTGCTCTTACTGGGAATGGAGTTAGCCTGAGCTCTGGAAGCCCAAGGATTTTCTCTAGATCTGCTGGTAGAGGTTATAACAGTGTTGGGGAAGAACCTTGTTTTAGTCATTAGCTAGCTGTGTAGTCTTGGACGAACCATAGTTT
This sequence comes from Bos indicus x Bos taurus, assembly GCF_003369695.1. Lineage (NCBI taxonomy): Eukaryota > Metazoa > Chordata > Mammalia > Artiodactyla > Bovidae > Bos > Bos indicus x Bos taurus. The sequence continues at coordinate 14,818,835 of NC_040084.1, read as the reverse complement.
ATTTTTGTGATAAGATGGTTGGGCTGCTGCTGCTGCTGCTAAGTCACTTCAGTCGTGTCCAACTCTGTGCGACCCCATAGACGGCAGCCTACCAGGCTCCTCTGTCCATGGGATTTTCCAGGCAAGAGTACTGGAGTGGGTTGCCATTGCCTTCTCCAGATGGTTGGGATAGATAGTCTCAAAACTGCTTTTTTTTTTTTTTTGCTCTAACAGTCTTTGATCTATAACATTCAAAAACTGGTATGAGATATATTTTAGTCTCTATGATTCTGCATCATATAACATACTGGTTCTGGAAATCACCAGTTCCTGAGTCTGTTTGATTTGCTGTCTGAATTTGAAAAATTTCAAAGCTTTCTGTTGAACATTTCAGTGCTTATTAATTGTTTTTTGGATCAGAACATTATGAGATACTATTAATATGCTCTCGTGGAGCTGCACGGCCAATATTCATAGTCAATACTCATTAAGTTCTGTGCTTAATGTTTGTTAGTCCTTGTTTGTTAATAAAAGGTCAGTAATGTGTGCCAATATTTGTTTTCAGTGGGATTACTTCCTCCTCAGAACATACACATCTCTGATGAATGGTATACCAGATTCAGGGTGTCCTGGGATCCTTCACCCTCTCCTGTTCTTGGATATAAAATTGTGTATAAGCCAGTGGGTAAGGAAACAACTTTGTTATCTTAGAAATGCATTAGAGGGTTATTTGTGTATGAGAGTGTTTTTAATTGCATCCTCCATGATTAGATTCTCCTGACAGTTCAGTTATCACATCAAGTTCTCTCCTACCAAAGGTAACATTTCTGGAAATAGTATTCAAGCCCGTGGTTTGAAGTATCATTGTTACTATGGGTTTAGATGTTACTGCCATTAATTTGCATGACTAAGATGTCTTATCTGGTTCATAAAATTCCACAAATTGAAATTGTGTTCAGACAACCTTTATGTTATTATGCTTGTGAAATAATGGGTACTTAATTAATATAAACTATTTCTGTATTTTTCCCATTATGTCAAGGTATTATTCCATTTAGAGCATGTGCATTTTAGTTTATTCACAACAGGCTTGCTTTTCAACTTCCCACTGACACTTTCACTTAAATGGATGTCCTCTCTATTAAATTATTTGCCATCTTTGTTTCCATGTTCTGTCTATATGTTTAGCAAAATGGAAGAAATACACTCTTTGTGCTAAATTTGCTGAGGTATCTTCCATGTACTCGGGAAGGGTGTGAACCAGAAAAAGGAAAAGGAGAGAAGGCAAGTGTCAGAATACGTGAGCTGTACAAGAAACAAAGAGACAACTTCAAAGTGGAGGAATGGGATGCAAGACAGATGTTTTTAAATCCTCTCTACAACAGGAAAATGTTAATTGAGTACCTAGTGTGTACAGAGTACTGTGCTGGCAAAATGAGGCTTTAGAGAAGAAGCTTGAAGTCTGGAGTAGTTGACTGTGTGATGCTTTATTCTTTAAAGGAGCATTAATTGCACACATGCTGCATTCATTAGCACACATGTTAGGTATTGTGCTACACTTTGAGAATAACAAGAAAAGGATTGTGTCTGCCTACAGTTTTGTATTCAGCATATAATGTAGCATGTATTACAGGGAGCAAGTGCATAAGGGCTATGAAATCAATAGTATTCATACTATCATTTAAGTCATTTGATTTTAAGAAAAAAATTGAGACTAGGGATAACATATTTCTCTGTATTTTTGTGATTGTAATAAAAGGTTCCAATGAGCCCATGGAAGTTTTTGTTGGAGAAGTGACATCATACACATTACACAATCTGAACCCCAGCACCACCTATGATGTGAATGTCTACGCTCAGTATGATTCTGGACTCAGTGTTCCTCTGACCGACCAAGGCACTACATGTGAGTCACGTAGCTTTTTGCGGTTGTAAGAAAAAGTGTAGTATAAATGATCAGGTCAGTCTGTTCTAATTTTCTTTCTTAACATATGCATGTTTCCTCAGCATTGAGTAGGTAACCCTTTTGTGTCCAGCTAAACAAATATTTAGGCCATATAATCAAAATTACAAAATGTGTGTGTTGAGATATGTTTATTTCATATAAAATACATTTTAAAATTTGAAAGATAAAAATTTTGGAATTATTATTTCATCCATGAATAATATGTAAAATCATAGAGTTGAGAACGAGGTGGTTTTTCCTGACATTTGATGTTAAACACGGGCTTCCTAGGTGGTTCAGTTGTAAAGAATTAACCTGGCAATGCAGGAGATGTAAGAGGTGCAGTTCAATCCCTGGGTTGGGAAGATCCCCTGGAGTAGGAAAAGGCAACCCATTCCAGTATCCTTGCCTGGAAAATTCCATGGACAGAAGAGCCTGGTGGACTATAGCCCATGTGGTCACAAAGTCACGACTGAGTGACTGAGTAAACACATGCACAGTTGAAAGTTTTCATGTAAATGTCATGATTACTGATTCAGCCCACAGATAGATTTTATCATCATCAAATGTTTTAATGACTATTTCAGAACTTAGCAGATAGAATTTCAGAAAAAATTCTCATTGTTTTTCATGAGATCTTGGACATTCATTGTGTTGAGAGGGGCTACAGACAGACCTCGTTTTATTGCAGTTGGCTTTATTGCACTTTGCAGATGCTGCATTTTCTGTAAATTGAAGTTTTGTGGCAACCTGGCATGGAGCAAGTCTGCTGGTGCCATTTTTCCATCAGCATTTGCTCACTTCATGTCTCTGTGTCACATTTGGTAGTTCTTGAAATATTTCAACCTTTTCCATTATTATTATGTTATAGTGATCTGAGATCACTGATCTTTGGTGTTACTATTGCAAAAAGATTACAATTGGCTGAAGGCTCAGATGATGGTTAACATTTTTAGCAATCAAGTATTTTTAATGAAGGTATGAACATTACTTTTTTTATACAAAAAGCTGCTGCTGCTGAGTCGATTCAGTCATGTCCGACTCTGCACAACCCCATAGACGGCAGCCCACCAGGCTTCCCTGTCCCTGGGATTCTCCAGGCAAGAACACTGGAGTGGGTTGCCATTTCCTTCTCCAATGCTTGAAAGGGAAAAGTGAAAGTGAAGTCGCTCAGTCGTGTCCAACTCAGCGACCACATGGACTGCAGCCTACCAGGCTCCTCTGTCCTTAAGATTTACCAGGCAAAAGTACTGGAGTGGGTCGCCATTGCCTTCTCCATACAAAAAGCTACTTCACACTTAATATACTATGGTATAGTGTAAACATAACTTTTATATGCCCTGGAAAGTCAAAATATTCATGTCACTCGTTTACTAGACCAATATTTGCTTTATTCTGATGGTCTGGAACTGAACCTGCAGTATCTCAGAGTTATGCCTGAATGTGGAATTTGCTTCTCTTGAAAATCAGTGATAAAAAGGGAGATCCATTTTGACTGTACCATATTTTCATGTTTGTTTCATGTATATTTCTTAATAAGGAAACAATGTGAACAATGTGAGACTTTAGGCATTACCTTTTTCAGCCACAATGAAGGTTTTAAAAATGTGCTAGGATTAAAAGTTTGCTTTTTGTCTTTGTTTAGGAAGTAAGTCTGTTTCTTCCTGCTTTTTTTCTTTTTTTTTGTAGTATATTTGAATGTGACGGATCTGAAAACTTACCAAGTCGGGTGGGATACATTCTGTGTCAGATGGTTGGCTCACCGAGCAGCCACTTCCTACAGACTAAAACTAAGCCCCGCAGATGGTACGTGTGCAAAAAATAAAAACAAATACCTGGAGCACATAGTAGTCACATTTTAAACTTTAGTAAAGATGTTATTTTGGTTATAAAATGATGCATCAACATGCCTTTAAATATAACTATTGACAATGCTGGCATTGTCCTAACCAGGAACCAGAGGACAGGAAATCACAGTGCGTGGATCAGAAACCAGTCACTGCTTCACCGACCTGTCACCAGAAACTGATTATGGCGTCACTGTCTTTGTGCAGACACCAAATCTTGAGGGACCAGGTGTTTCCGTCAAAGAACGTACTAGTAAGTGCTTGAGTAATCTGGGGAGTCTCTGTAAGGCTTCAGAGTAGGATCCTCTGGATGTGGGAGGCTGAAGTGACTCCTGCATGACCACTTCTCCTCGAGAACAGCAGTAGTGAGGTGATGGCAGGTCCTTGAGGTGGGGTCTGTGGCCGGCTCAACACCTTTATCTGTAGCAAACCTGTGCTGCCCCTGTTAGGTTTGGTATAATAAGGAAAGACCTCAAAGAGGGAGCTGGCTCTAGCAGACAGTGAGAAGGTGAATATGTGTTGCATTAGTGACCTTTGCCCATTCTCCCTCTGATTCTGGGCTTCAGTTCCTGCTGCAGTCAATACTGTCTGCCAATGGTACCAAATTTGGATGAAATAGAATTCCCAGCATCAGTGCCAGGGAGACTTAATTTGTTGTCGAGGGCTGAAATGGCTCTTAAGATTTACTTTCTGTGATATGAAATATGTACTTGTTGTAGTTTTATAATTATTGTTTTAAATTCTAGCCTTAAAACCAACGGAAGCCCCGACAGAGCCACCCACACCCCCTCCTCCTCCTACAATTCCACCAGCCCGGGAAGGTAAGTGATGCTATCAGTCCATGCATTCAGCTGCTGGGGACTGAGATCCTTCTTACTTACGCACCCTATACATCATTTACAGTTGACATAGGACATTTCTGATTTATTATTCCTGCGGAAGCGTTTTTAGATCAAAGGCAAAGATGACCAGTGATTCTCTCTTCCCTTGCTCCAGACACATTTTAGTGTGACTAAAATCAATCATAAACCACTGCAGCTCTCAGTGGAGCTCTGTTTCCTCAGTTTTGCAGATGAATGTCTAGTGATGCCTTATAAAATCGATAGTCACATGGTGGGCATTTCTTTCTTCTGGCTGTTGGCATTAACAAGCACTGGGAACCTTTGGTGCTAAATCTGCAATGTAACTCCTGTGGCCTTTGACTTTGGAATTCCTGGCTTCTGACCTGAGAGGCCCTGGATTACACAAAGCTGAAAAATTTCCATTCACCAAAGCTGGAGACATAATTGTCACTTGCAGAGAACTGGTAAAAAGACATATACTGAGCTATTCCTACTGGTCTCCCTGTAATTTGGGGCAATGCTCAGCGTTTCATCAAATTAAGTTTCAGGTGACAGAGGATGAGATGGTTGGATGAGTCATGGACATGAGCGTGAGCAAGCTCCAGTAGGTAGGGAGGGACAGGAAAGCTGGCATGCTGCAGTCCGTGGGGTTGCAGAGTCAGACACGACTGAGCGACTGAATAACAAATTAACTACTGGTTTATTCTTTTCCTACGTTCTGTTTCCAGCATTTAACTGAAAGCATTTCAGACTTTAAAGATTTTTTTTTTTTTTTTAATCTTGGAAAACTTAGAAGGCTATGATTTTATCTTAGCCTTTTTGGTATGATTTTATCTTATGATTTTATCAAGTCTATTAAAGAAGTAAAATTAAAAGTGTATTATTATAGGATAAAATAGTTGAGTTTCTTTAAATTAAACTTTTGAAAAGAATTCAGTAAATAATTTTTGCTTAAAGACATGCTAAGGTCTTAACAGACGTTAAATTTTATTTTAGAGCAGTTAAATTTTAGAGCAGTTTTGGGTTCACAGCAAATTTGAACTGAAAGTACATGTAGGTCCCAGACATGCCCTGCCTCCTCCCATCCAAACCTCCCCCAGGTCTCAACATACCCCTGCTGCCAGAGTGGGATGTTCGCTACATCCTGTGAACCTATATTGGCACATCATTATCATCCAAAGTCCGTATTTACATTAGGATTCATTCTTGGTGTTAAATATTCTGCACATTAAGTTTTTGTCACTAAAATGTTGTTAAATTCTTATTTTCGGAATTTTCTTAAGCCTTCAAGTCTGAAGATTTAAAGATGTTTCTTTATTTTATTCCTCCCCTTTCGTCCTTCCATAGGATTCTAGTGGCTTAATTTAAAATTTAAAAGACACCTTATCTGCATCAAGTCTTTGATGATTATATATAGAATCTCCAAACCCACTGATGACTCAAGTTCTGTGAATAATTGTTTTTAATTTGATTTCCTCCACATTTATTGTTTGAAGCTACTTGAAGAATTCTATATGGAGGGAGCATGTGTTTGCAGAATGTGCACAGATGGAGTAATTCCAGAGCAGAGATTGAGAGCACTTCTCAAACTTTACTGTGCACTGGAATTATCTGGCACTTTGTTACTGCTGAGTCTGATTCAGGAAGTCTGGGGTCGGGCCCAAGACTCCATTTCTGTCAAATTCCCACGTGATGCTGTTGCTGCTGGAACCACAGAGGAGTAGCAGGGTGTTAGACTACATTTCTCAGTTTTGTAACTTCACTTGAATGAAAGAATTTATGAGACTTTGGGCTTCTTTTGTGTTTTCTCCCCCAGTGTGCAAAGGGGCCAAAGCAGATATTGTATTCCTGACCGATGCTTCCTGGAGTATTGGGGATGATAATTTTAACAAAGTTGTAAAATTCATCTTCCATACCGTGGGAGGCTTTGATGAAATCAGTCCTGCTGGAATTCAGGTGGGTGTCGTTTCAATGGTTGTTCATCTGTAGTGTCTTGCCGTTTCCTCCAAACTTCTTAAGTACAAAGACTTTTCAGTATAAACTCAATTTTGACTTTATTTTCTATTTTCTTTACACATATACTTTTGGGAAGGGCTTAGGTGTAAATGATAAAATGAATAGAAAAAATAAGTATTCCTCTAGGTATTCTCTTGGCTAGATGATGTTCTTGTTGAAGAATTTAGGGAATTCTAACTCTAACTTGCTGCTTAAAACTTCTGACAAGGATCCATTTTCACAAAAGATCACTTTGTGTTCTGGAAGTTAAAGGCATTGTAACTGTCCTACCCTCTTAACTCAGAAGATCCAGGGATGATTAGTGACTGGTTGGGGACCTGTTGTCCCCTCTGTCATGACACTCAGCGCCAGTGGCTCTGTTACTTGTAATTCAGATTCTGCGACCTTGAAGACCCATTTCAATTCCACGCTTTCTGGAGAAGTTTCCTTGATAGTTTTAGGCGTTCCAAACTCCTGAAGGGTTCTGTTTGTATTGCTGTTGTGGCCCATGCCACTTTATATTGTCATTATTTGTGTGTTTCTCTTCTGTCTAAATCACTGATTCCTAAAAGCAAGAGACAATGGTTTTATTATTTTTTTGGAATATTGTTCTTTCCTTCCATATTTCTCTTGGTGAGTTTTCTTCTTTATTTTGGCTGTTTGTACCTCTTCATTGTGACATCTTAGAGATGTTATGAAAATAAGAGCTTTTGACATAAACCACAAATAATTCTGCAAACAAATCACGTCTTCTTTTATGGAATAATGTTTTATGGAATATATTAAATTTCAAATCCCCAAATAATCCTGTGGATGTTATTCCAACCCAAGATGAGTGAAATGTCAGGCTAGTTATGTTCTTAATTTAATGTGTCAGCAACTAAGCCATTTTAAAAATCCTTTTAGAAATTAATATTTCTGATAAAATATAAGAATAAAAAAGCTACCATATTTTATTAGCTTCCATGTGCCAGCTACTTAGTATATATGATTCTTCTTCCTTAAAACGACTGAAGAAAGTAAGTATAATTGTTTCCATTTTGCTGATGAAAAAATGAAGACCCAGAGACGTTGGGAACTTGCCCAATGTCACAAAGCTATCAATCGGCAGAGTTTTGATCCCATTGATCCTGTGTATAAAGCCTATAATCTTTCTACTAAATCACACCGCCACTGAGTTTGTGATGAGTGATGATTATTGTCACACATGTGCCATTTTTATGTTACCATGGAGAATAGATGGAGTCAGTAGAAATGAGAAACAATTGCTTAGCCAACATTTGAGCTCAAGATAGTATATTCTCATTTCTAATCCTGGAATGTCACTGCTCTCTAGCTTCATGTATCCCTTCTTACATCCTGGACAATAAATACAGTGCATGTACTTTATCAGTTATCAATTACTGAAACTTTTATGAAGATCAGAAATTCGAGAATTTAGTGAGACAGTGGTAGTCAGTGTTATAATATTAGCTATAAAGTGTTTATAATATTTCATCAGGTCGAATACACTTCTCCTTCCCATTCTACAACTAGAGGACTCATTTGAAAATTGAAACATAAAAAGAGCTGACTTACCCTCACCACCAAACTGCCTTTCTCTTCAGGTCTCATTTGTGCAGTACAGTGACGAGGTCAAGTCTGAGTTTAAGCTGAACACATACAACGACAAGGCCCTGGCCCTGGGGGCCCTCCAGAACATTCGGTACAGAGGAGGAAACACAAGAACAGGTACTGTTCATCAGCATGTACTTAGACTTTTGCTCTCCAAAGCCTTTGGAGTGATGGGCTGAGTATAACTCTAACATTCAAATTCTTATCCGTTGGGTGTGACTAAAGGCATTTGGATAGTTTTCACTGATAAGACACAAACATGTTCTGTGCCACATTCTACAGGCAAGGCTCTGACCTTTATCAAGGAGAAGGTGTTGACCTGGGAGAGCGGCATGAGGAAGAATGTCCCCAAGGTGCTGGTTGTAGTCACGGATGGTCGGTCGCAGGATGAGGTCAAGAAGGCGGCTTTGGTCATCCAGCAGTCAGGTAAACACAGGCATACATTTGACGCCCAGGGATTGCCCTCATTTATTTTACAGTTTCAAACATCCAGAAATGCTTGCAAAAGACCAAAATTATGGATTTTACTTTATTGTTTCTCTTTGACTTTATCCTCTTCCATACCCTTCTAATGTTATTTTACATTTAATCATGGAACAGTTGGATAATTGCTCAGCAAAGACATGGTGTATTTTTTGTGTAAGACACGCATGCCTCAGACTCTGTCCCCCGTAGTGGTTGGAAGGGTACAGACAGCAGTGATGGGATGATCCTCAAGCAGGCTTCCTGCTATAGCAGAAGTAAATCTTGATGCTGGTTCAACCCACTCTAAGAAGGGACATAGGTTTAGCATGACCTGGTAGACTCATGCCCCAAACAGATTGCTGGAAGGTTCACTGCAAAGGAGTGGAGAGGCGTCTGGGGAGACGTCACTGGTGTAGATCCTGGCAATCAAACATTCTGAAAGCCTGTAGCAAGAATGTTACACTGCCCTTCAAATTAGTTATGTCAGATGATTAGAGATGAAACAAGATCTTTATAGTGCTTGCTTTAACAACCTCACTCCCTCAGGCAGGGTCCAAGGTAGACATATTTTAGAGAGAATTCTATGCTATGCATGATTTACTGTGGTCTAAATTGTAAAGTACTTCATTATATGGAGTTTGTCATCTGCACCTGTATGGGTCTTTGGCTAAAAGTCTGAGTCATGATTAATACTAAGTCATACTGTCTTCTTACAATAGAGATCATTCTATGCACTGATGTTTTTATAAATTATTTCCATTGTGGCTAGGCACTTTGAACCGATTTCTTCAGATGTTGGGCTCCTCGCTGATTTAACTTTGGGGTTATGAATGATTGCTCCTCGAGTTATCTTGTTTCTAGCTAATTATGTAACCAGTTTTTTATATAGCCTATTTTTCCTGCTGTCGAATTAAACTTTTGGAGTGAAAACTTTGTTTATTTGGGTTAGCCTAAATAAATGAAAGTTTATTGCCAGCGGGAGTTGTAGATTTCATTTTGAAAGTGGTCAAAGTGCTGACTTTGAGCCTGAGTTTATTGAGTAAATTAGTTTCAGGAATTCAGTTAAAATGGGCCTATTGTTGGTTTCTGAGTCAAATCGGCTTAAAATGCTAATGTTGCCTAAGACATCTGCAGAATTAATGGGTATATTTAGGATGTGTGGAAGGAAATGAGTGCTATATTAAGCCATTTTGTTATTAAAATGTTCACCTTTTAATTGTTAAGATTTTATTTTAGGAAATCCAATTAATTGAATTTTATATTAATGGGTATATTAGGATGTGTGGAAGGAACTGAGTCTACATTAAGTCATTTTGTTATTAAAATGTTCACCTTTTAATTGTTAAGATTTTATTTTAGGAAATCCAATTAATTGAATTCTATAAGCCAAAAAACAGGAAAAAGTATGTTGAAAGAACTTGATGTATAAGCTGAGAAAATTTGGCATCATTTCTGATAAGGTTTTATTTTGAATTGTTTAGACCATAAAAGTTTGTGTAATTCTGTAAACATTGCTCTGCAGGGTTCAGTGTCTTTGTAGTTGGTGTGGCTGATGTCGACTACAATGAACTTGCCAACATAGCGAGCAAACCAAGCGAACGGCATGTGTTCATCGTGGATGACTTTGAATCTTTTGAGAAGATCGAGGACAACCTCATCACATTTGTGTGTGAAACTGCCACTTCAAGTAAGTCATGGTCCATATGGATCCATAGTCTCACTTGTTTTGAAAAGTAACTACTGTGTAGACCATTCCTTATCCTAACCAAGATCAAGTCTGTGCATAAATAGATCCTGGGAAACCACTTGAGAACCTGATGAATCACTGTTCCTATTGAGATCATGCTGACTGTGTGCTTGTCAGAGGTCCATTTTTAGTCTTGAAGATGCAATATTCCTTGTATGGAAATAAAATGTTTGTATATATCCTTTTCCCACCATCTCAATGCCTGTGACATTTGAGAAAATGAATCTTCAACTTAGAAATGCATTTATAGAAACATTTCTGTGAGGTGAAGGTTTTCCCTGTTAGTAATCAATTGGTATTTGTTCTGTCAACATCTGTGCTTCAAGAGAGCCATGAAAAAACAGCCTTATGCGAGTGTTCCCCGTAGAAATGCACTTGGTTCTCATTTGTTTCTTTGGCTATATTCATGGTATACCGAGACCTCCAGTTTAACTTTTGAGATTCAGTGAAGGACAAAAGATTTAAATCCATTTGTCCTCCTCCCCATTCATGAACTCTGATTTTTGGAGTATTAGATTAAGGAGATAGTTGAGTGGCTCATCTAAACCCCTAATCCCAGGCAGAGCTGTGCTTTTTAAGTGTTGTTTTTTTTCCCTATTAAACATTATATTAGAATCTCAGAACTCTGGTTAGAGGCAGAGGAAGTAAACAAATGTTAATGGCTTACTGTAAAAATTAACACTGAAGCTCAGAATGGAGCTGCCCTAGTGAAAGTGCGCAGGGAGGGAGGAGCAGCTGTTCCATCCATTCCAGGGAGTCTTGCATGCAGCCTGTCCTGTCCCAGCTCTGGGCCCCAGGTTGGGACCCCCTGCACACCTGCCCGGGATGGTTCCGTGAGGAGCACGAGCCTCCAGCGTTTGGCCGAGAAGAGGACTGGCTGGCAACCAATTCCTCCTGCCCTTGCATAAATTTAAAGTTCGCTGGGCGAAAAGTTCTTTAATTCATCGAAAAAAATATATAAATTTCCCCCTTTAATTCTGTCTTACCATTCTTAAGAACGTTGTGAAATTCCAGGTGGACTGGAGATTGTCCAGAAAACATGGTTACTACTGCTCAATAGTATAATTTCTCCTACAAGTTGAAAATCTACACAAAACTACTTAGAAAAGGTTCGATTGTCATGTTCTGTGAATGAACAGTTTGGTTACTTGCTGTCCATATGCAGGCGCTTTCTGTGCGTGTGTAATGTTAGTTTTCCCTGGTGCCTTGGACTTAAACAATGCTGTGCGTTGCAGGTTGCCCTCTCATTTATTTGGACGGCTACACCTCACCAGGTAAGCGTTCATACTCTTGGGCTAATTTATTTCAGGATTTAAGCAATAAGATAATTCAGATAACCTCATTTCAATATTTTCTGTTCTGATGTGAAGGTTTTAAGATGCTTGAAGCGTACAATCTGACAGAAAAGAATTTTGCTTCTGTGCAAGGAGTCTCCCTGGAGTCAGGCTCTTTCCCCAGCTACTCATCTTACAGGCTTCAGAAGAACGCCTTTGTGAACCAGCCTACAGTGTGAGTCTGACAACAGGAGGGTCTCTTTCTTACCATGGGCCAGAGGCTTTTTTGAGGGTCTTAGAATCTTTGCTGATTTCTTATCACTCTGGTATTTTAGAATTGTCAGAAAAGTCATATGAATAACCTGATTTAGTTTCCTTAAGTACAGTTGGGTTGTGTGTGTGTGTGTGTGTGATGTGTATGTTCAGTTGCTCAGTCATGTCCGACTCTTTGTGACCCCATGGACTGTAGGCCCCCAGGCTCCTCTGTCCTTGGGATTCTCCTGGCATGAATACTGGAGTGGGTTGCCATTTCTTCCTCCAGGGGATTTTCCCGACCCAAGGATTGAATCCGTGTCTCCCGCATCTCCTGCATTGCAGACAGATTCTTTACCACTGAGCCATCAGGGAAGCCCCACAGCTGAGTTAAGGGTCTTTTATCAGGTCACACGGGAGACTAGTACTCAAGCCTGCTACTCTGAGAATCTCATCCTGTATCTTCCACGTGATGGATTACTAAATCCTTTTGAATTTAAAGCTAGGACTGTAGTTATGCTTCTTCTAAGGGAGATTATTTAAGCAGGGAGGCACCTTCTTCTCTTGACCGTTTCTCCGTGGGTGCAGAAGGGCTGGATGGAATCAGTGCAGAATGGGATCAGGCATTCTTCCTAGAGCTTCTGACTCCAGAAGATGAAAGACTGCAGCAGTCCGTCAGTGATCTGTGATCCGACAGGCGGCAGTTAGTTTTTATTGGCTGGTGCTCCGGGGACCTGTTGGGCAGCTCTAGATGTTGTTATTTAACTTGATGAAAGTTTGTACCTGGTTCTGATAACCAAAATATGTGTTTGGCATCTTCTGGAGGGGAAAGAACACCAAGAAATAAAGTTTTCAGAAACTTAGGACAGAGTCAGATGATGATGCCTGAAATTTGAAATGCTCTGGGAAAGCTGACGGAAAATGCAGACTAAAACCAAGGCTAATTTTTTGTAAGGAAGCACAGATTGTATTGTTGTAGTGTGACCACACTGTGAGTTCCTAACTCTTTTATGGTTAACCACACTAGTTCGCAGTTTTAGGTTTTGCAGTGAACCTAAATACCCAGTGTTTAACTCTGTCACCTCAAGCTATGATTCCTACATTTTCACATAAGACAGCCCACTGTCCTCTTAAGAGTCAGATCTTGTGGCTGAAAGAGGCATAAAATGCAATTAAATACTTCTTTATTTTTTCATAATCATTCATTAACTAAAAAAGGAGAAAAATGGGCTAAGTGACTGATGACTTTATATGGAGACAGTATTATTTTTAATGTGGAATATTGCGAAGATTTCATGGACACAGGAGCCTGGCGGGCTATAGTCCATGGGTTGGCAAAGAGTTAGATACGACTGAGCAACTCTCACTTCACTTCATCATGAAGATGGTTGGTTTTCAAACATACAAAAGACATTGTGTCAGCTTGCCCAGAACATACACTTTAAGAAGGAGGGCATCTCAGAGTGTGGAGTAGAGGTCCCGGCCTGTACAGATGGGAAAAGAATCTAAAAAAGAGAGGCTTTATGTATTTGTATAACTGATTCACTTTGCTGTACAGCAGAAGCAAAAGCAACATTGCAAATCAAGCATATGCCAATAAAAATCGAAAAAAAAAACCCCAAACATAGGACAGCGTTACATTCCAGAAGTGCCGGCACTGTGGGACACTGAGGCTCAAAACCCCAAGAGCCGTTCTCTGCCTCTGTCCAAATCTGTGGAGCGGTTGCTTTTCTGTCCACGGGCCGATTATCAAGGCCCTTTCCCTATCCTTACGAAGAAAGTGTTCTTAAATGGTCTCAGGCTATTTCAGAGGTTCCCTTAGAACAATGATTGACTCAAGTCTAGAAGGACGCATGGGTCCACATTTTATGTTCAGTAGCCTTAGAGCCAAGAAACTTGAATCATATCCGTTTATCAACACTAAACATTTGCACATGTATGTGGCCGTAACATATATTATTGGTTTTGTTTCTGGGAACGTGTGACCTTCTGGAGCTTATTTGATTTATTTGATTTTAAGGGAGGACTTTGGAAGTGTATAGGGAGGGAGAAATTGAAACCTTGAGCCATCTTACGTACAGTCTCATATCCCTGATGTTGGAAATTGAATATATTTAGTGAGATTTATGCTCTTTAAATTACATCCGTAGATACAATGTTCATCACTCTAAAATCATTATATAGTTTTATAATCATCTATGTATCTAGAAAAAATGATTTATTAACTGTAGGATGAAAGACCATTTGGCAGTTTCCCAGACTTTTTGACTTTATCAGATTATAAATAAACTATTACTGCTTACATAATGGGTCTTTAGTGTTTGCTATTTTGAGGTCTCATTCTTAATTTTTCCCCTTCTAATAATGTATTATTAAAAGGATTATTATAATATAATTGGATTATTATAAATGGCTTCAATACTAGTCATGAAAAGATTCTAGTCCAAAAATTTTAAATATCATCTATTTCTGATGAGAAATCCTTACTAATTAGTTAATTAATTTTGCTTTATCCAACAGAGAACTACATCCCAATGGACTCCCTCCTTCATATACAATTATATTACTATTCAGACTCCTCCCAGAAACTCCCAGTGACCCTTTTGCAATTTGGCAGATCACAGACAGAGACTATAAACCACAAGTTGGTGTGATTGCAGATCGTAAGGATTTTTATCTTCTCTTAAGGCCCATGCATGCATATTTTTTATTATGGTTTTCCTTCTCTTTAAGAACCTTCTGGATGTCTATGTATGTACGTATATATCTTTTTCCTTGATTATGCTTTTATGTTTAAAGTTATAAAAAAATAGGTCAGTAAATACTTGAATTACATTTTATCTTAACCGAATTATTAAATTTTTAGAGATCTCCTTAACAAGAATTAATTGTTAATACTTTCAATATAGAATCTCCATGCATTTGATTTTAATAACAATTATGTGTTGATTACAGCTTCTAGCAAGACATTATCATTCTTTAACAAGGATACAAGAGGTGAGGTGCAGACTGTTACATTTGACACAGATGAAGTGAAGGCATTATTTTATGGAAGTTTTCATAAGGTAAAAACGTAAGATTATCTGGTTATTTATAAAAGAAGTATGTGGACTTAAAACTTAAACTAATTTATTATTTATTAAAATGTATGTTAAACTAGTGGAAACATAGCCATGTCTTTTAAAAACAATATCTTATTTCAGAGGATTTGATCAATTTTCAAAGAAGAAAATTTAAAATGATATTTCTACTAATCTACTAGTTAATGAGATTAACTACTGTTAACATTTCAATATATATTCAATGCAAATGTCTTTTTAGAATATGAGTTGTATAGTATATACAATACTGTATGCCCATTTTTCTACCTTTTATTTTGAACCTTTATGAATTTTGTTTCAGAAGCTTAATTTTTGTGGATTGTATTTAGTTGATAATATTTTTTCTTTTATAGAGCATAGTAAGCTGCTTCCTCTTGCTCATTTATTGAACAGTTACAAACATGTCAGTCCAAAAGTTATCACTATCTACCAACATAATTAAGATAACTGTTTATGAGATTAACTTCTGCGTGAACACATTTACAACTTCTCTGAATCATTTTATTAAAACTTCTAAGATAAATTCTTAGGGGATTATCTATTCTTGATCTTAATTTTTAAATTTTAAGATCCAAGGGTAATACAGACTTGCTGTCAGGCAATTAATTGACAGATAAGAGTACTGACTTTGGCAGAATTGGAAATGAACAGTCTTGGTTATGAGTGGACTTTTTAATGGAATTTTTGCATCAATTGGATCAAATGAACAGGAGAAAGACTATTTGCTGCACAAGCTTTAAAATTTCCCCAGTATGAGGCTCAGAAAGTTAGTCCCCATATGTAGAAAACAAATATTTCCAATTCAATCTGATTTCTCAAGTGAAAATTGAAGAACTTCCCTATAATTAGGCAGATTTAGCTGAATTTCTTGCTGATTCTCTTCCTAACAATCCTGGTTTCTTCCCAGAATGTTTTCTTATTCATGAATCAGATTCTTGGTGAAGATAGCAAGGGACTGTCCTCACGGGATGTGCAGAGGCCTCAAAGTGCACAATATTGTTGTTCAGTCACTCAGTCGTGTCTAACTCTATGGGACACCATGGACTGTAGCCTGCCAGGCTCTTCTGTCTGTGGAATTTCCCAGGCAAGAATACTGGCGTGGATTGCCGTTTCCTTCTCCAGGGGAGCTCCTGACACGGATTGAATCTGTGTCTCCTGCATTGGCAGGTGGATCTTTACCACTGAGCCACCAGGGAAGCCCAATGAGCACATTAGTGATAAGCCAAAAAAAATAAATAAATGAAACCAATGATGGAGAAACAGAGATCTCTGAGTATAAAGGCATATTTGCTCAACAAGTTACAGACTTTACTGGTAAAGTGCAGGAAAATAAATGCCTTATTGGGAAAGAAGATTCTAGTTTGACAAATTTTTACTAGCCTCAATTGCTTCTTGTCCAATAATAGATGCTGAATCTGGTGAAGTTCTTATGAACTTTTTTGGCTCATTGATATGCCTATTATAAACTTACATTTGAGTAACTTGCTAAAGAGGACTATTTTATTTTTCTTCTATATCCACTGAAGATATTGGAAACTCAGCCTGCTATTAACCACCCGATAATCATTTAGGAACTATTAGTATTATCTTTTTAACTTTTTATTTTGTACTGGGGTATAGCTGATTAACAATGTTGTGATAATTTCAGGTGAACAGCAAACTGATTCAACCATACGTATTCATGTATCCATCCTCCCCCAAACTATTCCCCCCGTCTAGGCTAGGAACTATTATTTTTTAATTTCCAACTTTCATTGAATGTTTAGTTTTACTTGATGAAAATAAGGCAGTATTTTTGAAGAGATCTATAGTGATAGTCATTAATTATTGCATATCAGGAGACTTGTTTTTTGACCCTCCCATCTTAATTTGCCTTTTTAGAGAGGTATTTGTGTTCTTAGGTTTTATGTAATGCCTCTTGTCTCTTTTTCTCATAAACTCTTTTCTTTTCAAATTCTCTGCCTTCTTTTTTCATAGTGTCTTTCTATTTTTTTAGTTCCTCCTCTACTTTTTCATTATGCTTTCTTCCCCTCCTTCCTTCCTCCACCCCATTCTTATGACCTACTCTCATTTATCACATCCATTCAAGCACCAAGTTCAGTCTCTATTGGCTACTGATCCAAGGACTTGGAACACCCTTCTTTCATTTCCCATGTAATTTGGGAACTGAAGTTCGTCAGTCCTTGAGATAAGAACAAGTAGTTCTCTGAGAGAAGCAGCAAATTAGTGAAAATAACATGCAGGAGGCTCTTGGGAGAGAGGGGATAGACTAAAAGAGCTTATGTGGGGAAGGGCAGACAACTGCTGCTTCTGGAGGATTCTCTTGAAAAAGTTCTATGTCTCCATCTTATTGTAACAGATGACGTAGATTTGAGTGAGAAATTTGTAATAAGACAAAAAGGTAGAATAGATTAAAAATAAGGAATGGCAGACCTTGGGAAGGGTTGATGCGTTGACAAGAGTGTTCGTGCTTCGTTCTACTGGTCTGTGACCAACATGCTTCCTGGTTGGGAAATAGTCCCTAATTACTTGGGACAATGGTGCCCAGATGAAGAGTCAATCTGAAATTTAATTATGCATGTGTTTAAAATGCAATAAAACACACTGAAGAGATCGTAGCAAAATATATTTTTAGCATGTGTTTCTTTTTGGTTCGCATTGAGTGACAAGTGTATTTGGAATAATTTTGTTTCAAAACTTCAAAGCTTTGATTTTGAAATAGTTTTTTTGGATACTATGATTTTTCAAATAGCTTTTGAATGTTAGCCTCTGAGATTGTTCATATAAGATCTGATAAATAAGTTTCAGTTCTTACTAGATAATAAATACCTTGGGAATGTCTATATGGCATTCATCTTGAATTCAGTATTAGATGATTGCCCTGGGGTATTTAAAATTATTTTTAGTAAGTCATATATCACTTTTAAATAAAAGCAGTATGTAATTCATAGATGCACTAAATTAATGTTTTGGTGGTGATTCTATGTGGAAAAAATATCTACTGTTAAAAAAATCTCTGGAGACTGTCCTTATGCTTATTTACTCTAAAGCATTTAACGGAATTTCTGTTCCTTAACTTGGAGCCAAACTTTTTAAAGTAATCATCATGGGCTTACTTGGGTATTTGGGCTGTGTGATAAGTGGAAACTATGGGCATAACTATAAAGCCAAAGATTGCCTGCAGCCATTCTTTACATTATTGAAATATAGATGTTTTATTATTTATCTGTACTAATAGATTTCTTAAGATTCTGAATATTTTCAATATCCAACAATAAATCAACATGTTTGTTTTCTTATGAGGAAATTGAATCTTGAATTTGATTTCCAGAGCTGATTCTTTATAAAAGATACAACCTAGCTCTTTCCTATGTTAGGTATCTGCATGGTGTGTAAGATCTTTTTGGCAAGGACTGTTGCTGTTGTTCAGTTGCCCAGTCACGTCTGACTCTTTGCAACCCCATGGACTGCAGCGTGCCAAGCCTCCCTGTCCCTTCATCCTCTCCTGAAGTTTCCCAAGTTCATGTCCATGGCATTGGTGATGCCATCCAGCCATCTCATCTGATGCCCTCTTCTCCTTCTGCCCTCAATCTTTCTCAGCATCAGGGACTTTTCCAATGAGTTGGCAGGTATTCTGGACTAAGAAATTAAAAACCGAGTTTAGCAAAATCAGTGGAAGACATTCGAGGCTCCTTTTGTTCAGAGTATAACAATTTATTAATTGTATTTGAATAGTTCACTTGCTATAATTTATTTTTTAATAGTTATTATAAAATATTGACTATGTTCCCCACATTGTATAGTATATATTTGTAGCTTATTGTATACAAACCTCTTAATCCACTGCCCGTTTTGCCCCCCTGCCCTGCCACAGGTAACCACAAGTTTATTCTCTGCATCTGTCAGTCTTTTTTTTTTTTTTTTGAAAAGCTCTCTATCGTTTAAAGAGTCATCTCATCTACTATATTATCTCTGGCCATCTCAGGAAGAATACATTGTGGGGAAAATAAGAAATTATACTAATGTATAATAGCGGGAGGACTGAGACTCAGAGAGGTTCAGTTCAGTTCAGTCGCTCAGTCATGTCCGACTCTTTGCAACCCCATGAATCGCAGCACGCCAGGCCTCCCTGTCCATCACCAACTCCCGGAGTTCACTCAGACTCACGTCCATCGAGTCAGTGATGCCATCCAGCCATCTCATCCTCTGTAGGCCCCTTCTCCTCCTGCCCCCAATCCCTCCCAGCATCAGAGTCTTTTCCAATGAGTCAACTCTTCGCACGAGGTGGCCAAAGTACTGGAGTTTCAGCTTTAGCATCATTCCTTCCAAAGAAATCCCAGGGCTGATCTCCTTCAGAACGGACTGGTTGGATCTCCTTGCAGTCCAAGGGACTCTCAAGAGTCTTCTCCAACACCACAGTTCAAAAGCATCAATTCTTTAGCACTCAGCTTTCTTCACAGTCCAACTCTTGCATCCATACATGACCACTGGAAAAACCATAGTCTTGACTAGACGGACCTTTGTTGGCAAAGTAATGTCTCTGCTTTTGAATATGCTATCTAGGTTGGTCATAACTTTCCTTCCAAGGAGTAAGCGTCTTTTAATTTCATGGCTGCAGTCACCATCTGCAGTGATTTTGGAGCCCCAAAAAATAAAGTCTGCCACTGTTTCCACTGTTTCCCCATCTGTTTCCCATGAAGTGATGGGACCACATGCTATGATCTTCGTTTTCTGAATGTTGAGTTTTAAGCCAACTTTTTCACTCTCCTCTTTCACCTTCATCAAGAGGTTTTTTAGTTCCTCTTCAAGTGGTTCATTTAATTTGATATTGTTAAATTAAATGACATTGACACTGCAGCCTGGTTCTTGAATTTTTAGTTCAAGGCTCTTGATTTGGGATGAGAATAGCTTTCTGTTCAGTCGCTCAGTTGTGTCTGACTCTTTGTGACCCCATGGACTGCAGCATGCTAGGCCTCCCTGTCTGTCACCAGCTCCCAGAGTTTACTCAAACTTATGTCCATCAGTGATGCCATCCAACCATCTCATCCTCTGTCGTCCCCTTCTCCTTCCACTTTCAGTCTTTCCCAGCATCAGGGTCTTTTCAAATGAGTCAGTTCTTCACGTCAGGTGGCCAAAGTTTTGGAGTTTTAGCTTCAGCATCAGTCCTTCCAATGAATATTCATACTGATTTCCTTTAGAATGGACTGGTTGGATCTCCTTGCAGTCCAAGGGACTCTCAAGAGTCCTCTCCAACTCCACAGTTCAAAAGCATCAATTCTTCGGTGCTCAGCTCTCTTTATTGTCCAATTTTCTCATCCATACATGACTACTGGAAAAACCATAGCTGTGACTAGATGGACCTTTGTTGGCAAAGTAATGCTTTTTAATAAGCTTTGCTAAAAAGCTCTGCTTTTTAATAAGCTGTCTAGGTTGGTCATAGCTATTCTTCCAAGGAGCATACGTCTTTTAATTTCATAAATAGCTTTAAGTACACATTTTTTTAAAGTGTGATCTGATATATGTAGAAGTCAGCCATATTGTTCTGGGCAGAAATTTTATAATGGAAACGAATGATCTTTTTAGGTTCATATCGTAGTGACCTCGAAAAGTGTTAAGATTTACATCGACTGCTATGAGATTGTAGAGAAGGATATCAAGGAAGCTGGAAATATCACCACTGACGGTTATGAAATTCTTGGAAAACTGCTTAAAGGGGAGAGGAAGTCAGCCACAGTAAGTAACACAGTTTTATTTTTCTTGGTACCTTGTATGAAGATAGAAATGACATTTTTCAAAGTAATTGGTACTTTTTCTTTTCCCTCGATGATATTTTTAATTGTTTTATATCTTGGTTAGATAGAAACACTGGAAGTTACACTGAGGTAATACGCTCCTGACAAAACATGATAATGTGCTTTACTGCTAGAAGCAAATTAAGATGTCAGGGCAGCAGAGAACATCATGTAGTTGACTTGAAACTGAATCAAACTGGAGAGTACAGCACAAACCGTTGCCAGGAGAATTAGTGAAATGTAAACGAATTCATTTTTTTGCTCTTCAAAAGTAGGAACTGTTGACACAGCTTTGTGCATTCAGGACATTTTGCATTTGTGGACTCTGGCTGTGACTGTCACAGAGCTACGCTCCCTCACAGAGGGGTCAGGCCTGCCTCAGAAGGAAGATGAGTGTAGGGTGGCAGCCGCCTCACAACTGTCATTGGCTTGTTTGAGGCGGGGGCTTGCCAACCCTTTTACAATGCTATTTAGTAATAAACTGTTAAAACCTGAGGTTTTCACTGTCCCAGGCTAAGTTCATAATAAATGTTGATTAATAATAACATTGTTCTGAAAGCAAGACTACTATTTTTGGCTTCTATTATTTTTTAAGATAATTTTACTTGTTTATTTCTGGCTGTGCTTGGTCTTCGTTGCTATTAGGCTTTTCCCTTGCTGTGACAGATGGGGGCCACCCTCTGGTCGTGGCGTTTGGCTTCTTGTTGCCGAGGCTTCTCTTGTGGTAGAGGACGGGCTCTAGGGCATGTGCTGCTCTAGTTGCATCACATGGGCTCAGTAGTTTCGACTCCCAGGCTCTCCAGCACAGGCTCAATATTGTGGTGCATGGGGTTAGTTGCTACATGGAATGTGGGATCTTCCCAGATCGGGGATTGAACCTGTGTCTCCTGCATTGGCAGATGGATTCTTTACTGCTGAGCCACCAGAGAAGCCCTTCTATTATTTTTTAAAATTGCTTTCACTGAGCTTAGCTTTCTTTCATGGACAGAATTTTCGTCTCTATTCAGAAATGAAATTTTTAACCCTGAATGTAGAACTTGAACTTGCAAACACTCTTAGCTTTCACCATGTGAAGTTGAAGTTGCTCAGTCGTGTCCAACTCTTTGTGACCTCATGGACTATAGCCCACCAGGCTCTTCCATCCATGGAATTTTCCAGGCAAGAGTACTGGAGTGGGTTGCCATTTCCTTCTCCAGGGGATCTTCCTGACCCAGGGATTGAACCCAGGTCTCCCAGGTTGCAGGCAGATGCTTTACCCTCAGAGCCACGAGGGAAGAACTAGTTTTTAGTGCAAATAATATAATTGCAATTAAAATCATTTATTGAATATTGGGTTTAGTATTTAAATAGAACAAGTTTATAAAGGAAAGAATGACTATATCTAAGTGACCTTTTCTTTTTTATCCAAAGAACTCTGTTTTTTAAGTGTAGAAAGATAGAAAATATATGTATATTGAAATAGTTAAGCTGAAGGTAAACATGAAATTATCAGTTAGCCCCTAGGTAAGAATTTATAAGAAACAGAGCATCAATTTAAGAATAAGTGAAGAATTTTTTAAAATGTTACTTTTTTTTTTTAACAGAGGTAGACTCTTAAAAGTTGATTTAAATGTGTGTAGCCTTCAAATTAAAATTCTGATTTAAATGCACTCATCATTTTTAAGGATATAAAGAAATCAATGTTCTCTTAAAAAAGAAAAACCTCAATGAGACATTTCATTTTAGCCAAGGAAATGAATCAGAAGTGGGATTATCACATATGCATTTTGCTTTACTGTCCCTTTCTCTGAGGCATAGGTTTTTTTGTTCTTAGGAGGTAAGGATCACACTGCTCTCATTGCCTGGACCCTCTAGAGAGTCTGTGTGAGAAGTTGGCAGAGGTTAAAATGTGGAAATGTTAATATGAAATGTTTTTCACGCATCTTTAGCTCACGTTGCTGTTGGTTGTTTACAGTTCCAAATCCAGAATTTTGATATTGTCTGCAGTCCGGTGTGGACCAGTAGAGACAGATGCTGTGATATTCCCTCCAGAGTAAGTGAAACAGAATGAAATTTTGTCATGGTTTTATTAGTATTCAAGGAATAAGAAATGTGGATGAGGATGGCCTGGGAGAGGAACTATCCTCAGCAGCTGCATGTTAGGATGGAGCCAGGGACACACGTGGTGTGCGTGCTCATTAACGACCGCAGCTCAGGCTGGGACCCCTCCCTCAAAAGTCAAGAATGTAGAGGGCCGCATCTGGAAATTCTCCCTAACAGCTAAAGTGGTTAGGCATAGTCAGAAAAGTCCTGCTTTAATCAGCATGTCTGATAAACCCATTTACTGCAGAGTCCTCCTATTGCTTGTAAAATACCAGCATTTTACAGTAAATGCTTATTAAATCCTTTACAGGATCAGCCATCATACCTCTCTGGATGTCTAAGTAGAAATGCTCGAGTGATGGCCTTCCCGCATATTATCTGTGTAGGTGGTGATGGTTACAAAGTTGAATGCTGAAGATGGATTTGAAGTTCTAGGCAAACAGTGAGCTGCACACACCCACAAAATAAGTGTGCATTATTTACTCAACAAATACTTACTGAACACCTGTTATAAGCCAGGCACTATCCTGTGTGCTGGGGTTACAGCAGTGAAAGGGAATATTCTAGTGAAAGGCAGAGGAAGAGGAGGAGTTATTAAGTATGTTATCGAGTGAAAAGTCATAGAAAACAAACCAGGGTACAAGGATAGGTAGCCAGGTGAGTACCCTCAGCCCTCAGGGAGAAGGTGAGATTTAAGCAGAGACCTGAGTGAAGTGAGGGGACAAGCAATGTGGATAATGGAGAAAGAGCATTCCAACCAGAGGTGACTGTAAGTGTAAAGGCCCTAAGGCCACAAGCTGCCCTGAACATCTGAGAAGCAAGAAGCGGATGAGAGGGGCTGGGGCAGAGTGAAGGAGAGGGGAGGTGGTGGGCAGTGGGGGGGGGCAAGGTGGTGGGGTGCTGTTTTGCAGACTGTGTAAGGCCTATAGGCTGTGGAAGGGATTTTAAATTTTATTCTGAATGAAATGGGCATCCATATCTGAAACACTCAGCATTTCTCTAATACCAGACTAGAGAGAATTGGATTAGTTTACCAGGGGTCCCGATGATGGTTTTGTAAACATATCTTACGTGAGATTTCCTAAAGCAAAACTTGTAAAGACATAAAGGGGCATAGCAAGATTGGGCGTAAGACTTTGTAATCATAATTAAAAATTATTCTTTTAAGTTGGGAAATAGATTTCCTTATGTGTATAAGATAAGTGGGTGTGGCGGATAAGAGGTATGTTTACTTTCAATTCAGAGATAAATATTCTTTTCCAAATTTCAGAGAGATGAAGCAAAATGCCCAGCTCTTCCGAACGCTTGCACGTGTACACAGGACAGCGTTGGACCTCCGGGACCCCCCGGCCCTGCAGTAAGGAGACTCCAGTAGTCCTTCTAGTATTTCCAGTTAAATCTTTGGCATAATCATCCTTTGGTCAGTGTGTTGCGCATAAAATGCTTCTAGCTACTGGTGTGTTGTAGGACAGAACAAGATGAATTGCAGACCATTTTCACGGCACATCTTGAGATCTGAACTGGAGTAAATCCAGAAGAAAATCTGAAAGCATTTGAACACATTTCTCTACTCACATGAGAATGAATGATATGGGCTAGCATTCAAGAGCTTTTCAGGATATGGATTTGGGTTTCTCTCTTTAATTACATGATTTTGAAAATTCCTTACATTTCCTGAAAGCTTCTTGTACCTATGTGTGGAGCCATGATTGAGAAGCTGACCCAAAAAAACTTTAGAGCCTAGGATATGTGTGTTATTAGCAAGCATATCATAGAATAACATATAGAGGATAATTTATGTATGTGATGATATCATAAACTCTGGGTGAAAGTGTTGGGGTTAGGAATAACCTGAGTGAGAAGACTGACCAGGTCTTTCCATGGGGTGGAGGGGAGACCAATAAAATGCAATGCAAAACACTGAAGAGTACAGTGTTAGATCTTGTTGATCAATCACATGTGACCTGGGCTGGTTTTTCAGAATGGAAGTGGTACCACTAAGCTTTATTGACCTCTTTTAAGAATATGGGTTAATTAACATAGAAACAGTTTAAAGAGCCTCAGAACACCAGATTTTACTGTACATGGTTGTTAACAAATAATGTAAATTGATTTTAGGTTAATTACAAACCAGCTCCTCATATATGGAATCCAAATATATCTGGAATTAACATCATTTATTTTCTTTAATTAATAGTGACTTACCTGATTTATATTTATAATCATAAAATTATAGCTTGGATGTGACTTCGATGTTTTTGAGAAGTAGGAATTTTTTTTCCTAATTGTAAGATAACGTTGTTGGATATCAGTACCATGTTTATTTCCTCTTTGTTCAGTGAACAGGTCTCTGAATTCCTGTTACTAAATTACATGTTGTGAGATTCTGAGAGAGTCTTGTTATTACATGTTATTTTGCCTGAAGAATACACTCATATAATTCCAAAATAGATTTTTTTCCCTTAGAAATGCTTAAATATTGTATTTAAAGTAATGCTTTTTTTTTTTAAGTAAACCTCAAATTTTCAAATCAGCTTCAAAATTTGCTAACAATTAAGGAAAGATTAGAATATAAAAATTAGATCCTTAAGAATGTTTTGAAATTCTCCTTTCCCATACATTTGTATGATAGAAAGTATTTATTTCCATATTTCATAAATAGCCGTAGAAGTATTGGTTGTCTGGAGTATGTGCTGCTTCTTAAAGCAATTTTTATGTATCAGCTTCTTCCTAGTTTTCTATGTTCACCCTAAAATGTTCTCTTACTATGTATTTTAGGGAGGACCTGGTGCTAAAGGTCCGAGAGGTGAAAGAGGTGTCAGTGGGGCAGTTGTAAGTATATTTTAGAGTGCATTTACGTTTTCACCTATATGTTGAAGTCTCATTATTCAAATTTCCGCTCACAGGGTAATGTGCCCTTAAACAAACTGATTCAAGTTTAGTGAGCCTTAGGCAATATATTGTGATCTCTGTCTTGCCTCTAGATATCAGAATGGTAGATTAGATTAGTCAGATAAAGGAATGTACAGGGGATGTCACAGAAGTGGGAACTGCCCATGGGAGATCTATAGAAGCACCTAAGGGCTCTGCTCTCATATGGGGAAGCAGAGGGGGAGACCTGGCCATCAGCTGGAAGACCCCCTTCAAGGAGCAGCGTCCCACTAGAGGGAGCTGAGGAGGGTTCATCTCTCTCAGAGAAAGAGCCAAGCCGGCCACATCTGCCTTCGCTGGGGGTCACTGGCCTCTTCTGCCGGTTCAAAACTGTCTCCGTAAGACAACTCCAGCATCTTGGGGGGATGTATTATGAAGGCGATGTGTAGTTTTTGTCATACTGTCATTAAGCTAACTCAGGAAAGTGAGGCTGGGGTGCTGACCCAGGGCTGTCTGACTCCAGGTTTGTCTTTTTCTACCTGGACACCCTGCAAAGAAGCTCCTGCTCTTTCCTTGCCTGATGTAGACATACGTTAGTCCCAGAAATCAGCCCAAGTCTAAGAGGAATCAGGACCAGCTCAAAAGAAATCAGATCTAGTGAATTTTGAGTTTTGATCTCTGAATGAATCTAGGACTATAGATATATAAATATATTTGATGTATTTTACTTTTTAAGAAACCTATTCCCATGTAAAAGTAGGTTGGGAAATTTAAGTGCTCTTGTGAATTTATTGTACTTTCCAATTCTTTTAGTGAGTAGTCAAAAGAAGAAAGGGATGACATTAATAAATACTTTTATATTGGGTTAGCCAAAAACTTCGTTTGGGTTTTCTGGTCAACCCAATAGATGGGGCGATTTCTCAAACGTTTGCAGATTCTGATTGGTATCTGAGAGTTGTGAAGACAGCCCTGGAAGGGCAGTCTATGACTCTGTGCTTGTTTCTCTGTTCTGTATGTAGGGCCCCCCTGGTCCTCGTGGAGATACAGGTCCTCCTGGGCCCCAGGGTCCTCCAGGCCCTCAGGGACCCAATGGCCTCTCTATTCCCGGTGAACAAGTAAGTACAAAGGCTTTCTGTATGAAATGAGGATGGTGGATTAATGCTGAATTTAACTGGAACATTTTCTACTCTATTTTGCCAAATTCAAGTGTTTTTTCAGAAAACTCAACAAGTTTAGTCATTGAGATGACTTCCTGTGACTGTAATTTCAGATATGTAAATAGCATATGTAATAATATGTAACTATGTAGGAAAAATTGTTGCTACTTCTTTGACCTTTAAAAATTATTTTAATAAGTAATGCAAATATCCTTTAATATCCTGAAAGCTTTGAAATGGCTTTGAGTCTGTGGCAGGCCCTAGGGTTCTGTCTGATATTTATGACTTATTTATCTAGGTCATTACTTCAATAAAAATTTGTTTTATTCCAAATGCCAATCTGAACTTAGGAGAAGTGTCTTACCTTTTAAGGCTGGTGTTTTATTTAACTACTTTTTTCTATACTTTAAGATAAAACAAATACAGCATATGAATAAGAATCCAGATAATTACATAGTTTTAAGTCTAAGCTCCCTTTGAAGACCTTTTTTTTTTTTTTTTGCATTTAGAGAAAAAATAATCTATATCAGATATAGCTAGAAATGAAACATTTGAAAGAATTGGATTTTTTTTTTTTTCACTCAAAACGGTTGAATGCAGGATTTCCCTGGGGGTCCAGTGGTTAAGACTGAGAGCTGCCACTGCAGGGGGCACAGGTTGAATCTCTGGTCAGGGAACTAAGACCCTGGTACCTCTCAGTGCAGCTGTAAAACAGGAACAGGGTTGAATGCATCTACTTTTAGCTTCGTACATCCCCAGGGGAGTTTGGGGGAGCTTTATTTCTATTTATTTTCTTATTACTACTATTAAATTATCAGCTTTAATTCAGATTTGCCTATTAACAAGTGTCTTTTAGCATGTAGTTATACAGAACAAAATTATGTTACAGTTCATTGACTCTCCATTACAGTTAGCACCAAATTAAATATGTTAAATAATAAAAATAGTTTCCCCTTCAACTTGGGTTCTTTTAAAAAAGGCATATTATCCCATGATTACATAAAATGATCCCACAACATGATAAATGGAAATTATAACAGCATTTGTAGTTTAAAAAGTGAGCATCAGTCCCCAAAATAATTTATTCATCTCCCTTCACAAATATGCTTCATTGGATTTATGAAGTGATAGAGATTTCAGGAATGACTCATGTCTTCCCTTTCACTTAATTTCTGTAAAATGCTGAGACCTGTTTTCCCACTGCTTGCTCCAGGGTCGCCAGGGAATGAAGGGCGATGCCGGAGAGCCAGGACTTCCAGGCAGGACTGTGAGTTGTTCTTCACCTTGCCTTTTCTTGACTCGTCAAGTGTTCTTTGCAAAGTTGCCCTTGTAGTGCCTCAGAAGGTGAACCAAGGTTAAGCCGCAGAGCAGAAGCCTGGCCATTTTCCATTCCGTCGCCTGGTCTGAGGCTTCAGGCTGGGGCTGTGCAGTCAGGTCTGGGCTTGTTGACTGAGCTAGCGTCTAGCCCTCAGGCTGGCTCTGCGCTCAGTACTGAGTTTCTGTTCCTTCTCAGAGTCCCCTGACTTTTCTGCCAAACATTTTGGAGAAGGACATGAATTCCTTTCCTCACACAAGAAGTTTATTACAGTGTTTTCTTGCTTGTTTCCTTTTGTGTAGGGAACTCCAGGATTACCTGGCCCACCAGGACCAATGGGCCCTCCAGGAGACAGAGTAAGTTTTCTTGCATGGCCTCTAACGACATGATTATTGCCTATTAATTAACCCCCCATCCCAAAGTTCAGTTGGTGTGGCTGGAAATGGCAGAGTTCACATATCTCATAGGAGGCAGAAAAGCTAATATCAGTGGACCAACTGACACCAGGACAATCTCAAGGTCTATGAAACAAAATGGTGGGACTTTAAATGAGTTGTTAGAATTTTGGAAATTTTAAAAAATTTAGCATGCTCTGAAAACCAACGACTTTTGGTTCATTGGAAAGAGATTCAAGAATCCTAGAAAATTGCATTAAATCTGAAAATTAAAATTTTTTTATGAGGCATCTTTTATGTAACTCTAAGAATAGTCTTGATTCCCTTGGCACTTTGTATGTGGTCAGGGACATCTTTTCTACATCTTTAGAACTCAGATACCATCTGCAGGCCTCTGTGATGGATAGCACCTGGAACTTAGTAGGAATTTTGCTTTTTTATGGCAGATCTCAGGTCTGTTCTTGAGTTATGAGGAAATCAGTACAGGAGACCCAATTTTTTCTATGACAAGTAGATGAGAAGCACAGTGAGTTCTGTGCTCTGTTTAATGTTACAGAAACATTTGGTTTCATAGGAGACCACAGATGCTTTAATAGAAGGTTTTAGAGCTGCTCAGAACCAAGTCACTAATGACTTCAGCACCTTCTAGTTTAGACAGCAGTCTGAGTGTTGTCTGTATTCTGACTAATCAAGTCAAAACATAAGGCTAGCAGCAGGCTCTGAGAGGGCCAGGGCTAAGACACCATGGGGCAGAAGAGTTGGGCCAAAGAAGAGATGGAGCAAAGTTTTGCCCAGATAATACCAAATGTTGGATGATTTGCCAATGAAATTTATTTGCTCCAATGCCTACTCTTGAATTTATGAGAAAATGAGGTCAAAGAGAAAACTATTCTCTGGGAGCCTGGGACCTGCTGGCACTTATACATGTTCTTCTGACTCTTTGGAGACTGGCACTCTAGTTTTATTTGAATTCTTGTCTTATAATAAAGGACCACAATGATATTGCAAGGGTGACCAATTGGTCTATACAATTAGTCAACAAAACCAAAAATATCACAGTCAGGAAGTAATAATGGATATTGAATATAGTTCAGTGTCCTATGATAAACCATGATAAGAAAGAATATGAAAAAGAATATATATGTATAACTGAGTCACCTTGCTGTATAACAGAAATTAAATACAACATTGTAGATCAACTATACTCCAATAAAAAAACAAAAAAACAAAAAAAACAGAAGTAATGATGGGCTGCCTCCCTTGCCACTGCTACTACGAAAGCCATGTTGGGTTGGCACGTGATTCAGCATGGGTTCCATGCAGACTCGCTGGGTGGTCAGTGCCCACCCCATCAACATGCTTCTCCTGAGCTGGTGGTCAGGCAGCCATCCCCACCATCACTGCTTCCCTGAAAGTGAGGGGTGGGAAGGACAGTGTTTTTCAGTCTCACATTTTAATCTGTGAATCCAGCTTTGTGGTGAGGCAACCCAGGACCCTCATGTTGAGAGTGAGGAAGGTTTTCAGGAAATTATTCGTCCTTTTTCCATCACAGCCTTGTACCTACAACTCAGTTTCCTGTCACTAATGCTGGGAGTAGGAGTCACAGCTGATGGAACATAAAACGGTTTTGGAAAGTTAGACTTTGGGTGCAGACATCTCAGCCAAAAGAGAAAGGGAGACAGAGAGTGGAAGGAAGGAATGAAGAAAGAAAGGAAGGAAGAAACTTGAACCCTGTGGTGGGAGAGAAGAGAATAAACTCAGGAGAGCATGCCCAAGACCATGGTGATGAAGGAAGATGTCTCTAGCAAGGTGGAGTTGGTAGAAGCAAGAGGCTTAGGTTACCTTCAGCACAGATGGATTTTCAAATGAGCCACAGTTGTGGGGCCTGTTAGAAAGTAGCAAGACAAGTACATGTTCAGGCAAGTCATACACGTGCGTCTGTGAAAGCGACCACAGGTCCTCTCAGCCATCCTCCCATGGAGGGAAGCAGCAATAACTGCTGCAGCTTTGAAAATGGAAAGTAAAAAAAATAAAATTTGCAGCACAAAGTTCTGCAGATGGCTCAGTGTTAGCCCTTCTGAGGTCACCAGAATAGAATCTGCCTCATCCCAATTTAGGTATATGTTACTTCTAAGAGAAAATGACTTGGTTAGACCTAACTGTCCACCCATGAGTGAGTGGATAAAGAAGATGTGATATTTTTATATATGAATATGTGTTTAATATATATAATGGAATATTATTCTGTCTTAAAAGAAGAGGGAAATGCTATCATTTCCCAAAACATGGATAAACCTTGAACCTGGACATGCCACCTGAAATAAGCAAAGCACAGAAAGAGAAATACTGCATGATCTCACTTATGTATGAAATCTCAAAAAAACTGAACTCCTGGAAGCAGGTGGCTGCCAGGGGCTGAAAAAGAGGGCAAAATGGGGAGATATTAGACAAAGGATACAGAGTTGCAGTTATGCCAGATAAGTTCTGGAGATCTAATGTACATTATGGTGACTATAGTTAATACTATATTGTGTACTTGAAATTTGCTAATAGAGTGTATCTTAAATAGTCTCACCACATAAAAAATGATAGCTCTGTGAGGTGATGGGTGTTATCTTGTTTGTGGTAATCATTTCACAATGTCTACATGTATCAAAACATCACGTGTACACCATAAATATATATGATTTTAATTTGTCAATTATAGCTCAGTAAAGCAAGGAAAAAAGAGAAAATGGTTGATCAGGAAGTTCTTAGGATGACTGAAGGAGGATTATTCATAGACATGATACTTACCTTAAAAAATGAAAGAAAAAGAGTGTTTCCTACAGTGGTCGGAGGAAATTTAGATGACATTCAACTGTGCGAACCAGACTCGGAGCATTTTTGCTTCTTAAGTGGCTCCCAGGAGTGGTGTTGATGTTATATCAGATGAATTTAGAGTCTGTTTTTTGTTAAGCAGGCCTAGATCTTCCAGAAAACAGTCTGAAATGTTTATCTCTATAAGTTTCTGAATTTTTTTGAAGGGACAGACTATTTCTAATGCAATTTTAAAGAAATCATTTAAACTTCCTCTTTTGTAAAAATCGATGGCAGTGTGGATACTTAATGCAGGCAGTGATCCAAATGTTCTTAACTTTTTGCTAGGATCCAAGAATATGCATAAAATTATCACTTATTCTCAAAGGAGGCAAAAATTTCCTTTGACAGAGGAATGCAGCAACCATAAAAAACTGCCTGACTCAGAAATCCTCGGCTGGATTTCAGAGGTCTGCACTTGGGATGAGTACTAAGCGGGCAGTGAGTGACTCATTCCAGGCAGAGGTCGTCTGGCACTGTGCAAGCTGCACAGAGATGCCCACCACTGCTGGGTACATCTCTCCTCTCAACCCGATCTGGTATGGGTCTAGCCTGTAAGTAAGATGAGGAGAGATGGACCACTAAACAATTAAGTGAGGACTGAAGATTTCCTTTCTTTTTGAGTGGTGGAGTTAAGATAGTTTTGCCTCTTTCTTGGAGAGGAGGAGAGAAATCAGCCAGGAGTGAAGCAACAGTGGTCCTGTCCTGGCTGTCTGGAAACAAGGAAGGGAGTTTTCTGACCAGGTGGTTGGCCTCTCCTGCATCTTCTATGATGTCACCTGGTTTCCTCAGCAACATTCCCTTCATCCTATTTTGATCGTTCCCAGGCCAGTTCGTGGACGTTGACTTTTCAGTAGAAAGGGCTAGTCTTCCTGTAGATTTCTTTATACTCTTACAAAAGCAAAAGTTAGTATCTTCATAATAGGAAACTGCCTTCTTTGGAGAAGACTAGTTTAATTCTTAAAACGATTTTATTTGTAACCCTATAAATGACTGAGTTTAGAACTGAATTATTCAGTAAAAGGCATAACTTAAATGGAAACCATTTTTTTTTGCATATTTGTCTTTATATTGAAAAGTTACCTGCAGTTGGGTTAAATCCCTCACCTGTCACTTTTATCATCCTGTTTAGTTTCTTTCCATTTTGCTTGGTCATTATTTCACTAATCCACACATAATTTCATTTTTACAATAGGGCTTTACTGGAAAAGATGGAGCAATGGGACCCAGGGGTCCCCCTGGACCACCGGTAAGAATGGAATGCGTGACACTCGTCTCCCTGTCCTGACCCCCTACCCCAACTCGCTAGGAAAAAACTCAGTAACCTGACCTTTGAGGCATGTTCCATTTGTGCTGTGGACCACACGGTTGAGGGACCTGCTTGTTTTTATTCTCCTAAAACAAAATCGGCTAGAAAAAACAGATGTGTTAAAATAGAGAGTCTTTCTGTTTAATGAAGTTATATTTGAAAAACAAAAATATCCCTAACTGGTTAGTGCTCTAGTTCCTTCCATGTGTACATTAAGTGGTGGGTTTTATGATCTTGCTGGTCATTTCCTGTTCTAGAATTATGAGTCTGTAGCTTATGATATTTGAATTTTAAGGATATTAATTACTGAACAGTTTTAAGTCATTCAGAGGATGTAATTCTTACTGAGTAGGTTTTCTAATTAAGATCTTTGGGAAAAATACTGAAGCCAATGACTCTGAAAGAAATATCTGTATACTTGCCTCCGGGTAAGATTGCAATTACGTTGTTGGAGGTAATGGATGCTCTTCATGGCTTCTCGCTAGATATGAATGATTCATGTTTAATATATATGTTCTCAAGTAGAGTTGAAAATGTATAGTAAACTTTCATTTAAAGTATTTACTACAGAGATTAAAATGTATATGATTGATGAATAGAAGATTGTTTTACAGAAATCTGATGATTCCATTTTAAGGAAGTTTTAGCTTTAGAAGATAATGTATTGTCTAGCAATATTATAAACATTTTTACTAAAATATGGCTGTGTGAAAGTCGCTCAGTCATGTCTGAGTCTTTGCCACCCCACAGACTAAACTATGGCTAAAGTTTCTTAAAGTTGTGCTAAAAGGGAGAAATTCTTACGGTTTTGATGGGTTTGAGGGTGCTGATATGATAGAAGAGAATTACGCTTTATTTGAATGCACCAAAGAAAAACTTAGTTTCTAGGCTGAGCTACGACTTCTTGGAGATGAACTCCACAACATGGTGCTCAGATACCTTCTCAATTTCTTCCCCAAACAAAATTTTCATTCCTGTCTTTTGATGTGTTTTCTATTTTGATAACAGAAATAAATGAAAAGAAATTGCTTTCTGTAAATTCACTTAGTAGCCAATTTACTAGGATCCCAGTCTGTGAATGGTTAAACTGATTGAAAACAGTATATGTATATATTTCTCAAATGATCTCAAGTGTATTTTTCAACTATACACTCCATAAAGATTGAATATGAATTTTCAATATTTTTTTCCTCCATGTTATCTTAAATTTAATTTTATTCTTCCTTAATGTGCTGAAAGCTTTCAAAACCCTCTGTGCTTTGTTAGTTTACTTTACATGGGACTCCTCTTTCATGGTAACCTTTTGTTTTCTCTGCCTGTGTCTTGCAGGGAAGTCCAGGCTCTCCAGGAGTCACAGGACCAAGTGGGAAACCAGGAAAGCCCGGAGATCACGGCAGACCAGTAAGTGGATGGCTTGCATGCCTAGTCATTCCACTGTGAGTGATGAAGAGACTGCAAGACTGTGGCATATTTATGTTATCTCTGCTGTAATACTTTTGAAGCATTTGTTGAAACTATGCTAAACCCATGGATTTAACTCAGTACTAGTTCTAAAATTTTTCTCTCCAAGTTATAACATTCTGGGATGAAAACTGTGGTCATAGGGTTTCTTTAAAAGGAGAATGAGATTATGAGCCAAGACACATATTTCTGCACTGTATAAACACTCAGAGCTGGGTCAGCAGAATCATTCTTTTTATTTAGGAGTGGTATGCAGCTTAAGACAGAAAAACATGATGGTGCATGGCGCCCCCGTGGATGCTCTGCAAGTTAACCCTTTGTGAACGTCCTGTGGCCTCTTCTATGGAGGATGCTAGAGCACTAGCCCCAGAATTAAAAGAATTTATCTAATCCATTGTCTTACTTTTTTACACTGCCCTGCTCCAACTCATATCTAGTTTAACTTTCTTTTTATCAGATGTTTTGATTAAAATAATAGTTGAGTTGCTGCTGCTGCTAAGTCGCTTCAGTCGTGTCCGACTCTGTGCGACCCCATAGACGGCAGCCCACCAGGCTCCCCCGTCCCTGGGATTCTCCAGGCAGGAACACTGGAGTGGGTTGCCATTTCCCTCTCCAATGCATGAAAGTGAAAAGTGAAAGTGAAGTTGCTCAGTCGTGTCCAACTCCTAGCGACCCCATGGACTGCAGCCCACCAGGCTCCTCCGTCCATGGGATTTCCAGGCAAGAGTACTGGAGTGGGGTGCCATCGCCTTCTCCAACAGTGGAGCTGGTATAATGCATATCTTCTATTTGCAAATTTAGAAATCCAAAACTGAATGCTTCCCAGGTGGCGCTAGTAGTAAAGACTCTGCCTGCCAATGCAAGAGACAGGAGTTTGATCCCTGGGTCGGGGAGATCCCCTAGAGTAGGAAATGGCAATCCCTTCCAGTTTTCTTGGCTGGAAAATTCTATGGACAGAGGAGCCTGGTGGGCTACAGTCCATGGGGTCGTAAAGAGTCAGGCAAGACTGAGCGACTGAGCACATATTTGTAATGATTGTTGGGCTCCATATTCTTCCTTACAAGCTCTTCCCTATTTATGTCTATGAAGAATAAATTTATTTTAAGCAGTTTTTTGAGTAGAATTCTGAAATATAAAAATTTATTTCAGAGATCATGAAGTCCGATATTAGTAATGACACACCTATCAGAGCTGTTCTCTGAATGGAACTTCTCTCAAGTATTGTCCAAGTTAAAAAAAAAAGTATAAACCCAAGTATAAACCCAAGTTAAAAAAGTTTAAACTCCGGGAGTTGGTGATGGACAGGGAGGCCTGGTGTGCTGCTATTCATGGGGTCGCAAAGAGTCGGACACGACTGAGCGACTGAACTGAACTGAACTGAACTTAGGGTAGAATCTTTATGTGCCATGGTGCTCCTTCTACGTTTACATAAAATTAAGCAAGCAGCATAATGATGAAAGGCCTCCTGATATGCCTCATACTCTGTGTATACTCTAGCACGACTTTATCACTCTCTTTTCATTAATGAATCATGGCAGAAACTTCACAAGAGCGGTTAAAAGTGCATGGAACTTTTCAACCCATTCAGAATTCACAGAACTTTTCAACCCATTCAGAATTCTATTTCTTTTTATGATGACCAAAAATAGAGTTTAACATAAGAATATCACTGATGTAATTGATGGCTGCAGCTAGAAACCTGAAAGAAATTTCTACTTCCTTTACTTGAAATGAGATCTCAAGATACTGGCAATAAAGATGAGTTCTAAATGGTACATACTAGACCAATCTCAGAAAGGCAGTAAATTAAAACAAAACAAAACAACAAATGGGAACAAAGTAGCAGTTAAGGCAAAAAAGATTCCCTGAAATTTACAAAAGGCTCCAAGCTAAATAATGTTTCCATGGGAGTCCAGTACTTTTGGTAAGGGGAGAGTCAAGCTCCAGTTTTTCTTATAAGTACAATTTGGTGACATTTATCTGGATGTTATCTACCCTGTTTCCTTCCTTTAACCATCCTTTTAAGGTGGTAAGTTGCCCCTCCTTTTCTTCTGTTTTCTATTTGCGTTTAGTTTCTAAAATCAAAACTAGCAGTTCCATGTTATAAAGGTCTTAGCAGGGAACTTAGCTCAGTCACTGTTAACTTGTCATTAGCGCTTGTATGCAGAGTTGTCTTCCTGTTAACGTACAATACCTGATGTTGTATAGTGGATGTTTCCAAGAACTGCTGATGGAATATTTTTATTCCTTTACTCAACACCCTTTGGTTTGGTGCCTAACTGTGCTAGCTGGCATTCTAGGGTCTGGATAAAACCATAAACAGGGCGAAGTCCTTGCCCTCATGGAGATCCTAGTGGGGGATATAGACCAAAAATGTAAATACATAATATAGTTTCTGGTGATGATGAGTGATATGAAAAAAAGAGACACAGAGTAAGGGGTTAGGGGCTCATTATGGTGGTGTGAAGGGGCTATTTCAGATGCAGCGGTCAGGGAGCCTGTCCGAGCAGGTGCAGTGAGGCTGGGAGCATCTGTGGGAACGTTATTTCAGGTGTGGGGAAAGATGAACAAAGGCTGAGGGAGGTGAGTGTGGCACGTGGGTGGAACAGCGGAGGGATCCGAGCACCTGAAGTGAAGGAAGTGAGGAGAGGCGACGTCAGTACCCGGGCAGAGGCCATCACGTGGTCTATCCAGCCCACACTTATTCTAAGTGTGATAAGAAGCCTTTGGAGCCAAGAGTGACATGGGCTGATTTTCCTCTTAAAAGTAACACTCTGGCTTCTCTGTGGAGAACAGACTTGAAAGGGGCAAAAATGGGAGAAAGGAAGACGAGTTGGATGGAAGTTGAGGAGTTGAGGCAAAAGTCTTGGAGACGGTAAGATGCAGTTTGGGATGTTATCTGAACATTAGATTTGTCAGTGGTGTGGGTATTCCTTTCAGGGGGTAGCCTGGAGATACACAGAAAGACAAAAACTTCTTCCACTAGAAGGCAGACTTTTTCCAAGATGTTCTTGTGGCCAGTGAGAGGCCTGACAGAACAGGAAAGGGGGCGGCAGAGGACGAGATGGTTGGATGGAATCACTGACTCAATGGACGTGAATTTGAGCAACCTCCGGGAGATACTGAAGGACAGGGTAGCCTGGTGTTCTGCAGTCCACGGGGTCGCAGAGACTTGGACACAACTTAGCAACTGAACAACAACAACAAATTCTGTAGTTCTGTTTGGATGTGGGACCACCATTTGGATTAAGTTCTTTAATAAGTGAGGCATGTAGCCCTTTCATATTCAGTGCACAAAATCACTAGAAGAAGTTGTTTAGTTAGAGATGCATGTTTAGTTAGGGAATTGATGGAAGGTCTTACTATTACAAGGTCTGGGTTCTTACTAGAACTGAACCAAGATTAACCTACAATAGCCAGTTGAGCTCCCCAGCCATCGTGACATGAAAAAAGGGT
Source organism: Bos indicus x Bos taurus (assembly GCF_003369695.1). Taxonomy (NCBI): domain Eukaryota; kingdom Metazoa; phylum Chordata; class Mammalia; order Artiodactyla; family Bovidae; genus Bos; species Bos indicus x Bos taurus. The sequence continues at coordinate 14,781,077 of NC_040084.1, read as the reverse complement.
AGAATGGTAGCAAGTGCAATGTGACATGTATTTCAGTTCCAGATCTCTATTGTGACTGGGCATCATAAAATGCAGATGCAATACATAACTTCTGAACATGATCATAAAATTCACATCTCAGCACTATTTTGGAGGACACGTGCTTCTGAGAGAGGGAGAGAGAGAGAGAGAGAGAGAGAGAGAGAGAGAGGGAGACAGATTAGATTCCTTTTTACAGACAAGCAAAAAGTGAGTAACTTCAATGTGAACACGATGTGTGATTTTGCTACTTTGTTGGAAAGTAGACCTTGCTGTCTTTCATCATGTCCATTCATAAGTCATTTTAGACCGTGTTTGTCAGTTTGTAATATTTGAAATTCCTCTATTTCAGGGTCCATCAGGACTGAAAGGAGAGAAAGGCGACAGAGTATGTATTTCTTAAAATTTGACTCACAAGTTTATTTTGTGTGTTAAACATTGAACTCTGGAACTATGAAAATAATATGCTGATCGTACTTGCTGATTTAATTCACTAGGGAGACATCGCTTCCCAGAACATGATGCGAGCAGTTGCAAGACAAGTCTGTGAACAATTGATAAGTGGTAAAATTTCTTTTCCTTTGAATATATGAGTGTTTAAGTTAATTGCAGGAAAATGCAGAGTATTTTCTAAGATACATACTTTCTAAGATAAATGTTTCTATTTCATTTTCACAACCTCTTTTTATACATTGTCAGATTTGTATCCTGTTAGATAAAGCTGATGATATTTTAATGATTGTCATCAAGATAAAACAGTAACCCAAGGTAAAATCATAGCCAGTTATCCTTATATTCAGTCTAATACAAAATCACATTTTAAAAGGACCTTTCAGTTTCAGCATTAGTATTTTTTACTGGGTTTCCATTGAAGCAGCAATCATTGCATCTTTTAAGTTATGACGTTTGAGTTTTACTAACTCTTAAGGAAGGAGGACCGTGGACCGTGGAGATTAATTTGATCCTGAAAAGTCCATGTTGATGGGGAACTTTTTATTGCCTCCTTTTGATTCACAGACTCTTTCTCCTTATTCGATGAAATTTATTAAGTGATAAGGCCCAGTGCCTGCAAACTGAGTGTGACCTCCAACTCAAGGCCCCCTTTTCAGAAGTTTTAGGCCAGCTTTCTCCCAGGGCGGTTCCGAGGAGCACCTGCTTTAGAATCACTGATGCTGCGTGTGAGAAATGAGTTCCTTGGTCACCCTAAATCTGGTGAATCACTCTTTGGAGATGAGACCCAGAAATTTGTAGTGTTTGAAATAACTCACAGGTGATTTCAGTTTACACTAAAGCCTGATTATCACTGCTGTAGGCACACACACACAAATGCTGTCACTTATTGATTTTAAAAAAGGTTCTCTTTTGAGTGACATCATCGGGCAAAACCTTGGGGCTTCATATCAGACCCACGTTAAACTTTCACAAGTCTTTTATGTTTAGAGTAATGCTGATGGCTTACTAGACAGTTTTTGGTGTTCTTATCAGGGATCATTTTGTCTGGGATGACTGGAGTGTTTTATTTTAGGGTTGGGATTCTAATTAAAATGTTTGCCGGAGCGGGCAGGAACAGAGATGAATGTCACTAAGTACTAAGAGAAATCTGTTTCATGTCCTCATCCCCTCCTTTCTGGGTTTCTGACTAATAAGTCTTATTTTAATTTTTAGGTCAGATGAACAGATTCAATCAGATGCTGAACCAGATTCCAAATGATTACCACTCTAGTCGCAACCAGCCAGGCCCTCCAGGCCCCCCAGGCCCCCCCGGCAGCGCAGGAGCCAGAGGAGAACCAGGACCTGGGGGGCGGCCCGGCTTCCCAGGCACACCAGGGATGCAGGGGCCCCAGGGGGAACGAGGTAGGCAACAAGGAAGGAATCTGGAAGTGTAGAAGCTGGGTCGAAAAGTGTGTGGAAGGCTGAGCTTGGCAATCAACGCTGGTCTTGTTTGGACAGCCCCAGAAGAGTCACGCATCCCTTAACCTGTTTTTCTTTCTAGGCAGCTTCAGGCTATAGAGATCCTTATCTTAGAACACAGGAAGATTTTGTCAGGAGATCTCAGTCAAGACAATGCCGTTTTCTGATTGTTGTTGTTAGCGAGCAAAATTGTTTCTTGGCAAAGGGAATCAGGCGCTAAAACCTTATTAATTGTTTTGACTGGCAAGAGCTGGGCAGCAACTGAATGTAAGCAGCCTTACGATTTTAGATCCAAATTCTTCTGGTTCCTTTACTCAGGGTCTGGAACTGGTCTTATGTGTTTATTTGGCTTTAATTTCATGGTAGATAAGTATAATTGAAGGAGAAGAAGAAAAACAAGATTATCTGATTCCAGATGTTTCAGCATGCTGGGGACTGACTTTGTGAAAGTAGTGGTTAACAATTTGGGGAAAACCTAGATGTTTCTATAATTCTGATGGTTTAGCTGCCATCCTCATAGGGTTACTGAAGCTAAGGTACCTTTGAGATGTCTTCAGTGGGTTCTAATTCTTTATTCAAGATTTCTGTTCTTAATTACTGTTTCTAAAATAATATATTCGACATATTTGTTTTCTTCAAATAATTTTTCCCCTGAGTTGTAGCCAGATTTGTTTCTTGGCCATGAATCTGGAATTACCCAAATGTCTAGAAAGAATTTTGGCTTAAAAAGTGGACTTCTGTGAAAAATTGGGTTCTGCTTTTACTAAGGGAAATGAATTACTTGAATCAAATATTATCGTTCCGATGAAACCTACATTTTTCCCAGATAATTTTCCCTCTGTGTTTTACCATTTTGTCCTTGCTTAGGTTTGCCGGGAGAGAAAGGTGAAAGGGGTATTGGATCTCCAGGACCTCGAGGGCTGCCTGGCCCCCCAGGTAGGTTTTGCTGGTACATCAAACAAGAGAACATGTAAGGACTGAGAGAGCACACAACCCTCCTCAGAGGCACAAACTCATCCTGTGAGCTTCAGGCAGGCTGATCATCATGGTATATATTTGAGCAAGAAGTTCCTCTTGATCCTGCTCATTTTTATGTTTTGTTTAAAAAAAAGTTTCAGCACATTCTATTTAAGATTTACTGTAACTTTAATACATTAGGGTCTGAGTTTTAGTGACAGAGGGATGCTGTTTTCTTTTTATGGGATTTCTATTTTGTTTTTTTTCTACTTGTTTTGTTTGGCCTCACAGCTGTTAAGGATGGTGTCATTTCCTGTTCCTTCCGCTGTTCTTCAAGATGCTAATAGACTAATAGACTATTGCTAATGGACTGAGGAAATATATCCTCGTTGGAAATCCTGACATATCCAAGATTTCATTCACAGGCTTTTTATTGATGTTTTGGAAGGAAAGAATAGTTGTTCTATGCATTTTGTTTACTAGATTGAGAATGAATTGTTTTCTTCACTATAAGGTCCATGAGACCCTTGCAACCATGGTCAGCCCTGGAGGTTAAATCTTTACATTTGTGTTAACCAGGAGTAGGTATCAGTAGATTCAGAAGTAACATTGCTTCATACTGGTGATTTCTAAGGAAATATTTTCTTACTATATGCTAGAGAATCAGCTGGTCTTGAAGTAGTGGAGGTGCCAAAGTATTGCTGACTGCCTTAGGAGACGCATTTAACAAGAGGGGCAATACTTGTCTTAAACCCACAACAGGTCCACAAGGAGAATCGAGGACGGGTCCACCAGGGTCCACAGGTTCCAGAGGTCCTCCAGGTCCCCCTGGTCGTCCTGGAAACTCAGGTATCCGAGGCCCCCCGGGTCCTCCTGGATACTGTGACTCATCCCAGTGTGCCAGCATCCCATACAATGGACAAGGCTATCCAGGTATGTTGTTGCCATTATAAGGACCCAAATTCAACTGAATTAAAAAAACCTGTATGGAAATAAAGTTCCCTAGGATTGAAGGAAAGTTGATTTTAGGATTTCTTGAAGATAGAACCTCTTTCAGTTGTGTGTTTTGATTATATAGTAATAGTCTCTCTCAAAAGAATCAATGTTAATTTTAATGACATTATTTCACTGATAGAAGTTGAATATTTTCTCCTTCTTTCTATACTTCTGCATTTATCAAATCACAACATAAACTTTTCTGTTTCTCCTGATAGTTCAAAGAATGTTATTGAATTTTTTTTTTTTTTTTTTTTGCCTAAAAAAACCCTGTAGAATGCTAAGAATATATATAAAATTTGTTTTGGGAATCTAATGTGTAGGCAGACTATTTGATAACATAGTGGAGGCAACTGAAAATATTTCACTATTTCGCTTTGTCCATGAATTAGTATTTTATAAACTCTGGAACCTAATTTTTCAAGAGTTGGTCACGAAATTCTAATATTTGACAATTTGACAATTACAGGAGGCAGAAGTCTCTTAAGCCTGAATTCGGGGACTATGGGGACAGAGGCAGTATGCTGATTTAGAGATTAAAAAATTAATGCTGTGGGCAGTGGTCAGCAGTGACCTTTTTCATCAGTGCACCCTCAAGCATCTTGCAAGTTTTAAAAATGATATGCTGTTTGATATGGTTGGCTACTAGCAAGTACTGCATGAGTAGTTGAATATCTAAATATCTATATATCTATATATTTATGTGCATACTTACATATGACCAAAAAGAATCATGAATCTTAAGTTTCTTATGCAAACCATTCACAAAATTGTAATTTCATTCTTTATCAAAGAAATTTTAATTACCTCTGCCTTCTGGTATGTATGAGTAACTTGAAATATATGGATATATACATATATAATTTAACCATTACATACTTAAATGAATGTGTATAGATATTTTTTTTTTGCATAGTAATTCAACTTTTAAAAACTATCATCTTTGACCTGTTTCAGGTTCCGGCTAACAAATTTTCTAAGTCGCCAGTGCTGCTTACAGTTTGAATACATGAAAATCCTGTTTCTGAGATGTTTGCGCACGTGCTTATTAGAAAATGAGTCTGTATGGAAATCTCACCACAGATCTGGTTAACGAACCGGGTGGACATCATAAAGGAGGGTGGAGACTCTTTATACTAACTTGAATGAGACAAAAGCAGTGGTGTTAGTTTATAAGCCTGATGCATTTCAGTAATAATGTAGAAAAATATTATTTAAAAAAAAAGTTCAAACACAGCTCATGAGGCGCCTCGGTTGTGAAAGAGGCGCATAATAAAACTACTAACCGCGGAGATGATGCCATTTCGGGAAAAACAATTAACCTGGTTAAAGAGAAGTACCTTATGTAAATAATAAACTAATTATGGCTTGTAAATGATTTGTATGTGATACTGTCCACTAAAATCACTTAACAATTCTACAATCAGCTTCTGCCTGCCGCTTGCTCTCTGCCAGAATAACATCGAATTAGAATCTCCTCATCTCTTGCTTGTTAGCGATGTCTGATTATCTTATGTACATGTACTCTCATTTGGGTTTTTGTAATCATCCTTTTCAAACCAAAATTTTAGAATCCCTTTTTTTCTTCCTGTTTTGCTGTCGTCACGGGTGATCCTCACCCACCAGTTGTAACTCAGGCTGTGGGCCAGACAGCCACAGAAAACGTCGTGTACTGTATATTACTTGGTGATAATTGATTTTCACCTCCAGAGTTCAGTTTTAAGGAGCTAATATAACTTCCCCATCACTTGCTCATCTTTCCCAGTGGTTCTCTGAACTGAGGAATTTGAAGTCATGAAGTTACTTGGGGATTTGCAAAAAAATCCTACCTGGGTTGGTTGACAGTTTTCTTTGGCCCAGTTGCTGACCCTTTCCAGGTGTTTGTGCAATGATTGTATTTACTGCTGGACCTCTGAAGGTTACAAACAAGTGCCATTTCAGATCACCAAATTCTCTCTGCAAATGGAATCAGAACGTTGTAATTTCTCTGCCTTTATAGTCATGAGATTAAGACTGAAGTGCAGTCCCCTCGGGTGATGGTTTAGCTCTTGGTGTGTGTGTATTCTTCCAAATCATGCCATAACTGTAATGTTGAATCGGACAGAGCCCTACGTGCCCGAGGGCGGGCACGAGCCCTTCATCGTGCCGGTGGAGCCCGAGCGGACAGCGGACGAGTACGAGGACTACGGCGCCGACGAGCCCGCAGGCGAGCATCCTCCCCACGCGCGCTGGCGGCGCGCCCTGCCCCACCGCCCCCGGCAGTGACCCTGACCCCGCGCGCTTGCGCAACGCGGCCGGGCTGCGGGGAGGTGTTCGGATTCCCATTTACAGGTCAGACGGAGCAGTGGACGTCTTACCTGCCACGTTTCTTCCGGCGTTGCTTCATCGGAGAGTACCCTTTTTGACTGTTAGCGAACCTTGTTCCTGCAGGAAGCCTAGCTCGCTGCCCGCGCAGTCTGTAGAAGTCTTTTACCTTTGCCCTTGAAGTTGCTTGCAAGATCCTTTGTTCACAAAAGCTGCGGGGAGAGAACGTGCCTTGTGCCTTAATTAGGTAGCTCAGCAGGCAGCCTCAGTGAAACTCTTAAGCAGTTAAGTCCTGGAACCCAGAGCGATGGTGTATTTCGAGAAGGCAGTTTATCTTTTCCAATACTTACCTACAATTCAGTTACACACCCATCCAAGCAGTTTCCCTCGTAAAACCAAAAAAGAGGGAAAAGTCACTCCATTGCAACTGTTTATCTGCCTCTTCTATTCTCTGTCGTACATTAGGGCATAGAATGCTCTTATACATCTCTTTTTAAAAACCACAAACCTTAAGCCATGTAGCTGAAGTTGTTGTATCAACTGGACACAGTTCCATATTGCCTTAAACCTCCTTGTTTTAGACACGCTAACATTTATGCCAAATTGCAGATTATTCTGCAGAGATGGAATTGCATGTTTGTGTTGTATATTTAGTATGAACTTTTTTTTTTTCCAGAACATAATGTTTCTTAGTTATCAAAAGCAGTTGGAAAATGTTTGCAAGACTATGAACATAGAATTGCTGCTTTTATATTTTAACTGCAGATTGTGAATTTCACTGCCTTATATTATTTATTTCTGAAACAAAAGAGGCATTTTTCAATAAAACTACTGAAAATTTGACATGGTATGTTTTTTCTTTAATGTCCTTTGGGATTATTCAGGCCATTGTTACAACAAACAAGTTCATATCCTTGGATACGGTTACAAAGCTTGTTACTATTAAATTATGGTAAATAATGTTAGATTTTTAATGATATGGTGAAGTCATAGAAAGTAGTGAGAGAGCCTTTAAAGGCCCAGTAGATTCCAAAGGCTTTATTAGGAATGTAGAGGATATGTGGGTTGGTGGAAAAACAACTAAGTATCCTAGGAGACCCCAAACAACCAAACAGCCTTTAACAAGTCACATGATTTCACATGCACTTAACTCACTCTCCTATACCATACTTTACCCAGTAGCATGTTTAACTACAAAAAGAGTAATTCCTTAGTGATACCTTCTTTTGCATATTTTATGAATACAATAACATCATTTTAAATACCAAAGAAAACAATGTTCATTTGAAAGAACCAACATCAATTGAAGAGAGAAGTATTGAAAGAAAATTTTCCACAGAGCAAAACATAAGGTTTAAATACTTCCTGGACACTAAGATCAAAAAGACTAGATAAATGATTGTATTGTTTGATTAGGAGGTTTTAAGTAGGTCGCCAAATTCATAGTACTCACCTGTAATTTCCGATACATACATTTTAAAGTTGAAGGAGACCCCTGAGACCATCCCAGTCCAAGTCTTCACTTTAAGTGGGAAGAATCAGACTCACTTCATCAGTATCAGATCAAACCCTGTTCTCCTATATTTCAGGCAGTCTCCTGCATTGCAGGTGGATTCTTTACTGACTGAACCACCAGGGAAGCCCTAAAATCCTAAGATACCTCCTCATAAATCTGATTTTCCTCCATTGTTCCCATCAACCGCCAGTTTCTGAGGCTAGAATTTTGAGTGATTGTAAACTTTTTTCTCCTTGCACTTTTCACATCCAATTCATCAAGTCTAACTGACTGAGCTCCTACATACATATCTTAATCACCCCATTGTTACTACTCAATTTTAGACCCTTGGGATCTCTTACCAGGAGTGTAATCGCAGTCTCTTAAATGGTCTTTTTTTCCTGTAGCCTTTGTCGACTTAAAAAAATGTACAACGTGAGAATTGTGAAAAGCGAAAGTGAAATTTGCTCAGTCTGTGGAATTCTCCAGGCCAGAATACTGGAGTGGGTAGATGGATGGCAGGCATGAATCCCACATGGCAGGCGGATTCTTTACCTGCTGAGCCACAAGGGAAGCCCAAGAATACTGGAGTGGGTCGCCTATCCCTCCTTCAGGGGATCTTCCTGATCCAGGAATCAAACCGGGATCTCCTGCATTGCAGGCAGATTGTTTACCAACTGAACTATCAGGGAAGGTGAGTTAAGCTTTATCTGGGGCAAAATGAGCCCTACTGAGAGCACCTCAGGTCTGAGAACCTGCTCCAGAGAGGCAGGAGGGAAGAACTCAGTTATATGTGATTTTGATAAAGGGGGAGTCTATGCAATCAAGTACATATTTTCCCACAAGGATTCTGCTAGTCTTGTGAGCTTTCTTCTAGTCGTGAGGAACAGTCATCACCAGGAAGGGTTTTAGTGCTTTTCTAGATATAAAGAGATACAATAATTGAGCTCAAATATTGGCTTCTGAATATATCTGACTATCTGAGGACCTGTTCTGCCAGCCCGCACCTCCTCCTGCCCCAAACACAGAGTTGCCTCATATCTGCTCTCCACCCTGAACTCCCTCAGGGGGCGTTGAAGGTCAGTAGCTGCAGCAGCATTTGTGATTCCGTCATCCTAGAGGTAAAATGACAAGTGCCAATTTGTAGTTGACAGGTGCCAGCCTGATGCGTCAAGAGATCTGGATTCCATTGGTATGACCATTTAGCAGCTGTTTTTGCGCCTTTACCTTGGAGCCCTCAAAGTACACAGGCCAGTGTGATTTATCTAGAATGCACACCTGACCTTGTCACGTCCTTTGCTCAACCCTCTTCAAGTGGTTTACCGATGTCTCTGCAAATCAGGGTGCCACCCTGGCACCTCCTGGCTTGACCTTGCAGATACCTATGAGAGAGTATATGCCTCTGAGAGTTGGTAGGTGGAGACATGTCCTCCTCACTCCTCAGCACTGTTTCCAGGCCAACAGTCCTTCCTTCTGTAAAATTCCTTTATCCTTTGGGGCTCATACTCAGCTTCCCGTAACTGTCATGTATTTTCCTTGTGTTCAGTTCAGTTCAGTCACTCAGTCGTGTCCGACTCTTTGCTCATGACCCCATGAGCTGCAGTATGCCAGGCCTCCCTGTCCAACATCAACTCCCAGAGCCCACCCAAACTCATGTCCATTGAGTCGGTGATGCCATCCAACCATCTCATCCTCTTGTCCCCTCTCCTCCTGCCCTCAATCTTTCCCAGCATCAGAGTCTTTTCAAATGAGTCAGTTCTTCCCATCAAGTGGCCAAAGTATTGGAGTTTTAGCTTTAATATCAGACCTTCCAATGAACACCCAGGACTGATCTCCTTTAGGACGGACTGGTTGGATCTCCTTGTAGTCCAAGGGACTCTCAAGAGTCTTCACCAACACCATGGTTCAAAAACATCAATTCTTCGGCGCTGAGCTTGCTTTATAGTCCAACTCTCAAAATCCATACATGACCACTGTAAAAACCATACCCTAGACTAGACGGACCTTTGTTGACAAAGTGATGTCTCTGCTTTTTAATATGCTATCTAGGTTGGTCATAACTTTCCTTCCAAGGAGTTAAGCATCTGTTAATTTCATGGCTGCAGTCACCATCTGCAGTGATTTTAGAGCCCCCACAAATAAAGTCTCTCGCTGTTTCCACTGTTTCCCCATCTATTTCCCATGAAGTGATGGGACCAGATGCCATGATCTTAGTTTTCTGAATGTTGAGCTTTAAGCCAGTTTTTTCACTCTCCTCTTTCACTTTAATCAAGAGGCTCTTTAGTTCCTCTTCACTTTCTGCCATAAGGGTGGTGTCATCTGCATATCTGAGGTTATTGGTATTTCTCCCGGCAATCTTGATTCCAGCTTGTGCTTCCTCCACCCCAATCAGGAGGAGCTTTAGTAGAGGGCCATCAGTGTTTTTACCCACCCCAGCATCTGCCACCTTCTGGGTGTCTTAAGCATCCATGTTTGATGACAAATATAACATTATCTCAGCTATTTGACCTTTTCATCTTCATGGTCATTTTCTTTTAATCTCAGCTGCTCGGTCTCTTGAAGTTCTTGGACTTGAATCAAACTGCCACTACTTTGAAATCATTGATTTAGACAGGCCACTCTTCTTCAGTTTCCAGCTCACCTACTCAAGTACCCCCACTGGGGCTCTTTTCAGCTTCATCATGACACTCAGTTCTGTGAAGCTTCTATGATCTTCCATCCATCAGCACCTCCTCATCTTCACTCTCTTCTTTATACACTTTGGATTTCATGTCTTGGTAACATACCCAGTTTAATGAACTGCCTAAACTCCAAGTTTACTTTCCTTTATTTTTCAGTTATGTTCTGTTGGATATTATTTTCCTGTCCCTTCACATACCTTATACAAACCCATTGCTTTCAGATTATTTCAAGCATGAATACTTGATATAATGCATGAATAAGCATGAATACCCCAGTCCAGTCCAGTGTAATTTAATCCACTTGAAAACATTAATCTGAAATCTAATTTAGTATTCCTTTTCCCTTCTAACTTGAAGTCAGAACTTAGGACTTGAACTGTAGAGACAGTATGTCAGTGCTTTCACTCAGCTTCTTCAGAGTTCAGCTAGGGGATGAGAACTAGAGAAAAAGGAGGTTAATATTGTCTCCACTTATTGTGTCTACTAGAATCCTGTCTTGAATGTCAATGCTCACGGCATGATGGTGCCCAAATGCTACTCCTCTTACTGGGGACCTGTGTTTGCCCTTCAGAGGAGCCTTCTGGGTCTCTGTCCATTACCAGTTATCTCTAGAATGATCACTCCCAACCCCCTCTCAGCCTTTTGTCTCTATGGAATATTTTATAGTTACTTGTTTCTCAGATTCTCTCGCCAGACCTGAAGTCTTATTAGGGGGGATTCTAGTAAGATGGCTCAAGTCTGGGTACCCATGTGACCACAGGAGACTCAGGCTTCCTTGTCAAGCCAAATGAAAAATGGAAGTCTCCTCCCACAAATACGACATCTTGTTTCCTTGCTGTCTCCCATGCCTTTCCCCCCATTCAAGCACGTAGGCATGTAAGTTAGGTCAGCAAGTTCTCTGTGTAGTACATAACCACCAATGGAATAACATGCGCTTCTTGAAGACACACCTCAGTCTCTATGAACTGTTTTTCCTGGCGCTTTGGGTGAAGGTTTGAAGCACTCTTTCTATAATAGAAAGTAAAAGCCCCAACTCTCTACCCTACACCAATGTTCCCCTGCTTCCATGGATTCTTCTTGATTCTTTTGCAAATGTAGACTGCTTGGGTGTGATGGAGTCACAGTTTGGATGGCAGAGCCAGTTTGATAAATTCTTGGAAGTCCCAATGGAAGATGCTTTATGACTCTCTCTAGACCATGGGTGGTACTTAATGGTTATTTTTATCTTTATGACCATTTGTCAACTTCTGAGTCAAAAGGAAAAGTGCTATTTAATAGCCCAATTTTCCAGATGAGCCAAACTCCCTTACTCCTTTATCCTTCTGTCATACCTATATATTAAAACCTTAACTCCAGATTATCCCAACTGCTTGGATCACCATGACTATACCCAGGGTACTTAGCACAGTAGGGCAAAATCAGCCTTTGGGGCAGATGGTCAAGTCTGTAAATTCATTATGACCAACCTCAACTTGCCTGACAACAGAGTAATTTGACCAGCCATATTCTCGATTCTTTTCAAAAATTTCCAGATTCCAACTCTGTACCTCATCCTGTTCACATGATTTCTTGTTACTTCTTATAGAAACAGCTATTTCATACTGAAATGAGAAGCCAGACTAGAACCTCACTTTTCTAGCACCAAGGTTACAAAATCACTGGCATCTGGACTCACCCTTTTCTCCTGTTTCAACAAAAGGAACACCTCTATCTACTTTTTGAACTCTGAATCCCTTTTTATTCCTTCCACAGATTTAGATTAAGCAACTAGTCAGTGGTAGGTACTGGTAGAAATGGTGCTGGGATTCTATAGTGAATATAAGAAAGAATAGGCAAAGTCCTTCCCCTCATGGGGCTCATTTTTTTTTTTTTGAGTGAGATTTTGTATATGCTTTACTTATTAGTGTAACCTAATAAAGTAAAGCATAACAGTTAGAGGATGATAAGTGCTCTGGAGGAAGGTAGAGCAGGGCTAAAGGATAGATACTGCTGGGTGTAGGTTCTGGTTTAGGTAGGGTGGTAGAATATGCTTCTTTGAACAGGGACCTGAATGAAGGTGCCTGAAAGCATGGAACTGAAATCTGACTGATAATTGTATAATCTGGATGCTTTCATAATTATATAGATTACCAGGCATATTCCTAGAGCTGTAGCGCTTGACTTCTGCCTACCCACCTGGGGAATTTAAAAAAAAATCTTCATATTTGAATACCACCCTCATAAATTCTGATTAATTGGACTAGGGTGAGGTCTGATGATAAGGATTTTTTAAAGTCCCCAGGTAATTAAGAAGTATAGCTAACGAGTCTAACAAGACCTAGAGATTCTGATCCTGCATGTTGGAGATGGAGGCTTAAGAACATGTATAATTTAAATATATTCTTCAGGTGAGTCATATGATAGGAATGGGAAAATTTTACACTCTCTTTGATTTTGGATATAATTTTTATTCCAAAACTGTATTTCTAGCCCAGACTTTGCTTCTGATCCTCAAGGCATGTGTATCCCACTGCCTTGATATGTCTCTTATTGGACATTTTACAAACATTTCAAATTTATTATGCATGAAGTGAAATCCCTCACTCTCTTTTTCACACCGTCTTCTTTCTGCAAGTTTCTTGCTTGGCGAGTGGCTCCACCATCCTCTCAGTTGCTTAGCCTGCAACCAGGGACTGACATGATTTCTCTTTCTCTCACCTCCTTTGGCTTCTTTCTGTTTCCTAAGCATCTTTCAGCTGCTCACCTCCCTGTAACCCCACTGTCATTCTCTTCCCGTGGGCCCCGGGGTCTTGTCTGGATTCCTCTGAAGTCTTCCACCTGCTCTCTTTCCATTCATTCCACATTTCTCCCTTCAATCCACTTTTCTCACAGCTTAACAGCCAAAATGATTGTGAAGAATGCAAATCTGGTCATATCATGGCATTTCTTAAATTTTTGGTGGTATCGAGTTTGGATACCTTATCAAGACTTAGGTGCCAAGGATCTGGGCTCTTCCTACTTTTGCCATCATGATACCTCGTTTATCTCAATTGATTTTCCCCAACTACACTGAACTTCCTGCTCTATCCCTTCTTAATCATGAGCCTTTATGGGAGCTATTTCCTTTATCTGGAGCCTGCTCTCTTGATTTTGTCACGTCTTATTTATCCTTTAATTTGATGTTGAAATAATCACTTCCTTTCGGACACCTCTTTGTCACTTTCAAAGTTCAAGATCCTTACAGTGTGCATTAATACCGTTTATGTTCCCTTTGATGTGTATGTCAGTCGCTACCCCACGGACTGTAGCTCATCAGGCTCCTCTCTCCATGGAATTCTCCAGGCAAGAATACTGGAGTGGGTTGCCATTCCCTTCTCCAGGGGGTCTCCCTGACCCAGGGCTCAAACCCAGGTCTCCTGCATTGAGGGAAGATTCTTTACCGACTGAGCCACGTGGGAAGACTATCATACCAGTAATTTCTTACCCAATTTGCCTCTCCCACTGGACGGTAGTGATGGTTTAGTAGCTAAGTCATACCCCATGGACTGTAGCCCACCAGGTTTCTCTGTCCAAGGGATTTCCTGGGCGAAAATACTGGAGTGGTTTGCCATTTCTTTCTTCAGAGGATATTTCTGACCCAGGGGTTGAACCTGGGTTCTCTTGCATGGCAGGCAGATTCTTTTCTACTGAACCAGGGAAGCCCCTCCCACTGGATAGCATGTTTATATAAGAGCAGGAACAATGTTTATTTTGTTCACTCTTATGTTTCCAGCAGCCATCAGAGTACTGGTATTTAGGGGGTGTTTAATGAATAATATCAGGTGGAACGAACTCTCTTCCTTTATACACCAGATTTTATTTGAAACATCAAAGTACTATATGAAGATTGAATAATGCACCTGTAACTGAACTTCATGTCTACCTTGTTGCAGAGCCAGGACACATGGCACCGCTGTCTTTTTGTTTGTTTTTCCCTCTGTAAGAGCCACAAGTGACAGGAAGCCTTGATTACTCCTACTTTGAGCTATTACACAGTTGTGTTAGAACACCATCGTTGGAGAAGGTCATCTACAGACATGACTGCCAGTTGATCCTCCACCGGATCTGGGCAACTAGAGGTTCCTCACTCCATCCTCCATCTGTGGAATATATCCTTCACCCACCATTCTCACAGTAGGAGCTATTTTCAAGGATACAGCTTTGAGAGAGTGAGGTGGTGTTGAAACCATCTGGACTGAATATAAGTCTGTACCCAGTTAAGGCCTCATATAAACCCTTATGATTCTGGTAGGTGGATGTGGAGACCTTCTGGTCTTGGGCCCACCCGCGACAAACCTTGTAAGTAAGTCCCTTTACTTATTAAACCTGCTCCCCCAGTCTGGAGCACTCTGCCTCTATCTTTTTTCTCCCCTTGCCATGTGTGTATGGGGGCTAGTGTCAACTTTCACCTGGGAAGCTCCTGAGCTTTCAAATCAACCCTTGTATCTGTGGATTCAAGGCACTGTGAGCAATGAAGGGAAGATAATTGGCTAGACTTTAGGAAACATTTCGGGTTAGAATCATACCTGGAAAATCACATAAAGACTTTGCTCCAAATTCTCATTGAATTCTTAATGAAAAAAGCCTAAGGTGTTTAGGAAATGTGACAAAGAAGGAATGCCTTATTTTCTTCCATTAAAATAAATTCTTTTGCCCAAGCCATGCCCTCAAGAGTCAGCACCTGACATGATGGTTAGATAATGGAGTTTATTATAAAAGTAATGTTTTTTTGAGAGAGGTCCTGGTAACAACTGTTGTCAATCATTGGTGCTTTTGATTGTAGTTCTGGTTACCCCAAATGGCATAGGCCAAGTGTGTCAAATGGGAAACACCTTCAATCAGAACATCTGCCAGGGTTTGACAGTTCAAGGCACATGTGATATAGTCACCAGTTTAAGTTTCTGCTTTTTAGATCCCTCAAGGCAAATGCCACTGGAATACATTGCTTTGATCAATTTACTCAAGTACATCTATTCTAACAGAAAATTTACACATTTTTCTTCTATATACACTGTTAACTTTAGATTTTCTTATCTCATATATATATATTTTTTCTTGATCTCTCAATTTCTTAGTTTCTCAATTAGCAATACTAATTTCAGAACAAGGCAAAATATAAATGAGGCAAAGACATATTAAGTTAGATGGAACTTCTAATGAAGTTATGAAATATTTTTCAGAGATATTTTAAAGACAGGAAATAAAACCACCATGTAAGCTACCTTGTATCTGACATGGTGCTAAGTGCCTTTACTTAGCTGCTCTTACATGTATTATTGTCTGCATTGTACAGATTAGAAAAAGTGTTTAAAAATTAAACTGCTGTTGAATGTCATGCAGTTAAGAGAGGTTTCCAATCCATGCCTTTCTCCTACACTCTGCTGTCATTACTGTTTATCTGTGGTAATAAAGTCATAATCTTGTGTATAACACCTGATGGTGTTAAGAGAGCTCTCAGATAAACCTGGGTTTGAACTCTGACTCACATGCTTTCTGACTGTCATATGAATAATTTTCTTAACTTCTCTGATTCCCAAGTTCTGAAAATTTGGGCCTCATACCTATCTCTAGAGTTGTGGGAACACTCATGCAACCCACTCCAGTATTCTTGCCAGGAGAATCCCATGGACAGAGGAGCCTGGCGGACTGCAGTCCATGGGGTCACAAAAGAGTTGGACATGACTGGAGTGACTTAGCACATGACCATAGTAAACAATTAAGCCAGATACAAATCCACGAGGAGGTGTTAGAAACGTCTCCAGTAGCTATTCCAGCTCATGCTATGGTTGTTCCCGTTCATTTTCCAGCTGAAGCTGTCTTACTTTCTCTTCGGTTTTCATTCCATCACTTTAAGTTCTAACATCTGTTTCTCCTTTCACATTTTGACAGCTGATCATCCTTTTCTTCCTTCATATCAATAGAATCAGAAAAGACAATGACCAGCTGTCTAGCACTGGTCTTTGAATAAATGCTCTCTTCCCATTCTAGCCACCCAGTAGCTCCAGTAAATTAGTCTTGACATGTGACTGGATTTCTCAATACTTCTTAGGGATTATGGAGAAGACTTTGCATAAGGTTTTAGTAAGGATTTTATGCCACAGGAATTTAACATGCCTTGCCTTGACTTAACCAGATGGAAGAATGTGGAGAGGGAAAATGGAAGGGATGTATGAAATAGGAACATTTTGGGAGCATGAGGAGCCTTTATCAGAATTTGCTAATGAAAATAGTTTCACAACTTGTGAAGGTATTAGAATTATGACCTTCTTATATAACATTGTGTTCTTAGGTTGTGGAGCCAAAGGGTGCATTTTTAAGAACAAAATACCAAGAGAAAGCAGCCCATTTGGGGATTGGCAGTGCAGTAGTGGAAAAAGAAAGGCTCTGGAGCCAGGAAGACCTGGATTAAGTCTAGATTTTGTTGCTTGCTAGCTGCTTTGGGAAAGTAATTCAACTTCTCTGAATTTTGCTTTTTTAATCTATAAAATGGGTATAATATTTCTTTTGTAGTATAGTATTAGAGGTAGAGTTAATACATGTATAAACACTTGCTATATAGTAATTGATTTTTAATTTAGTGGAAATTTCTAAATAGAATTGAAAAATAGAATTTTTTTCTCTATATTTGATACAGAGTTATTTCCATGTGGATGTTCTGTCATTCATTATAATAAGTAGGATACCAGCAAACTGGTATGAGAGAGAATGTGCCAGGAAAAAAAAATGTAGCTTTCCTCAAAAACATTCTACATCTAAATTATGGCTGCTCGGAAATTCCTCCTCAGCTGTTAAGTTAATTGGCTGTTTAGTAAGGTTATTTTTTGTCATGGCATATCTTTTAGCAGAGATCTATCTAGAATTTAGAGGTCTGCTGCTGCTGCTGCTGCTAAGTCGCTTCAGTTGTGTCCTACTCTGTGCAACCCCATAGACAGCAGCCCACCAGGCTCCCCCGTCCCTGGGATTCTCCAGGCAAGAACACTGGAGTGAGTTGCCATTTCCTTCTCCAATGCATGAAAGCGAAAAGTGAAAGTGAAGTCGCTCAGTCGTGTCCGACTCTTAGCGACCCCATGGACTGCAGCCCACCAGGCTCCTCCATCCCTGGGATTCTCCTGGCAAGAATACTGGAGTGGGGTGCCATTGCCTTCTCCGAGAGGTCTGTTAGTGAAGCTAATAACCAGCTTTAGAATTGATGTTAAGGGTTAGATGATGTCATGTTAGTAAAGCATTTTGCTTGTTTAAGAAATGATACTTTTTGTTACTAGTGGAAATATCTTAACAACACCTATCAATCACATAATGGCACCAAAATGTTAATTACATGTATTAATACTATCCAAACTGGATGCAATCTAATTGTTTACTTTACCATAAGCATTTGGAAAGCTCCCTCAAACTGGACTAGGCAGTAAGTGAATTGTTGACCGAATTATTCCTTCGATTTCTAGCATATCCAATCTGCAAATATTCCAACCTTCAGATGAATAAAATATATATCTAGAAAATCACTTCAACAAATTTAGAGGTGAATAATTTACAAACAAAACCAAGTCTCTTGGTCATCTCCTAAACCACTAAAAACATTCTACACTTTCAGAATTGGATGAAAAAATAATAACACACGTCAGCTAGGAGTGAAAACACCCTTTGACACACTGCGGTATGTGGTTGGGTAAAGGGAGCGGGCACTCTGGTGTCCTGGGACACAAGAACTTCCAATGGCTCTTGTTTGGGGTTTTGATTCTTGTGGGCAGGCAGCCATAACCACTGAGTACTTTCCATGTGAAATCTGAAGTCTGTTTCTGGGACTTGTGGGTAGGAAGAAACTTCCGAAAAAACCTGGCCCAATTTCTCATTAAAACTTTGATCAGTAGTGCACTGAAAATGAACATTCATCTGCTGATTCTTCAGTGAAACCCTATTTCACTGAATAAATAATCTTTAATAAAAAGACTATTAAATCTTTAATACAAAAAACAAACACACACAAAAAATCTTTAATAAATCTTTAATAAAAAGATTATTTAAAATTGAGTGTGAAGAGTCATAGAAGATAAGGGAACAACTGAACAGGTTGGCAGCGAGTGTGGGGGATTTAAAAGGAGGCAACCTTCTTAGAGAAAGTTATGCCCGAGCTAGGTCAACAAAGACTTCCCTTTTATCATTGTCAAGGATGGCGCTATTCAAATCTCTCTAGTAAAATGTTGCCTCATTATTCCTACAACATACTTGAAAATAAATATGTAGAAAGATTATATTCTGTAGTAATAATCTATAATTACATTATATTTATGATTATAATAATAAATACAATATAAGCTGGAATCAAGATTGCTGGGAGAAATATCAACAAACTCAGATATGCAGATGGAGTCATTCTAATGGCAGAAAGAAGAACTGAAGAGCCTCTTGATGAGGGTGAAAGTGGAAAATAAAAAGCTGACTTAAAACAATATTCATAAAACTAAGATCTTGGCATCTGGTCCTATTGCTTCATGACAAATAAAAGGGGGAAAAGAGGAAATAAGACAGATTTTATTTTCTTGGGTTCCAAAATCACTGTGGACGGTGACTGTAGCCATGAAAGTAAAAGACACTTGCTCCTTGTGAAGAAAAGCTCTAACAAATCTAGACAGTGTATTGAAAAGTAAAGTCATCACTTTGCTGACAAAGGTCCATATAGTAAAAGCTATAGTTTTTCTGGTGGTCATGTATGGATGTTAGAGTTGGACCATAAAGAAGGCTGAGCACTAAAGATTTGATGCTTCAAACTGTGATGCTGGAGAAGACTCTTGAGAGTCCCTTGCACTGCAAGATCAAACCGGTCAATCCTAAAGAAAATCAGTCTTGAATATTCATTGGAAGGACTGATGCTGAATCTGAAGCTCCGATACTTTGGCCACTTGATGCGAAGAGCTGACTCATTGGAAAAGATCCTGATGCTGGGAAAGATTGAAGGCAGGAGGAGAAGGGGGCAACAGACCAGCTCAATGGACATGAGTTTGAGCAAAGTCCAAGCAATAATGAAGAGCAGGAAAGTCTGGCATGTTGCAGTCCATGAGGTCACAAAGAGCTGGACATGACTTAGCAACTGAACGACAGCAACAAGATAGTTTTTATTGTGATAAAAAGTGATAGGCTCTTGTTTTATTTCTTCTTTCTAATTGATAGTCAAAATTTAAGTTGATTCATTAACATTACTAATAATAAAAATCATTTTTAAAGTTTTTTTTATCATGTGTTATCATGGTGATAATCATATGATGGGCATTAAGAGAGTTAATACATGAAAAGTACTTAGTTCTTGGCACACAATAAATACTCAAAAGCATTTTTGGCAATTGTTATTATCACAAATCTACTGTTATATACTATCTATTACAAAATGAATGTGAGGACAGAATTTGAAGAGATTTATTAATTTACTTAAGATCACAGAGCTAGTAAATTTACAAATTTGGGATTGGAATTCAGGAATCTCTAACTCAGAGTGCCCAAACTGAATTATTGTGATTCAGTTTATTAAATTAGTCTCTAACAACCTGCAAGCTAAATTTATGTTAAGTAATAGTAAGGAGAACATGGGCCTTCCTTGGTGGCTCAGACAGTAAAGAAGCAGCCTGTAATGTGGGAGACCTGGGTTCAGTCCCTGGGTAGGGAAGAGCCCCTGGAGAAGGGCATGGCAACCCACTCCAGTATACAATGTTCTTGCCTGGAGAATCCGCATGGACAGAGGAGCCTTGTGGGCTACAGTCCATGGGATTGCAAAGAGTCAGACACAACTGAGTGACTAAGCACAACAACAGTGAGAACGTGAGTTAATCCATATTAATTTAGACTATTGCTAGTCAGTTTTCTTTTAAGCCCTAATAAATGTTGTACATTGTAATGAACAAAAATTCGTTAATTAGTAATATTTGAAAAATCTGGAGATAAAACAGAAAAGTATTTACAGGGGCTACCTATGTACCAGGAGTCTGATAATACCAGTAAAAAAATTGTCTAACTAGGTATAAGAAATGAATTTGTGTTGGTATAAGGAATCATATAGTGGGGGAAGAGACAGGTCAACATGGGGGTCAGTAAAGGCAAGTGGCAGCCCCTGGGAAACCTAAGAAGCACACCTGATAGTCCTCAGATTATACTGGGGATTTATATGGATTTCACTTTCTACAATTAGATGTGCATAAAACAATTTGCCAATCAGCTACATTTACAAACTTCAGCCAACTAGAAACCTTTGGTTTTGCTTTTATTTGTGTGCTCTCTCCTCTTCTAATTATTTTTGCTTTCCTCCATTTCTTTCTCTTTCAGCTCCTGTGATAGATTAGTGAAATATCAGGAAATTCACTCAATCGGAAAGCAAAAGATTATTAGCCAATGTTTTATGAGAAGCACAGTCCTCACTTTCCTGGAAACTGGGAGTACCCTAAGGTGGAACCGTGGGTGCCAGATCCAGCTTGAAGAGATGGAAGGTTTCTCTGTATACTTCCATTTAGGCTGAGACTGGTCATTTCTGGGGACCTAAGAAGGTGCCTCTAATACCGACCCCCAAACCTGCTCCCATCTGAAATTTCAGCATTAGGTTCTTCTCTCACAGCTTCTGTTGCAGTGGAGGGACAGGGTCCCCAAGCACACGTAAAAACAGACCAGAGAAAAGATCCACTCTGTAAATGTGTGAGGAGCTCTGTGGGTCTGCTCCCCAGTGAAGTCACCATAACTAGTGAAAATTATTGACCAAGCAACCATTTAAAGCTTTTGGAAATTGTCCTAAGAGCATCCAGCAAATGAAGAAACATTTATGAAAGAAAATCTACTATATTTGGGTGAAAATAGCAAGAATCTTTGGCACCTGAGCCATGAACTGCTCCATCACTTCCTCCTCACATCCCCAAGCTGAACTTGATTGCATTTCAGGTGGGTGTGATGAACAGGGAGCTCTTCTCTCCCAGCCCTCAGTCAAGGACTATGGTATCTCCTGGGAGGGTCAGACAGTTAGAATTTCTCATCCCTTCCAGGGCATCACACGGTGATAAAGGGATCAACCCAACAAGGCATTTGAAATAACTGTACAAAGGAACACCTAAATACATAAAGCAAATATTAACAAACATAAAGGGAGAAGTTGATAGTAATACAACAATTATAGCAGACTTTAACACCCACTTCTATCAATGGACAGATTTTCCTGATAAAAGGAACAAAGATATACTGATTTTAAGTGACAAATAGGACTAGTTTTAATTGATATATATATAGAACATACCACCCCAAAGCAGCCAAATACATGTTCTTTCCACCTGCACATGAAACATTCTCCAGCAAATATCACATGTTAGGCCACAAAGTAAGTCTTCATAAACTTAAGAAATCATATCAAACATTGTTTCCATCCACAACATATGATCATCTCAATAGATGCAGAAAAATCTTTTGACAAAAGTCAGTACCCATTTATGATAAAAACTCTCCAGAGGGAACATACCTCAAACTAATTAAGACCACAAATGACAAACCCACAGCTTATATCATACTCAATGGTGAAAAACTGAAAGATTTTCCTCTAAGGTCAGAAACAAGACAAGGACAGTCATTCTCACCATTTTATTCAACATAGTATTGGAAGTCCTAGTCATAGCAGTTAGAAAATAAAAAGAGATGAAAACATCCAAACTGGAAAGGAAGAAGTGAAACTGTCACTTTGCAGATGGCATAATACTATAAATCAGATCAGATCAGTCGCTCAGTCGTGTCCGACTCTTTGCAACCCCATGAATCGCAGCACGCCAGGCCTCCCTGTCCATCACCAACTCCCGAAGTTCACTCAGGCTCACATCCATCGAGTCAGTGATGCCATCCAGCCATCTCATCCTCTGCCATCCCCTTCCTCTCCTGCCCCCAATCCCTCCCAGCATCAGAGTCTTTTCCAATGCGTCAACTCTTCGCACGAGGTGGCCAAAGTACTGGAGTTTCAGCTTTAGCATCATTCCTTCCAAAGAAATCCCAGGGCTGATCTCCTTCAGAATGGACTGGTTGGATCTCCTTGCAGTCCAAGGGACTCTCAAGAGTCTTCTCCAACACCACAGTTCAAAAGCATCAATTCTTCGGCGCTCAGCCTTCTTCACAGTCCAACTCTCACATCCATACATGACCACAGGAAAAACCATAGCCTTGACTAGACGAACCTTTGTTAGCAAAGTAATGTCTCTGCTTTTGAATATGCTATCTAGGTTGGTCATAACTTTCCTTCCTAGGAGTAAGCGTCTTTTAATTTCATGGCTGCAGTCACCATCTGTAGTGATTTTGGAGTCCAGAAAAATAAAGTCTGACACTGTTTCCCCATCTATTTCCCATGAAGTGATGGGACCGGATGCTATGATCTTCATTTTCTGAATGTTGAGCTTTAAGCCAACTTTTTCACTCTCCACTTCCACTTTCATCAAGAGGCTTTTTAGTTCCTCTTCACTTTCTGCCATCAGGGTGGTGTCATCTGCATATCTGAGGTAATCGATATTTCTCCCGGCAATCTTGATTTCAGCTTGTGTTTCTTCCAGTCCAGCGTTTCTCATGATGTACTCTGCATAGAAGTTAAATAAACAGGGTGACAATACTATATATAGAAAACCCTAAAAACTCCTCCAGAAAGCTATTAGAATAAATGAATTCAGTAAAGTTGTAGGACACTTAGTTAATAACAGAATTTCATTGTGTTCCTACACAATAGTGATGAACTATCAGAAAGAGAAATTAAGAAAGCAACTTCATTTACATTTACACAAAAAAGAATAAATTTAACCAAGGAGGTAAAGGACTGTATTTTGAAAACTATAAGACACTGATGAAAGAAATTGAAGATGGTACAAATAAGGGGAAAGACATGCAGTGCCAATAGATTGTAATAATTAATATTGTTACAATGTCCATACTATCCAAAGCAATCTATAGATTTAATGTAATCGCTATCAAAATACCAATGACATTATTCATAAAACAAAACAAATAATTTTATAATTTTGTATGGGAACACATAATACTTCAAATAGTCAAAATATTCTTAATAAAGAAGAACAAAGTTGGATATATTATGCTCCCTAATTTCAAACTATGCCACAAAGCTTATAGTAACCAAAATTGTGTGGTACTAGCACAGAAACAGACACATAAATCAGTGAACAGAATAGAGTCTTGAAATAAACTCATGCTTATATGGTCAATTAATTTTTGATAAAGGAGGCAAGAATATACAATGAGGAAAAGACAATCTCTTCAATAAATGTTGTTGGAAAAACCAGAGAACTACTTGCAAAAGAATGAATCTAGATCACTTTCTTACACTATTAAATGAAAATGAACTCAAAATTGATTAAAGACAAATGTAAGATCTGATACTAGAAAACTAGAAGAAAATATTAACCATATACTCTTTGACATCAGTCTCAGTAATATTTTTTTTTAGATTGGTCTCCTCAGGCAAGGACAACAAAAGCCAAAATAAACCAACAAAACAATCAGATCAGATCAGATCAGTCGCTCAGTCGTGTCCGACTCTTTGCAACCCCATGAATCGCAGCACGCCAGGCCTCCCTGTCCATCACCAACTCCCGGAGTTCACTGAGACTCACATCCATCGAGTCAGTGATGCCATCCAGCCATCTCATCCTCTGTCGTCCCCTTCTCCTCTTACCCCCAATCCCTCCCAGCATCAGAGTCTTTTCCAGTGAGTCAACTCTTTGCATGAGGTGGCGAATGCACTATTGAACTAAAAAGCTTTTGCATATCAGATGTAATCATCAACAAAATTAAAGGGAAGTCTACTGAATGGGAGAAAATATTTGCAAATGATATATCTGAGAAGGGATTAATATTCAAAGTATATAAAAACTACACATGTCAATGGGCTTCCCAGGTGGCTCAGTGGTAAAGAATCTGCCTGTCAGTGCAGGAGATGAGGGTTTGATCCCCGAGGAAATGGCAATCCACTGTAGTATTCTTGCCTGGGAAATCCCACAGAGAAGCCTGATCTTCAGTCCATGGGATTGCAAAAGAGTCAGACATGAGTTAGCAACTAAACAACAACGATACACCTCAATATAAAAAATCTGATTAGAAATGGGCAGAGGACCACCACAGATATTTTTCAAAGGCAGAAATATAGATGGCCAACAGACACACAAAACAATGCTCATCATGAACCATTCAGTTCAGTTCAGTCGCTCAGTCGTGTCCGACTCTTTGCAACCCCATGAATCGCAGCATGCCAGGCCTCCCTGTCCATCACCAACTCCCGGAGTTCATTAGGGAAATGCAAATAGAAACCACAATGAGATATCACCTCACACTTGTTGCTATGGTTATTATTAAAAAGGCAACAAATAATCAGTGTTGGCAAAGATGTGGAGAAAAAGGAATCCTTGTACACTGTTGGAGGGAATGTAAATTTGCACAGCCACTATAGAAAACACAGACTTTCCTCAAAAAATTAAAAATAGATCTATCATATAATCCAACAATTCCACTTCTGGATATTTGTCAGAAGAAATGAAAACACTCATTTGAAAAGATATATACACCTTTATGTTCACCGCAGCCTTATTTACAATAGTCAAGATATGGATACAACCTAAGTGTCCATAATTAGATGAATGGATAAAAAAGATGATATATATATAAAGGAATATAACTCAGTGATAAAAAAGAATGAAATCTTACTATTTGCAACAACATGGATGGGCCTAGTGAGTATTATGCTAAGTGAAATGAATCAGAGAAAGATAAATATTGTATAAATTCATTTATATGTGAATATAAAAACCAAAACAAATGAACAAAAACCAAAACTGAAGCAGAGTCATTGATACAGAGAGAAAAGTGGTGTGGTTTCCAAAGGAGAAGATGGTTGGCAGTTGAGTGAAGCAGGTGAAGAGAATTTAGAGATAATGAACTTCTAGTTATGAAATAAATAAGTAATATATTTTATGAACAGCATAGGAAATATA
Organism: Bos indicus x Bos taurus; assembly: GCF_003369695.1. NCBI lineage: Eukaryota > Metazoa > Chordata > Mammalia > Artiodactyla > Bovidae > Bos > Bos indicus x Bos taurus. The sequence goes on along the minus strand of NC_040084.1, from coordinate 14,755,704 downwards.
GTCAATTATATTGTAATAACTCTTGTGTGGTGACATGTTATTGGGCTTAACATGATGATTAATTTATAACATATATAAATGTTGAGTCACTACCCCACACACCTGAAACTAATATAATGCTGTATTTAGTTATACTTGAAAAAAGATACCCAATTCAAAACATTTAAAAATAGGGAAAAAGAGGTTTGCATTTGGGCGTGGTAATGGCACAGAGGGATCCTAGAAATCTAAGATGGGAAAGTAAAAATTGAGTCAGAGAGATCCAGGGCATCTGATGTCCAAGACTTTTTTCTTCTGGAGATCTTATCAGTTTCCACTGATGTTTGGCTTGCTCCTTTCTTGCCTGACTTTGATCATTGCTTATAATCAAGTCCATTGTCTGTGTGTGTGTGTGTGGTGGTGGTGGTGGTGGTGGAGAGCGTGATGGACAACACTTTGGGATATTTGTGATCTATATTTAGAGTAAATGAATTTTGGAAGATTTTATTAGAAAAACGAGGAAGAACCGACGAAGACACCAGATGTTGTGCAGAGATATTTGGTGAATGAAATTTCGAAGGGCTAAGAAAGGAAGAACCAGAAGCTTCCATTGTTAAGGCCACGGCTCAACCTAGAGCTCTCCTTCAGGCATTACATTTTATAGACATGAATTCTGCAGATATAGACCCCAGACCATATGGGTCAGACAGGACAACAAAGTCTTTCTCCTTTCTTGGGGGCTCTTGGGGCCAGTAGCTGTACCAGATACACATGTGTGTGACAGACTTAGTCTAGTTCAAATCACAGAAAGCCAGAGGGAAACTCCTCCTGAAGAATGTGTTGGGAATACTTGCAGAAGAAAACTGGGCTATCAAAATATAATCTAGATATCTTTAGCTTGAATGCGCTCCACCTGTGTGGCCCAAGGACTCTAGGTTAGTGATTTTCAATTGTTGGGTGGCGGGGGGGGGGGGGTGGACATTTTCTTGGGGATGGATAAGGATCTCATCAGAATTTGAAGGGTGAGACTATGTATGTATTTCAAGATGCAAGTTCAATATACTTACTTAGTAACACAAATTGCAGAGAATGAAGCACCATAGTCCTTTTGGTTGGTGGAAATATACCGAAGATAAAATGAGAAAGCACTGTTTAAGAGACAAAGGGTAGGAAATATTGATAAATCGTGTTGAAGACCCATAGGATACCAAGGGTTTGGTAACAAAACATTTTTCTTTGATGAGATGCGAGGGTATTTTCTGTTGTTGGAGCAGTGGGCCGACGGCGCGTGAGCGCGGCCAAGAGGAGCTACCCCATACCCGAGGGCAGGGGCGGTGGCCCAGAGGAGCTACCCTACATGAGAGGTAAGGAGCAGCGGCTGCGCTTTGCTGGAGCAGCAGTGAACAGAGACTCCACGTCCAAGGTAAGAGAAACCCAAGTAAGACAGTAGGAGCTGAGGGAGGGCATTAGAGGGCAGACAGACTGAAACTACAATCACGGACATCTAGCCAATCTGATCACATGAACCACAGCCTTGTCTAACTTAATGAAACTAAGCCATGCCCTGTGGGGCCACCTAAGGTGGCTGGGTCATGGTAGAGAGGTCTGACAGAAAGTGGTCCACTGGAGACGGGAAGAGCAAACCACTTCAGTATTGCCTTGAGAACCCCATGAACAGTATGAAAAGGCAAAATGATAGGATACTGAAAGAGGAACTCTCCAGGTTGACAGGTACTCAATATGCTACTGGAGATCAGTAGAGAAATAACTCCAGAAAGAATGAAGGGATGGAGCCAAAGAGAAACAATACCCAGTTGTGAATGGGACTGGTGATGGAAGCAGGGTTGGATGCTGTAAAGAGCAATATTGCATAGGAACCTGGAATGTCAGGTCCATGAATCAAGGCAAATTGGAAGTGTTCAAACAGGAGATGGCAAGAGTGAACATTGACATTCTAAGAATCAGTGAACTAAGATGGACTGGAATGGGTGAATTTAACTCAGATGACCATTTTATCTACTACCGTGGGCAGGAATCCCATAGAATAAGTGGAGTAGCCATCATAGTCAACAAAAGAGTCTGAAATGCAGTACTTGGATGCGTTAAAAATGACAGAATTATCTCTGTTCGTTTCCAAGGCAAACCATTCAATATCACAGTAATCCAAGTCTATGTCCCGACCAGCAATGCTGAAGAAGCTGAAGTTGAACAGTTCTATGAAGACCTACAAGATCTTCTAGAACTAACACCCAAAAAAGATGTCCTTTTCATTATAGAGGTCTGGAATGCAAAAGTAGGAAGTCAAGAAACACCTGGAGTAACAGGCAAATTTAGGCTTGGAGTACAGAATGAAGCAGGGCAAAGGCTAATAGAGTTCTGCCATGAGAATGCACTGGTCATAGCAAACACCTTCTTCCAACAACACAGAGAAGACTCTACACATGGACATCACCAGATGGTCGACACTGAAATCAGATTGATTATATTCTTTGCAGCCAAAGATGGAAGCACTATACAGTCAGCAAAAACAAGACTGGGAGCTGACTGTGGCTCAGATCATGAACTCCTTATTGCCAAATTCAGACTGAAATTGAAGAAAGTGGAGAAAACCACTAGACCATTCAGGTATGACCTAAATCAAATCCCTTATGACTATATAATGGAGTGAGAAATAGATTTAAGGGACTAGATCTGATAGAGTGCCTGATGAACTACGGATGGAGGTTTGTGACATTGTACAGGAGACAGGGATCAAGACCATCCCCATGGGAAAAAAATGCAAAAAAGCAAAATGGCTGTCTGAGGAGGCCTTACAAATAGCTGTGAAAAGAAGGGAAGAGAAAAGCAAAGGAGGAAAGGAAAGATATACCCATTTGAATGCAGAGTTCCAAGAATAGCAAGGAGAGATAAGAAAGCCGTCCTCAGTGATCAATGGAAAGAAATAGAGGAAAACAATAGAATGGGAAAGACTAGAGATCTCTTCAAAAATTAGAGATACCAAGGGAACAGTTCATGCAAAGATGGGCACAATAAAGGACAGAAATGGTAGGAACCTAACAGAAGCAGAAGATATTAACAAGAGGTGGCAAGAATACACAGAAGAACTTACAAAAAAGGTATTCACAATCTAGATAATCATGATGGTGTGATTACTCACCTAGAGCCAGACATCCTGGAATGTGAAATCAAGTGCGCCCTAGAAAGCATCACTATGAACAAAGCTAGTGGAGGTGATGGAATTCCAGTTGAGCTATTTCAAAGCCTAAAAGATGATGCTGTGAAAGTGGTGCACTCCATATGCCAGCAAATTTGGAAAACTCAGCAGTGGCCACAGGACTGGAAAAGGTCAGTTTTCATTCCAATCCCAAAGAAAGGCAATGCCAAAGAATGCTCACACTACCACACAATTGCACTCATCTCACACGCTAGTCAAGTAATGCTGAAAATTCTCCAAGCCAGGCTTCAGCAATACGTGAACTGTGAACTTCCAGATGTTCAAGCTGGTTGTAGAAAAGGCAGAGGAACCAGAGATCAAATTGCCAACATCCACTGGATCATGGAAAAAGCAAGAGAGTTCCAGAAAAACATCTATTTCTGCTTTATTGACTATGCCAAAGCCTTTGACTGTGTGAATCACAATAAACTGTGGAAAATTCTGAAAGAGATGGGAATACCAGACAACCTGACCTTGAGAAACCTGCATGCAGGTCAAGAAGCAACAGTTAGAACTGGACATGGAACAACAGACTGGTTCCAAGTAGGAAAAGGAGTACATCAAGACTGTATATTGTCACCCTGCTTATTTAACTTATATGCAGAGTACATCATGAGAAATGCTGGGCTGGAGGAAGCACAAGCTGGAATCAAGATTTCTGGGAGAAATATCAATCACCTCAGATATGCAGATGACACCACCCTTATGGCAGAAACTGAAGAGGAACTAAAAAGCCTCTTGATGAAAGTGAAAGAGGAGAGTGAAAAAGTTGGCTTAAAGCTCAACATTCACAAAACTAAGATCGTGGCATCCGGTCCCATCACTTCATGGCAAATAGATGGGGAAACAGTGGAAGCAGTGCTGACTTTATTTTTCTGGGCTCCAGAATCACTGCAGGTGGTGATTGCAGCCATGAAATTAAAAGACTCTTACTCCTTGCAAGGAAAGTTATGACCAACCTAGACAGCATATTAAAAACAGAGACATTACTTTGCCAACAAAGATCTATCTAGTCAAGGCTATGGTTTTTCCAGTGGTCAGGTATGGATATGAGAGCTGGACTATAAAGAAAGCTGAGCGCTGAAGAATTGATGCTTTTGAACTGTGGTGCTAGAGAAAACTCTTGTAAGGAGATCCAACCAGTCCATCCTAAAGGAGATTAGTCCTGGATGTTCATTGGATGTTCATTGATGTTGAAGCTGAAACTCCAAGACTTTGGCCACCTGATGGGAAGAGCTGACTCCTTTGAAAAGACTCTGATGCTGGGAAAGATTGAGGGCAGAAGGAGAAGGGGACGACAGAGAGTGAGATGGTTTGATGGCATCACCGACTTGATGTACATGGGTTTGGGTCAACTCCGGGAGTTGGTAATGGACAGGAAGGCCTGGCGTGCTGTGGTTCATGGAGTCACAAGGAGTCAGATATGACTGAGCGACTGAACTGAACTGAACAGAACATTCTTCTTTGATGAGATGCAAGGGTATTTTCTGTTTTGGAGCAGTGGACCTAGGGCTGTATTTGACTCAGTGACTGTGAAGGTTAGGAACTGTTCACAAATTGTGATATTTTGTGTTGATCAGATTTTGAGGTCTCTCTCCAGATTTTTCCATGGAGCCCCTCATGAGAAAGAGCGTTAAAAATTCTCATGTGGTCTGTGTAGACTCCCCTGTTTGTGTTTATTACTCAGTTGTGTCCAAATCTTTGCAACCCCCTTGGACTGTAGCCTGCCAGCCTCCTCTGTCCATGGAATTCTCCAGGCATGATTACTGGAGTGGGTAGCCATTCCCTTTTCCAGGGGACCTTCCCAACCCAGGGATCAAATTCTGGTCTCCTGCATTGCAGGCAGATTCTTTACCATATGAGCCACCAGGGCAGCCTTTCTTAGGGAGGCTCTTACTCATTCCAGAAAGCTCATGGCTTGGTAACATGAATTTTCTGATGCTAGATGACTGGTTGGAGAAGGCAATGGCAACCCACTCCAATACTCTTGCCTGGCAAATTCCATGGTTGGAGGAGCCTGGTAAGCTGCAGTCCACGGGGTCTCCAAGAGTCAGACACGACTGAGCGACTTCACTTTCACTTTTCACTTTCAAGCATTGGAGAAGGAAATGGCAACCCACTCCATTCTTCTTGCCTGGAGAATCCCAGGGACAAGGGAGCCTGGTGGACTGCTGTCTATGGGGTCGCACAGAGTCAGACATGACTGAAGTGACTTAGCAGTAGCAGCAGATGTCTGGTTTGCCAGAAACCATGAATCTTGAAATTTTTAGGAGTATTTGAGGTTGTACGCTCTTTTTATGTGTAAGACTACACAAGGATGAAATGTCAATTAAGTGTTAATTAGACTCTTTTAAATGGGAGTCACTCATATCTCTAGTATGAATTATACCTTGAAAAATAGAATCATCAATTCACAAATATGGTGTAAATAAAGTGTTCTGGCTTTTTGTTTTGTTCCTCACCCTGTAGTCCTAACCTCTAAATCTATCCTGCACTCCTGACCTGTGGAAGCCAACTCCTTGGGAGGAAGTCATGTGGGATCTTTTACTGACTTTCTTTGGGTGGTACTCAGGCAACAGGAAGCACCAGTGGGAGCTCTGAGGGAGGAGAGTCTTTGATGTCTCATCTCTGGCAGTAGCCACGTCCCACCACACTCTGTCTCTTGCTGGGTGTCTTCCTCTCCTCAGCGCCAGCTCGTACTGAACTCTGACAACAATACCATTGATGTTTCTTCCTGTGTGTCTCCAGTACTGGGAATGCTAATGCCTTCCAATGAGCAATTTCCGGTTGCCATTTTCTGAACACTTCACCATTCTAAATTTATTTTCTTTTGAACTTACTCACACCTATGTAAATCATCTATTTACTCAAGCTTTATATCATTTGCACCCTTTGGGAGCTACTTCTTGTCTTCTGGGATTCTGACTGATGCACGAGGGGATGAGACTTAAGAACACTGGAGTGGAATCTGAAGTAGATTGGCTACTAACTGATTCCATGATCCCTGTAGAAAATGCTCTAGCTTCTCTGAACCTCTATTTCACCTTTTGTAGAAAGGGCAAGAAATAAGGGCAAGAGTCAAGAAATAATGTCTTGACTCTAAACCATACATGGCGTAAATGGCTGTAAGAGAAAGTGGCAGGTTGGACTGAATGACAAGCCTTGTCGTTTTTAGATAGTGGAAACAGATCTAAGTACAAACAGCCTGCGTTGGAAACTATTCAGGTGCTGTGGGGAAACATTTGTCTTTGTAAGGGAAAAAATACTAAGAAAATTCTCTCTCAAGCCACACATAATCTCAGGCTGGATTTCCTCTAGATAAGGAAAACTGATGCAAGGGCACAGGAAGCTGGGCAGAAGTAGAATTATAAGGACTTCCTGTGAGACAAGGCAGCCATTTCCTTGGTTCAAATGCTGTAGTTAAGGAGGGTTACGTCACTGCAGACATGTGGGTGGGTTGCCATCATTGCCTAACAGCACGTGCCGGGAGCTGCAGCTGACGATGTGAGCAACCCTTGGACTCTAGTTTTAGACCCTTTTAGGTGCCCTTCTGGGGCCGCTGTTTCATTCATTCAGTTTTTAGACCATGTCAGGTTATACTTGCCACTCTTAATGAGTTCTTTAAAAAAAAAAACCAAAAAACAATTCTCTATTCACAGGTCTCAGAGAGCACAAAAATGAAAGGTTCAAAAACAACTGTACTTTATATTTTTTTTTGAAGAACCACATACATTTTAAATAAAACTAGAGTTATTCATTCAGCTTACAGAGTTCCTCTTTCCTGGAGAGGTCTAAGGTGCTATTAGAGCTATTTGAGAAGGTAAGCTATTGAGATGTCAAATGTGGGGATGAATAGGAGATTATGGAGAAAAAAGTAAGTAGGGAAAAATAAATGAAGAAATTTATGGAGAGAAGAAATATATTTGTAAAGAGGGAGACTGAGAAAGAGTGGGGGACTGGGAGCTAAATTTTACTTAAATGAACAATGATGGCTACATTATGTTAGATTCCTGACTAAACAAAGAAGAAAGGAAAAAACATCTTAGTGATATTTTGAGCATTTTTCATTGAATATTTAATTTGAAAGTAAAATTTCCAAAAGCAATGCTGAAGATGATGACTCACAAAAAATCTGTATATAATAGTGGATGAATGAATTTTTGAAAATGTTCAAGGATAGCTGTCTAACATAATTTAATACATTTTGAAAAAAAAGAACAAATGGAATAGTATCCCCACTTGATTTTGTTCATTGTTCTATATTCATCATGAGAAAGGAAAGGTCAATTGATATGAGCATAGGCATTCTTACTAAAAGTGAGAGCAATCATTTAATTGATGTCTGTGCTGGGAATAACTTTTCTAGGTATAAAAATCCTTCAGCTTCCAAGGCCAAGGAACATGCTCTATTACACCAATGCTATATGGATTTCTTTTCGAAGTTCTTCCAACTTTTATTAGTTCTGTTTGGTTTTGTTTGGGATATTTTTTATGCAGCCAGCATCATTTGCACATTAAGGTTCCAAGCTATCCTTATTCCAAGCAGCTTGAATCAATTCAGGTTTGGCACATCAGAGCAAGACTTAAATGTCTCATTCTATTAATATGTCATCTTTTGGCATGTCTACTGTCATTATTCACGGTACTTAATTCTGTAGTCTTCTTCCTTGTCCTCGTTGCCTTATCCATAGCTCATGTTCCTCCTCTCCAAAAATACAAAGAAATTATCTTGAGAAAAGCAATAGATGGCCTAATTTTTTAGCATAGAAGCCATCAAAATCTGGGATTGTAGAGATGAAGAATATATGAGAGAAATACCAAAGAAGAGACTAGTCACCAATTCTCTAGATTCTGATGAATATCATTAAGAGATTTCCTCTTGACATTTATCACAGATTATAAGAAACTCCTGCTGCTGCTGTTAAGTCGCTTCAGTCATGTCCAACTCTCTGCGGCCCCATAGACGGCAGCCCACCAGGCTCCCCCGTCCCTGGGACTCTCCAGGCAAGAACACTGGAGTGGGTTGCCATTTCCTTCTCCAATGAAGGAAAGTGAAAAGTGAAAGTGAAGTCGCTCAGTCGTGTCCGACTTTTAGCGACCCCATGGACTACAGCCTACCAGGCTCCTCCATCCATGGGATTTTCCAGGCAAGAGTACTGGAGTGGGGTGCCATTGCCTTCTCCGAAGAAACTCCTAGTGACCCTTTATCTTCATAAAACACTAGTGGCAAAGGATGAGGTGGTTGGATAGCATTACTGATTCAATGAATATGAAGTTGGGTGAACTCTGGGAGATGGCAAGGGAGGCCTGGCATGCTACAGTCCCTAGGAGTTGGACATAGTGACAACAACAAATGAAATTGTAGACTGTAAGTGATTTCCAGTTATTCTGATGCTATAGCTTTTATAGAAATGATACATCATTGTCATGAGAATTGATCTGAAATTAACTTCTTGAATCCCCAAAGGCCTCATTAGCTGAAATTATAGTTTCCTTTTAAATTATAGGTTTTAATTAAAATTTTTCAAATGACTTTTTGCTTAAAAATTTTTGTTGACACCTGTTGAGAATGATAATCATTGTCACTTCAGCATTTCGGCTCTAAGTAAACAACAGTGACTGCAAATATAATGCATAAGAGAGGCCAATCCACACCGTTAAACTGAAAGTCAAATTGCACCTATCACGTATATGATGGTGAGTATTTCTTTTGATGTTTTGTTGGTGTTATTCTTGTCTCCGTTAGAATGCTAATGACTTATCAATTCAAAGTGGATTACCAAAAACAGAGTTTAGGCTTCCCTAAAAAAAAAATCAAAAGTAAAACTTTAGACTGATACATAGTCTCATTTTATAGGTGGTAAGATGTACCAGTGAGGCATTACCTTTGGGGGTTTACTATTTTCTCAGACAAGAACATTGCAACATAACCGAGCAATTTTTGTTTTCTAGAGGAGGGGCATTTCTGGCCGGTGAAGCCACTTATAAAAAGGTATGAAGGAACAGGGAAGGGGGAAGGGAGACCCGGCGGGCACAGAGATGTGTTGGGAGAGGGAAAAGGGAACCAGAAGGAGGAGAAAGGGTCTTGCGGTCAAGCTGAGAAACGTAACTTTTATCTTGAGGATGAGTGTGGAGTTGATGGGGAGACGGAGAGGGAGATATTCACTCAGAGTGTGACATGATCCGAAGTGTCTGGATTTATTTAATCCAGGCTTTCCCCTGGCATGGCCAAGTCTCAAAGTCACTCTGGAATTCTGCCCTCCAGTCACTGACTGAGAAACAGAGAGGCAGCCATGAGCCAGAGGGGCACTGGGTTACTTAGAGTTCCCTTCTTGCTTGGGAAATGACTCCTTTGCTTAATTCAGAGGAAAACTGAACTTGCTTATAAAATTTCTGTTAGATGACCTGTCAACATATTTGTTTGAATAGAATTAGGAGATCAGAAGAGCAATAGCTCTTCCTCATCATGCATCTCTTTTGTGTCCTTTGCTGCACTGAAGACACATTTGAATTTCTTAGCCAATTCTGACTGAATGGAAACTCAAATCCTACAAATATGGACAGAGGCATTATATTGTTATTAAGGGACTTTTCTTAATTCATTCTTCTTTTTCATTTTTCATTAGGATTATGCAGATATGGACTTAAAAGAACTCTCTCAAGCAGGCAGCTATGTTCACTGTTCAAATGGGTGATTATTCTTCTAAGCCAGTCTTACCCTCAAGGAAAGAGGAAGGAGAAAAAGATGAGACAAAGAGATTCAGTTCCTGCCCCAGGCGCAATGTGTTCTCACTGGAGAATGCATCAAGATTTCCAAACTGGAGGACTGTCCCCATGGCTGATATTTTTAGATTAGTACTGAAAAATCAGAGACATTATCTGGAAAAAAATCAAACAAAAGAGCTTCTCAATCTACAGTGATAGAAACCCGCATTATAGACAGGGTTATTACTAAAATGCATTGTAGGCAATCAAATATTTTTAAAATAAATATTGAGCAAATGTTCCCCTGAAAATCGAATGACTTATGGACGTGTGATGCTCCAGTGTAAGACTGAATATCTGGCTGTGTCTCTCTTTGTGGGAATTTTGCTGCTTTGGTCAGATTTTGTTTGGTTTTGCTTGCTTCTGTTTGCTTGGTATCAAAGATTTGAAATCCAAGTGTAAATTATCCATCTTGAGACCTCTGACTCAACAGAGCACACTCACAATATGTTTTCACTATTAATTTATTCAGTGGCACCGTGTCAGCCTGTTTTGGTAAACCAATGAAGTAAGATAACCCCTGGCCTTCAGGAATATTTAGTTCACAACAAAGGAGCATTTCTTAGAAAGTATGAAAGTGAGATCATTTGGAACACAGCTCTAACAGTAGTCCACTAGCTATCTACTCCTTTATTTCAATAAATTTCCAACGTTCTCAAACATGGCACAATTTAGGTGTTTCTTCCTGTCTGCATCTAAATAATATATTCAGGTTTCTCCCTTAAAAAATCCTGCCTTTGAACATTTTGTCTCGTTCGCGCCTTTCACAGAGAAACTTCTTGAAAAATGTGTCTCTGTCTGTTACTGCCATCTCCCCACCATCCACTGAAACCATCATTCTATCAACTATTGATTATGACCAGCACCCCATCCCTGACTCTGCTCAAGTAGCCCTTGGGATGTTGTTAATGATTGCTGGATACAAAGACTTTTTCCTTTTTATGTGTTTTTTTTTTTTTTTTTGATGTTTGCTGAATGAAACACTTTGCCCCTCCCCCTGCCCCTTTCTTATGACTTTCTTTCCTGCTTCCTAGGATATTAGTCGGAGAAGGCAATGGCAACCCACTCCAGTATTCTTGCCTGGAAAATACCATGGGCGGAGGAGCCTGGTAGGCTGTAGTCCATGGGGTTGCGAAGAGTCGGACATGGCTGAAGCGACTTAGCAGCAGCAACAGCAGCAGCAGGATATTAACACATTCTAGAAAACTGAATGGTTGCTCTTTCCCTTGCCTTCTCTGCCCCTTCTCTTCCTTCATCTAGTTCTGTTTTCCATCAGAGAATCAAATTTCCCATGATCCTCAGCTCACATGGTCCCAGAGAGGCTGGTCCAGCTTCTTGGGTCCAGGGCTGGGCATCTGGCCCTGGCCTCTACAATTGGCATATTCTATCCCGGTCCTCCCTGGAAGACAGCATGGCAACCCACTCCAGCATTCTTGCCTGGAAAATTCCATAGACAAAGGAGCCTGGCGAGTTAAAGGCTAAGGGGCCATGAAGAGTCAGATATGATTGAGGGATCAAATCTGTCTGTACATCTATTTAAACCTAATTTAATTGCACATTCAGATCATCTGAATTTCAATAATTTTAACAACTTTAACCTTAAAATTCCTGAAGTTGTTAAATTCTCAGGAATTTTAAGGTCCAACAATTCCAATGCACAAACGCCTCTCTTTTGAATATCCATTTGTGTTTCTTGGCTGAATTAATTATTACTATGAAAACTGCCAAACAAACAGTAAGTTTTTTTTTTTTTTTTTTACAAACAGTAAGTTTTATAGTTCAATTCTTCCTTCTATCCTTATTAGTTGGCCTTCTAAACCTAAAGAACAGCCTATTTATTTATGAACACTTTGATGAACTCATTATGAATTATTGATACCTAGCAAAAATATTGATACCTAGCAATGAACAGTATGAAAAGGTAAAAAGATAGACACTGAAAGATAAACTCCCCAGGTTGGTAGGTGCCCCGTATGCTACTGGAGATCAATGGAGAAATAACTCCAGAAAGAATGAAGAGATGGAGCCAAAGCAAAAACAACACTCGGTTGTGGATGTGACTGGTGGTGGAAGTAAAGTCTGATGCTATAAAGAGCAATATTGCATAGGAACCTGGAATGCTAGGTCCATGAATCAAGGCAAATTGGAAGTGGTCAAACAGGAGATGACAAGAGTGAACATCAACATTTTAGGAATCAGTGAACTAAAATGGACTGGAATGGGTGAATTTAACTCCAATGACCATTATATCTACTACTTTGGGCAAGAATCCCTTAGAAGAAACGGAGAAGCCATCATAGTCAATAAGAGTCCAAAATGCAGTACTTGGGTGCAATCTCAAAATGACAGAATGAACTCTGTTCATTTCCAAGGCAAACTATTCAATATCACAGTAATCCAAGCCTATGCCACAACCAGTAATGCTGAAGAAACTGAAGTTGAATGGTTGTATGAAGACCTACAAGACCTTCTAGAACTAACACCCAAAAAAGATGTCCTCTTCATTATAGGGGACTGGAATGCAAAAGCAAGAAGTCAAGAATACCTGGAGTAACAGGCAAATTTGGCCTTGGAGTACAGAACAAAAGCAGGGTAAAGGCTAATAGAGTTTTGCCATGAGAAGGCACTGGTCATAGCAAACACCCTCTTCCAACAACATAAGAGAAGACTACACATGGACATCACCAGATGGTCAACACTGAAATCAGATTGATTATATTCTTTGCAGCCAAGATGGAGAAGCTGTATACAGTCAGGCAAAACAAGACTGGGAGCTGACTGTGGCTCAGATCATGAACTCCTTATTACCAAATTCAGACTTAAGTTGAAGAAAGTAGGGAAAACCACTGGACCATTCAGGTATGACCTAAATCAAATCCCTTATGATTATACAGTGGAAGTGAGAAATAGATTCAAGGGACTAGATCTGATAGACAGAGTGCCTGAAGAACTATGGACAGAGGTTCGTGACATCGTACAGGAGACAGGAATCAAGACCATCCCCAAGAAAAAGAAATGCAAAAAGACAAAATGGTTGTCAGAGGAGGCCTTACAAATAGTTGAGAAAGAAGAGAAGTGAAAGGCAAAGGAGAAAAGGAAAGATATACCCTTCTGAATGCAGAGTTCCAAGAATAGCAAGGAGAGATAAGAAAGCCTTCCTAGGTGATCAATGCAAAGAAATAGAGGAAACATTAGAATAGGAAAGACTAGAAATCTCTTTAAGAAAATTAGAGATACCAAGGGAACATTTCATACAAAGGCGAGTACAATAAAGGATAGAAATGGTATGGACCTAACAGAAGCAGAAGATATTAAGAAGAGGTGGCAAGATTATACAGAAGAACTAAAGAAAAAAGGCCTTTATGACTCAGATAATCACAATGTTGTCGTCACTCACCTGGAGCCAGACATCCTGGAATGCGAAGTCAAGTGGGACTTAGAAAGCATCACTATGAACAAAGCTAGTGGAGGTGATGGAATTCCAGTTGAGCTATTTCAAATCCTAAAAGATGATGCTGTGAATGTGCTGCACTCAATATGCCAGCAAATTGGAAAACTCAGCAGTGGCCACAGGACTGGAAAAGGTCAGTTTTCATTCCTATTCCAAAGAAAGGCAATGCCAAAGAATGCTCAAACTACAACACAATTGCACTCATCTCACACGCTAGTAAAGTAATGCTGAAAATTCTCCAAGCCAGGCTTCAATAGTACATGAACCATGAACTTCCAGATGTTCAAGCTCATTTTAGAAAAAGCAAAGGAACAAGAGAGCAAATTGTCAACATCCACTGGATCATTGAAAAAGCAAGAGAGTTCCAGAAAAACATCTATTTCTGCTTTATTGACTATGCCAAAGCCTTTGACTGTGTGGATCACAACAAACTGTGGAAAATTCTGAAAGAGATGGGAATAGCAGACCACCTGACCTGCCTTTTGATAAATCTGTATGCAGGTCAGGAAGCAATACTTAGAACTGGACATGGAACAATAGACTCATTCCAAATAGGAAAAGCAGTATGTCAAGGCTGTGTATGGTCACCCTGCTTATTTAATTTATATGCAGAATGCATCATGAGAAAAGCTGGGCTGGATGAAACACAAGCTGGAATCAAGATTGTTAAGAGAAATATCAGTAACCTCATATATGTAGATAACACCATGCTTATGGCAGAAAGTGAAGAATAAAAAGCCTCTTGATGAAAGTGAAAAAGGAGAGGGAAAAAGTTGGCTTAAAGATCAACATTCAGAAAACTAAGATCATGGCATCTGGTCCCATCACTTCATGGCAAATAGATGGGGAAACAGTGGAAACAGTGACAGACTTTGTTTTTTTTGGCTCCAAAATCACTGCAGATGGTGACTGCAACCATGAAATTAAAAGACACTTGCTCCTTGAAAGAAAAGTTATGACCAAACTAGACAGCACGTTAAAAAGCAGAGGCATCATTTTGCCAACAAAGGTCTATCTAGTCAAAGCTATGGTTTTTCCAGTAGTCACGTGTGGATGTGAGAGTTGGATTATAAAGAAATTGAGCATTGAAGATATAATGCTTTTGAACTGTGGTGTTGGAGAAGACTCTTGAGAGTCCCTTGGACTGCAAGGAAATCCAACCAGTCTATCCTAAAGGAAATCAGTCCTGAATATTCATTGGAAGGACTGATGCCAAAGCTGAAATTCCAATACTTTGGCCAGCTGATGGGAAGAACTGACTCATTGGAAAAGACCCTGATGCTGGGAAAGATTGAAGGGAGAGGAGAAGGGGATGACAGAGGATGAGATGGTTGGATGGCATCACCAACTCAATGGACGTGAGTTTGAGTAAACTCTGGGAGTTGGTGATGGACAGGGAAGCCTGGTGTGCTGCAGTCCATGGGGTTGCAAAGTGTTGGACATGACCGAGTGAGTGAACTGAACTGAACTGAGCACTGAGTATAAACTCATTGATACCTATTTTTGCCAATAGATGGCAAACCATTATTATCATAACTTATTTTGATGCTCAAATTGTCCATAATTTGGCCAGTAGGAGGCTATTTAAACTGGCAACTCTTACCTTCTCTGATGCTAGGAAAAATTGAGGGCAAGAGCAAAAGGGAATGACAAAATATAAGTTGGCTGAATGTCATCACCAGCTCAATGGACATGAATTTGAGGAAACTCTGGGAGATGGTGAAGGACAGGGAAGTCTGGTGTGCTGCAGTCCAAGGGGTCACAGAGTTGGATAGGTCTCAGTGACTGAACAACAGCAAGAACCTTCTCATATATCCTCATGCTGCTCTATGGACTTTTTTAAGGATTTTTAGTTCTGGGGAAAGATGATTATTCTCTGTATACTTGCATGTAGTCTATGTTCCCTGGGTAGGTAATTGTTTTCTTACTGCCACTGCTGCCTGTCCCCATGTGTAGGGGCACTCCTCAGCCTACTTTGGCTCTGGGATCTATCCCATCCTTGACACACCCTTTGTGGACTTGGTCAGTAAGTATTATATACTTTTACATATTGCTCAACTCAACTTTGCTGCTATTTGTTGAGTTTTGTGTCAGGAGTTGGCAAACTTTGTAAATGGCCATAGAGTACATAGCGTTGACTTTTGGACCACATATTTTCCATTGCATCTGCAACTGTTTGACTCTGTCATAGCAAATGAATGGATGTGGCTGTGTTCCCATAAAGCTTTGTTTACAGCCAGCCAGCCCACAGATTGTAGTTTTCTGATCCCTGGTTTTTGTTCATGAGAATTCACACTTTTGGGCCATGGTTTTCTTGTAATGTCTCTATTTTGGTATCAGGGTGTTGATGCTGGCTTCAAAAATGAGCTAAGACGTGTTCCCTCCTCTTATTTTCTGGAAGAAATTTTGTCAAATTGTTATTATTTCTTCCTTAAATGTTTGGCAGAATTCACCATGAAACCATCTGGGCCTGGAATTCTCCATCAGTCCACTGTTTCACAAAGTGGGCCCTAGTGACCAAGAGTTCATCTTAAAACAAGCAGGAAGAATGCTGGGGGAAACCCCAGGAGTGAATCCTTCTCTGACCAACATTTTTTTATAAGCCAAAGTAACTGAAAGAGAATTTTTAAATTTTGTGATACCATGCAAACTTTTCTCTGAAATTCCTAGTTGGAAGTTTGATTCATTTTGCTTAAGAAATGAGCTAAGTTTTATTTTTGTAAATTGAAAAAAAGTGTAGAAAAGTAGAGTCAAAAATTTATTATCTATTATCTAAATATTACAAACCTAACAAGCAGGCAGTATAAAAGATATTCTGTCATATGTTTCATTACAGAGGTATTAATGGATATGATATTCTTAGGTTAACAATTGAACTTATTGTTGTTGTTAAGTCGCTAAGTCGTGTCTGAGCCTTTGTAACCCCATGGACTGCAGCATGCCAGGCTTCCTGATCCTCCACTATCTCCTGGAGTTTGCTCAAGTTCATATCCATTGAATTGGTAATGCTATCTAAATGTTAAAATCTTGCAGTGACATATTATCTCATGGTCATGAATCCTGGATGTGAGTTGAAATTACTCTTGAAATATTCCAATGAGAAGGAAGGAAGTCCAAACCCTTCATATAATTCTGATAACTTTCCAATAGCATACACTGAAAACTGAACCTTCTTGGACACATGGAATGATTAGTGGCCCAGGTGGAGACCATCACAATTCACTCACCTACAGGTAATCGGCAATGCACCTTTGACCTGCTGGAAACAAGTAATGATTAAAATGTATGTATGTGGCCTGTAGTAACATTAGGAATATTCATCTTCCTTACTTTTTGTCCCTTGCCAGCTAATTTTCTCTCTATGTCAGGTGCTGTAATGAAAGCGGCTAGGGAAATGGGGGTTTGGGTTTACATCGAGACTGCAGTTATGTATATTTGTAGTATATTTTGCTCTTACAAACTGAGTAGGAGAAGCCAAGTCTAAAATTAAGGATCTTTTTGTTCTTGCAGTGAATGAACCCCTGTCCTCTGACCAAACTGCCAAAGGCATGTTTGTGCCATTCAGTTTGTGTGCTGAATGAGTTGTTTCTGTTCCAGGGACTATGCCAAAAGATACCGTGTGCTTCCTCAGTGCTAAACCGTCATCAGTCTGGCCTGCTACCGGCATTGAGTGGAAAGACAGATGCTGTGCTGGCCATCTTTCTTTTGTCCCTTCAGAGTCACTCTTTCTTATTCTTCGCCCTTTTCTATGGCAAGCAGGCTGACTTTTAGGGATTGCATCAGTGATCTCTCTTGCTCTATCATTGTGGGCGGGATTTAGCCCATGGGGAGGCACCCCTTCTTGTGGGTTTTCAATCGGTTGATTGTGTGCCTTGGTTGAGGGTCCAAGCCCCTTTAAGATGGTCTTCTCCACACAGTTCTCTTGGTAGACCTGCCTCTCCTTCCCTCTTCAGGCTCAGGAGTGGTAACTAGTATGACTACCCACCAAGCCCTTGTGGTTTTCCTACACCCTACCCACACCTCTGTCAACCATTTTTCTTAAAGTTCTCATATTTTCTTTATTGAGCATTCCATCTGTTTCTTGCTGGTATCTCAGCTGACACAGAGAATCACCACAACAAATCTCTTCAATCTTTTAATCTCTCTGATACCATGCCATAATAGTTCTTAGCTTGTCTTCCATAGATTGAAATCAATTCAACAGAAAATTCCTGTAATAAGAAAACTGGGAAGTCAACCTTGTGTTTCCAGTAGACATTAGTGTTCTATAAGGTTTTGGAGTTCACTTTATCTATGGCTCTATATACCTTAATGTCACGTTTGACTCTCTTTTTTAAAAAGAAGTGGTGTGGTTTTTTTTTTAAAAAAATTACGTATTTATTATTTGAATGCCTGCATTGGGTCTTAGTTGCATCACAGGGGATCTTCATGGCCACATGCAGGCTCTTTTGCTGTGGCTCACAGTTTCTCTAGTTGTGGCACATGGGCTCAGGAGTTGTGGTGCTCAGGCTTAGTTGCCTCGTGGCACGTGGGCTCTTAGGGGGTGAACCAACATTCCCTGCCTTGGAAGGCATATTCTTAACCATTGGACTGCCAGGGAAGTCCTGACCCTCACGTACTAAATAGAATGAGCTCTCCTTAAAGGCTATTCCCCTCAAAACTAAAAGATGAGGAAGAATCATCCAAAGTTCTTTGTGTGGCAAAATATAGGTTAGATCTAGGGACGCTTCTGTAAGGATGGTTCATGCTTTTAAAAATAGGGTGAATAGATAGCAGTTACAATGAGACATTTCTCTGCATTGTCCTTATCCAGTGGAAGTTCTTGTCCAACTCAGGCCTGCTGCAAATTGGTCTACTTGAAGCTGCATGGTGCTGGCTATCTTTTCCATCCCGTTGCTCTGGTACATGGGATAAAATATCTTACCACTGAGAATTGCCTCTAAATGTGTCTGTTGCTGTAGGATTTAGATAATGAAGTCAAAGCTCATCGGCTGACAGCTCATTATCCTTGAATCATCTAAGAATGAATGTTCCTTTGGAACACCTATGGTCCTGTCTATGCGGGGACCCCTGGCTGATCTGTTTCACCAGCCTTTAGAACATGCTGAGAGAAACATTTACTACTCTCTAGGGGCTCTGCTGTTCTATAGGAAGCAAAGTGGGTTCCCTGATGGCCAAGCCAATTCCTGGATGCATAGGTTTGCATAGATTACAGAGTCCCTAACCTTAGCATCTTCATTTGTAAAACAGAGTGTATAATATTATCTACTTAATGGAATTGTGATAATGGAATAAAATAGTATATGAAGCATTTAGCATGGTGTCTGACACAAAGTAAGCTTTCAAAAAGTGTTAGTAATTTTTTTTATTATTACTGCTGCTGCTAAGTCACTTCAGTCATGTCCGACTCTGTGCGACCCCAGAGACGGCAGCCCACCAGGCTCCCCCGTCCCTGGGATTCTCCAGGCAAGAACACTGGAGTGGGTTGCCATTTCCTTCTCCAATGCAGGAAAGTGAAAAGGGAAAGTGAAGTCGCTCAGTCGTGTCTGACTCTTAGCCACCCCATGGACTGTAGCCTACCAGGCTCCTCCATCCATGGGATTTTCCAGGTAAGAGTACTAGAGTGAGGTGCCATTGCCTTCTCCATTTATTATTACAAAAGGGCTTAAGAGTTTGAAAATTGTTCCTATTCTTTTTGTAATTGGAGTATAATTGGTTGTGTTAGTTTTTGCTGTACAACAAAGTGAATCAGCTATATGTATACACATATCCATTCCCTCTTGAGCCTCCCTGTTGAGCCTTCCTCCCCGCCTCACCCCTCCCACCTCTCTAGGTCATCAGAGAGCACTGAGCTGAGCTCCCTACACAATACAGCAACTTCCCATTAGCTATCTATTTTACACATACCAGTATATATATGGACTTCCCAAGTGGCTCAGTGGTAAAGAATCTGTCTCCTAATGCTGGAGATGCAAGAGATTGGGTTCAATCCCTGGGTCAGGAAAATCCCCTGGAGAAGGAAATGGCAACTCACTCCAGTATTCTTGCCTGGAGAATCCTGTGGACAGAGGTGCCTGGTGGGCTACAGTCCATAATATTGCAAAGAGCCAGACATGACTGAACAATTGAGCATGAGCAGAAGTGTATATATGTAAATGCTAGTCTCAGTTTGTTCTATCTTCCCCTTCCTCTCGAGTCCATAAGTCCATTCTCTATCTGCGTGTCTATCGTTGCCCTGTACATACTTTCATCAGTACCATTTTTCTATCCATTTTGAAAATTGTTCTCATTCTTTATTTTTTAAAAAAATTAATTAATTATTATTGGCTGCTCTGGGTCTCTGATGCTATCCACAGGCTTTCTTTAGTTGCAGTGTCAGTTCAGTTCAGTCGCTCAGCTGTGTCCGACTGAGGGTTGGGACCCTCAGGGTTGCAACCGCATGGACTGCAGCATGCCAGGCCTTCCTGTCCTTCACCAACTCCCGGAGTTTACTCAAACTCATGTCCATTGAGTCGGTGATGCCATCCAACCATCTTATTCTCTGTCATCCCCTTCTCCTCCCCCTTCAATCTTTCCCAGCATCAGGGTCTTTTCCAATGAGTCAGTTCTTCCCATCAGCTGGCCAAAGTCTTGGAGTTTCAGCTTCAGCATCAGTTCTTCCAGTGAATATTCAGAACTGAATTCTTTTAGGATAGACTGGTTGGATTTCCTTGCAATCCAAGGGACTCTCAAGAGTCTTCTCCAACACCACAGTTCAAAAACATCAATTTCTTCAGTGCTCAGCTTTCTTTATAGTCCAACTCTCGCATCCATACATGACTACTGAAAAAACCACAGCTTTGACTTGATGGACCTTTGTTGGCAAAGTAATGTCTCTGCTTTTTAATATGCTGTTTGGGTTGTTCATAACTTTTCTTCCAAGGAGGAAGTGTCTTTTAATTTCATGGCTGCAGTCACCATCTGCAGTGATTTTGGAGCCCCCCAAAATAAATCTGTCACTGTTTCCACTGTTTCCCCATTTGCCATGAAGTGATGAGACTGGATGCCATGATCTTAATTTTTTGAATGTTGAGTTTTAAACCAACTTTTTCCCTCTCCTTTTTCACTTTCATAAAGAGGCTCTTTAGTTCTTCTTTACTTTCTGCCATAAGGGTGGTGTCATCTGTGTATCTCATGGGCTTAGCTGCCTAACAGCACGTGGGATCTCCCCAGACCAAGGATCAAACCCATGCTCCCTGCTGTTGGTATGCATATTCTTAACCATCGGACCACCAGCGAAGTCCGTTCCCATTCTTTAGTAAGTAAAACTTCATGAGTATTTGAGTATAAATATACTCATGTGTCAATGGATATGCTTTCAGATAATAATTCGATAAATAGCTGAGCTGGTTTGAGATTCCTTCCTACTAGGGCTAAGTTTTTAGAAGAAGAGAAAGCTCAGATCACAGATTTATTTTTCACAGTTTTAAAGTGTTAAAATACCAGAAGCTTGGCTTACATTTCCTTTCCTCTTCATTGACTACTCACAGGGAAAATTAAGCTGAAATCTCCTTTTCACTACTAATTTTTGGGCAGCCTCTGTTAGGTCATACTTGGGCACTGTCTTACTAAATAAAATGCTTTGAATCAGCCTTTTTCTTTGTCAGTTTATCCATGAATCACATGTTTTGAGAGGCCAGATGACAGCAGGGGGGACATGAATAGGCCAAAGGAGCAGGTGAAATTTTAGATGAGAAACGTATCTGTGAACAATGTGACTATATTGCCTTATAATGTATAACAAATCTAACATTAGCCTTCTCTTTCTGATTTAAAAAATTTCTCCTCCTGCTTTTTGAAGTTTAAAAAAAAATTTTATTCGGTTCAGTTCAGTTCAGTCACTCAGTCATGTTGAACTCTTTGCGACCCCATGGAGTACAGGACGCCAGGCCTCACTGTCCGTCACCAACTCTTGGAATTTACCCAAACTCATATCCGTTGAGTCGGTGATGCCATCCAATCATCTCATACTCTGTCGTCCCCTTCTTCCACCTTTGATCTTTCCAAGAATCAGGGTCTTTTCCAATGAGTCAGCTCTTCCCATCAGGTGGCCAAGGTATTGGAACTTTAGCTTCAACATCAGCCCTTCCAATGAACACTCAGGACTGATCTCCTTTAGGATGGACTGGTTGGATCTCCTTGTAGTCCAAGGAGTCTCAAGAGTCTTCCCCAACATCAAAGTTCAAAAGCATCAATTCTTTTGTGTTCAGCTTTCTTTATAGTCCAACTCTCACATCCATACATGACTACTGGAAAAACCATAGCCTTGACTAACTGGACCTTTGTTGGCAAAGCAATGTGTCTGCTTTTTAATATGCTATCTAGGTTGGTCATACGTTCCTTCCAAAGAGTAAGCGTCTTTTAATTTCATGGCTGCACTCACCATCTGCAGTGATTTTGGAGCCCCCCAAAATAAAGTCTGACACTGTTTTCTCTGTTTCCCCATCTATTTGCCATGAAGTGATGGGACCAGATGCCATGATCTTAGTTTTCTGAATGTTGAGCTTTAAGCCAACTTTTTCACTCTCCACTTTCACTTTCATCAAGAGGCTCTTTAGTTCTTCACTTTCTGCCATGAGGGTGGTGTCATCTGCATATCTGAGGTTATTGATATTTCTCCCAGGAATCTTGATTCTAGCTGGTGCTTCATCCAGCCCAGCATTTCTCATGATGTACTCTGCATAGAAGTTAAATAAGCAGGGTGACAATGTACAGCCTTGACATACTCCTTTTCCTATTTGGAACCAGTCTTTTGTTCCATGTCCAGTTCTAATTGTTGCTTCTTGACCTGCAAACAGATTTCTCAAGGGGTAGGTCAGGAGGTCTGGTATTCCCATCTCTTTCAGAATTTTCCACATTTTATTGAGATCCACACAGTTAAAGGCTTTGGCATAGTCAATAAAGCAGAAATAGATATTTTCCTGGAACTCTTTGTCTTTTTGATGATCCACCAGATGTTGGCAATTTGATCTCTGGTTCCTCTGCCTTATTAGAGTATAGTTAATCCCCAATGCTGTGTTAGTTTTGGTTGTACAGCAAAATGAATCAGTTATATATATATATATATACACACACACATATCTCCACTCTTTTTTTAGATTATTTTCCAATACAGGCCATTAGAGAATATTGAGTAAAATTTCCTGTGGTATACAGTAGGCTATAGTTATCTATTTCATATATACCTACTCTTTGAATTTAATGTTAGTCAGTTTGTATGTATGATTTCATGACTTTTTTCTGTTTATCTACAAATATACTTAGACACAAAGATTTTATTTTTAGTTTCAATATGCTACTATACACATTATTTGGTAATTTTTTTTTTTAACTTGAAGAATATAAGATGAATAGCTTTTCTGGTAAATACGTATCAGTAAGTTTATTCTTTCCAATAGCTACGTGATAGTCTATAGATTTTGTGTTAGTTTATCCCCCTCTTCCTCTACTGATACGGATGGACGTTAAGAGGTTTTACTATTACAAATAGTGCTGCAGAAAGCATTCATGAACATTCATCATTAGGTACTGATTATCTTATTTCTATGAACAGAAGTTTAGATATGGAACTGCTGAATCAAAGGTTACACACAACTGTAGTTTTAACAGATACACCAAATCACTTGCTGGAAATATATCAACTCATATTCTCATTGCCCATATATGAGAGCCTCTGCCAAGACCAGGCATTAGTGATTCCTAATATTTGCCCATCTGGTGAGTGAAAGATAGCCTCTTATTATTGTCATTTTTTTCTTTGCATTTTGAAGATGACCAAGAGTTTGAGCACATATTATATGCTGATTGCTCATTCAAATTTTCTCTTCTGCTTCTGTCACTTACCCGTTGGCATTTTTCAAATGCGTAGTTTGAGAGGCTGTTTGTCTACAGATGTTTAACGATGGTTAATTACAGGGGCTGCAATTGTCTTCCTCCTGTGAGAAAATGCAATCTTTATCAAAAAAACATTTTACATTTTAATGAAGTCAGGTTTGGCAATCTTCTCTTCTGGGGAATTCTAGATTTCATCTTTCTGATGAAGGTCTACAAATATCCTGTGTTACATATATGTAAAATTAGATCCTGCAATATGTGACAACATGGATCAACCTTGAGAACTTTATGTTCTGTTAAACAAGCCAGTCACAGAGGGACAAATCCTGCATGACTTAAAATAGGTATAGGAGGTGTTTAACATAGCCAAACTCATAGAGTAGAATGCTGCAGGGGACTGGGAGGAGTGGGACATGGAGAGTCCCTAAATAACATGTGTGAAATTTCTGTTATGGAAGATGGACCAGTTCTAGAGATCTGATGATGAATAAGAACTAGAGGCACCACAGTGTGCTTTTGGATAACAGGACCCAGTTGTACACTTAAAAGTCTGTAAAGATTTCATCCTAAGTGTTCTCACCAAAATAAAAGTTTGAAATAACTTAACACATATGCAGTAAAAGCTTTAATGCATCTGAAATTCATTCACATAAATGGCATGGCTTTTTTCTGGATAGATAATGGTTGTGCCAGTAACATTAAATAGTTCATCCATTAAGAACTGAAAATTTTTTCATATATTAAGATTTCTTTGAACTTTCTCACTCAATTCCATTTATCCACTTGTCTATTTTCATGTCAATGTTTTTTTGGTGGTAGTGATTTTATAGTCAATTTCAATATATAGTGAGGCATGATTCTCTAATAAGTCTCTTCCCCCTCAACCCTCCTTTTTACTTTTAAATACTTCTTGGCAATTTTCAGTTATTTATTCGTTCATACATATTTTAGTCATGTGAAATACATGATTATTTTAATCAATTCAAAATAAAACCTCATTGAAATTCTGCTTGGAATTTCCATAAATTGTATTTTATTTTGAGATAAAATTGTTATTTTAATCATATTCAATTTTCCATTTATGAATATAGTATGTCCTTCCCTCTGATACTCATTCAGATTTTATTTTAAAACCTTCAAATAGTTTCTATGAAGTTATTGTAGTCTGTTATTATGACCTGGATTTATACATACTCTATAGAAACTTCATATTTTTTAAATTAATTATAATGTTAGAAAGAAGGACTGATATGATTTTTCCAGGATGTTGTGGCTTGGAGACTGTTTGATGAGGGTGTTCCATATACTTAAGTAAGTTGTCAGCCTTTTCAAAGTAATAGACCAGAAATAGAATTTATTTATCTGGAAAAATGCTTGCATCTCTGGTACTCAATGGAATGCTAGTTTTGCCTAAGGATTACAGAATGCCAACTTTTGATGTGTGTTTGTTGGAATAAGACTGAATTTCTTCCACATTAACTTCCCTTCAATGGAGTTTTCCTATGTGGTTGAAATAATTTTGGGGGAAACATTTATTTAAAAACAGCATACATATTCTATTTATTTACCCATTAATATTACTTTGGATACAAAGGTTTTTCCTGTTGCTAAAAAAGTCATCTTTTAAAAAGTTTGGATTTAAAAATAAAAAGTTATGTAAATTACTTTATGTAAGTTTTATACTTCTTATCCTATTCATGTTCTTAGATTCATAAGAAGGCACGGTGACTGTGATGTGCAGAGGTGACAGTTCTTACAACCAGGAAAGAAAATTCTCCTAGCAGAGTCATTGTTGTGCATAGATTTGCCCTTTTCTTTCTGTAGTTGTCAGGTGCAGAGAGATATTTGAACACTCAGGTTTATGGAGCAGCATCTATGATGTTTCTTTTTATCTCACATTATTAACCTTAACCTTAACTATGCACATCCCAGTCCTTTACAAAGGGTAAAGGAGAGTGAGCCTTTGTTACTGTCGGTAGACATAGATTTTCATCGTAGATTTCATTGCCTTCTGTAGTCACATTTTTTCAGGGTGTGTGTGGAACAAGCTGTGCATGTAGAGTTTTATGGATTAATTTAAACAGCATGAGGGGCAGTGCTCAGACCTTCCTTGTTATAGGGCCTCATTTATTATAAAGCAGCTATAACCATCGCTTTCATTGAAAACTCATATTCTGCTCTCCATGGTCATGAGTTTGTCAGTACCTTTATTAATGCCATTTAATGCCTTTTTAAAAAGTCTTGAATAATTGCAGATTGAAGTTGGTGGGGAATCTCTGTATTTAATTAAAATAGTTGTTTTATGAGGCTGAGAACTTAAGACTGCTGTCTGGAGTCCTTAAGGGATTCTTTATTGATTTGTGAAAGGCAAAAACCAGCTCAAGACATTTGTTTCTGTGTTTGTGGGGGCAAAAGTATTTGCTTTATCTTTTTAAAATTAATGACAGCCATGAATTGGAACACCAACCCTTCTTTTCATAGACAAGTACCTTGCTGAAAAGCATTTTTTGTATTTGTGTTTTTTTGTCAAATAACACTTAAGAAGGTCTGATTATAGTCAGGAAACTCAGAGATTTCAGAAGCTCAAGTTATTATCAATCTGAACAAGAACCAGATTAAGAAGCATTAAGAAAAGTCACTAAAATACGTTAGAAACATGCTACCAGTTAACTCAAATTTCCACTGCTACTTACGTAATTGAGGAAATATCAGTTGTCTTGATCCAGCAAATAGAGACAGTGCCTCTAAGTAGCAATCTAAACACTTTTCATCTATGCCTTTCCATCTCTGTTAAAACTATGTGCAAACTTCATGGAACAATTCCAAGCCACTCTACCAAGAGACAAGAAACTTCCCCCTTCCAAAGTTGTTAGGCATAGTCAGTTGTCACTCTGAAACTGAATAAGATATGGCATGAGGCTGTTTTCCAAGACGAATGGTTTGTTTTATTATCTAAAGTTAAACCCTTTCAAATGCTTCCCAAGCTGCTGACTAGCTCAGAAGCACATGAAGTTAATGCATGTAATAAATTCCTTATTTTGAACGTGAGCAGAGAACATGCAATTTTTATTAGCAGAAAAATCCAATTATTTTTACCTGACTAAGCAAAGGTTCAAAGGGATTTATGTATTTGTGGTTTGAAGGAGTACTAAATGTTTAACTTTCTCAGAGCATCCTCAAGTTTCCCGAGATGAGGGCCAGGCAGTCCACTAATTCCTAGTCTCTGACCTGGACATTGATCTTACTAAGCTGCAGTGAATTGAGCCTACTCAGTCTTTCAACATACAAATGTAAATTTGGGCAAGTTCAGAAACTAACCTTTAAAGGAGATTTGGTCTCTACATCTAAAAGGGAAAAATGTGTCAAGTAAAAGTTGTAGAACTATAATTCAACATTGCTGTCATATCCATCTCCCCTTTGTAGCTTAAGCCACTACCCACTGAGCCAGATGTACCCACTGAGCCAGATGTACCCACTGAGCCAGATGTGGCCACTGAGCCAGATGTACCCACTGAGCCAGATGTACCCACTGAGCCAGATGTGGCCACTGAGCCAGATGTGGCCACTGAACCAAAGTGAACACTTGACTCCTTTGTGTTCCTAGAGGAACAAGCTGTGCCCAAGTATAGCTTATCTTCTCTGATCAGATTTCATTTCGTAAAACTTAGAAATGAAGGACACACAGGGAAGCCCATCTCCTCGACAGTTGATGTTGAAGAGATTGGAGGGCATGACCTTGTACCATGTGCTTAACTAGAGTTTGAGTAAGTAAAGGAAGCAGATGTAGGGATTCATTAGAGTGGATCAGAAGGAGGGACCATTAGCCCCACAAGGGGGCATGAAGGCTTTTAGGTCCTTACTCTCAGGTTCCCGTGATGCTGAGGAATATCTGCTATGCCCCAAATTTGTGAGTGCCCCTCATTCTTTTAACTTGACTTAGTTTGAGCAATTACTGCTTCTTGTAGCCAAAAGATCCTTGACTGAAACAAAGATAAAGACATACTAAAATGCTAAAGATTTGGAGGGTCGACCCATAAAAGCATCATGATTTACAAAGAACCCTGTCCTATACCTGGGTTCAAGTTCTGGCCCTCTCACTCACAGAATGGCCTCTAGAAAGAACTTTAACCTTCTGGTTACAGTTTGTTTATTTGAAAAATTGAGAACAGGAAAGAGAATCACATTTCACCATCTGTGAATTCCCCTTGAGATTCTACATTCTTGGAATCTACTGCTTTTGTTTAATTTCAACTGGATACAATTTCTTGGTTTCTGCAAATTCTAGAGAGTAAAGAGAAGAAGGTAAAGGTCAGGGAAACACGGTGGCCCAGGAGTACAGGCTTTTGGACTGAAGATGAAAGGACCCCTCAGTCAGTTTTAAATGTGGCATCTGAAAGATGCTAGAGCTTCAAGAATTCTGATTTAAAATTTAAATTCTCCCTGGAGGTGGAATGGTTTTCCCCTTTCTGCAGGAGTGATTATTCTGGATTTTTCAGATGGGACCAATCTAATCACAAGAATCAAACACAGAGAATCATTCCATGCTATGGTCAAAATAAGAGGGAGATATGATTATGGAAGAATAGCCAGAGAAATGTAATACTATGGGCATTGAAAATGGAGAAGGGGACCATGAGCCAAGACGTGGAGACATACTCTTAAGGGCTGGAAAAAGCATGGAGACAGATTCTCCCCTAGAAACTCCAGAATGTTATGCAGCACTGCTGACACTTTGTTTTTAGCTCAGTGAGCCCTGTCTTGGACTTCTAACCTACAGAACTGTATGGTAATAAATTTGTGGTTTATGCCACACAGCTTGTGGTAATTTCTTACAGCAGCAATGGAAGCCAACGTGGTGAACATGACTATGAGTGTGGCTGTGTTTTACCCTTTCTCTATAGTATAGAATCATATTCTTCACGCCTGATGATCAAAGTAATGTCAGCAAGCATTTGTGATTTGTGGTCTGGAGCTGTTTTCACTGAACTGGAATGCTCAGAAGGTCAGTAGAAAGCAGACCAGGCCTGAAGTTGAGATATATGGGTTCAAGTTCAAACTCTGCACTTGGTGATTGTGTAACCTGGGATGAGCCACTTAAACCCTCCGGCTCCAGTGTCCTCAACTCTACCGTGAAGGGTTTAGTCTAAGATAACCTCTAATTCCTTCCAGTGCTGCTCCTTGATGATTTTCCTAAGTGCCTAACTCACACTGAGTCAGTGTTCATGGGCAACTCTGTCTACACGGTCACATCCACTAGGAGGTGGAGTTTTACAGAAGGTTCCATGAATAAGACTTCTATATATCATGCTTGATTTTCAAATGTAGTTTTCTTGTTTTGGTGAAGGATGGATGTTTATATGTACTTGACAAAGGGAAATATTTTATCCTAACTTTTATGATTTTTCAACATTGAGTGAGATTTGAGGACTTAGAATGTGAGAGACAGTAGCTCAAATTCAGGACTAAAACCCTCCAATTTAATTTTCAGCAGAATAGCAATTATCTATTTTACAGTTATTGGAGGGTGGAATTAATTGACTTCACAACTTCTTTTCATTATGAAATACAGATTTTTAAATAATATACCTTTTCCTTATTTTACCCCCAAGAGTTTTGCCTTTATAGTTTGCAAATAAATTCTTCTTCTTTTTTTTTTCCAGAAAATTCTGTACTATGTTTTTGACATGATATTTACTTTTATCAACCTCAATATATTTATTTACATTCTTGACTCATTTGATTACTTTAACTTTTTTATTCACGGATTTTAAAAAACCTATCAACAAAACCTAAACATTCCTTAAGTTCATTTTAGTTATTTTGCCAGTAATAATAATTAAATGGTTGCTTGTTTATTATATGTCAAATGGCTTTGGTCACAGAGATAAAGAAAGTACCTGTTACAGTTTTGGAGTTATTCTGATACCAATTACAAAGACTTCATTTTGGAAATTCTTATTCTTTTTTGTTGTCAGGCAAATGATAGACTTGAATGCATTCCAGAAAAATCCTCACTCTAATTATTTTTTGATCTGAAAACCTGAAATTTGTATGATATATACAAAATATATCTAATAGTAATGCTGAGATTTATGTAAACTGTTATACAATATTCAAGGATATGTTATTATAGAATGTCAGAGTTGGAAAGAACTCTAAATTATAGTTATTATCATTGTTATTATACACACTGCTATTATAGACATTCATTTCATATCCTTTTAAGTAAAATGTTTACTAAAAATACTTAAACAATTGGATTAGAAAATAAAACCCAAGTATAAAATAAGCTTAGAGCAGACAACTCATTGTATACAGATAATAAAAACAATTATGGGTTTCCCTGATGGCTCTGATGGTAAAAAATCCGTCTGCAATGCAAGAAATCTGGGTTTGATCCCTGGGTCAGGAAGATCCCCTGTAGGAGGCTATGGCAACCCACTCCAGTATTCTTGCCTGGAGAATCCTGTGGACATAGGAGCCTGGAGGGATATAATCCATGGGGTCCAAAGAGTCAGACGTGACTGAGTGATTAATACTTTCACTTTATATTTAATTTACAACCCACCTCCCTTTTTTAAATTTACGCTTTGGATTGCTAGGAGTTCATGGTGATCCCAAGTCTAAAACAAACTACTAATTTGATCTATAGCAGTGGAAGGAGTGCTGATCTCTAATGTTAAATCTTTCTAACCTTGTCTGAGTTCTTTCATTTTGCCAGTCTTTAGTTTTGTCATAGTGCAAATAAGCCAGTTGATAACTGGCTTAGATCTTCATCAGTAATACATGAATTAGAAAAAAGTGCCTAGAATATAGCAAGCGTTCAGTAAGTCATTATTATTTGTACATGTATTCCGTTTGATTCCTAAAACATTATGCTTGCATAGTACTCTTTAAGAAAAATCTGAGGGCTGTTCATGGCATACACTGTATTTTGTGAGGCTTAAAGTTTTTTGTCCTATGATGTGAGAATCTACGTTTGAGTGGTGTATTACCTCACCTGCACTGCAGGCACAAGGCCATTTATGGTATAATCTACCTAAAAGTGCTATAGATATGAAGTAGCAGTATTGTTCTTGAGAAATCTTAGTGCATCTTTGTTGTATATTGGTACCAAGTGCATATGAATTCAAATATATTTTGAAATATATTCAAAATGCATTTGAATATTTATATTCAAATATAAAGATATGTGAAGTTTTGCATTTGCTTTATTTCTAAGTTTACTTTTTCTTTCTCATTTATTTCCAATTTATACTATCTGGCTTTATTTTCTATAACTTTGTGTAATGCCATCATTCCACTTCAGAACATGGTGGGATGCTAACACACAAATATACATGTATATGTCTGTGTGTATACACACATCAATATCATTATTACAGTTTTTAAAATTCTATACTATGAAAGAAGTGGATGAACTCTGGAATTCTGTATAATTTATACGTGGTGTACCTCTGATTGTTCTGACAAGCTGGATATAAGAGCTTTGTGTTGAAGAAGAATTTAATTTGGGCATCTGGCTGGAAAATTTCCCCTTTAGAACCCCTGCATGCCTAAATTATGAAATAGAGACAATATTATTAAGGTTTGTTTATGTATGTTTATAACAAAGTGTTTGAAACATATTCCTTTAGATCAAACCAATTAGCATTTAATTGTGTGATGACAATTTCTAACTACATGAATGAAGAAATTGGACTCAACAGGCTTATCTGGAGTCTTTTCAGCTCTCCCAGGCAGAGCGTAATTCTAGAACTTGTTGCTCACTTGCATCTGGAATATATTGCTACAGGAGAGCATGGGGATCTTTCTGAAAGGCTGGGTTTTTTCAGGGCCACTCTTTCAGAAAATATGATGCCTAGGGAAGTGATTTCCCAGTTTAATACGGGATAGGTTTATGGATTGGCCCCAGTGGTATTTGTCAGATATCTATTAGAACCAACGCTTCATTCTCAGTGGCTTTTCTTTTCCTGACCATCTTTCCTGTATGCCTTCAGTTTATGACAGAAGATTGCTTGTGAAGGTCGTTTACCTGGGTCAGAATTATTGTCAGAGCATTAGTTGTTGCTGTTCAGTCGCTGTCATATATAACTCTTTGCGACCCCATGGACTTCAGCTCATTAGACTTCCCTGTCCTTTGCTCACATTCATGTACGTTGAGTCAATGATGCTGTCTAAAAATCTCACCCTCTGTTCCCCTTCTCCCTTTGCCCTCAATCTTTCCCAGCATCAGGGTCTTTTCCAATGAGTCGGCTCTTCTTATCAGGTGACCAAAGTATTGGAGCTTCAGCTTCAGCATCAGTCTTCCCAATGAATACTAAGGGTTGATTTCCTTTAGGATTGACTAGTTTGATGCTATGGAGATAGCATTAGTATTTATGGTATATCAGAATCTCAATTTTTAGGAATCAGAGCATAGAATAGAATAGAATCTACAATAGAATCACTAAGTAGAGTCCAGGGTTGAAAGCACAGAGACAAGCATCTATCTTAAGAACTTTTGCATTTAAGTTATTGCCAGCTACCAAGCTTCGGTATCCTATGTATTTGAAACTAATGTTATGATTGGCATTGGTTTGTAAAAGTGAGTTTAGTTATTGACTTTTTGATGTGTTGATTCACTGAAGATTCACGTAAGTTAAACCATATCAACCAATGTTTATATCTGATATGGAGAGGAAATATAAAGTTTCTTTAAATTTAAATATTTATTTAAATAATTTTCCTTAGATGTAACTAATATGTTAAAAAAATCTCTGATCAAATCAACAAAATATTAATATAAGAAAGAAAATAAATAGAAGATATAAAGTAGATACAACAGAAATATTTCCCATTATGTATAGGAAGTTAATATATGTTAAGGTTGGTATTTCAGGTCAATGGAAAATGACTACTTAGTTACTAAATAATGCCATTGCAAGACTGGCTACTCACATGAGAGCAAATAAAACTGAGCCATTATCTTGCAGCACACACAGATATAAATTTCATATAGACTAGCAACTAAAACGGAGAAGGCAATGGAGACCCACTCCAGTACTCTTGCCTGGAAAATCCCATGGATGGAGGAGCCTGGTAGGTTGCAGTCCTTGGGGTCGTATAAGAGTTGGACACGACTGAGCGACTTCACTTTCACTTTTCACTTTCATGCATTGGAGAAGGAAATGGCAACCCACTCTAGTGTTCTTGCCTGGAGAACCCCAAGGATGGGGGAGCCTGGTGGGCTGCCGTCTATGGGGTCACACAGAGTTGGACACGACTGAAGCGACTTAGCAGCAGCAGCAGCAGCAACTAAAAAAGCAAAGTAAAATAAATATTTGCAAAAAATCTGGGAGACTAGATGTGTCAATTTAGAGGCATGGCAGACTTTTTCAACTAAATCTGGTTGAGAAAATACAGAATAAAATCAAATATGTTGATGTTTGATTATACAAAAATCAAGATCTGTTTTAGAATTATACTGCTGTTCTTCATTTTCACTCTTGAATTCAATCCAGGATTGTTTGATTGAACTCCTTGAAAAACACACCACATCTGAAATTCAGCCCCCCAATAGAAACTGGTGGCTAAATGCCCAAGAAAAACACTTCTATGTCATATAGAAATGGACACAACTTTAATTAGTTTAGGTGGAAAAGAAAAGTAAATGAAGCACAGTTGCTTTATCTTCAAAGGGATATTAAACTATCTCTCTGGCCAATTGCTACGATTGATATTAATGTAAATGAAATATAGAGATTAATGAATCGTGTGCAGTAAATAACTATGTTTATTTCTGCTAATCATGTGAGGAGACAGGCAGATATTGGAACTTTCTTGGCATCCGGTCCCATCACTTCATGGGAAATAGATGGGGAAACAGTGGAAACAGTGTCAGACTTTATTCTTTTGGGCTCCAAAATCACTGCAGATGGTGACTGCAGCCATGAAATTAAAAGACGCTTACTCCTTGGAAGGAAAGTTATGTCCAACCTAGATAGCATATTCAAAAGCAGAGACATTACTTTGCCAACAAAGGCC
The DNA here is from genome assembly GCF_003369695.1 of Bos indicus x Bos taurus. Taxonomy (NCBI): domain Eukaryota; kingdom Metazoa; phylum Chordata; class Mammalia; order Artiodactyla; family Bovidae; genus Bos; species Bos indicus x Bos taurus. The sequence continues at coordinate 14,722,396 of NC_040084.1, read as the reverse complement.
CATCTAGTCAAGGCTATGGTTTTTCCAGTGGTCATGTATGGATGTGAGAGTTGGACTGTGAAGAAGGCTGAGCGCCGAAGAATTGATGCTTTTGAACTGTGGTGTTGGAGAAGACTCTTGAGAGCCCCTTGGACTGCAAGGAGATCCAACCAGTCCATTCTGAAGGAGATCAGCCCTGGGATTTCTTTGGAAGGAATGATGCTAAAGCTGAAACTCCAGTACTTTGGCCACCTCATGTGAAGAGTTGACTCATTGGAAAAGACTCTGATGCTGGGAGGGGTTGGGGGCAGGAGGAGAAGGGGACGACAGAGGATGAGATGGCTGGATGGCATCGCTGACTCGATGGATGTGAGTCTGAGTGAACTCTGGGAGTTGGTGATGGACAGGGAGGCCTGGCGTGCTGCGATTCATGGGGTCGCAAAGAGTCGGACACGACTGAGTGACTGAACTGAACTGTGTCCTCTAATTTGTGCCACTTAAAAAAAGAGGACTCATGTAAGCATTGATGGTATTATCTTTGGATCTAAAGATATTTAAGCAGAGTTCCCTTAAACTGTGCTTTAAAGGTATAGCCAGATTCATTGTGTAATGAAAAATCTTGGGCAGATTTCATGGGCTGTTCTGTATATGGGAAAAAATTAGTGTGTATGAGAGGCAGAAGAGATTCAAAGACCAGTTTTGAGAATTTGCCATCCCTGATTCTTTCTGATTCTTTTGCATTTTTATCTAAACTCTTTTTTCTTCCTCAACAACTTCTTTCATCAAACAGCTCCCCACCTGGGACTACGTTTATCTTATCCAGCTGTGGCATCAATTTCTAGACACACACACACATACTATATGAGTAAGTGTGTACACTGGAGAAGCAAATGGCCACCCACTCCAGTATTCTTGCCTGGAGAATTCCATGGACAGAGGAGCCTGGCGGGCTATAGTCCATGGGACTGCAAAGAGTTGGACATGACTGAGCGACACAAAAACAACAACAAGTGTGTATACAATGGCGAACAGTCATATTTCTTTTAAAGTTTAAAAAATATATTTATAAAAGTAAAATGACAACTGAGAAGTATTTTGTTTTGTCTTGTTTTCCTTAAACCTAAACCGCTTAAACAGGAGACACCCGATGCGATGTTCTATAAGAGCACATCTTGTTTACTTCCATCCAATCTTGGGCTTCCCCTGTGGCTCAGCTGGTAAAGAATCTGCCTGCAATGTGGGAGATCTGGGTTTGATCCCTGGGTTGGGAAGATTCCCCTTGAGAAGGGAAAGGCTACCCACTCCAGTATTCTGGCCTGAAGAATTCCATGGACTCTATAGTTCCTGAGGTCGCAAAGAGTCGAACACAACTGAGCGACTTTCACTTTCACTATATGACATATATATGGATATGTAAGCACATTTTTGTGGCACAAATTCTCTAAAAACTACTGCTTTGTTTTCTTTCCTTTCCTCCTGTTTTCCTGCCACCTATTATACTATCCCATTGACTATGCACTAATTAACCTGGAGCATGCATTAAAATGGCACATGCTGAATTTTTATGGATCTCCCAGAGCTTTATGAATAGTTTCATTCTACAGGTTGGAAAAATAGCCTAATGACTGTAAATGCTTAGACAATTTAATCAATTCCAAGAAATTCAGCAACCAGAGAGAAAAGCAGAATTTGTAAGAGATATTTTCTTTAAGATCTCTGATGGACTTTGACCTGATACAAAAATTTCCAAATATTAAGTTCACCAATTTTCCCCTCCTCAAAACAATGAGCCTGACATCACTAGAAGCAGAGAACAGAGTGATGTTAGGAATATAAAAACTCTTGAAATGCGTTTGTGGAAACACTTTGAATCTGTTAATCATTAGACTAAGAAGTAATTAAGAACATGAACTTACCTTCACAACTTACTTCACACCTACATTTTGTCTACTCTGGTTCTTCTCAAGTCTAAGAGAATACTTGAGACTTTAGCCTTCTTTTCTTCTTAATATGGTTATAAAAAGTACGTACTACCCATAATGTCAGCCAATTCTACTTCCTAACTAGCTCTTTTGCCTTAAGTTTTAAAATACCAAAATATGTGTGTCAAGAGCCAATAAAAATACTTGAAATTTTAGGAAAGAGATATTGGAAGTCCTTTGGGATGTATAAATGAACAGATGACTAAGCTTATTTGTAACTTCCAATTTGGTTGAATGCCCAGGCAAATTCAGCTTCTGTTTTGTATGAAGTGAAAATTTGGGAGGTGAAAATGCCTCTTATTGGGTCTATTTATGAAATTTCTTCATTTTTTTATGTTAGAACTAATAAGTAAGGGAAATATTTTCATGAAAATAATGTAATAATAATAGTTTACATTTAGTGAAAGGTTACTATTTGTAAAGCCACTGGTCTGAAGGACTTTGAAGGCATCACTTCATTAATTTCTACAATGTTCCTGTAAGATTATTAATGTGTTCATCTTCATTTTATTGATGAGAAAATTAAAGCACAGAGAATTGAAACAACTTACTTATGGCCACTTAGAAAAGGTAGAGTTAGGATTCAAACACAAGCAATCTTGATCTAGGATCTATGCTTTCTACCACATACAGTGCTGTTTCCCACATAATTCAGACTCAAAAACACTTAGATTCAAACCTTGGCTAGATTACGTGTTAACTGAGTAACCCTAGAAACCAGACCTCAGTTTTGTCATCTGTAAAATAGGCACAATAACACCTATTCTACTGGGTTGCTGTGAATATTAAATGAGAGAATCTACAAAAAGGAACAACAAAGTTCCTGGCACAAAGTTGATAGTAAATAAATGCCAGATGCTTCTATTTCCTCTAATGCACTGGTGTTAAAAAAAATTAATGAAAAAATCCCCCTTTTCTCCTCCAATATGATCTTTATAAAATTTAGTTAAAATACATAGCATATAGCCTACTCATTTTCCAGATCCTTTAAGATGATTGCATTATGAGCATAGAAAATTGAATCTTTTTCTCTTCTTTCCTTTCTCTTAGCTAGTAACTGCTTAATAGTGATGTTTTTATGAAAAGATGAGGTGGGATTAGAGCTGAGGCAGAAACAGCAGAATTTGTGGTTCTTTTTTGAATTTTAATTATAAGTCCAAAAATGTTCCTTTGATTAAATTCTGGTATAAATTTTCTTGAAAAGATTTTTGTTTACTGACTCATAAATGAGAAATTATATAATACAGATTCCACATCTTGTAATAAGCTAAACCCCATCTCTAAGAAGAAAGTTCCATATGTGGGAATTCATGGTGAAATTGGCATGTGGAGAGGGATCTATTTCTTAGACAGACATCACTCAGATATGCTCCTCCAGCCAGAACTGGGTCTGTTTATTTAGATGAAGGGTTCAGGCATCTCTGATGTCTAAATCTGAGGGCCACGAGTAGAGAAAAGTACAATTCACTGGGCAAGCTGAAAGCCAATGCCTCCAGCTGTGGAGTGCCTCAGCGTCAGGTTCTAAAGAAGCCAAGGTTGTGGTGAATTTGGGGGCAAAAACAAATCATCGAAAAATGTGCCCTTCTCCTTCCTCCGTTGTCTTTTAGAAACATCCAGCTTGAACATCTTTAACGTATCCTACATTTATCTGGTATCGGATACGCGGAAAAAAGTCAGCACTGCGCTCTGTGGTGCGTAGGCTGTGGTTTGGCTGGACACGTGCATGGGTTCCCAGGCCACTTCTACCCACGTGAGTAATGGTAACAAAACCCCCTTTCCATTTCCCACCCGCACACATGTCTGCAGAAGAAAAGACTAAACAAGATGTTCTTTTTTTATCCTAAATGAAAACAAATAGAAAAATGAGTGGGAGAGAAGATTCTGGTTAAATTTACTGTAAAAGCCTCCAGAAAGAGGCTCTATCAGAACAAGGAAGAAATCCTTTGTTCTAGTTTCTGAAATACCAGTACACTGTCCGTGAATATTTAACCTGTAAGCTTCTCTCAAAATAAATGAAGTTCTTACTAACTACTGTCTTCTCCTTCCTGTAATAGGTGCTTTGGGTCAACTGTCCCCAAAGAGCTTGCCATTTGCTTTTTATATTGTTTTATTTGAAAATTTGTATTTGTCTGCAGGGTAGACATAGCAGAAGTGAGACAAGTGTTTGTATCTGTTCTCTTTCAAAATCCTGCTAAGCTAATGGCACAGGTAAAACAGAATAAACAGAAAGGATGAACAAACCAAAAGGATGAAGAGGCAGAGCAAGGAGGGAACAGCAGGTGAGAGATGACTATAAGTTTTGGAAGCTAGGTGTTAGAGGATTTGTAATTGATTTAAAAGAAAGATGCAGCTGAGAGTGTCTACAGAAGGAACGGCATCGAAAAGGAAGGTGATTTTTTTCCTGCAGACCCCATCTCCATCCTGAGATGGAGGCACCAAGTGCTTCAAAAATCATGGGGCTAAAACTGGGGGAGTGAATTGGGATTTTGTGTAGAAAGCAAACTCCCAGGTCTTTGTTCCCTCCTGGAACACTGGCGAGTACTTCTCTACCAGTGCAGAGGCTTGGGGATTTATTTCTATGGGAATGTTACACCAGATTAGTTCTTGATTTAGGGAGATAGGGAGTAGGAGTGAACCACTGGGCTGAAAGGGAATCAAGTGAGTGAAGCCTTTACATGGATGGTGAGTCACATGATCCTCAGCTCCCAGGATGCTGGTTCTCAGGCATCCACTTCCCAGGCAGGAGATGGGAGAATCCCTTTTTGGAGAAACTGAAAGGATTTGGGCATTCTGATACTTGGAGAAATCACAGTGAGAAATCCATCTTGTTGCCTAGTCACTCTAGTGAAAACCATCAACTGACAGCTCTTTTCCTGCTTGCACCTGATACTCTCTGCTCTTCATCTCTGCCTGAATGGAGAACATCCAAGCCTTCTTGTTTGTAGCCTCACCTTGAACATGAACCAATATCCAAGGATCACTAGGAACTATTCAGTAAAAACCTCCTTCATTAAACAGAGGTTATGATAAGCAAACAGAAAAAAAAAGAAATAAATACATGAAGGGGAAAGAAACAGACTTTAACTTAACATGAATAGAGTTAATATTCTCAGAGAGATAAAGTTCACTGCATCCCTAGTATTAGAATTGGATGCTGGAAAGAGTAATACTGAGAACCAGAAAAGTCATGGGTATCAAAAATACAATGCCTCAAATTAAAATTAAGCAGAAGACAAAGTTTAAGAAATGTCCAATAAAGCAGAATAACACACAGAGATATAGACAAAGAAAAAAGAAAAACTGAAACTCAATCTTAAGTTTTGTGAAATATTTAAAGGGCAACATTCACTCAAGAGAAATTATAAATTGAGAACAGGAAAATTGGAACAATCTCAAATAACCAATACAAGGACATAAATCTCCAGATTAAGAGGCCTATCAAATGTACAGAGTAGTAAAAAAAGACCCACATCAAGATTTATTAGAAAATAGAAGATTCTGGAAAAATCTAGGTTGATGACATGTCATATTTTCAATCTAGGCCTAAGAATGCTGTAGATATCTCAAAGAAACTGAGCAGGAGAAAAATGCAGAGATGCTTTAAAAATTATGAAGGAAAAATATATCCTTCCTAGAAATTATAGTACTAGATTATTCAAGGTCTTGGAAAAATCATCTGTCCTACATGATTTTTCACTGAAGCATATAAGAAATAGAAGTATGGGATGCAGAAAATTAAGAAATGAGGAATTTTCAGGATGATGGCCAGAGGAAGTCTAGCACCAAAGGTTATTCCAGTCAACGATTATTTGCATAGTTATAATAATGTAAACATTAATTATTATTTTGACCAAAAATGTGATATAATTATATTAGGAGAGCTTAAAATAGCTTATTATTTTTGATGATATTTGGGAGTATTGATTGTGGTATAAAAATGTAGCATCTTGATTTACCATAACAGTGTTTAAAATTGGTAAATCCAGAAATAGCAGTAGAAGTAAAAGATCTAGTGTTACAGAGTTGACTATCATAACATTTGCTAAAAGTGTCAAATAAGTTGCTTCTGGGGAATGGACCTGGTTTCAGTAAGGATGAAGTAAGATTTCTGTTATGTAGCTTTTCAGTGCTATTAGAATTTTATATAATAGCTTGCATGAAATAAAATTAAATATTAAAAAGTAATGTCTTTTTATTATATATATCAGGATAGGTTAAGTTATGCTGCAGTAACAGACAACCTCAAATTTTAATAGTTCAATGCAAGAAAAGTTATGCATATGCCTCTTGTGCAAATGGAGTCAATGGAAGTCCCTGATTTCTGTACTTCTGTGGTCACTTGGGAACCAAGGAATAGAGGCTCTGCATTGACTGAACCTTCACAATTATTGCAGTAGTGGGATGGAAACTCAAGGTTTCTAATTGTCAGTTAAGTGCTCTGGCTCAAAATGCCACACCTTACTTCTGCTCTCAACTGATTGGCCAGAATTAGTCACATGGACTTTCACAGCCTAGAAAAACCAGGAAGTTCAGAGCTTCATGTGTACAGAAGGGAGGAGAACCCAGCATCAGTGAGCAGAATAAACGACCATCACATATGTTTTTTTCATTTTGCTTTTGTTTTATTTTTTCCCCTGTTTTTCCTGTCTCTCTCCTTTCAATTTTCTACCTTCCTGACCATGTAACCAGTGTTAACCCGGTGAATGTCTTTCTACTTTTTATGCTTTAAATCTTGTAAAAATGCAGCTTTTTTTTTTTTAATGTAGCTCTGTAGCTTGCTTTTCTTTCTCAGCAATGCACTGTGAGTATTTTCTAAGGTCAAAATACTTTGACGGAACTAACTATACATAATTTAGCATGAATGTACTACAATTCATTTCATTTACTCAAGAATTCATTTAAAAATAAGTAAGATTTAAAAAAATAATTCATTTAACCAATCCCTACCGAGACATTGAGGGTATTTATGGACTTTTATCACAGAAACCAGAGCAACAGTGAGTGAACACTCTTATACATACATCTTTTTATATAAGAACATTATTCCTTTAAAACAGTGATTCCCAGAAGTGTGATTGTTGGGTCAAAGGATGACTGCTAAGCTTTAATATTTACCACAAATTACTTTCTTTTAAGATCATAGTAATTTATATTTCAACCAGTAAAAATCAGATTTTCCACTTAACCAGCATTTTCGTGAGCACTTGGTAATTTTTCTTTTTTTCTAAATTAATAGGTTACAATTTAATTAAGCTGATATGAAATGCTCTTGAAATGATTGGTGATAAAGAAAATGTAAACAAGAGAAAACTCAAGAAAACGCAAGTGTTAAGGCAGTGAGGGAGATTCTCAAAGGGAAGACAGCTCTTGAACTATAAAAAAATTCCAGAGGAGAACGATAGCACAAACAATCTTCCAGAGGCAGGGATGCTTCTGCCAAGTTTACTAACAGCAAGATATCCTTGCCAAAAGGGAAAACCACACAGTGGACAGCGGGGGAGCAACAATGGTGGGCTGGTTGGGTGGAGGAGAGTTGTCCTATGTATTATGACAAGGGAGAGACATTTAGACCTGGAAGGGGAGTGAAAAGTCAGCTAGTATAGATTTTTCCACAAAAAAACATGACATGATAGAAAGAAGTGCTCAAAAAGGCATTTTGGCAAAAGGCTACACGTAATGTGGAAAAGAGCTAGGATGCTGACATAATAACATAGGCATAAAGAGGATTTTAAAAGTCCAAATCTATCTTTCTTTGCATTTAGTAAACATGACTTTGCTAAAAGAAAGTATACAGAGTTAAACTGTAGTTTTTGTTTTAAAATCCTTGAAATCCAACCAGAATGGCAAAAAACAAAGGAGTAGAAAAGTGAGTGAAGCAGAGGCTATAAGAGGAAGTAAAGGAATGAACAGATTAATTCAGAACATGGGGTGTAAGAAGAAAGCAACTTTAAAAAGTAAAAGGCAACAAATAGTTTGGCAAGGACATCCTTTAGGTAAACACAGCTGTCAGAGAACGGGACTCAGAGTAAAGCTAATTTCTAGGATGAATCATATAATGTAAAACTGCTATATGAGGGAAAACCTAATGTAGGTTAAACTTTTAATATATTTTTGGTTTAGGAATACAATGTTAACTGTAATTCTTTCGTAATTTGGATTGTTTAGATAGAGTTTTAATTGTACATCTACTGTGAGAAAAACAGAAATGCTATTTTCAGAATATAGAGAGAGATAACAAAAATTAATACCTGATTATCCTATAAGCTTGTAAGAGAAAGTAGAAATGCAAATGGGGCAAATACTTTGTAAAGATCTATATTACACGTGCGGATACACACACACACACAAACACTTCTCATGTCAGTGAAGTCAGTCATAGGCTTGTCGGGGAGTGTGTAATTTCTTCAGTTCTGTCTCATCACAACAAAAATTTGAAGCAACAGATCAGCTCTCAGATGGACCAGTGTTACAGCTCCATGTTACAGCTCAGTTTTATTTAGAAAATAAAGAAAAATATACAATCGAGACGTGAGGGCACAATGAACCAAAAGACACGAAGAGAAGAGAGAGAGAGACCCCCCTACCTCCAGCCCTCTGGCTCCCCTTTTTATGTTTTTTCTCCTCCCCCTGGGCCTGCCCTATGTAAACTGGGCTAGCCAGGAGTGCTGTTCTACCTGAGGTCCTCACTCTGGTCCTCTGACCTTCCTTTGTTCTATTTTTGCGGGCTTTTCCCTTCCTTGTCTTTTAGCCACTGCCATTCTGGACTCCTTTTTCCTATTCTAACTACCTAACAGGCTGATAAAAGTTAAGCAAATTAAAAAAGAACAAAAAAACAACAACAACCAAAAAAGAGATTTTGGCTTTTAAAAAACTGAATTGCAACCAATGACTTTCTGGAAGGTCTTTAAGTTTTCTGTATCTCTTTCTGGAACAACGCACAGGGCAATTTGGCCCTCAATTTTTTAATTCCTAAAGGACACTGTATTTTCAATTAAAATAGAATAATAATTATTTTCAATAGGTAGTTTTGAAGGGATTTCTTTGCCCACTTTATTGCAACTTTTTGGCTGAAGAAAATATAGTGTTCATGATGACTATTTCTGGTGTTCTTTCTCCAGACTGGTTTTTGGGAAATTTATAAAATATTTAAAGAAGAATTAGTGTTTATTCTTCTCAAACTATTCCAAAAAATTGAAGAGAAAAGAATACTTTCAATCTCATTTTATAAGGCCAGCATCATCCTGATAGCAAATGCAGACAAAGAAACAACAGCAACAACAACAAATTACAGGCCAATATCATTAATTAACATAGGTGCCAAAGTCCTATGCAAAATATTAGCAAGTAGAATTAAACAATAGATGAAAAGGAACATGCATGATGATCAAGTGAGGTTTATCCCAGGGAAGCAAAGATGGTTCTGTATCTGCAAATCAACCAACGTGATACACCACATTAACAAACTGAAAAATAAAAATAATCTCATTAGACTTGGAAAATGCCTCTGACAAAATTCAACATCCATTTATGATAAAATTGCTCAACAAAGTGTGTATAAAGAAAACATATTTTAACATCATGAAAGCCCTATATGACAAACCAACATCCCACATCATACTGAAAGTTCTGCTTGTTTCATTTTTTAATGTGGTTGCCACTTTTTGATTTGCTTTTTTTGTAGATCTGGATATTTATCATATAGCTTTATCACATTAATTGTGCATATAAACTTGAAAGAAAATCCAAGAGACTTCTCCTGATAATATATCATCCTATAAATTAAAAAAAAATTAATTTTAAGTGAGGGTGTCAATGTAAAGTAAATTTATTTCACATTATCTGAAATAAATATGAAAGTTATTGCTCAATTATAGTTTTATTGATGTGCAATTCACAAAAGATTTAAACATATCAACCAGAAAGGAAGTATTTATTAAAAAAGTACAGTTATGGAAACATGGTACATGGATTTAGCCAAAAATATCATTTGTATTCAAAGTCTAAAAGTTTAAGAGTAGGAGAATCTGACTTACCCTGGCACTAACTCTCAACCTGTCAGAGTTAGTGTCTTCTATGTAATCAAAAATTCCTGTATATAATATAAGCAAGATTTGTAGCACTTCTGGTGGGAAACATGTGGTTGCCAATGTAAACTTATGCCCACTGTTGAGAATGGAGCCAGGCAGGATAAAAGAATTAAAGATTGAATTCCTTCAATTCAGCCTAATAGCTGGTAAATCTGAGACTTAATTAACACATGTATTTATACTGCCTTTTCACAAAATGGTAGCTGAAAGCCTTTAGGTAAAAATGGAAATACTTATTGCAAACCCATATGGAGATTGTTAAATGTAACCTACTTACTTTCACATGAAAATTTCTCCTTGTTCTGCCTTCTTGGAAATATATACAATTATGCATAGTCTCTGGCACGCTTATGACCATCTCTCCTCTTCTGAAACAAATGTCCTATTGTAGTGTCTTAAAATGCCTCACGATTGAAAAGATAGGTTTAAATAAAAGTTCAGCCGGCATACATTTGCTAGCTATGAGCACAATTTCAAAACAGAAAAACAAAACATCTTATATGAACTAGGTAAGTACAAAAATTTTAAAAGCAATTTTTTTCTTGTATTGAATCTAAAGAAAAAAAATTGCTTCACAAGTACATTGATAAAAAGACACTTTCAGAAATCAATTTTATTTTTGTCTGTGTTTTTCTTTTACCTCTGTATTATTTCATGGTATTGCTATCAAATTATTTTGTAAACCTCTCTAGGCTCTTGGAGAATCACTGCTTGAGTAATCTACTTGGTTCTTGGCTGTCACTGAGTCCTCTGTGAGATCTGAGAGCTTTCTTCACAGGAAGTTTTAAAAATGGATTGTTCCTTAGTAGATACATTAATATTCACATTTTCTATCTCTTTCTGTATATTGTAGTAGTTTTGCTTTTCCTTTGTTCTTGTTTATTTTTCTTTATTACAGTTCATCCATTTAAATAATTTGTGCTCTCATTTTTTCATTTCTTTTTTTTTTTTTTCTAATTTCTTTGGGTTCCCAGTCTTTTTTTTTTTTTTTTAACTTTTTGAGTTGAGTGAAAGACAATTTGATTTTATGCCTTTCTACAACATTTTCTAAAATATGCATTTGAGGCTAAAATTTTCCTCTAAGCATGTCTTTAGCCACATCTCACAAGTTTTCATATGATGTATTTCCATTTTCATTTAGTTCTAAGTGTTTTGTAATTTCTACTGTGACTTTCTTCTGTGACTGAAGTGCATTGTTTATTAAATTAATTCATTTAAAATACTTTATTTTTAAAAATTAGCTTTTAGTTATATTTTAGTTGTTCAGTTCAGTTCAGTCAGTTCAGTCACTCAGTCATGTCCAACTCTTTGTGACCCCATGAATCGCAGCACACCAGGCCTCCCTGTCCATCACCAACTCCCGGAGTTCACTCAGACTCATGTCCATCGAGTCAGTGATGCCATCCAGCCATCTCATCCTCTGTCGTCCCCTTCTCCTCCTGCCCCCAATCCCTCCCATAATCAGGGTCTTTTCCAATGAGTCAACTCTTCGCATGAGGTGGTCAAAGTACTGGAGTTTCAGCTTCAGCATCAGTCCTTCCAATGAACACCCAGGACTGATCTCCTTCAGAATGGACTGGTTGGATCTCCTTGCAGTCCAAGGGATTCTCAAGAGTCTTCTCCAACACCACAGTTCAAAAGCATCATTTCTTTGGCGCTCAGCTTTCTTCACAGTCCAACTCTCACATCCATACATGACCACTGGAAAAACCATAGCCCTGACTAGACAGACCTTTGTTAGCAAAGTAATGTCTCTGCTTTTTAATATGCTGTCTAGGTTGGTCATATTCAAAAGCAGAGACATTACTTTGTCAACAAAAGTCCATCTAGTCAAGGCTATGGTTTTTCCTATGGTCATGTATCGATGTGAGAGTTGGGCTGTGAAGAAAACTGAGCGCTGAAGAATTGATGCTTTTGAACTGTGGTGTTGGAGAAGACTCTTGAGAGTCCCTTGGACTGCAAGGAGATCCAACCAGTCCATTCTGAAGGAGATCAGCCCTGGGATTTCTTTGGAAGGAATGGTGCTAAAGCTGAAACTCCAGTACTTTGGCCACCTCATGTGAAGAATTGACTCATTGGAAAAGACCCTGATGCTGGGAGGGATTGGGGACAGGAGGAGAAGGGGATGACAGAGGATGAGATGGCTGGATGGCATCACTGACTCGATGGATGTGAGTTTGAGTGAACTCTGGGAGTTGGTGATGGACAGGGAGGCCTGGTGTGCTGCGATTCATGGGGTCGCAAAGAGTCGGACACGACTGAGTGACTGAACTAAACTGAACTGAACCACAGCTTTCTTATCTATTCATCTGCCAATGGACATCTAGGTTGCTCCATGTCCTGGCTATTATAAACTTTGCTGCGATGAACACTGGGGTACATCCATTTTGTCTTTTCATCTCCCAGAAATTAATCACAGTTATTTTAAAGTCTATATGTAATAATCTAATTCATGTTAGCTGTATTTCTATACTTTATTTTCTTTTGATCCATATTCAGGTGATCTTGGTAATTTTTTACTTAATACTAGGATTTTCTGTGTGTGTATGAAAACATTATAAAGCTCTAGAGACTATTATCTCATTCCTGAGAGGATTAATTGCTTCTACAAGATAGAATAATACAAGATCATTTTGTTCAAAGGTGCAACCAATTCAAGTTGGGTTTCAGTCTTTGTAAAGCCTCTATTTACACTGTGCTTTTACTCTTGAGATGTTGTCCTTCACATCAGAAATTCTGATGAGTTTACCAGGAAGGAATTGGCGTACACTGCTAGGGAAAAGAGGTGCAGAATGTCAGGTGCTGCTATTGTCTTCTCTGAAATTTTTGATTTAAATATCTCCTGCCTCGGTAGCCTTGAGCTCCAATTCTTGTCTCAGTACTGGGTTAATGTGGGAAACTCTGTTACTCTTTTCAGTTTTCTTGGTCATTTCACTTATCAGAAAATATTTTATAGGGAAAAACAACCAGGTTAGAATTTTGGAGTCACCTCAGTGTGCTGCAAATTTCTCTACAATCTTGACCCTTCAGATAGTGGCTGCCATGTTATCTTCATGATGCCTCCAAACACACACTCTAAAAAAAAATTTATTTATTTATGGATATGCTGGGTTTGTGTTGCTGCACTTGTGCTTTCTCTAGCTGCAGTGAATGGGGCGGGGGTGCTACTCTTCATTGTGGTGCACAGGCTTCTCATTGTGGTGGCTTCTTTTGTTGCAGAGCAGGGGTTCCAGGTACACGGGCTTCAGCAGTTGCAGCCTGCAGCCTCCGTGGTTGTGGTGTGCAGGCTCCAGGGTGCATGGGCTTCGGTAGTTGTGACACAGGAGCTCAGTAGTTGTGACTCATGGGCTCTGGAGCATGGGCTCAGTAGTTGTGGTGCACGGTCTTTAGTTGTCCACAGGATGTGGAATCTTCCTGGATTTGGGATCAAAACTCATGTCCCCTGCATTGGCAGGTGGACTCTTATCCACTGTATCACCAGGAAAGCCCATACATTTTTGAATTTATGCAGCTTCTCTAGTTATTTTTAGTGAAGTGGTGGGTCTTCTACAAGTTAGATTAACATAGACAAAAGTTCTCCTTGAAATCAGTTTTAAGCTAAATATTCTCTTGACCATCCCTCTTTCACCCCATCAACCCTAGCTGACGCTGCCATAGGCTTTTCCTTCCCCTTTCCTCTTTTGCTAACCACCGTCGAAAAGATGGAGGGAGGTGGATGAAGTGTACGTATAAATTCTTATTTGATTGTTAGTGCAGTAAGATTACTTTATTCTCTCTGGGTCTAGCAGACATTTAAAATCACTTGTTTCTCTTGTGGGTATTTTGGTAGTTCTTTCTGAAGTCCCACTCTAAATGTTTATCTGCCCTCCTTTTATGATAGTATATCTTCCTCTATCCTAGCACTCTACTGTCGTCCTCTGATTTCCTTGTGGTCTCTTGGAAGGTCTCTTTCTAATTAGATTTCATTGCTTTTCTAGGTATTTATGTTTGGAAGGACTTTAGATCACCTCTCTCTCCTTTGTATCCCTATCTTGTTCATAAGAGATAATGGAATACTTGCCTCTGATGTCAGTGAAAGTGCAACTGTTGTTCGGTCGCTAAGTTGTGTCTGACTCTTTGCAACCCCATGGACTACAGCACGCCACTATCTCCCAGAGTTTGCTCAAATTCATGTCCACTGAATCAGTGATGCTATATAACTCTCATTTGTCATGCACTTCTCCTTTTGCCTTCGATCTTTCCCAGCATCAGGGCCTTTTCCAAAGAATTGGCTCTTCACACCAGATGTCCAAAGTATTGGAGCTTCAGCATAAGTTCTTCCAATGAATATTCAGGGTTGATTTCCTTTAGGATTGACTGATTTCATCTCCTTGCAGTCCAAGGGACCCTCAAGAGTCTTCTCCAACACCACAGTTCAAAAGCACTAGTTTTTTAATATATTCTGATCTGTCTGTTTTACTACTTTGTGCTGATAGTCACAGATATTTGACTTTAGATTCCTTAAGTGTTTTTTTTTAATTTAATTTTATTTTTAAACTTTACAATATTGTATTAGTTTTGCCAAATATCGAAATGAATCCGCCACAGGTATACCCACGTTCCCTTAAGTGTTTTAATGTATCATTTCATATGATAAGAAAGACATACCAATCCTTCTCTTTGGACTTTTTGAAGTTCCTCTATCCCTGGAGAAAACACACACCCTTGCTAACTCATGGTACATTAGCAGGCTTCTTAAAAAAAAAAAAATTCTCTTAAACTCTCTCTCTTAACCTTTTAAACCTTTGCATTAGTTTCCTAGGGCTGCTGTAACAGTATATAACAAAGTGGGAGCTTAAAACAATAGAAATTTATTGTCCCACAGTTCTAGATGCTAGAACTCTGAAATGAGGGTGTTGGTAGGGTCATGCTCCCTCTGAAACCTGTAGGGAAGTCCTTCCTTGCTTCTGCTTGATTTCTGGTGGTTTGGTGGCAATCTTTTGCATTTCTTGGCTCATAAATGCATCACTTTGATCTTCTGTCTCCACAGGGCATCCTGCCTGTAGATCTGTCTCGCTTCACTAGCTATCTTCTTATGAGAGCACCAGTCACTTTATGTTAGTGGGCCCCCTAAGCCAGGATGGCTTCAACTTAACTAATTATATCTGCAATACTCATTCCCAAGTAAGGTCTTATTCAGAGGTAGTGTGGTTAGAATTTCAACATATCTTTTTTAGTGGGCCACAGTTCAACTCAGAACCTAGATACATTTGATTTATCTAACTGATTTTCAAACTACTGTGAATTCCTCCAAGTTAGTTTCATAACTCATTTTGATATATGATATCCATTGACCCTGGTCCTTTAGCTGACACTTCCAATTTAGTACCCTATTAGAACTGAACAGAGTTGCATTATGTACTTAGTTGTAAAAATACTACTGGTGAACAGTGAACATTATTGGTGAATATCAACTTAGTCAGTATATGAAAACTGAAGAACTGCAAAAAACTCAGGAGACACCTAGGTGAATTTTTTAAAAGTAACTTTATACTTGAAATTTAATCATGTAACTTTTTAAATGAAGTCTGGATAATTTCAAATATGATATTGATCACATAGCAAAAATTTAAATATTTCAATGAGAAGTTGATAAAAGATATGAAAATACATTTGACCAAACATTTAAAAGAAAGTCTTTAGAAAAAAATTCTGAACTTACAAAATGAATTTCTGTGACCAGTGAGAAAACCAAGACTTCAGTGTTGACTTGGCAAAAGTTGAAAAGGGAATTAAATAATTAGTTATTAGTGGACTTCCCTGGTGGTGCAGTGGATAAGAATTTGCTTGCCAATGCAGGGGACATGGGTTCAATCCCTAGTCCAGGAAGATTCCTCATGCCATGGAGCAACAAAGCCTGTGTGCCACAGCTTTTGAGCCCTCATCCCAGAGCCACACACTACAATTACTGAGCCCATTTGCTACAACTACTGAAGCCTTGTGCCTGAAGCCTATGTTCCACAATCAGAGTGGCCACCACAATCAGAATCCCCCTCACTGCAACAAAGAGTAGCCCTCCACCCTCTGCAGCAAGAGAAAGGTTGCAACAAAGATCCACAGCAACCAAAAAAAAAAAAAAATTGTTATTAGTCAAGATAGTCATTCAGTTGGAAGGAAGAATTATTGGTTATGCTGCCATTTGCAGAGGAAAATTTTGAAATAATGAAAGCTTCAAATATTGAAGATAATTCAAACATTTAAATAGTGCTATAAAGCTTGCAATGAAAAAAAGTAGATCCTATTGGATTATTTTTTTCATCCCACTACACTTAGAAGAGACAGCTACTTTTAATTTTTAGCTATCAATTCTTCTTTAAGAAATTATCTTCATAATTCTAAATAGTGTATTAATACATGTAGAATCCTTCCTCTTGATTAAGCATTTTTAATGCATTGTCTATTGACTTCCTATTTTGGTACATAAAGACTTTAACTCTATCGCTTCTCACTTTTTCCATTTTTTGGGTATATTTGTACTGTACATTTTTATTAAATGCTTTCATTATTATGATATTAAATATTATTCACTGCTCAGTCAACTAATGTTGTTCTCTTTCCTTTACTGCTTTTTACTTTCCTGGAGTTAATAATTTTCCCTCTCTCTCACTCTTTTTTTTTAAAAAATTTGCTGTTTCTTTGAACCTAAGACTGAGTTGACACGTATTTTCCAATTGCTCTGTAGATTACCTCCCTCTACAATTTCCTATATGGTCAAGTTGGCCATGTAATCTGTAATTTCCATTTTTCCTTCCTGGGACTTCCCTTTAGGTGCTGTGCTGTCTCTATCCTTGATTCAATCTAGATTTGCTCTGCAGGAGCATGCCTTTCATCTTTAGACTCTAGCAGAAGTTCGAAGAATTCTCCACATTTTGTTTTTGCACTGGATTCTCGTTTCCTGTTTCATATCCTGTTTTTCTTTTTTCTCTCCTATTTTGGTGAGGCACACTGTCCAGTAGATTCCCAAGAAGGGTACACAGGACATAAATAAAGACCATGAATGTCTGAAGTTGTCTCCATTCCATTCTTACACTTTGTTTATAGCTTAGTAAGATATAAACTTCTAAGTAGAAAATAATTTTCTTAAGAATTTTGAAGATATTATTCCATTACTTTGTTTCCATTATTGCTGTTAAGTCCAGTGACATGTTTAATCTGAATTCTTTGCTTCTAACCTATTCTTTTTTCCTATGATCTTCTTTTTCACCCTAAAAAGCCATGGTGAGGTTTTTATGTCTATTGTTCTGAAAGTTTTCAATTGAGAACTTTGTGCTTTCCAGTTCTAAAAATATGTCTTGTGCTATTTTTTTACATCTGTTCTGAAAATCTTGATAGATTTGACATAGCAACTCTCTAGTATTATCATCTCTTCATCTTTATCTCTGTGTTTTACTTTTAGGAAGATTTCTTTATTTCATCTTCCTACTCTTGCTGATAATTTTTACTTTTGCTATATTTTAAATTTCCTTTATAGTTTCTAAGTGTTCCTTAAAATAATACCCTGTTCCTACTCCATGCATAGAAAATATGCTCTTACCCTTGAGGTTACATGATATAGATTTTTCTTTTCTTTCTGCTGTTTTATTTTCTTCTACTTGTAGTCTTACTTTCTACTGATTCAGATCAGTTCAGTTTAGTCTCTCAGTCGTGTCCAACTCTTTGTGACCCCATGGATTGCAGCACGCCAGGCTTCCCTGTCCATCACCAACTCCTGGAGTTTACTCAAACTCATGTCCATTGAGTTGGTGATGCCATCCATCCTCTGACATCCTGATTACTGTACATGATTTATCTTCTGCATGTAGGAAATTTTACTCAAATATCTGTTGGTAATAAAAACCAAATATCTGTTGATTCAAGCGTGACTATTCATTCACACTTGAAAGTGAGAACTTGAAGGATAAGTTTTAAATCCTTTCTATGTAGTTTATTTCATTGGCAGAGAGAATTCGTTTTATGAAAATGGGCAGTCAGACAGCTTTGGGGTCATAAACCTACTTATCAGACATTTTTTTAGTTATTACATTTCTCCAGAGAAGGGTAGATTCTCCCATCTGGTGGAAGTCCAGAAACGACATAAGATTGGAAAGTGGCATTCTGGATCTACATAGGTGAAGGCTCCTGACTGCGATTCATCTTGCTCTTCAGTGTGTACATTCTCACTGAGTACACCCTACAGCATGTCTTCCCTGGTGGTGCAGTGGGAAAGAATCCATCTGCCGATGTAGGAGATATGGGTTTGGTCCCTGGGGTAAGGCAGATCTCCTGGAGAAGAAAATGGCAACACATTGTATAGCATTCTTGCCTGGGAAATCCCATGGACAGAGGAGCCTGGCAGGCTATAGTTCATGGGGTCCCAAAGAGTCAGACACAGCTGAGTGACTGAACAACAGCAACACTAGTTTTTGGCCTACCACCTCCTCTTCCTCCTCCCCTGTTCCTATTACCCAGTCCCTAATGGCTCAGTTTTCATAT
Organism: Bos indicus x Bos taurus; assembly: GCF_003369695.1. Taxonomy (NCBI): domain Eukaryota; kingdom Metazoa; phylum Chordata; class Mammalia; order Artiodactyla; family Bovidae; genus Bos; species Bos indicus x Bos taurus. Next base: position 14,703,837 of record NC_040084.1, on the reverse strand, counting down.
TTGATTCATCTAGAAAATATATTTCTTTCTCCTATAGTGAAGGGAAGTAGTCATTGACAGATGGGGGTTAGGGCGGAGGGATCTAACTGCTCCATGCTGCTGCTAAGTCACTTCAGTCGTGTCCGACTCTGTGTGACCCCATAGATGGCAGCCCACCAGGCTCCCCCATCCCTGGGATTCTCCAGGCAAGCGCTCCATAGACAGAGTTCAAATCTCCACTATGGTTTGTGGCCTTATTTTACTCTTTCCTTCTGCCGTCACGGATGTTTCCGATAACTAGATTCCTGTGGTCTATTCCTAGTGGGTATCTCCCACTCCAGTCCTCTGGTTTAGAACTTCCTTTCCTCTGCTGACTTGTTTACCAGTCTTACTTCTTCTTGCACTCTTTGTGTGTTGTGGTTTGTATTTTGTTCATATATGGGAGTTTAAAAATGGGAGCTTGTTTTTCTTTTTGTTTTGGAAAGGTCTTCAAAAATTCTTAAATCTGAAAGGCCAGGTGACTATTTGAAGGACAACATTCATTTTCATGATGCAATTCATGATTGATGAGTTGGTTCATCAATGGCTCTCGTTCAGTCATGGCTGACTATTTGCAACCCCAGGCTCTTCTGTCCATGGAATTTTTCAGGCAAGAATACCGGAATGGGTTGCTAGTTTTTGCTCCAGGGCATCTTCCTGATCCAGGGATCTAATCTGGCTCTCCTGCATTGCAGGCATATTCTTTAGTGTCTGAGCCACAATGCAAATACAGGGTTAATTTTATAAATCATATAAGAAAGTAAGAGCTAGTCAACTCTCTAGTTGTTAGAATCCCAGGTAAGGAATGAAACAGGGAGCCTTTCATTCTTGGGCTTGTTACTTTGCCATTGAATGTGATTAACTGTCTTTCACTAACACTTTTGATTCTTTATTAAGGACTCAGACTTTTACTCAGACTTACCCTGTTACTTATCACTGTTTGTTTCTTTGTTCTGGAGCAAATTTTTTGAAAGAGTTGGCCATTTACACAATTAAAATACTGATAATAATTCCATTTATTAAACTAAGTGGACTCTGAATTAGAACAGTCTTTTTCCTTCCAGAATTTTCTAGGGATACACATCAATCCAATGGCCTCTCTCACCATAGTTTTTCTCAAACAGAATTTTTAACCTTGTCTGCCAAATCAGTTACAAAGTTTGAAACTCTATATATGCATTAAAAAATTATTTCACTATGACATCTGTTGACTTGGATATGATTCTTCCTGGCAGGATATGAGATCTCTTTGCTCAGAAAATACTCTAGCTCTTTTAACCTCCCATTTGAACCTCCCAATGATGCCATAAACTTCTCAATAGACACTTTATACATGTTTGGCAGCTGTGATTTGAAAAAGTAGAGTGGATAGCAATAAAGCAGGAATTCTGAGTAACAGAGTTCTTGGGTGATACTAAAAGTAATGAATGTAAAGAACATATTATATGAGACACAGATTTGGGAGTAAATCATCTTTTTGAGATGTTAGAAACAGTCTTTCCTCCATAGACCCACCAGTGAATTCCCATCTAAGATTAACCACACTAGTGAACAATCAGATCACTACTGAATGAATTAAAGTGTTTCTATGGATCTAAACCAGTTAGTACTACTTGGTACTAAATCAACTCCTTGGAATAATTTATGTTGAAAGGATTTCCAGTTGATCGTACAGATCCTCCTCTTCTCTCACCTCTTCTATTTTTTGCAAAGGCAATAGTCTTTATTCTCTCTTTGGAAATCACACAGGCATCATTCCAGTTCAACTTTTAATTTCGCTAATCAGGCTAATATGATAGCTTCTGAAATCATCTTCACACTTTTAAAGTCTTTTCTTTAAAACACTACTGCCAAATTTAGCAAACTTGGCTTCATCAAGTGTTAACACTGAGCATATAATCTTAAAAAAAAAAAAAAGAAAGAAAAAAAAACCACCTCCAAACACTTTGTAGTCTACTCATTTTCTACCCAATTACAATGCCATTTAAGGACATACACATATCTTTCCTTTCCACTTGTCCTCTGCTATTTTCCCGAATATAGTCTGTATTCCATTAAGCAAAATTACATGCTCTTCTCTTGCAAACTCACATGACTACAGGACCCAAGCAGGGAAGGATTTTTAGTGAAGCAGGTCTATACATTTTATTTTTAAAATTTTACTTATTTTTAATTGAAGTATAATTGCTTTACAATGTTGTGTTAATTTCTGCCATAGTTGTTGTTGTTCAGTTACTCAATCATGTCTGACTCTTTGCAACCCATGGAGTGCAGCACACCAGGCTTCCCTGTCCTTCACTATCTCCTGGAGCTTATTCAAACTCATGTCCATTGAGTCGGTGATGCCATCCAGCCATCTCATCCTCTGTCGTCCCCTTCTCCTCCTGCCTTCAGTCTTTCCCATCATCAGGGTCTTTTCTAATGAGTCAGCTCTTTGCAACAGGTTTCTGCCATACACCATTATGAATCAGACATAGATATACATTAAGCCCCCTTCCTCTTGAATCTCCCTCCCATCACTCACCCCTTTCCATCTGTCTAGGTTGTCACAGAGTCCTGGTTTGTGTTCTCTGAGTCATACAGCAAATTCTATCTTTACAAATGGTAGTGTATATGTTTCCATGCTACTCTCTCCATCAGTCCCACTCTCTCTTTCCCACCCTGTCCCCTGTATCCATAAGTCTGTTCTCTATGTCTGCATCTCCACTACTGCCCTGCAAATAGGATCATCAGTACCATCTTTCTAGATCCATACATGCTGCTGCTGCTAAGTCGCTTCAGTCTTGTCCGACTCTGTGCGACCCCATAGACCCCACCAGTCTCCTCCATGCCTGGGATTCTCCAGGCAAGAACACTGGAGTGGGCTTCCATTTCCTTCTCCAAGATCCATATATAGGTGTTAATAAATGATAGTTGTTTTTCTCTTTTTGACTTACTTCACTGTGTATAATAGGCTCTAGGTTCATCCATCTCATTAACACTGACTTAAGTGCATTTCTTTCTATGGCTGAGTAATATTCCATTGTATATATGTGCCACAGTTATTTTATCCACTCATCTGCTGATGGACATCTAGGTTGCTTCCATGTTCTAGCTATTGTAAATAGTGCTGCAATGAACATTGAGGTACATGTGCCTTTTTCAATTCCAGTCTTCTCAGGGTATATGCCCAGTAGTGGGATTGTTGGGATTGCAGTTTTATTCCAAGTTTTCTAAGGAATCTCCATACTGTTCTCCAGAGTGGCTGTATCAATGTACATTCCCACCAACAGTGTAAGAGGGTTCCCTTTTCTCCACACCCTCTCCAGCATCTGTTGTTTGTAGATTTTTTGATGATGGCCATTCTGACTGGTATACATTTTATTTAAATAGCATTATTGAGCTATAATTGATATACACTAAACTATAGATACTTAAGGTATAGAGTAACTCCTCTATACTCCCTCTTCCCCAAGAAAACATTGACTCTGCTTTCTGTCAGTATAGATTAGTTAGCTTTTCTAGAGCTGTACACATAGAATCATTTAACGTATAGTATCATTCAGTATCTACTCTTTTTTTTTGGTCTGGCTTTTTAAAATTCAGAGTATTTTGAAATTTTACCTTCTTGGGTGTTGGATATTTTTGTACATCTATAAATATTCTTGAACTTTGTTCTGGAATGCAGTTAAAACACTTGGCGGCACTTCGATTCTCTTATGTTTTGCTTTTAAAATTTGTTAGATGGGGCCAGTGTAGAGTTAATTATTCCCCACCACTGAGGCAAGACCCTTCTGAGTACTCTACCCAAATCTCCATGAATTGTGTGGTTATTCTATCTGCAGGCATTATTCATGTTTTGTGTGAGCACTGGTCTTGTTTTCCTTTAATCCTTAGACAGCTCTTCCTTTGGGCTAGGGTAATTTCTTTATATGCACATGCTGATCAGTAGTCTGCTAAACACTATAGGGGGATGCCTTCCCTCTGAAGCTCCTTGGAGTTCTTTTTCTCTAAGCTCTCATACTGTCAGCAGACTGTCTTGCAAACTGTAACCACTGGGCTACCAGACTTTCAGTTCTTTCTCCTCAACTCAGAGAATCCACAGATCTCCAGCTGGGTTCCCCGCTCACCTAGAAACTCTCCCAAGGAAGTCAGGTTAGCAGCTGGCTCACCTTGGTTATTTCTGGCCTCTTCTGGATTGCTGTTCTTTGTCATCTGATAGAGTGTCTTATCAAGAAGCAAGAATTTGAACTGGACATAGAACAATGAACTGCTTCAAAATTGGGAAAGGAATACATCAAGGCTGTATATTGTCACCCTGCTTATTTAACTTATATGCAGAGTACATCATGTAAAATGCCATGCTGGATGAAACTCAAGCTGGAATCAAGATTGCCAGGAGAAATATCAATAACCTCAATATGCAGATGATACCAACTTTATGGCAGAAAGCTAAGAGGAACTAAAGAGCCTCTTGATGAAGGTAAAAGAGAGTGAAAAATTTGGCTTAAAACTCAACATTCAGAAAACTAAGATGATGGTATCCAGTCCTATTACTTCATGGCAAAGAGTTGAGGAAACAATGGAAACTGAGAGAGACTTTATTTTTTTGCCCTCCAAAATCACTGCAGATGGTGATTGCAGCCATGAAATTAAAAGACACTTGTTCCTTAGAAGAAAGCTATGACAAACTAGACAGTGTATTAAAAAACAGAGATATCACTTTATGGACAAAGGTCCGTCTAGTCAAAGCTATGGTTTTCCCAGTAGTCATGTGTGGGTGTGAGGGTTGGACCATAAAGATGCCTGAGCACCAGAGAATTGATGCTTTCAAATTGCATTCTTGGAGAAGACTCCTGATAGTCCCTGGGACAGCTAGGAGATTAAACCAGTCAGTCCTAAAGGAAATCAACCGTGAATATTCAGTGGGAGTTCTGATGCTAAAACTGAAGTTCCAGTACTTTGGCCACCTGATGAGAAGAGCTGACTCATTGGAAAAGATCCTGATGCTGGGAAAGATTGAGCACAGGAGGAGAAACGGGCAACAGAGGATGAAATGTTTGGATGGCATCACTGACTCAATGGACATGAGTTTGACAAACTCTGAAAGATAGTGAAGGACAGGGGAGCCTGGCGTGCTACAGTCCATGGGATCACAAAGAGTTGGACATGACTGAGAGACTGAACAACAGCAAAAGAATGTCTTGAAAATTATTGTTCTATATATTTTGTTTGGATATTTCATTAGCTTTAGGCAGGAGAGTAAACCAATCCTTTTTACATTTTCTAAATATCTCAACCAGATGTGACCTCTTTAGTTCTGGAAGCCTCAAAGAGCCTTGTATCTCTTAATAGCACTGTATGCTGTTTTTCATTATAAGTATGCCTGTACTTGTTTTATTCCTCCTCTTAGCTTTCAAGCTCGTCTGTGTTGCTTCTATTTTCCTACCAGTTATTGTCATCTATAATGTACCCAATAAATAGATGTTAAAATCAAGTAAGGTAAAGGATAAGAGGGCTTAGCCTGTTACTTCAGAAAATGATTTCTCCTATTTAAGCTCAATAATCCCAAGTATATGCTTAAATTATTAGCACCAGAATCTCTCTTGTGTACAATGGTGAAATAATAAAAGTTATTATATTTGTTATGTATAAAATAATTTCCCCCATATTAAATGACCTATAATGCTAAAGTTCTGGGTATTTTCTAGAACTGTCATAGTTGTTAGAAATTGTTGTTCAGTCGCTAAGTCATGTCTGACTCTTTGCGATCTCATGGACTGCAGCATGCCAGGCTTCCATGTCCTTCACTGTCTCCCAGTGTTTGCTCAAGTTCATTTCCATTTTAGAAATTAATCTGCTTTAAAAATTTATTACAGATATTAGTCAGACTTGCCACAGAACAGCTATGTGGCTGATAAGTATGCTGTGCAGCAAGGAAGGTGACAGAGTTATGTCTTGTGGTTGTAACACAAGGTTACCAGGCTCCGTTTGTTGATATTCTTCATGATGTAATTTTGGGAAGGGCTTAGCTGTCCTTAACCAAGCTCTGTATATGATTTAAAAAATATTATTAAATGTATGAATCTCTGGCTTATTTCCCAGGATGTCTGTTGTTGTTACAGAAGAGGCTGGGGATGATAGAAAAACCAAAATCTGGATGAAGACCCATTTTCAAGTCCTGACTCTATCACTTAGTCACAAAGAGATTTTGGAAAATTAAATTAGAATGATGATTTTTATTCCTTTATTTAAAAATAAAGCTGATATTATATTCTTCAAAACATTCCTTTGATGGTCTAATGAAAAAGTGTTCTGTAATTTGTAAGGCATTAAACAAAGCCTTTGGCAATATGATCTCTGGTTCCCTATCAAAGGAACCATAGATCAAATTTCCAACATCCACTGGATCATTGAAAATGCAAGAGAGTTCCAGAAAAACATCTATTTCTGCTTTATTGACTATGCCAAAGCCTTTGACTGTGTGGAACTGTGGAAAATTCTAAAAGAGTTGGAAATACAAGACCACCTGACTTGCCTCTTGAGAAACCTATATGCAGGTCAGGAAGCAACAGTTAGAACTGGACATGGAACAACACACTGATTCCAAGTAGGAAAAGGAGTATGTCAAGGCTGTATATTGTCACCCTGCTTATTTAACTTATATGCAGAGTACATCATGAGAAACACTGGGCTGGAAGAAGCACAAGCTGGAATCAAGATTGCTGGGAGAAATATCAATAACCTCAGATATGCAGATGACACCACCCCTATGGCAGACAGTGAAGAGGAAATAAAAAGAAGCTTCTTGATGAAAGTGAAAGAGGAGAATGAAAAAGTTGGCTTAAAGTTCAATATTCAGAAAACTGAATTCAGAAATGATCAGTGCCTGTTTTGGCACTGAAGATAAATCAATCAATTGAACAGCAATTCCTGCCTTCACTGGGCTCACATTTTGGAGGAGAGGGAGCAACAAAATCAACTTACATAAATCAGTAAATCAGATATTTTTGGAGGTGTGGCAATTGCTATAAGAAAAGATAAACAGAGTATGAGGGGGAATCAGGAGTGTAAGGTCAGTGTGGGAGCTGAAACTTTGAATAAGGCCTCATAGAGATGGTGACAGCTATGTAAAAGCATGGAGACGATGTATGGGGGGAGCAGGGCAAGCATAGAGAATAGCTAGTGTAAACAGCTGAGGTGGGAGCATCCAGAGTGAGGGGAGAGGTTAGGTAGTGAGGAAGGACTAGGCATGTCTCACTGGCTCGTAGCCATGGTGAGGCCTGGCTCTCACCCTGAGTGAGGAGGAAGCCAGGGAGAGTGCTGAGCAGAAGAGGGTCGTGACCTGATATTTTAAAAGAAGTTCTGGCCTTCACCACCGTATAAACAGATTTAAAAACTTATTAAATTGAAACCATTTTAAAATTCCAATTTACAATATAGCAGTCCAGTTAAATAATGTTGAATGATTCATTCTCAAAGTTTTTCAAACCAAAGGTTTTTAATCTCTGTGTTTAGCCATACATCAGTGATGTCTAACAAGAAACCCTTGTGATCGATGTTGTAATTCTAGCCAGCTTTCAGACGTGAAGGCAGGCCTGAGATTGGTCTGGAGGACCAGAAAATGCTCAGAGCAACACTGCCCCCACCATCACCTGTCTGGTAGGTTTATCAGCCTCTGATGCTGCCTACACAGTGTCTGCTGTGAGCTGGAGCCCCAGCCAGAGCATGTCAGGTGAATGCAGCCAAGAGTTTGGCTCTCCTGATGCTGGAAATCGATTTTGTTTTTCCCTTAACTTACTCTCCTGCAAGAGTGTGAACTTGTTTTCTATAGCCAAAACAAGCAAACTTGATGATGATGATATATATTATACCAAACCACAAAAGGAAGCAAGATTATCTGGGGCAGAACAAACGTATTTGGCACGGCCCCTTGTACCTGCCTGTACAGCACACCTGATTAACTGCACAGATAGTTCTTGAACCATGGGCCTCTCTTTCTCTCTATCTCTCCTTTTCTTTTCTGTTCTGACTAGAAATTTGGGTGTAGACAAAATAATTCCTAATAGAAGACCTGAATAAAGGGTCTTCATGAGGAGAGATTATAGGGACCTGCAGTTATACACACAACCCTGGGGTGTGAGGAAGCACCTATCTGTTGCAGACAGAACACAAATTCTGCAGAGAGTACAATAACTTGTCATAAATATCAGCCACGTTCATGTACAGTGAGTGTTAGTAATACCCACTGACATCCTGTAGCCTCCTAAAGAGGATGTACAGAAATACAGAACCCTATTTCATAGTTTTAATCAGAAAGATTTCTTGTCCCCTGCAATGGAGTGCAATCAAGATTAATAGATTTTATATCACATGTTTAAGGAAAATCACACTTTAGATATTTTTGAAATAAAAATACCTTGAGCAGGGGCTGATTCTGATCCCTGAAGAACGTGAAGAGGAGTTTACTGGGCATTTTACCCTCAAGCAGGCATTTGAAGAAGAGATAAAGATCTAACAGTCTTGGACCATTCAAGGGCCACTTGCAAGTTTGATTACAAAACGTTAACAGAGGAGCAACATGTATGGATTTGCAAAGACCATTGGAAATCTTATATTTGTAAAATTGTGAAGCGAATAACATATGATTGCAAATAACCATCATGCTGGCATTTTTAAAGTTACAACTTTTGATTGAAACATAACATACAGAAATAAAAGTGTATACTTTTTTAGAGCATAGCTGGAAGAATTTTCACATGGTACATATATCCGTATAATCACTTCCTGTATCAAGGTGTCAACCACTGCAACTCTCCTTTTGTCCTCCTCCAATGAGTGAACCGCTATGCTGGTATGTAGCAATATTCATTAGTCTTATTTGTTTTCGAGGTTTATTAAATGGAGACACACAGAAATACTCTTTTATGTTTTAAAAATCCATCAATGTTATTGTTTGTAACAGTTGCTCATTTTTCTCATTGCTGGATGGTATTCCATCAAATGGATATGTCACAATTTATTTCTCTTTTCTCCTGTTGATGGACATTAGATTTTCCCCTAGTACTTGCCTGTTTTTAATAGTGCTACTCTTTACATTTTCATACATTATTTTTGGTGCACATAAACATGTGTTTGTGAGAGGGTTAGACTTACTAGTTCACAGAATATTCATATGTTCAACTTCAGCAAATATGACCACAAAGTAAATACATATGTATATATCCCATTGTTTTTATTGCTATTGCATTTCCATGTTTCTATATAGGATAATTTTCCTTTTACCCAGAGAACTTCATTTATATTGTTTCCCTTTGGCCTTCTAGAAATAGTGCCTTCACTTTTTGTTTGTCTGGAAATATCTTTATTTACCTTCATTTAAAAAGGTGTCTTTGCTGGGTATTTAAATTTGGATAGTTTTTTTTTTTTCTTTTGGCATTTTAAAGTTATGATTGTATTTTTTATGGTTTATATCCCTTCTGTTCAGAGGGGAGATGTCAGTCAGTCTTTATGTTGCTTCTTTAAATATAATGTATTTTTGATATGGCTTATTATAAATTTTTTTTACTTTCTTTGTCTTTAGTTTTCATTTGTTTTACACTGAAAAAAACTGTGCCTAGGTGTAGTTTTCTTTGTATATATCTTGCTTGATTTCTTGAGCTTCTTAAATCTATGGCTTATACTTGTTATTAGTTTTGAAAAATCCTAATTCATTATTTCTTGATGAATTATTTGGAGTTTTCTTTATATAACACCATGTTCTCTGAAAATAGGTTTATTTGTTCCATTCCAATTTGAATGCCTTTTTTTTTTTTTTTCTTGCTAATTGCCCTGGTTACAACCTCCACTACAATGTTGAATATAAGTGGTGAAAGGAAATGCTTTGATTTGTTTTTTATCTTATTGAGAAAGCATTCAGTCTTTCACCATTGGGTACTATGTTAGTTGTAGGTATTGGTAGATGCCCTTTATCAGGTTGAAGTTTTATTCTATTCCTAGCTTGTTGAGTGTTTTTTTTTTTTTTTTTTTGTCATGATGTGTTGTTGGATGTTGTCAAATGCTTTTTCTTTGCCTTTGAAATGATCATTTGCTTTTTGCTTATTATTCTGCTAATATGGTGTATTCAATAAATTGGACCTTTTAAAATTGAAATATAGTTGATGTATAATATTATGTTAGCTACAGGTGTACCACATAATGATTTGACATTTGCACATATTATGAATGATCACCATGATAAATCTAGTAACCCTCTGTTGCCATATAAAGTAATTACAATACTACTGTCCATATACCTTAAGCTATATATTATATCCCTGTGACTTTTAAATCATATAACTGGACATCTGTACCTCTTAATCACCTTCAAATATTTTATCCATCTTCTACCTGCTTCCTTTTTGGCAAACACTCATTTATTCTCTGTATCTATGAATGTTTTTGCTTTGAATATTTGTTTTATTTTCTAGATTTCACATATAAGTTAGAACATACGGTGTCCATCTCTCTCTGTCTAATGTATTTCATTTAGCATCAGTTCAGTTCAGTTGCTCAGTCGTGTCCAACTCTTTGAGACCCCATGAATCGCAGCACGCCAGGCCTCCCTGTCCATCACCAACTCCCGGAGCTCACCCAGGGTCACGTCCATCGAGTCAGTGATGCCATCCAGCCATCTCATCCTCTGTCGTCCCCTTCTCCTCCTGCCCCCAATCCCTCCCAGCATCAGGGTCTTTTCCAATGAGTCAACTCTTCTCATGAGGTGGCCAAAGTACTGGAGTTTCAGCTTTAGCATCATTCCTTCCAAAGAAATCCCAGGGCCTATCTCCTTCAGAATGACTGGTTGGATCTCCTTGCAGTCCAAGGGACTCTCAAGAGTCTTCTCCAACACCACAGTTCAAAAGCATCAATTCTTTGGCGCTTAGCCTTCTTCACAGTCCAACTCTCACATCCATACATCACCACAGGAAAAACCATAGCCTTGATTAGACGGACCTTTGGTGGCAAAGTGATATCTCTGCCTTTGAATATGCTATCTAGGTTGGACATAACTTCCCTTCCAAGGAGTAAGTATCTTTTAATTTCATGGCTGCAGTCACCATCTGCAGTGACTTTGGAGCCCAGAAAAATAGTCAGCCACTGTTTCCCTATCTATTTCCCATGAAGTGATGGGACCGGATGCCATGATCTTTGTTTTCTGAATGTTGAGCTTTAAGCCAACTTTTTCACTCTCCACTTTCACTTTCATCAAGAGGCTTTTTAGTTCCTCTTCATTTTCTGCCATAAGGGTGGTGTCATCTGCATATCTGAGGTTATTGATATTTCTCCTGGCATGTTTTTGCAAATGACAGGATTTATAAAAATACTGAATAAAATATTCCAATGTTTGTATATATAGCATCTTAATTCATCTATGAATGGACATTTGGGTTGCTTCCATATTTTAGCTGTTCTAAATAATGGTGCAATGAACATTGGAGTCCATATAATTTTTTGGATTAATGTTTTTGTTTTCTTAGGAAAAATATTCAAATGTAAAGTTGCTGAATCCTAACACGGTTCCATTTTTAATATTTTTGGAGCCTCCATACTATTTTCCATAGTGATTGCACCAACTTATGATTCCATGAATAGTGCACTAGGGTTTCCTTTTTTCCACATCCTCATCAAAACTTGCCATTTGTTGCCTTTTTGATAATAGCTGTCTGATAGGTGTGAAGTGGTATCTCATTGTGGTTTTGATTTGGATTTCCCTGATGATTAATGACATTGAACATCATTTCATGCATCTGCTGGCTATCTGTATAGTCTTCTTACACAGGTCCACTGACCATTTTTTAATCAATTGTTTGATTTTTTGACTTTGAGGTATATGAGCTCTTCATTATTTTGGATATTAATCCCTTATTGTATATATTGCTTGTAAATATCTTCTCTTCAGGAAGCCAATTTTTCATTTTGTTGATAGTTTCCTGTGCTATGTAAAAAGCTCTTTAGTTTGAGGAAGTCCCATTTGTATAGATTTTCTTTTGCTGCCCTTTTCAGAGGAGTCAAAACACCCTACCCAATTATTGCGTATAATAATTTCAAGTCTTACATTTAAGGTTTTAATACATTTTGAGTTTATATTTATATATGGTATGATAAAATTGTCCAGTTTGATACTTTTAGTTGTAGTTATCCAATTTTCCTACATTATTTATTAAAGAGGCTGTCTTTTTCCTATTGTATGTTCTTGCCCATATTGTTATAGATGAAAAATGGGTTATTTTTGAGCTCTTGCCTCTGTTCCATTGACCTAGGTATCTTTTTAAATACCATGCTGTTTTTAATTACTGTAGTTTTGCAGTATAATCAGGGAGTGTGCTACGTCCAGCCTTGTTTTTCTTTCTTAAAATCATTTGGCTATTTGAGGTCTTTTGTGTTTCTATGTAAATTTTAGAATTATTTGTCCTAGTTCTGTGATGAATGCCATTGGTGTTCTGCCTGCAATGTAGGAGACCAGGGTTCAATTCCTGGGTCAGAAAGATCCCCTGGAGAAGGAAATGGCAACCCACTTCAGTATTCTTGCCTAGAGAACCTCATGGACAGAGGAGCCTGGCAGGTTACAGTCCATAGCATCACAGGAGTCAGACACAACTTAGCAACTAAACCACCACTGTGATGAATGCCACTGGTGTTTTGATAGGGACTTAAATGACTCTGTAGGGTACCTTCAGAAGTATGGTCATTTTAATATTAAATCTTCCTATTCATGAGCATAACAATTTGTATCATCTTCAGTTTCTTTCATCATTGTCCTATAGTCTTGTACAAGTCTTTTACCTCCTTGGTTAGGCTTAGTTCTAACCTAAACCTGACGTTAAATTGATCAAACACTAAATTTTTATTTTTATTTAGTTTATTCTTTTTGATGTAATTGTAAATGAAATTGTTTTCTGAATTTCTGATTTAGATAATTTGTTGCTGCTGCTGCTAAGTCACTTTAGTCATGTCTGACTCTGTGTGACCCCATGGACTGCAGCCCACCAGGCTCCTCCAGGCAAGAGTACTAGTGTATAGAAATTCAACAGATTTGTATATATTAATTTTGTATCCTGGAAATTTACTAAATTAACTATTACTTCTAATAGATTTTCAGTGGCATCTTCAGGGTTTTCTATATATAGTGTTATGTTATTTACAAATAGTGACAGCTTCACTTCTTTTTCAATTTGGATTTATTTCTTTTTCATATTTGATTACTGTGGTTAGGACTTCCAATTCTATGTTAAATAAAAGTGGTGAAAGTGGACATCTTTGTCTTATTCCTAACCTTAGAGGAAATGCTTTTGGGTTTTTAACATTGTGAATAATGTTAGCTATGGGCTGGTCATATATTGCCTTTATTAATTTGAGGTATGTTCCCTCTGTACCCACTTTGTTGAGAATTTTTATGATAAACAGATGCTGAATTTCATCAAAAGCATTTGCTACATCTATTGAGAGATCATATAATTTTATTCTTCAATTTGTTAATGTCATGTGTCTCATTGATTTATTTGTGGATATTGAATTATTCTTCATCCTTGTTATATATATTACTTGATTATGGTGGGTGGTCCTTTTAATACCTTGTTGAATTCAGTTCATTAATATTTTGTTGAGAATTTTTGTATCTATATTCATTTGTGATATTGGAGTATAATTTTTTGTGTGTGTGTGGTGTCTGTCTGGTTTTGGTACAAGAGTGGGGGAATGAGGGAATAACCATGGGGAATGAGTATGAAAGCATTATTTTTCCTTCTTTGGAATAGCTTGTGAAGGGTAGGTGTTAACTCCTATTTACATGTGTTTTAGAATTCACATGTGAAGCTGTCTCTGGTCCTGGAATTTTGTTTGTTGGGTTTTTAAAAACATTACTAGTTAAATTTTATAACTGGTAATAATATTTTCTATTTCTTCCTTATTCAGTCTTGGGAGATTGCACATTTGTAGAAATGTATCCATTTCTTTTAGGTTGTACATATTACTGGTTTTTAATTATAGAAATCTCTTTTGATCCTTTGCATTTATATGGTGTCAGTTGTAACTTCATTTCTGGTTTTATTTTGGGAGGCCCTCTCTCTTTTTCATGAGGAATCTGGCCAAAGGCTTATACATTTGATTTCTCTTTTCAAAAAACTAGCTCCTGGTAGGCACTAACCCATTCTATTTTTTAAAAAGCATCATTTCATTTATTTCTGCTCTGATTTTTATCATTTCTTTTCATATACTAACCTTGGGTTTAGTTTGTTCTTTTTCTAGTTCCTTATGTGTAAGGATGGAGTATTTATTTTATCTTTTTTTTTCTTTCTTTCTTTTCTTGAGGTAGGCTTGCATTATTATAAACTTCCCTCTAAGAACTATGGTGTATCCCACAAAATTTTAATCATTTTTCCCCATTTTCATTTGTCTCCAACTATTTTTTGATTTTCTCTTTGATTTCTTCAGTGATTCGTTGGTTGTTTAGTAGTGCATTGTTTAGCCTCCATGTGTTTGTGTTTTTTGCAGTTTCTTGATCTCTACTTGATTTCTAAACTCATTAATTGTGGTTAGAAACAATGTTTGATATGATTTCAACTTTCTTAAATATACTGTGACTTGTTTTAGGGCCTAGCATGTGATCTATTCCATATAATGTTTCATGCACACTTGAAAAGAACATGTATTCTGTTGCTTTTAGATGGAATAGTCTATATATATATTTACTTATTAAGTTCATCTGATCTAATTTGTTCTTTAAGGTTGGATTTTCTTTATTGATTTCATCTTATTTTGAACCCTCTGTGCTTTCTGGACATAAATGTCTATTTTCTTTCCCAGGTTAGGGATTTTTTCAACTATTGTTTCTTCAAATAGATTTTGTGCTCTTTCTTCTTCTGGGACTCCTATAATTCTTGATGTTGTACCAGAGGTCTCTTAAATTATCTCATTAAGAATTGTTTTTTGGCTTTTTTCTCTTTTTTTGGTTCTGTTCCACTTGACTAATTTCCAATATTCTGTCTTCTAGTCCATTAATTCAGTCCTCTGTTGCATCTAATCTATTGTTGATTGCTTCTGGTGTATTTTTATTTCAGTTACTGTATTCTTCAACTCTGTTTAGTTCTTTATAACCTGGGGGCAGGAGGAGAAGGGGACGACAGAGGATGAGATGGCTAGATGGCATCACTGACTCAATGGACATGAGTTTAGGTGACCTCCAGGAGTTGGTGATGGACAGGGAAGCCTGGCGTGCTGTGATTCATGGGGTTGCAAAGAGTCGGACACAACTGAGCGACTGAACTGAACTGAACTCTTTGGTAAATGTCTCACTGTTTTCATTTATTCATTTTTCTTTTTCATAAATTCATATTTATTCATATCTTCTCCCCTGTTTGTTAAGCATCTTTATAATCATTACCTTGAACTCTTTATTTGTTAGAATGCTTATCTCCACTTTATTTAGTTGTTTTTCTGGGGTCTTATCTTGTTCTTTCATTTGGAAAATATTTATTTGCCTCTTCATTCTAAGTCTCTATGTTTATTTCTACATATTAGGTAGGTAGATTATGTTTTCCAGTCTTAGTGATACAGTCTTGTGTAGGAGATAGCCTATTGAGCTCAGCAGCATATTACCCTCAGATCACCAGATCTATTAATGTATACTCTAGGGTTGCTGCTTATGGGGACTCTATGGGTCCTTCTGTTGTGGTGGGGCTGATTACTGTGAGCACATTAGTAGGTGGGGCTACACCCTGGCCCATTTGGCTGTCAATGTGCTCATTGGAGGAGGTGAGCTCAGGATCTTCCTACTGTACTATCTTGGTCACTCATTCATATTAATTGAATTTTGAATATTAGTTCTACCTTGAATTCCTGAAATAAATCCCATTTCATTGTGGTGTATAGTCTTTTTGTAGTTTGCTGGATTTTGTTTGATAGGATTTTCCCATATATATTCATAAGAGCTATTGGCTTGTAGCTTTTTTTCTTATTATAGCTTTGCCTGGTTTTGGCATCAGGATAATATTTGTTTTCATACAGTAAGCTGGGAATCGTTCCTTTCTACCCTGTTTCATGGAAAGTGTTTGTGAAAAATGGTGTTAATTCTTCTTTAAATGTTTAGAAGAATTTACCAAGGAAGCTATTAGGATCTGGGAGGGTTTTAAGACTATTAATGGAGTCTGTCTACTTATTATAGTTCTGCTCAGATTTTTTTATTTATTCTTCAGTCATTTTTGGTAATTAGCATTTCTAGAAACTCTTCCATTTCATCTAATTTATCTAATTTGCTGTACACTTGTTCTTAATATTACTTTACATATTTTTTCTGAATGTCTGTAATAATTTCCTTCTTTCATTCATAATTTTAGTAATTTGAATTTTCTCTTTTTTACCTAGTCAACCTAGATAAGGATTATTACTCTTTAAATATTATTTCCACTATTTTTTCATTCTTTCTCTCTCACCCAAGGCTTGAATTATACCATATAGACATATTCACTATGGCCCATTTATTTTACATCATAATCTGCATTTTCTATTTTTTCTTCTGTATGTTTACATTTATATTATACTGATCTGTCTTTTAATTCACTAGTTCCTTCTACAGTTACATTCTACAAGTTAAATTCATTTACTGTGTTCCTAACTTAGTTATCTTAAAGTTCTTGAATTTCACATTTTTTCCATGTATTTCAATTTTTGTGAAAAATCTCCATTTTCGTCTCTTTTCTTAAAAATAGTAATCACAATTATTTTAAAGTCCATGACTGATAACTCAAAAATTGTGATCACCTGTGAATTTTTAAAGTTTATTGATTCTCTAATTCTATTAATATTTCTTGAGAATACTGGTAAGTTGTGATTGATTGCCAGGAGTTATAAATATCATAGTGGTTTGGGTGATATTATCTTATGCCTCACAAGAAGTCTTACTCTATCTTTTCATGAGTGGTCAGAGTTGGGGCAGATCCTTTTGGTATAATCCAAGAGAACACTCTCTTCATTTTAGGGCATCACTGTATAATAATACATTTAGGAAATAGAATCTCTTTGTTTTAAATACAGTAGAGCCTAAATTTTAAGGTAAAGCCACGGGGTGTTAAATACTGGGAATACTATAGAACATTTGGTGTGTTGTCGCTTAGAGACATGATACTTAGCAGACAGCTTCACGTAGAGTAGATGCTAAATAATGCTTGGTCATTAAACTGAACATCAACTCTGCTTGCTTTGAAGATAATATCTAATCCCTAAGATTGTTGTAAGGACTAATTATGGAACTAAGCAACCACTGACTACCTTAAGAAAAAATTAACTTTTATTGTATGTTTATGAATATCTGTTATTCAGTTTTTAAAACTGGTTTGAAATATATTAGCCCATTCTTCCTTTCCCTCATTTCTACCTTTGCCCCGTCCCTAACATACCTACATCGGAGAAGGCAATGGCACCGCACTCCAGTACTCTTGCCTGGAAAATCCCATGGATGGAGGAGCCTGGTGGGCTGCAGTCCATGGGGTTGCTGAGGGTCGGACATGACTGAGCAACTTCACTTTCACTTTTCACTTTAATGCATTGGAGAAGGAAATGGCAACCCACTCAGTGTTCTTGCCGGGAGAATCCCAGGGACGGGGGAGCCTGGTGGGGTGCCGTCTATGGGGTCGCACAGAGTCAGACACAACTGAAGCGACTTAGCAGCAGCAACATACCTAACATACATGCATTCATTGTTGACTATTTTCCCGTTGTTTCCTTGTTATCTTAGGCTCTGGGCACCAGATATTCCTTTATCTAACATCTCTATCCTCCTGAGCTTCCCTGGTAGCTCAGGCAGTAAAGAATCTGCCTGCATTGCAGGAGACTCAAGTTTGATCCCTGGGTCAAGAAGATTCCCTGGGAAGAGAATGACAACACACTCCAGTATTCTTGCCTGGAGAATTCCATGGACAGAGGAGTCTGGCCGGCTGCAGTCCATGGGGTCACAAAGTTGGACATGACTGAGCAACTAATAAGCACTGGTAGTTCAACTTATTCTAATAATTGATTCTTCAAACTTATATCTGTCCAGTGCTATGCAATGCTTATATTTTTCAGGTCACTATAAATCTCTTGTAAGTTCTTATGCAAACTGTCAACCTGAATGCTATTTGAGAAGAAACTATAGGATATTTTGTTATTAAGTAAAAGTCAAAGTCAATCCAAATAAATTACAAATCGCTACTGATTTGGTCAGTGATGTTGGCTTTGAAGTTGTGGATTGATTAAACAAAGGCATTAAACATGCAGACAAGAAATGTTAAATATAGTTTCAAGGTCTCTTCTAAGACTTACAAATTGGATCATGAGAGAGAATTTAATCTTCTTTTCTTAATAGACAGAACTAATTTTCTTTCAATTGCTTGCAAATAAAATGAAAAGAAGCTTATTGAATTCGGTTAAATAATGTCACATTTTTATTTTATAATTTATAAGTCTTAGGATGATTTATTAGAGTACCTGAAAACAGGCCACAAACCTCTCAAGTAAAACCAAAAATCTTTTCTTCTCCTTTCAAACACAGGGTTATTTTGAGTTAATCAATGTTAATGTTTTTAGATGAAAACAATCTCTCTGGAATATGAATTCTTAGGATTTCCTTACACAAGAGCCCTTTACTAAGTTGGTGGAGAATGCTGACATTTAGATTGCACATACAGAGTTAGTCACTGATATGTTTAGACTGGATTAATTTGAGGGAAGAAAAAATTTAGTTTGTGTACTAGCCAATGAAGCTAAAGAAGTGACTTGGCAAAGTTTAAACATGAAGCTATCTGAAGAAGAGTATTTATTACTGCTATTGTTATTAGAAAAATGGCCATGAATGTAAATTTTTTTTTCTTGAAATTACCTGAGTCCCCTCCTCTGAATAGTCATCAACCTGAGAGAGCTGTAAATAATATTTTACAGCTGGTAAACTAATATTTTTAGTAAATAATCATAGTGTTCCTCCTTTTTAAAAAAAGAGTCATTATTGCATTTGATACTATATTGCTTCTGTTTGATGTTTTGGGTTTTTTGCTGCAAGGCATGTGGGATCTTAGCTCTCTGACCAGAGATTGAACCTGTACCCTTTGTGCTGAAAAGAGAAATCCTAACCATTGGAGTGTAAGAGAATTTCCCCATTGGGTTTATTCTTATTTCCAGGGAGGAACAGCCTCTTAATACAATTTGTGACTATCAACTTGGTTCCATTTGTGAGTAGCAACTTGAGAAATGAGTTCAGTTCAGTTCAGTCACTCAGTCGTGTCTGACTCTGTGACCCCATGGACTGCAGCACGCCAGGCCTCCCTGTCCATCACCAACTCCCATAGTTACCCAAACTCATGTCCATTGAATCAGTGATGCCATCCAACCATCTCATCCTCTGTTGTCCCCTTCTCCTACTGTTACTGCTGCTGTGTTGCGTCAGTCGTTTCCCGCTCTGGGTGACCCCAAAGATGGCAGACCACCAGGCTCCCCCATCCCTGGGATTCTCCAGGCAAGAACACTGGAGTGGGTTGCCATTTCCTTCTCCAATGCATGAAAGTGAAAAGTGAAAGTGAAGTCACTCAGTTGTGTCCCACTCTTTGAGACTCCGTGGACTGCAGACTACCAGGCAAGCGTACTGGAGTGGGTTGCCATTGCCTTCTCTGCCCTTTCTCCTCCCGCCCTCAATCTTTCCCAGCATCAGGGTCTTTTCAAATGAGTCAGCCCTTTGCATCAGGTGGCCAAAGTCTTGGAGTTTCAGCTTCAATATCAGTCCTTCCAATGAACACCCAGGACTGATCTCCTTTAGGATGGACTAGTTGGATCTCCTTGCAGTCCAATGGACTCTCCAACATCAAAGTTCAAAAGCATCAATTCTTTGGCACTCAGCTTTCTTTATAGTCCAACTCTCACATCCATACATGACCACTGGAAAAACCATAGCCTTGACTAGACGGACCTTTGTTGACAAAGTAATGTCTCTGCTTTTTAATATGTTGTCTAGGTTGGTCATAACTTTCTTTCCAAGGAGTAAGCGTCTTTTAATTTCATGTCTGCAGTCACCATCTGCAGTGATTTTGGAGCCCCCCAAAATAAAGTCAGCCACTGTTTCCATTGTTTCCCCATCTATTTGCCATGAAGTAATGGGACCAGATGCCATGATCTTAGTTTTCTGAATGTTGAGCTTTAAGCCAGCTTTTTCACTCTCCTCTTTCACTTTCATCAAGAGGCTTTTTAGTTCTTCTCACTTTCTGCTGTAAGGGTGATGTCATCTGCATATCTGAGGTTATTGATATTTCTCCCAGCAATCTCGAATCCAGCTTATGCTTCCTCCAGCCCAGTGTTTCTCATGATGTACTCTGTATATAAGTTAAATAAGCAGGGTGATAATATACAGCCTTGACGTACTCCTTTTTGCGGGGAGCGAGCTCCGCCCCTGGCAAAGGTCATGAGGAAGGAGGCTTGGCATATGCAAAGGCAGGATCAAGCCTCAGGGGTCCCCCTGGAAATTCTCGAGCATATACCCCCAAAACCAGAGTCTGCCTACTTTCTGCTTTGAGCTTTCACCTACACCTCTGACTTTACGGGGGGCTATCCCCCACTACCTCTCTCTGAAAAAAGAGTTAGCTTACAGTTCCAGTTAATAATTTCTGGGTGTGACAGTGTTTAACCTACAAACTCCTTTGGAAATCCTCTAGCCTGCCTGAATAGGTTTTTCTGGCCACATGTGATTGTTCAGAGCCTCCCAACTGTGAGAGGCATGAGATGTTCTAAACTGTCTAAATATAGATTCCTTTGAGCAGTTAAAAGATTGATTAGAAATTGTATTGGTGAAGGGATTTTCACTTGTTGGGCCAATGTTTGCTGCTAAGTCTCCATATCCCTTACCTGCTGTGTCCCTGGCAGTGTATTGATTAATATAATTGGTGTAAATAGTAGCTTTAATGTTTGTAACCTGGGACCCTTGAGTTAATTCTTTTTCTTGTTATAGCCCACCACACCTTTGCTCTGTAGGAATGCAATTTTATCTAATGCTTTTGGAGGGTGGCGCTTGACTTATCACCTTTAGAGAAAAATAAGTTTTCTGAAGAAAGGGTCTTAAAATGTTAACAGGCCTCCGGGCCAGAAGATGATGCAAATCACCTAAGCTTTTGCATATGATAAGTTTGCAGGAAGAAAGCCTGGCTTGCTGCAAGACTCTACCCCTTCCCCCATTATCCTCTATGCATAACTTAAGGTATAAAAACTACTTTGAAAAATAAAGTGCGGGCCTTGTTCACCGAAACTTGGTCTCACCATGTTGTTTTCTCTTACCTTCTGGCTGAATTATTCAGCCTCTTTTCTCCACTGAATTTCCTCACTGAGCTATCCTTATTTCAGCCTCTTTTCTTCACTGAAATTTCCTCACTGAGCTATCCTTATTCTATTACTCTTTATATCCTTAATTAACGTTTAATTAAGCAGTTGTTTCCTGATCTTCGCCTACACCGTCTCTCCTTCGAATACCCTGGATCAGCCGGGGCTGGTCCCCGGCACCTTTTCCTATTTGGAACCAGTCTGTTGTTCCAGTTGTACTCATCTCACACACTAGTAAAGTAATGCTTAAAATTCTCCAAGCTAGGCTTTAGCAGTAGGTGAACTGTGAACTTCCAGATGTTCAAGCTGGTTTTAGACAAGGCAGAGGAACCAGAGATCAAATTGCCAACATCTGCTGGATCATTGAAAAAGCAAGAGAGTTCCAGAAAAACATCTATTTCTGCTTTATTGACTATGCCAAAGACTTTGACTATGTGGATCACAATAAACTGTGGAAAATTCTGAAAGAGATGGGAATACCAGACCACCTGACCTGCCTCTTGAGAAATCTGTATGCAGGTTAGGAAGCAACAGTTAGAACTGGACATGGAACAACAGACTGGTTCCAAGTAGGAAAAGGAATAAGTCAAGGCTGTATATTGTCACCCTGCTTATTTAACTTATATGCAGAGAAATGAGTAGGAATCACTATTTTGTGCTCTTTATACTAAAGAAGGGAACTATATTAGTCAAGTTATAATAATAATAGTATGAACACTGTTCACCTTCTTATTTTATAGGACCAATTAACAAACTGAATGTATTTTGTTAGATAGCTTGATGAAGAGGAAGAATTTTCTTATTCAATTAAGGTTAATGATAGGAGGGCTCAAAATCAAAATGATACCTGTTTGGTTTAGTTTTTATTGAAAACTTACAGATCCTCCTTTTGAAAGTTAGTCATTCGCATCTTTTCCATGTATAGGTTAGGAAGCAGTGTGCTTGACATGATACTTTCCTAGTCCAGGATGACTTGTTCTTTAACCACCTCTATTAGGAAGATATCTGGGCCCTATCTTCCCCTGACTCTATCACTAGGGAAGGAATGTTTACTAAGAACCAAGAGGTCACTTAGAAATCTTTGATGACATCACTTGGAATCAAACACTTGTATTTCCCCTAGATGCTTTGAGAACTCAGTATGGGGAATAGAGTCTGTCCCTGGGGAATAAAAGCACTGGAAGTTCTAGATTTAAAACAAAAAACCACTAATGCCCTATGAAGCACCAAAACATTCTCAAAAGCTAGTCATTATAATGTTACTTTGCTAATAGAATCCATAAACAGATCAACAGATAAAATAAAAAATAGAAAAGTAGATCTTAGTAGAGACAGAAACTGTGTATTATCCAT
Source organism: Bos indicus x Bos taurus (assembly GCF_003369695.1). Lineage (NCBI taxonomy): Eukaryota > Metazoa > Chordata > Mammalia > Artiodactyla > Bovidae > Bos > Bos indicus x Bos taurus. The sequence goes on along the minus strand of NC_040084.1, from coordinate 14,681,124 downwards.
AAAAACAGTCTCACAAATAAGTAGTAGAAGGCAATATTGGGTTATAGGTTAATAAAATTGCATTGTGATGATTAAGTAATACTTAGAAAATACAAAGGTAAAATTTTACCTCATCATATATTTCAAAGTAAACTCCAGATGGATTAAAAGATTTAAATATAAAATATACAACCAGTTTTAAAGGAAAATTATGAATAAAACTCATCTGATTAAGATTAGGGAAATCTTTCTAAAGAATAAAAGCCATGAAAAAGTGCCAAATATTTACACTTCATTAACATTCTGATGTATAAAGTTTAACTGTACAAATTTTAGTTATGTAAAAAATGTAAAATAACATGAAAATTAAAAGATAAATAAATGTGACAGAATTAATATCTTTCCTACAGGGAATGTCATTAAGAAAAACATCAAGCTTTCAATAAAATAATGGTCAAGCAACATAAAAACAGGAAATATAAATGGGATATAATGAGTTCTATAAAGATTCAAATTTACTGATCAGTGAAAATGCAAGAAAAGTTGGATTCTTACAAATCACATGGAAAATGCTACTAAGAATGCTTCCAAGGGCATGTACAGGGAGACTGGCCCCAACACATGTCAGTGGTAGAAATGTCAATTGGTGTTTTTTTTTTTTAACTTTATAGTTTTAATTTTGTATTAGGGTATAGCCAGTTAACAATGTTGTGGTAGTTTTAGGTGAACAGCAAAGGGACTCAGTCATACATATACATGTATCCAGTCTGCATCAAACCCTCCTCCCATCCAGGCTGGCACATAACATTGAGCAGAGTTCAATGTGTTACACAATACATCTTTGTTGGTATCAGTTCAGTTCAGTTCAGTTCAGTCGCTTAGTCGTGTCCAACTTTGCGACCCCATGAATCGCAGCATGCCAGGCCTCCCTGTCCATCACCAACTCCCGGAGTTCACTCAAACTCACGTCCATCGAGTCAGTGATGCCATCCAACCATCTCATCCTTCTCCTCCTGCCCCCAATCCCTCCCAGTATCAGAGTCTTTTCCAATGAGTCAACTCTTCCCATGAGGTGGCCAAAGTACTGGGGTTTCAGCTTTAGCATCATTCCTTCCAAAGACATCCCAGGGCTGATCTCCTTCAGAATGGACTGGCTGGATCTCCTTGCAGTCCAAGGGATTCTCAAGAGTCTTCTCCAACACCACAGTTCAAAAGCATCAATTCTTCGGCGCTCAGCTTTCTTCACAGTCCAACTCTCACATCCATACTTGTTATTAATTCTAGAAAAAGTGTATAGCAATGTGTGCTCTCTGGTGAGGAGCATTTTAACACTGTAATCATTCTGGGAAACCATTCTGAAGAAACTATAAGGCTTAGAATCAAATGCTAATAAACAACTAGAACTTTTGCCTCACTATAGTGGCAAATAAGTTGGAAAGAACTCCCCAACAAAAATAAGATGATCAAATAAAATAAATAGAATATCATACAGTTATTATAAATTATGTTTTCAAGGAATTTTCAAGACATGGACTGTCTCGATATTGAGTGAAACATGACTGTACAGAAAATTTATATAGAGTATGCTATAAATTTTGTTAAGAATTTGCTTTTGTGTGTATATGTGTGTGTGTGTGTATGTGCATGTATGCATATGTATAGGGAACAAAGCTGTTTGGAAATATATTAAAGGGTCAATAGTACTTTTTTTCTGAGTGGTAGGATGATAGGAGTTTTAATTTTTGTTTTTTATATTTTACAATTTTTACAGTTTCCACATGAAGTTTGTTAATAAGGGGAAACATACTAAAGTTAAAAATTTATATTTACTTTGGTAATAAGATTAGTTTACTTGGAGAATTTGAACTTAAGTGTCTCATGATGAACTATGCAAAGTTGACTAATGGCTTGATGAATATCTCTGACTCAAACATTTAATTCATTCCTTGCAAGTTTCAGCAAGCAGGTGACATCCTTGCTCTTCTTTCTCATGTTTATCTCTTCAGCTTTAAAATGTGGCAAGAGTAGTGGAACAATGAATTTCTTCCAGTAAATGGAGCAATGCAAAAAGTTAAAAAAAGTAAAAATCAGACATTCCCATAGAATTTGTCATCTATTTTATTCTTGGCAAGACGCTGTTGATTAGCAAATAGAGGAGTTGGCCACAGAGTGAGAAGTTCTCTCCTCTGGTTAAGGCAACATTTATCCCCTCAAAAGGGAAAACCAGTAAACTGGTGTTTTTGGGAAACTACCTCATTAGCATTCTTTCTCCCCTTAATCTTTGTCCTATTTTTCTCTCCTGTGCACTGTCAGATCTCTTGAGCTGCTCTACACCTATGTCGGGTTTCCTCACCACTCACTCACCCTCCCCACCTCCAGCAGCATGACTCTCTCATCAGGCCCATTACACTGAAACTGCCCTGATCCAAATGGCCTTGCTTCAGTTTTCTGTCTCTTGAACCTGTACCGGACATGCTAAACCTCATCACCTCTACTTCAAAACAGCCTCTTCCTCTGCTCTTGTGAGCCTGTATCACCTCTGCTAATCATGAGTACGTTTCAGGACTCACTGGCTCTCTATACTTTTGCCTTTGTTGTCTTTGGGATGGCAGAGGGCAAAATGCCTGCATGCAACCCCAGTTGTTGCAGTCGTGTCCAACTCTTTGCAACCCCAGGACCATAGCATGCCAGAATACTGGAGCAGATTGCCATGCACTCTTCCAGGGGATCTTCCCAACCAAGGGATCAAGACCACGTTTCCTGCATTGCAGGCAGATTCTTCACTGCTGAGCCACTGGGGAAGCCCAGGGGGCAAAGTAGCATCCTCCTATTCTAGCTGTTACTTCCATAAAGACTGTTAATTATGAATTTATTGCACGTTTGTGCATATCTGATGTGCTGTGTGCTTAGCTAGATACTGGATTTGTAGAGGTGGTATGATGGTGATAATGAAGAGTACCATTCTGCAAAAGATCTAAGATGGATTAACTAAGTTCATTTCCTCAATAATCTTACGTGCTAAGATGTTATTATTTCCTTCATTTTACCAGTGAAGAAACTGGAAATTTAAATGACTTGCCCAGATCAGGGAGTTAATAAGAGCAGAACCAGGATTCAAACCCAAGAGATTTCTGCTCTTAACCGTTTGTTGTAACACAGTCAATGGGCTCAAATAAGTTCTTACTCAAGTTAGGCAGTCAGAAAACTAAGAAAAACTACAACACCCAGAGTGAAGGTAGTTATTACAAGTTATGGGAAAGGTGCTGTAAGCACAAAAGAAAGGCACATTGGCCATTTGTGTGGATATACACAGCATGAAGATGTGCCTATGTGCTCAGTCACTCAGTCTTGTCCAACTCTTTGTGACCCCATGAACTGTAATCCACCAGGCTCCTCTGTCCATGGAATTTTCCAGGCAAGAACACTGGAGTGGGTTGCCATTTCCTCCCCCAGGGGATCTTCCTGACCCAAGGATTGAACTCATGTCTCTTGCATTTCCTGCATTGACAGGTGGATCTTTTTTTTTTTTTTTTTTACCACTGAGCCACCTGGGAAGCCCAACGTGAAGATGGGGGAAGAGTAAAGATGAGCACAGTAGACAGAGAGGAAATAAGCATGTGATATGAAGCGAGTTTTTTTATTTTTGAGGAGCTGTATGTTTTTTGGTTTTGCTCCCTGTAGTGGATTCTTCAAAGCAGCAGAATACAAAATGAGAGCTAGGCAGTGACCAGGATAATATGAACTATGGACATCAATGCTTAAAATAGTGGCTATTGTTCTGAAAGCTATAGAGTGCCACTGAGATTTTAAAATGGGTAGAGACATGATGAGGCTTTCATTTTATAAATGTCACTCTGGAAGTTGAGAGAACAGAACAAGTAGGCTGCACACAGGGTGAGTGGGTGGTCCCCAGTGAGAGCCGAGAGGGCTGCAATCAATTTACCACATTTAGAGTGGAGGGGAGGACCTGACACATGCTTTAGGAGGTAGAATTCACAGAAACGGTATTTGATTGTATACAAGAAAAGAGTATAGGGAGGAGTAGGAGTAAAGGATGACCTTTATGCTGCTGGCTTAGGTGATAGGTGATCGTAGTTCCTGAAAGGAAGAACACAGTAGGGGAAGGGGGTCTGTGAAACGGTGAACTCCATTAGGTGACTGAGGAAGAGACTGAAAGAGATACTGCAGATGTAAGTCTTGGGGTAGGACAAGAGGTCAGGGAATACAGGTTTGAATGTTCTGGATATATGAAGAGTGGTGGATGGGATCATTTAAGGGGAGGTATGGAGCAAGAAGAGAAGTTGAGAAATTGATTTCCTAGAAAATATGGTTATTTACAGGATGAAGAGAGGTCGAGACAGCAGCAAAGCAGAGAGAAAACTGAGAAATTTGCGTGCAGTTTCGTGAAGTCCTTCCAAATTCTTAAGGAGCGGACTAGTTTCCTGTTACTTAAAAGAAGTCTAAATTCCATGAATTTCTAGTGAAAAAGTATGTCGGGATACTGACATAATAGAGATAATAAGGGATAAGGTTGAATTTCTTGCTTTCTTTTGTTTTCTAAGTGACAAAGAGAAAGCCATTCTCAAAAGATAAACCAGAAAGGATCTAGCTGGTGAAGCGCAGTAGTTTTGCTGGGCTGACCATCAGAGAGAGAACTGAAAATGTGAAAATAAACAGTGGGCTTGCCTGGAATGAACATGGCAATTCGGGAGAGAAATTTGGCTACTTTTTATTCTTTGATTTGATGTTTTTTATTCTTTGATTTGATGTTTTTTATTCTTTGATTCTATGTTTTATTCTTTGATTCTATCCTATTCTTTGATTTCTATGTTTTAATGACTTTTCAAACTAAACTCATGAGGATAAAGTACACTTACTGCTTAATACTAGATCACTCAGAGATGACATATTTTGAGATAAAATTACTTTAAGTTTTAAAAATAAAAGCATTAAGAATTTTGGAACACATCCCCACAGTGTATGCATGAATATGTGTGTTTGTCTATGTATAGAAGCACACACACACTAAATTAAGGTCATAGTAGTCATGCTACTATGTTTAACAAGAAATATAAGCATTTTATCATATCATTGAATATTTTGCAAACTATTGTTTTTCATGAACACATGAATGTATACCTAAATCAATTTTTTTAGGTCAGCTACTTCATGTTTTCTCTCAAATCATCATAATTTTGAATTGAGATGATAATGGCTTAAAGACCCTGATGTTGGGAAAGATTGAGGGCAGGAAAAGAAGGGGGCGAGAGAAGATGAGATGGTTGGATGGCATCACTGACTTAATGGACATGAGTTTGAGCAAACTCCGGGAGACAGTGAAGGACAGGGAAGCCTGGCGTGCTGCAGTGCATGGGGTTGCAAAGAGCTGGACATGACTGAGAGACTGAACAACAACAGCAATGGTTCAGGCACTGATTTTTAAAAACTCAAACCTTTCTTATCTTTCTGCCTTCTATGATATTTTATAGAAGGCTGTGGACTTACTCTGTTGTCTATTTTTTATGATGGTAACTACATTTATTCAATTATAGGTAAAAGTAGTTATTTGGTATAAATTATAGGAGGAAAAGCCCAATATGACTTGAATTGAAGAACTGAAGTCAAGAATTGAAGAAAATCTGAATTGTAAATTATTTGAAAATAGATTTAGTTTTATTTCTAATGACCAAAAATAAGTAGAATTAGGATGATAAAAACAGTTTATAATTGTTCAAGAATTTAGTGACAAGAAGAGTAAGGGGTTGTGTGGAATCCATTCTGGTGCAGGATGATGGTATAGTGCGTTTTGGTGGTGTCAGTGGGTGAACTGGTGTTGATTGTGTTCCTTCAGCAGCGAGCAGCTCTGCTCTGTGATATCAGGCATTGCTCTGGCCATGTAGCTTGCACTCCTGGTTTTGCAGCCATCTTAAAGATCCTATCAGAGAAGGCAGTGGCACCCCACTCCAGTACTCTTGCCTAGAAAATCCCATGGATGGAGAAGCCTGGTGGGCCGCAGTCTATGGGGTCCCTAAGAGTCGGACACGACTGAGTGACTTCACTTTTCACTTTCATGCATTGGAGAAGGAAAAGGCAACCCACTCCAGTGTTCTTACCTGGAGAATCCCAGGGACAGCAGAGCCTGGTGGGCTGCTGTCTATGGGATCGCACAGAGTCAGACACGACTGAAGTGACTTGGCAGTAAAGATCCTAGGAGCTAGGTCCTTTATATAAATTTCCTAAATTCTTTTTTTAGCAGGTTTCTGTTGCCTGCAATTGGGAATACCAATAGAGTTATAGACCTCATTCATCAATGAAAATTTACCTAGAAAATAGAATGTATAAAACCAATGGACATTTTTGTTAGTCACTCAGTTGTGACTAACTCTTTGCAACTCATGGACTGTAGCCCTCCAGGCTCCTCTGTCCATAGAATTCTCCAGGCAAGAATACTGAAGTGATTTGCCATTTCCTTCTCCAGGGGATCTTCCCAACCCACGTCTCCTGCATTGCAGACAGATTCTTTTACCATCTGAGCCACCAGGGGAGCCCAGTGAGCATTTAAAAGCATGAAGTGATCCAAGGCTTGCAAGCTGATTAACTTATCTATAGACTTGCAGCCAGTTGATGTGACTTTTGTCATGATTTTAGGGGAAGGAGGTGTAATGATCTGGAATAATGGAAGCTGCCAGGTCCATTCGGTCATGTAATTTTGGCCTTGAGTGAGTGAGGCAACTGTTCCCTCATGGAAATGGTAGAAAAAGATTAATTTTGCTTACTTTCTGAGTTTGCCTAGGAAGAGCCTGTGAGCTGATTGTAGACTTCACTGGTGTACTCTGCAGGCATCACGCATGGGGTCCATGCCTTTGTGGAAGGCACATGGATGGAAGTGGTGAAGCTGGTGCCGCACTGTCTGTTGTAGTCAGCCTTCCCAACTAGGTCACAGGAATTGAAAAGACCTTCTCATGCTTTTAAAGACAGAGAAAGGCTGCAGGCTATAGCATTTAATACCACTATTCAGGAGCCAGGCCAGTGTCAGTCTTTGAAAGCAGGTTACAGATACAGTCTGCTTTCTTAATAACAGTGTGTGCATGTTCACTCGTGTCCAGCTCTTTGCAACCACATAGACGGTAGCCTACCAGGCTCCACATTCCACGGAATTCACCAGGCAAGAATGCTGGAGTGGGTTGCCATTTCCTTCTCCAGGGGATCTTCCCAACCCAGGGATTGAACCCATGTCTTTTGAGTCTCCTGCATTGATTGGCAGGCAGGTTGTTTATTACTGATGCCACCTGAGAAGCCTTCCATTTAACAGATTACTCAATAATTACAGCATGGAACTGGGTGCACTCTCTCCATGACAGAGAAAGAGGTTTTCTTTTTGCCAAATTGTCCAGAGGGGTTCACCATAGTCACGACAGGTGTTTTTATTTCACTGCAAACTTCTTTGAAAAGACCTTGGCATGAATTTGTTCTTGGCATGCCAACTTAACCTGAAGGGAATTCCAAGTTGCAGAAAGCCTTTTCTTTGGCTAATAAAATTCCTCCACCTCTTTCATGACCAATCTCCTCCCTCTGCTTCCAGGAACATCTTATTTTGAGAATTTGCAGATTGGCTCCCATCAACATCTACAAGTAGAAAACTTGATTCTGTACCTTTGAAGATTACAAGTGGATAATATATAGCCTCTGTTCCTATTTCCTCCTCAAATCTGTGCCTTCCTTTCAGGCTCTGGTTCCTCCATTCCCTTGGTCAGCCTAAAGCCACATTTCTGTGTAAAACAGAAACTAATAAGACTTGCTTATCACATCAGTGTTGGGGCATTCAATTTAAGCATTTTTTTTTTTTTTTACAAGTCACTTGCTCATCTGTTTTAGCTTCTGTTCCTTTCCTGGTTGGGTACCTCCTTTGCTTCCTGTTTCCTTTCTTTGTCCTCTGCAGGGTTATCACTCTTCCAGGTGATGGAACAGGATTACATTGATCTTGTTGTTTTTTGTCCATTATGGTGTTTCCTGTTCCATTAAATAAAAGCACAAACACTTAGACTATGACCATGAGCAGCACAACAATCTCAGTACAGCCTGAGGCTAATGTTAGGTACTGAAACATCTTGGTCTGGAGCAGACTTTCAGAGGGCCATTTCCTCCCCCAAGGCAAACTTCGGCCCACACAGATTCTTTGCCAATGGGAATTTTATAACCTCTTCTCTAGCATCTTAATGATACCTCTTAAGATTCTTCCTGCAGTTTAAAGGTGCATATGGATGATATGAACTGACAAGGTGTCAAATCCTTTTGTCTCTTTCATTTCAGAAGGTAACTTGACACTGAAATTGACTAGGAATTCCAGATTCAGCCCCAGGTCAAATTTCAGAGGTTGGGTTGTTAAGAACTCCTCAGGTCTACTTTCAGCAAACTCTATTCTGAACCTTAATTCCAAGGTGGCCTTAGAACTGGCTGGCCTACAGAGGTTTTTATGCTGGGTGCAAAGACTAGGGTTTAACTTGTGGAATCTGGCCTCAGTAAACATTCCTAAAGCTGGGATAGAGTTGAGTAACTACTAGGGGTAGAAAAATACCTTTCTTTCCTCAAAATCACCTTTGGTATTAGATTACAAATAAAAATCTCTTTCTCCTGTCTGTATTCAGAAAAAGGAGAACAATGTTCCCCTATTAATAGCTATTGATATGCACAGTAAATGAAATAAATTGAGAATATAACTGATATGGAACTCTTACTATTCTTGAAAAGAGAAGCCATTGCATGCAGGGCCAAATCTAGGCAAATTCTGAGGAGACAAAATATGTGTTTTTATCATTTTAATCTCCATGTCTGGGCCCTGTTCTAGTATTCTCTAATATGAATTCCCAGACTCTCATGTACCGAGGACTCTTACATATTTTCCCCACTACCCTTTTAAAAAACTTGGTCAGGAGAAGATGAAAAATGCATCCACGGTAGGTTAGTACTACTAGGACTATTCACAGCAAGGATTGCTGAATAAATCAACTGTGAAACCTTTAGTGACATTTCAATCTGTCATTAGTATGGGAGATAGAATGCTAAGTAGCAGACTCTACTCTGCAGAAATTATACAGTATAGGAACTTGGATCATAATTTCTGACTTGAAACTATTTTACACAGTCTTCATATGAGGACAAAACAAAAACTTGAACTAGAAATTGTCCTGGAGAAGTTAAGGCAACGGTTTATTCCACGCTAGAGGTCATCCAGTACTCTTGCCTGGAAAATCCCATGGACAGAAGGGCCTGGTGGGCTGCAGTCCATGGGGTCGCTAGGAGTCGGACACGACTGAGCGACTTCACTTTCACTTTTCACTTCCATGCATTGGAGAAGGAAATGGCAACCCACTCTAATGTTCTTGCCTGGAGAATTCCAGGGACAGTGGAGCCTGGTGGGCTATGAGGTCGCAGAGTCGGACACGACTGAAGCAACTTAGCAGCAGCAGCAGCAGCAGCAGAGGTCATCCATTGTATCTTCATAAATCTGACTTTTTCTGTATTGATTCTGAGTCAAAATCCTGCCTAACATTACCTTCTCATTTTTAAAAAAATCAGTTATTAGTTAACAGAGATTTTAGGCTACTAACATCAACTCTCAAAATTGGTCAAACATAAGTTGGGAAAGCTAACACATTATTAAAAATTCTTTGAATTCACTTTCACTTCAGTAAGACTGTAAGTGGACTTGAGGATATGATTACAGAATTCATTTGAAAATCATTTCCAGTAAATACACAGAACACAAGTTCTCCATCATAGTTTTTACAGGCTAGGCTGCTTCCAGTGAGGAGGTGTGTGAAAGAAGTGGAGTGAAGTCAGGGTCAGCTTCTAGAATGTAGTCTTTTTGAAACTAATTTTGAGGCAAAACCCTTTTTCTAGCTTAAATAGCTGGAATTTAAAAAAATACCATCTGCTCATCTCTACCATTCAACCCCATTTCTCATTATGTAGTATCTTTTTCTTCTCAAGGAGAAAATCTATGCTTACATAAATGGTAGGTAGATAAAAGCTGCCTTGTATAGGACTATTCTAATGTATTATCCCTGAGAGTGGGGAAGGCAAATCTTTAACTTCTTTCCTAGTGCTTGGCCCAGGGTAGTACTTTAATTTAAAGAGGAAAAGAAAAACAAAAACAAGTGAATTGCCAATTTGAATAGCAGACACAGATATTTTGTTTCGAAAAGGAGGACAAATGTGCAGTTTAAAATGTTGTTGTTTAGTCGCTAAGTCATGTCCAACTTTTTTGAGACCTCATGGAGAATAGCCTGCCAGGCTCCTCTGTCCATGGGATTTTCCAGGCAAGAATACTGGAGTTGGTTGCCATTTCCTTTTCCAGGGAATCTTTCCAACCTAAAGATCGAACCCATGTCTCTTGCATCTCCTGCATTGGCAGGTGGATTCTTTACCACTGAGCCACCATGGAAGCTGTGGTTTAAAATGATACCTGCCTAAAAACTGTGGAGTATCTTCCAATTTCTTCGAAAATAATTTAAAAAAAAATTAAATTGTAGGAAAAAAATCAAAACACAGCCTACATGTAGCTCTTAGAGATAATCTACTGCAAATTTTTGGAAAAATCCCAAGATTATAAGACTGTCAATATCTGGATTGATAAAAATAAACTAGCCTAGCTGTATTTAGCTTACTGTTACAAAACAAACCTCATATACCTGAAATAATGGAAGACATCTCCCTGATTTAGTAGTCTAAAATCAGATCCAGGTGGTGAATCAACTAGAAAACCAGGCAAGGGATTATTCTACTTATGCTTTTAGAGGAGCATGATACTGTTCTTCTCCCATTTTTTCTCCTTCTTAAAAAATGGCAAACTCATTAGGATGAGAAGTATCTTCAGAAGATGTCAACTCTCTGAAGACTACCAGAAGGCCTAATAATCAATCAAAACTGTATTTATTAGACCTAACGCAATCAAAGGAAAACACTGCCTTTGTCGTCTTAGTGTCTCTGAAGAGGGAGGTCAGGGAAGGATACTTATAGGGTGTTAGTGTCCAGGCTAAAGTGGCTTAAAACTAATCTTTCAGGGTGGGGAGCATATGTATTAGGATTGAAAGTTCATGACATAATAGTTCAGCATTTGTGAATGCAATGGAATTATGAGCTTGAGTGAGTCTTAATAAGCAGGCTGTTATGTAAAGAACAGACTTTTGGCCTCTGTGGGAGAAGGCGAGGGTAGGATGATTTGACAGAATAGCATTGAGACATGTATATTACCATATGTGAAATAGATCACCAGTCCAGGTTTGATGCATGAGACAGGGTGCTCAGGGCCAGTGCACTGGAATGACCCTGAGGGATGGGATGGGGAGGGAGGTGAGAGGGGGGTTCAGGATGGGGAACACATGTACACCCATGGCTAATTCATGTCAATATATGGCAAAAACCACTACAGTGTTGTAAAGTAATTAGCTTCCAATTTAAATAAATAAATAAAAATAAGCAAGCTGTTTGCTTAGGTTAAAAAAATACATTGGTTTGCATGAACTTACTGAAGCCATCAGTGAAATTATTTATTGATTTGCATCTCTATCTTCCTTTACTAAGTCATGTTGACACTTGTGGCCTGATTCCTCCATTCTGATAGTTAAGCTCTATGGACACAGGTTAGGAAGAAAGGAAAAAATGGGGAGGGGGTGTGTTCACTGCATCCTGGCACATTTAAAATTGAAGTGGATGGGATAGAACTAGAAAGAGTCCCGGTTTCAGTAGATGCTGTGGGTTATAAATGCACACAAACTGTTAGGAATATCAGACATCTAGGGAGTTGGATTTGAACATAATCACCTAAATTTAACCTCAGAGACACTGGGAACTGGATTCTAAACTGTGTGAGTTAACAACCTGTTTCTCCACAGAATGCTGATGGATGGAAGTTTGACCAGCACCCAAATAAAGGATAAGAAGGGCCAAAGAGTTGCTATGTACTAGGTCTTTTGGAAACACCAGGTCTTCGCAGGGCTTTCTTTATTTGAGGATAAGGAGACAGAACAAGACTTACATAGGGCCAATAGAAATACAATAGGAAAGTTTGGAAAAATAACACCATTTGTAGCATGCTGCTCTAAATGATTTTCCTTGGAAGTCAGAGAAAAGTTTTATATGCTATTTGGCATCCTTGTTGGGGTTTGGAATGACCTGACCACTATGAACAAGGAGTAGAAAATTATAGGCATTGAGAAGTTCACATAAAAGAGGATGAGCATAAATAAAGAGACAAGAATATATGATGCAAAGAGGGGAGAAGGAAATAATAATAATTTTTTTCTCTACAGATTGACCTTGTGGAAAAATAAAGTTTTGAGGTCTGCTCCAAGATTTGTGACTTTAGAAGCAATTTTTGTTTTAAAGATATCAGAGTAGAGGCAAAATGCTGCTGTTTCAAACACTGAAACTAACATAGTCTTGTTTATGGTACTTGTAGAACAGAGGGTATAGCTTTGGGGAGAAAAATCAAAAATTAAATATCACATTTTTATCATCAGTTTGTGAGTTACCACAATAACATAAAACATATTTCATGATTCTTTACACTTATATAAAAGTTTTAAAAACTTTATAGAGCTGTTGTCTAAAAGAAGTCTTTCATATTAAAAGAATTTAATTGCAATATAATCCTTATTTCTTTACACTGAGTAGTGGGAAAACACAGCAGAAAATAATTTCAGTTGCACTAGAACACAGTTAGAAAAGTCTTTAGTTTAGTAGCCTGAGTCATATGTATTCTGTATCCTCAAAACTTCTCTCACCAGCAAAGAGAAGAGATATATATGTCACAGTACTGGAATAAAATAAATTCCCTCAGAATGAATGATGAATGGCTTCACAATTTAAAAAAAAATTACAGCTGACTATCAAAAGAAGACTCAGATTTCTGGTTTCATGTTTTTCCTCTTTCAAATGAAAGGTCTACAGCCTCCAATTTAGTTAAGCGTAAGAAACTCTGTGCCTAGATTTCAGAAAAGTAATTGAGTTTGAAAGAACTAGTTAATATAAAATTAAATATAAATGATTTCATAAACTTAGTTACATTTAAGAGACATTTTCTGGATAAGATACCAAAATGAATCTGCCTTTTAGAATCTTCTTGCTCCAATTCATAATAAAATAAATAACAATAACAAAGGAAATTTAAAAGGCTAAGACAGTCCACAACTGCAATCAAAACCAGAAAGGGACTAAACTCATGCTTCAAAGAGTTACAGCGAAAGAAAGAAACATTATTCCAGCGTGGCAAGGCTCCTAAACCCACAGTACTTCCCAGGAGCCATACTGACGAGTCCACAAAACCCTGAGAATTCATTCTAATACTCCTCACTCTAAAAAGAAGCAGATTATAAACAGTGCTGCGATGAACATTGGGATACACGTGTCTCTTTCAGTTCTGGTTTCCTCAGTGTGTATGCCCAGCAGTGGGATTGCTGGGTCGTATGACAGTTCTATTTCCAGTTTTTTAAGGAATCTCCACACTGTTCTCCATAGTGGCTATACTAGTTTGCATTCCCACCAACAGTGTAAGAGGGTTTCCTTTTCTCCACATCCTCTCCAGCGTTTATTGCTTGTAGACTTTTGGATAGCAGCCATTCTGACTGGTGTGAAATGGTACCTCATTGTGGTTTTGATTTGCATTTCTCTGATAATAAGTGATGTTGATAATAGCCAGGACATGGAAGTAACCTAGATGTCTATCAGCAGATGAATGGATAAGAAAGCTGTGGTACATATACACAATGGAGTATTACTCAGCCATTAAAAAGAATACATTTGAATCAATTCTAATGAGGTGGATGAAACTGGAGCCTATTATACAGAGTGAAGTAAGCCAGAAAGAAAAACACCAATACAGTATACTAATGCGAATATATGGAATTTAGAAAGATGGTAACGATAACCCTGTATGCGAGACAGCAAAAGAGACACAGATGTATAGAACAGTCTTTTGGACTCTGTGGGAGAAGGAGGGGGGGATGATTTGGGAGAATGGCATTGAAACATGTATGATATCATATAAGAAACGAATCGCCAGTCCAGGTTTGATGCAGGATACAGGATACTTGGGGCTGGTGCACTGGGATGACCCAGAGGGATGGTATGGGGAGGGAGGTGGGAGGGGTGTTCAGGATTGGGAACACGTGTACACCTGTGGCGGATTCATGTTGATGTATGGCAAAACCAATACAATATTGTAAAGTAAAAAAAAAAAAAGAAAAAAAGGAAAAAAAAAAAGCTTCAACTAAATATTGAAATAAAACTTCCACTGACCAAAAAAATTAATAAATAAATAAATAAAAAGAAGCAGATTGAGTAGGTCACCTTATTTCAAGTGATAATCTTTTAAATGAGAAATAGCAACTCAGGTTTACTATATCATATCTTACTGCAGATTTCTTTCCTCTGTGGCTATATGTTATCTATAAAACAGCTATCATTTAGCATACCTTCTAATGCATAGCACTAGAATATACAGATTATCAGGGAGATCTTCAGTCTAAAAGAGCAGAAATCTGTGTTTTGAATGATAAAGAGCAAAATGGCTAGTATTTCCCACACATCAGCTGAGGAAGCCTGGCTCATGCTGGGTTCTCCAGGACTCTTGCCCTCTTCTAGCATTTTGATTTCCAACTGGGAAATGAGTGTCACTCCTAGAGATTTCAAAAGTACAGATATCTTCTATTCCATCTGTCCCCGCCCCCCGCCCTCCCCACCACCCCCGACAAAATGTAGTTGGGAGAGCTACATATACATTTAAAAAAATTCCAGAGATGACTTTGATATGCATTCCCTGTTAAATACTTCTTTGAAATGGTATCTATTTTGTGAAAAAGTACAGTCAGTTGGGCTTCCCAGGTGGGGCTCGTGGTAAAGAACCCTCCTGCCAATGTAGAAGACATAAGAGATGCTGGTTCAATCCCTGGGTTGGGAAGATCCCCTGGAGAAGGGCGTGGCAACCTACCCCAGTATAGTTGCCTGGAAAATCCCATGGACAGAGGAGCCTGGTGGGCTACAGTCCTTAGGGTTGCATAGAGTCAGATATAACTGAAGCGACTTAGCACACACAAGAATACTAGAGTGGGTAGCTATCCCATCTCCAGCGGATCTTCCCAGCCCAGAAATTGAACTGGGGTCTCCTGCATTGCAGGTGGATTCTTTACCAACTGAGCTATCAGGGAAACCCCAGCACACACACAGGCACAGTCAAATAAAAATAAAATTATCATTCCATGGTTAGGTAAATATGAATTAAACCCAGTGAAACAAGTTTCTTTTATGCAGAATTATACACAGATTTTAATATACTAGTGTGATTGTGAAATTCCAAACAGGATTATTTTATAAGGAAAATCTGGAAACAATGAACAAAAGAGCCATGCTGGATTCTTTAATAAGAATATTTCAGTGCAGTCCAGACTTTTTATCCTCAGGTTCAGCAGGAAAATTGTAATCTATTAAATCTGGCAAGAATATGTCAGGCCATATTACATCAGAAATAACAAATGATTGGTCACTTTGACTTTGTTACAGAAAATCTGAAGGGATATATGCATTAATATTTTCAGTGCACATTTGTTTGTTCTTTGGTTTCCCAATATTCCTTTCTACTTACAGAAGAGCCTGGAATTCCTGGTGAGGAATTACTATTGTAAATGGCCTCAATATTAAGGGGTTCCCAGTTTTCCCTCTTATTACAAACCGTCAAAGCAGCCAGATTATTCTTCTGCCCTGGAGACATTCGGTGTGTGGACATGTGTTCCACACACTGTGCCAACTGGACACTTATTCCCAGGACGTTAGCATCTTCTAGGAGGAGGGGAAAGCTAGGGTTTGGATCATCTCAAGGATATCAATTTACTCCCAAAGCATTTAGAAGATTAGCTGATTAGCAATCAGCATGGTAGAAATTTGGATCAAAACATTATTAGTAGTACTATTCACAGTTATTTTTCTGAGATAAGGGGTGGTTACTGATGTCACCGATGCGGTTGGGAAAGTTGAGAGGTTCCCACTAGCATTTATACAAGCCTTTTCTTTTGTCTGTAGGAGGATGTCCCAGCTCAAAAACTGAACCAACATAATTAGTGACTGAAGGAAGACAAGAATGTGTAAAAACAGAATAATGCTCAAACACTAAATGTCTGACCAATGTTTATTAGTGCAATAAAAAGTTGTTTAGCCCCCATACTCTTGTACCAGGTACTCTATCATATGAATTATTGAAAACAGAGGGTTATTCATTTTTTAAAGCAATCTATCTGACATTTATTTTCCAGGTGAGGAATTATACCACACGAGATTGAATCTTTTCCGTAACTGACAAACCTGGTCATTGTAGACCCAGGACTGAAACTCAGATACATCGATGCCTGATTCAGGGCTGCTTCCCCTTCCCCTGTTAGGCACCCCATGAAGAGCTGCTCTGCAGAGGGATACTGTCCTCAGTCCTTGGAGGGTGAAGGCATTGGAGAAGCAGCGACCAGATTGGATGACAAGAAGGATTTGCCAGTGTGGCTGTCATACATTCCTGTAAATTATTAAAGCTGTTCTTTGGAGGTTTGTTAATAAATACCATGGTCCATCTCTGGGAAATTATTTGTTGGTAGCTGAGCGGGTTGTACCCAAATTTAGAAAACAAGAGTATTGATCTTGGGTGCAGGAATGTCTTTAGGAAGTCCGTGAATCCCACTGAGTCTTTTTGTAAAAGGATCAGTTGAGCCAAAATACAGGAGGATGCTCTGGGGACACCGCCTGGGTGACCAGACAGTCTACATTCCAATCCTGATTCTGTCGCTTACTAATCGCATGACTATGAGCATGTGACAAAGCATCGTGCTTTGCTTCTTTGTTGTAAAATGACAGTAGTAATAGTAACCAAGACGTCTGATTTTTGTAAGGATTCCATGAGTAATAACTACTAAGCCCCTAGTACAATCTAAGTGTTGACTCATTATTGATAACTGCTCAAGTTTCTTCAAGTTAAAAAAGTGTACTATCTATAATTCAATCCAATATTATAAACATTGTTACAATCTGAAAAAAGGCAGAACAAATACACTTGCAAATAGGGAGAGTCACCTTCATTATATTTCAGGCAACTTTCCTGAGTGGTCTTTACCTAACATAGTTCTGAATAGATTAAGTGACTTTCTGCCTAGAGATGGAAAAGAACAACTTCAGTCGCATTGTTCTTTGACTTATGATGTTCATTGTTTCCCTTTATTTCCACTGTAAAAAAATATACAAAGAGGGACAGAGATAAGAAAAATTAGATCTATGTGTTCAAATCCAAATGGAAATATCAAGAAAGTATTAAAGAGTTGAGAGGAATAAGTAACCCTGAAGGGAATCTGAAAAAGCTTCTTAGGGGAGGTTTGAGAGGTCTTTATTATCACAATTTACCTTTCGTTCCCATAGGAAAAATCAGACGGATGCAGCACTGGGTTTCAAGAACATACAGATGGTCTTAAATAGTGTAATGTGAACATGAATTCTCCCTGAAATCCATTCCAAGTTCTGGGTTAGAAGTAAATAAGTGTGGCATTACACAATTTTCTCAGCTCTGTGCTAGTTAGTCTCTGACGGCTGAACTGGCACATTCCGCCATCTTGAAAATTAGCTGCATTTTCCAGTGAAAACCGCTCTGTGCCAGGGATGTGGAGTGATTTACTGGGATTACTGCTATCGATTCTGTCTCAGAGTCTTGGGCTCTTGATTCATTGGACTTCTTAAGTGGAAGCCTAGTTTTGTTTTAAATTTGAGCTCTAATATTTTCATTGTCTAGAACCAATTGTTCCCCCCAGATGTATAGATTTTCTTTCCTAAGTAACCTTGAAAGACTGACATAACTCTTTGACTAAACTTGAGTCACACGACTGCGGTGCCACCCTGCACTGTCTTTCTCGCCCCAAGGGCCTTTGGCAGCACTCCTTCTGATATGAATACCATTTGTAGTTTGCCTATACTTTTAAGAAAACCTTTTTTTGCTTCAATCAGCACGACTCCTTCCAAGTTGCTGCTTGCCCAAGGAGGCAATGCCTTATGACCAAAATCTCTTGCAAAATTGTGCCTTTGGTTTCGTTCACAGATGCTGATGAAGAGACGTCTTCCCTAACTCAGGCTATTCAGGCTCAATTGTATTTTCATCCAAGCTGAAGCTGGAAAAAAAAGCTTTTGTAAGTAAAAATTGTGAGACATTTTAAAAGAACGTCAAAGATATGTTTTCCTTGAGTGATATCCCTTTTTGTTGTTTAGTTGCTAAGTCATGTCTGACTCTTTGCGATCCTGTGGACTGTAGCCCACCAGGCTCCTCTGTCCATGGGATTTTCTAGGCAGGAATACTGGAGTGGGTTGCCATTTCCTCCTCCATCCTTTCTTTCCTCCTTTCTTAAAACAACTTGATCATTATAATGAGGTTATACAAACACAGTTCTTAAGGAAGTGGGCAGATGCTGGACATCAAGTTGGGGGTAGGGACACTGGTCCATAGACATCCTAATCTGCCAGTTATCTTTCAACCCACTCCTTGCTCATCTTTCTGTCTCCTATCCTTTTGCCTAGCAGAAGGGCAGCTCTTTGCTGGGGAACTACTAGCTGTATCAGTACAGACACACACTGTCTAGTATGAGAAATGAGTAGGATAGAATCAGCTCAAATCCACCCATGTAACTGGAAAAACAATTCCAGTTTGTTTGATAACATCTTTGTTTACAAAACAATTGTCATTAAACTTCTGATGACAAAACAGTTAAACTGATGGTGATTAATTTTTAAGATCCCTAAATTTGGTTTTCTTTTAAGATTTTCCTTTTATTTTCCAAAAGGAAAAAAACTTATGTTATTTATTTTAACTGTAAAATAATACACATGAAAATCCCAACGTTTAAGAAAAATATTAAAACAAAGTAAAAGTTATCTAAATTCTAGTATCCAGCGATAACAACTCTGACCAAATTGTTTTCCATACTAGAGTTCTCAAACTGTGCTTTCAGGACTCTGGTTCAATTAATACATTCTTTTTTAATGAAAAAGACTTAGTTACCAATTAAGTCTGAGAAATGCTAGGTTGAACAATGTTAAGCATTGTCTCTCTGATGCAGACATCCTCAGAACATTTAATATCTGATTATGCTGTGAGAACCACTAAGAAAAGTTTAGCATGCAGTAGCTCTCACACTTATGACACTGGAATTCCTTTTTAGAAAATAAAACCAAAAAATATAGAAAAGGTTGACCTTTTAGCACTTACTCATAGGCAATGGCATCCCACTCCAGTACTCTTGCCTGGGAAATCCCATGGATGGAAGAGCCTGGTGGGCTGCAGTCCATGGGGTTGCTAAGAGTCGGCATAACTGAGTGACTTCAGTTTCACTTTTCACTTTCATGCATTGGAGAAGGAAATAGCAACCCACTCCAGTGTTCTTGCCTGGAGAATCCCAGGGACAGGAGAGCCTGCTGGGCTGCCGTCTATGGGGTCACACAGAGTCGGATACGACTGAAGTGACTTAGCGGCAGCAGCAGCAGCAGCATATATTAATACACTTTATACAAACAAGATAACAAAACTCCAACCAGTCTTTATTGTGTTTTCATGTAAACTCAACAATATGTAATGAACATGTGCTTGTACATGAATAAAGATCTACATCCTTATTTTTAATGGCTATGTAATATTCCAAGGTATACGTGTATTATCCTCTACTCAGACAAATTCTCTGTTAGTGAGCACAGGAGTACAAATGCAGAATAAAGACATACACATTAAAGTTACAAAAATATCTACAGAAACTGTAATAAAACCAATAGGCAAAAGTGTAAGCATATCATTAAGGAAGAACACAGACACTTCATAGAAGGAAAAATACTAGATTGATATAAATGCAAAATTATAATCAACCTTATACCTATGCCATACAAATAAGAACATCAAATTACAATGCTTCATTGATTAGACTGGCAAAGGCTGAAAATACTAACAGAATTGAACGCTGTGAGGATTTGAGGAAATGAACATTTTTTCCATTAGTGAAGAAAGTAAATTGGTATCACCTTTCTTGGGGATAGGGTATCTATACTTATTAAAAATTTCAAATGAGCATATCCTTGGAACCAGCAGGTCCATTTTAGATTACTTTCTGGCTGAAAAACCACTACCATCTTCTATAAATTTTTCCCTACTGAGATCTTTCTGTGGGTTGCACACTGTGCTAAGATTTGTGAGCAAGACAAAACTCTGTTACTTTTCCTCATGAAACTTACGATATGCACAGGTTGAGCAAATCAAGTTCACAGAGACACCACTGGTTTTGTCACTAAAAACTTTTGAATACCCAGTAATATTAATACATTTGACTAAAATCTTGATTAGAACACTGAAATTAATCAAGTTTTTTCTAAACAGAATCTTTTCACTTTGAGTAGCAATGAAAAGAAAGTTTATATTCCCAGATGGTCCTGGCAGGGCTGGCATTTGGTACAACTGAAAATCCTTCTAGTGAGTATAGGCTAATGAAGGGCAGGCTTCAAGTCCTGGTTTTATTTTCTGAGACACTCTGGCTGTCTTTTCCTTCTTGGACTTAGTTACACTTTTATCTCCATCATGATTCCCTTCTTCTGTTGCTGAATGGTAGTTCTGGAGAGCTTTTCTCTCCAGAAAACTAAATTCTGGTATAGAGGAGGGGTCAGCTGGATAAATAAGATAAACCCTTACAGGTTTATCTGTAAGAAATAAACTTAACAGATAAAGTCCTTGAGGGAAGGGATTGTGTCATCCTCACTATCCTTTCCCCAGAACCCAGGGCTGAAAGCCCCGCCCAAAGGGAGGATTCAGTAAAGACTTGTTGACTCCAGTTGGGTGAACCCCATGAAAAGTGATGTTAATGAGCTTAGATCTTTGAAGCTGAGCTCTAGGTGGAAAGTATAACCCTAATATCCAGTCTACATCCATGCATTCCTTAAAAGTTATTTCCTAGATGTAAATATAAAATCACAGGATTAGGAGAGAATAGAAACTTCATGACCAAATGGAAATTTAGCTAAATGAGAATTATAAACAGTAAATATTTGGAAATGCCTCTCAAAATTAGATTGTGTCATTAAGATGGAGCATCAAGGAATGTGTGATTCTGCAGATATGAAAATATATCGAAAGGGTGAAGAAAGGCAGTGAGAGCAAATATGTGTTAAGTACCTTAAATAGTTAGTGGTTTTATGTACATATTGTACTTAGTCCTCCCTGTAATGCTGCAAGATTGTTGTTATTGTGCTTATTTTGTAGATGATGACAGAGTAGATCTAATAGTCTAGCTAATTTGCTAAAGACAACCCTGCACATATATGGAATAAATTTGAAATCAAATCTACGGTTTTTTGTTACCTGGAAAGACTTGCCTAATAGTGAAGACATCAAATCAAAGGAACAGCATCAGAAGAATTGGTCTGATAAACTAAGATGGTTGCCCTCAAACTTTTGAATCAGAATCACTAGATAGCTTGTCTATAGGCTTCGTCTTTGGAATTTCTGAGTCAGCAGGTCTGGCATGTGGCCAGAGTATCTGAATTCTAGGTGGTTCCTAGCTGCTGTTGCCAGGCCAAGAATCGTATTTTGAGAATTAAAGGAATTTGATTCCTATCATCTGTACTGATTTTAGAAAAGCTTTGAAAAATTTTTTCATAATATCCATTTGATCAAGATTTTTCCAACATTAGTCCAAAATTAACTGGTTTATTCAATAAACAATTCATTCAGCAAATTATTTACTCAATAAATAGAGAAATGCTGGAAACAGAACATGGATTTCCAGATTGAAATCTGCTCCCAACTAATACATGAGATTTATAGGAATTAAAGACAAGTTCTGATCATAGAGTCAGTATATATTTAACAAAGAGAAAAAGAAGTTCTGAGAAATTCTAAGGTTATCTCAGGATGTATTAGTATGGGTTTAATATTATTATCAGGGCTTCCCTTATGGCTCAGCGGTAAAGAATCCTCCTGCCAATGCAGGAGACATGTGTTTGATCTCTGGGTTGGGAAGATCCCCTGGAGAAGGAAATGGCAATCCCCTACAGTATTCTTGCCTTGAAAAATCCCATGGATGGAGGAACCTGGCAGGCTGAAGTCCATAGGGTTGCAAAGAGTTGGACGTGACTGAACAACTTCACTTTCACTTTCATCTTATGTGGCTCTTATTCTGGTAATAGACAAATGAGTCTTACTGGTCTGGACTGGTGTGGTTTCTGCAGGACCACCCAGGGCCTCTGTGTTATGCACCTCAATGCACCATTCTCAGCAGAGTCTGTGTGCTCTGTGTCCCCTAGCAATGGGCAGAGCAGAACCAGCAGAAATGCAGACCATCCTGGCAAACATGGCCGAATGCAGAGTTAATCCTGAATCTTACCACCTCCATCCACCACCACTCCCACCCCTCCCAACTTGTGACTCTTGCTTGATTTCTTATGTTTCCTTGTCTCATTGCCTAATTCCATTTTCCTGATTTTCTGGTCTTGAGTTTCCCTTAGAAGCAACACTTAAAAAACTTAAAAAATATATATATATTCAACGAATTATTGAGTATATTCAAGTATGTGTGTCTACATGTAGATGGAATTCATGCCAATATAGCTTCTTTGATTGGTGTTTGCCAGTTGTAAGTATCATGTCTATTTTTTTAAGGCCAAAGTGTTTACTTGGTCTGTATTTCATAAACTTTTTTTTTAAATAAGCTTATTTTCATAAGCTTCAGTGTCTAATGGCATTATTTCTAATAGACATGGAATGCCAAAGCTGTGATCCAGACTAAAATCCCAAACAAAAGTAGAAGATCTGTGAAATTCCTGATGTGATTTCATAATATTTTGTTTACTGGTTATATTTTAAGTAAATAAAATACAATACTATCTTAAAGCATACACATTAAATTCCAAGCAAGTGAAATGGAATGATGAAATCTGAGTCAGTGACCAAGAAATATTTATTTTAGGCCTGTTTGAAGTGCCCAAGGATGCACAGAAGACACAGAAGAATCATCTCTGTCCATAAGGATCTTTGTATCTAGGTGGAGAAACATGCAGAGAAAATAATTCAAGAATAGTGTAGGGAAATACAAATTCCTTTTGACTGTAAAACATTAGCACAGTGCTAACCAAACTCATGGTAGTTTCTGTTAGGAATGTGGAGCCCCAGTGGAACCAACAAACAAATAAAAATCAAAGAATAACCTTTCCGCTTTACAGACACATTTGACATTTTGCTGATTCTGAATAGTCCTGATTAAACTAAAGATACCATTGGTCATGCTGAGAAGGAGTAACTCTCAACCCAGGCCAAAGGCACGGTAGGGAAAACATTCTGTCTTGGTAGGAAAATAAGATGAAAGATGAAACAATAAAACACTTTCCAGGTTCAACAAAGATTTGCATAAACTGAAGAAGCGAGGGGAGAACAAGATAGAATTATGAAAAGATCAAACGAAAAAGAATTGTGAACCAGCTTGTCTCTGTGATTCACCTGGGAGTGAAATTGCTATCACATGAGACATTTCTGGAGGTTCTTGAACTCTAGTTAATCTTCTTCCAAAGCCTGTGTTCCCATATCTTTCATGTCCCGCGAACAGTCCCTGGAGGCATTGTTGGGAGGGTAAAAGGATGGGATTGCTCAAAGCTCTTCTAGGAGACAGAAGACATTAAGGAAGGAGAGGCAGAACAGGGAGATTCAAACTCCAAAACTCAAAACCTCTGCAGGTCTAGAAGACAAGAGGGAGCCGCTGGGGAGAAGAGTACCAGAGTTCTAAAGCTCCCCCACCGATCAGCTGCCACCCTCTGTTGTCACAGTGAGATGTGGACATGCCTGGTCTCCCACGGTTTCCAGAGGAGCCAGCAATCCAGCTGTTCATGTGAAAACATCTCTCACATGTGAAACATTGGTATTTAATTCAACTTGGTTTCAAACAAATACTGTGTCGGCTAACTAAAAGATATTTCTAGTTAATAATTGACCTGTGGGTCAACAGGTTGCAAAATCTGAGATGGTGTGTCAGGTTGGGTGGTCTTTCTGACGTGAAGGTTTCTGTCTTACTTTTACTCAGGAAACCCTTTAGGGAGAAAAGTGTCATATTCCTTTATGTTAGTGACTTACAGAACGTGAGTGAAGCTTTTGAGAGAGAGAATGGTAATGAGTTAAAGCCTTGGAAATTGTATGGGTCTCAATCACAGGAGCCAGAAATAACCATTGACTCCAGGGTAATCCCCTTGCAGTCTGTCCACATAGAGTGTCAGCGTTGGTAGGCAGAAGTGGGCTTAGTGGTCCTTATAATGCAGTTACAAGAAGTGGAGGACAAGGCAGAAAGTAAGTGCTTGAG
Organism: Bos indicus x Bos taurus; assembly: GCF_003369695.1. Lineage (NCBI taxonomy): Eukaryota > Metazoa > Chordata > Mammalia > Artiodactyla > Bovidae > Bos > Bos indicus x Bos taurus. The sequence continues at coordinate 14,656,759 of NC_040084.1, read as the reverse complement.
GAATACTCAAATGTTGCCTAAGACATTTAATGTAGATTGAGCTATTTGTAATATTATATTATTTTTGACCCCAAAAAGTCAATGTACTTTTGTGACTGGCTCAAAGTCATTTCCTTTCTCAGATATTAACCCAGATAAGCATGGTTGGCCCTGAGCTCCAGAAGATATTCTGAGGGGAATTAACATGATAAATAAAGTGTGGGCAAAAGAATCTAGGTTTGAAAACTGGCACTGCCATTTTCTACCTGCTTTGCCTCATCTGTGCAATAGGGCTAAAAGTAGAACCTTCTGTACAGTCAGCAAAAACAAGACCAGGAGCTGACTGTGGCTCAGATCATTAACTCCTTTTTGCCAAATTCAGACTTAGATTGAAGAAAAGTGGAGAAAACCACTAGGCCATTCAGGTGTGACCTAAATCAAATCCCTTATGATTATACAGTGGAAGTGAAAAATAGATTTAAGGGACTAGATCTGATAGACAGCATGCCTGATGAACTATGGACAGAGGTTCATGACATTGTACGGGAGACAGGGATCAAGACCATCCCCAAGAAAAAGAAATGCAAAAAAGCAAAATGGTTGTCTGAGGAGGTCTTACAAATATCTGAAAAGAAAAGAAGCGAAAAGCAAAGGAGAAAAGGAAAGATAAACCCATCTGAATGAAGAGTTCCAAAGAATAGCAAGGAGAGATAAGAAAGCCTTCCTCAGTGATCAGTTCAAAGAAATAGAGGAAAACGATAGAATGGGAAAGACTAGAGCTCTCTTCAAGAAAATTAGAGATACCAAGGGAACATTTCATGCAAAATGGGAACAATAAAGGACAGAAATGGAATGGACCTAACAGAAGCAGAAGATATTAAGAAGAGGTGACAAGAATACACAGAAGAACTATACAAAAAAGGTCTTCACGACCCAGATAATCATAATGGTGTGATCACTCACCTAGAGCCAGACATCCTGGAATGCGAAGTCAAGAGGGCCTTAGGAAGCATCACTACAAACAAAGCTAGTGGAGCTGATGGAATACCAGTTGAGCTATTTCAAATTCTAAAAGATGATGCTGTGTAAGTGCTGCACTCAATATGTCAGCAAGTTGGAAAACTCAACAGTGGCCACAGGACTGGAAAAGGTCAGTTTTCATTCCAATCCCAAAGAAAGGCAATGCCAAAGAATGCTCAAACTACAGCACATTTGCACTCATCTCACATGCTAGTAAAGTAATACTCAAAGTTCTCCAAGTCAGGCTTCAACAGTACGTGAACCATGAACTTCCTGATGTTCAAGCTGGTTTTAGAAAAGGCAGAGGAACCAGAGATCAAATTGCCAACATCCGCTGGATCATCAAAAAAGCAAGAGAGTTCCAGAAACACATCTATTTCTGCTTTATTGACTATGCCAAAGCCTTTGATTGTGTGGATCACAATAAACCGTGGAAAATTCTGAAAGAGATGGGAATAGCAGAGCACCTGACCTGCCTCTTGGGAAACCTGTATGCAGATCAGGAAGCAACAGTTAGAACTGGACATAGAAAAACAGACTGGTTCCAGATAGGAAAAGGAGTATGTCAAGGCTGTATATTGTTACCCTGCTTGTTTAGCTTATATGCACAGTACATCATGAGAAACGCTGGGCTGGATGAAGCATCAGTTGGAATCAAGATTGCCAGGAGAAATATCAATAACCTCAGATATGCAGATGACACCACCCTATGGCAGAAAGTGAAGAAATAAAGAGCCTCTTAATGAAAGTGAAAGAGGAGAGTGAAAAAGTTGGCTAAAGCTCAACACTCAGAAAACTAAGATCATGGCATCTGGTCCTATCACTTCATAGTAAACAGATGGGAAACAGTGGAAACAGTGGCTGACTTTATTTTTCTGGGCTCCAAAATCACTGCAGATGGTGACTGCAGCCATGAAATTAAAAGACGCTTACTCCTTGGTAGAAAAGTTATGACCAACCTAGATAGCATATTAAAAAGCAGAGATATTACTTTGTCAACAAAGGTCTGTTTACTCAAGACTACGGTTTTTCCAGTAGTCATGTATGGATGTAGGAGTTGGACTATAAAGAAAGCTGAGGGCCGAAGAATTGATGCTTTTGAACTGTGGCATTGGAGAAGACTCTTGAGAGTCCCTTGGACTGCAAGGAGATCCAACCAGTCCATCCTAAAGGAACTCAGTCTTCTGTGTTAATTGGAACGATTGATGTTGAAGGTGAAACTCTAATACTTCGGCTGCCTGATGGGAAGAGCTGACTCATTTGAAAAGACCCTAATGCTGGGAAAGGTTGAGGGCAGCAGGAGAAGGGGATGACAGAGCATGAGATGGTTGGATGGCATCACCAACTCAATGATCAGGAGTTTGGGTAAACTCCAGGAGTTGGTGATGGACAGGGAGGCCTGGCATGTTGCAGTCCTTGGGGTCGCAAAGAGTCGGACACGACTGAGTGACTGAACTGAACCTGCTATTGGCATTGTAAGTATAAAAGGAGTTATTGAACGTGACACTTAAAAATGGTGCTGGGCTCTTAGTAAGGGAGAGCTATGAATTCCATGTTCTCTTTCTCCACTTCTCTTGACATGTTTGTTAAGTTGTTAAGTCGCTCTTTCTGTTGTGTCTGACTCTTTGCGACCCCGTGGACTGTAGCCCATCAGGCTCCTCTGTCCATGGGATTCTCCAGGCAAGAATACTGGAGAGGGTTGCCATTTCCTTCTCCAGGGGATCTTCCCAACCCAGGGATCGAACCTAGGTCTCCCGTATTGCAGGCAGACGCTTTAAACTCTGAGCCACCAGTGAAGCCTCTCTTGATATGTTTGCTTATGTTCAAATTGCTGTAGAATTGTACTCATTTCACATGCTAGCAAAATTATGCTCAAAATCCTTCAAGTTAGGCTTTAGTAGTATGTGAACCAAGAAATTCCAGATGTACAAGCTGGATTTAGAAAAGGCAGAGGAACCAGAGTTTGAATTGCCAATATCCATTGGATCAGAGAAAAAGAAAGGGAATTCCAAAAAAAATCTGCTTCTGCTTCATTGACTATGCTAAAGCCTTTTAATGTGTGGATCACAACAAACTGTGGAAAATTCTTAAAAAGTTGGGAATACCAGACCATCTTACCTACTGCCTGAGAAACCTGTATGCAGGACAAGAAGCAACAGTTAGAAGCTAACACGGAACAACAGACTAGTTCAAAATTGGGAAAGGAGTGCATCAAGACTGTAAATTGTCTCGCTGTTTATTTAGCTTATATGCAGAGTACATGATGCAAAATGCCAGGCTGGATGACTTACAAGCTGGAATAAAGATTGCCAGGAGAAATATTAACAATCTCAGATATGCAGATGATACCATTTTAACGGCAGAAAGTGAAGAGGAACCAAAGAGCCTCTTGAAGGTGAAAGAGCAGAGTGAAAAATCTGGCTTAAAACTCAACTTTTAAAAAACTAAAATCATGGAATCCAGTCCCATCTCTTCATGGCAAATAGATGGGGAAAAAGTGGGAACAGTGACAGACTTTATTTTCTTGGGCTCCAAAATCACTGCAGATGGTGACTGCAGCCATGAAATTAAAAGACACTTGCTCCTTGGAAGAAAAGCTATGACTAACCTAGACAGCATATTAAAAAGCAGAGACATCACTTTGCCAACAAAGGTTTGTTTAGTTGAAGCTATGGTTTTTTCAATAATCATGTATGGATGTGAGAGTAAAGAAGGCTGAGCCCCAAAGAATTGATGCTTTTGAACTGTGGTGTTGGAGAAGACTCTTGAGAGTTCCTTGGACAGCAAGGCTATCAAACCAGTCAATCTTAAAGGACATCCACCCTGGATATTCATTGTAAGGACTGATGCTGAAGCTCCAATTCTTTAGTCACCTAATGCAAAGAGCCACCTCATTGGAAAAGACTCTGATCCTGGAAAAGGTTGAGGGCAACAGGAGAAGGGGGTGACAGAGGATGAGATAGTTGAATGGCCTCATTGATTCAGTGGACATGAGTTTGAGCAAACTCAGGGAGATAGTGAAAGACAGGGAAGCCTGGCATGTTGCATTTCATGGGGTCACAAGGAGTTGGATATGAGAGCGACTGAACAACAGAAATCTTCACTTGAGATCCTTGCTCAGTATAGCTTTCGCTTGCCAGCACGTCAATGTGACCTATTCATCTCCTAATCCAATTTTTTTCTCATCAACAATCTTAATTGTCACATGAAATGCGGTTGGATAAATTATAACTGAGACCAGTTTACTAGGTGACTTTTCTCTGTGGCATTTGCATTTTAAATAAAACACTTGAGGAAGCAATCTTTTGTTTCCCAAATCTTCCCGATGGCAAGAAACACCAAGGCTGTCCAGCCTCCTAATCCCATCCTTGGACATTCAGGTTTAGATGTTACAGAATGGGCTCTGAGAACCTGTATTTTACATAAACACCTGAGGAATTATTATTTTGGGGCAAGTTAAAAAAAACTACTTTAAGCTAAACAATGCAATTTCTGATGATGACATGCTATCCTCTATAATTGGTGTCTTTTTTCCTTCTTTCTTGTGGGATAGTTTGTTCTAATGGCCCTGAAATCACAAACATGGACAAGTGTGTTGTCCATCCACACAGATAATCTGAGATCTTAATTTTGAAAGTAAACTGTGAAATTTCAAAAATTTTAAGTTACTCTGTCATAAAGTCTACAAGAGAAGGATCTTGCTTGTGATCATTGCTAATCAAAGTACTCTTGAGATGTGTTTGCATATTTGGTCTTTTCAGTCATGTCCAACTGTTTGAGACCATATGGACTGTAAGCCCATCAGGCTCCTCTGTCCTGCAAGAATTCTTCAGGCAAGAATACTGTAGTGGGTTGCCATGCCCTCCTCCAGGGGATCTTCCCGACCCAGGGATCAAACCCATGTCTCTTGTGTCTCCCACATTGGCAGGCAGGTTCTTTACCACTAGTGCTGCCTGGGAAGCCCCAGTTTTTAGATAAGTAGCATTCAAAGTGAGGAGGTACAGTAACACTTGCTTCATCTGGAAACTTGTTAGATATGTAGCTTCCTCAGGCTTCACCTTGGACCTCTGAAGTCAGAATCTGCATTTTAAAGTATCTTTGGGTGACTCACATGTATAGTAAAGTTTGAGGAGCATAGCCTTGGAGCATGCAAAAACCTTGCTGACACATTTAATTTACTCAATATAATGTGATTATATATTCATATATCCATTCTTGGTTTTTTTCCCATATAGATTATTACAGAATATTGAGTAGGGTTGCCTTGTGCTATATGTCGACTTAAGAAATAGTCAAAACCTGAAAGTATAAGCTTTGTTTTATTTGGTAGGAATTCTTAGGACTTCAAGGCCAGGAGGCAGCATCTCAAGTAGCCATGAGAAACTGCTCCAAGTAGGTAAGGGAAAGAGTTGCATTATATACAAGTTTGCAGCAAGGGGCAGGTAATCTGAATATCAAAAGATTATTATTAAACAAAGAAAATCAGATCTCTCAAATTAAGGAATTTAGCGCTCTTCTATGTATGGGAAGATGCAAGTGTCTGGGTGCACTGAAATAATTTCTTTCATGTGCATCTCAGCTATCTGGGGCCAGCATCCTACTTCTTGATTATTCACATCCTTAAGTTCTTGTTTATTGTAGAGAATGATGTCAGCTGGCAGCTGCTGGATTGCAAGTATTGTTCTCCCTCTTGAGGGCCCTCTGGGCTTAGCAATTCACATTTGGAAGACCGAATCACTGAAGGCTGTTACATCCTTGTTTATTGATATGGCAGGAGATATTTCACTTCACATATACAGTAGACATTATCATTTTGGATGAAAAAAAAGTTCTATTATATATTATCTGTAACGAATCTCTCCTGTATTTTAAAACATCTTCCATGTGTGTGATACTTTAAACTGTGCATTTTAATAAAAAAAAAATAACCATGTAGATAATCACTATGAAAGCTAGCTTAGCAAAAGTTCTAAGCATGGCTTCCAAATGGGGCAACTTATGGAAAAGCAGAGCAGCATGATCTATTTTGATGTATCTGGGGTTTCCTCGCAGACTCTGTTCTAGCCACCTCTCTAACTTTTTAATGAAAAGTTATAGAAGGAAAAATGAAATATAATTCAGATAAGTGACATTTATTTACTAGATAGTATGCATTTTTTCATGTTTAGTAGGAAGAGCTGTTTACAGTTTTAAAAAAATCAAGCTGACTTAGACACATGGGATAGAAATTCATATTGTCTTTATGAAAGTGAAGAAAGTGAAAGATGCTCAGTGGTGTCCAACTCTTTGCAACCTCATGGACTGTACAGTCCATGGAATTCTCCAGGCCAGAATACTGGGATGGGTAGCCTTTCCCCTCTCTAGGGCATCTTCCCAACCCACTGGCATTGCAGGTGGATTCTTTATCAGCTGAGCCACAAGGGAAGTCCATTGTCTCTATGGCTTCTTAATTTTTACCTTTTATTCACCTACTTCCAGCCCCCAACCCTCTCCTGTAGGGTATGTCCCACATACAGTAATTTGTTATTTAATATTAGTTGAAATTGAAATGAGTTTCACTCAGAGAGTCTCCCTTTAATCTCTTGGTCCCAGATCAGTCTTTTCAGTCTAAATACACATACCATACTAGTGGTCCACACCATTTTTAAATGCGAAAGAGTGAGTCAGCTCGCTGTGGACACTCATTGAACACTCACTAAAGATTATGCTGTTTTTACAGAGAACATTTCTTTGAGGAGAAACATGAACACGACAACATGTTTACATGAATTTTTAGTCTATTTGTAGTTTGTTTGACATGCGTTAGCCTCTAAGTGACTCAAATGAAACACGTTCTTTCACTTAGGAAGAAGCAGCTACTGAGTCAGTGTCCAGAGAACACACCAGAAGGGTAATAAGTTTCTTTGAGTCATCTACACATTCAATGGAAAATATACTGGGAGAGAGGGTGTCTGGGTGTAATTTTAAGTATCAGGAACCTCACAGTTTAAGTAAGGGCAACCACAAATCACTGGTGCTGCTGTCATACTTTCAAAAACCATGACTTCTCTTTCTACCCACATTTCTAAGTCAGATCTATATGAAGAATTGGCTTGTTTAAAATTAAGGTTTTAGCTAATACAACCAACAACCTACAAATAGAATTGTTATTGCTTCTTAGAGTCAAATGGACTGGGTATGTCCTTATCATCAGAATATTGTTAGCATGACTCTATTATAAAGTTCAAGGTATGGTGAGGTGCAAAGCATACAGTCAACACAAATCGGGATGCTACATAGATGACATCATGTGTATAAATATAGCTATTGTCTCATTTTATGATAGCCATAAAATTTTTCATGGTTTTTCACTGACATGTGTGTCTATATTTTTTTTAAAAATGCTACTTTTAGAAATTTAAACAGTTTTGAAATTATAAACATGTGGAGGAAGGATTTTCTTGAAAATGTTTTAATTTCATGGTATTATACTTTCAGAATACCTTACTTTTAAAAATCAAATTACCTATGTATTTCAACACAGAGCAGACTTCAGTTCACTACATGGTAAAATGCCAAGACCACTGTTTTTACAATGATCCTGGACACTTAGTTTCTAAGTAAATAGGAAAGTATTGAAGACAAACATATTTTATATGAGAAATACGATAAAAATCATTTTCATATATTTCTAGATAGGAAGACAATGTGATGCATAATCATACTATCATGAATTTTTAACCCTAACTTTTCCTTTTTGTTTTTTTGCCACACTGCTTGACATGCGAGACTTTATTTCCCCAATCAGGGATGGAACCCACACCTCTGCAGTGGAAATGCAGTCTTAACCACTGGACTTTCCAGGGAAGTCCCTTGATCTTAATTTTTTTAATGAAAAAAGGCTGCATGTGGTGATGTAAGGTTGAGAATGCCTTATGAACTCATTGGATCTATTGTTTCTTCAAAGAAGCCTATCTGTGCTAATAAGTAGCCACTAGATGTGGGGAACTCTTGGGCACTCTAAGTGTGACTGTACTGCGTGAGTGCTCAGTGGCTCGGTTGTGTCTAACTCTTTGCGACCCCATGGACTGTAGCCCGCCAGGCACCTCTGCCAATGACGATTTTCCAGGCAGGAATACTGGAATGGGTTGCTATGCCCTCCTGCAGGGAATCTTCCCAACCCAGGGATCAAACCCAGGTCTCCTGCATTGCAGGCTGATTCTTTACCATCTGAGCCACCAGGGAAGTTCAAGAATACTGGAGTGGGTAGCCTATCCCTTCTCCAGGGGAATCTTCCTGACTCAGGAATTGAACCAGGGTCTCCTTTACTGCAGGCAGATTTTTTTACCAGCTGAGCTACCAGGGAATCCCCAAAGTGTGACTACCAAGACTAAAACAATAAATTTAAATTTCATTTAATGTTAATTAAAATTAAGGTTTAAATCGTCATGTGTGACTAGTGGCTCTAATCTTGGTAAGTGCAACTCTACAATAAAAAAGGAAGAGAACTTTAGTTCCCAGGAAACTATCTCTGGCTTTTCTTGTGGCTGGAATTATGTTAGTAGACTGATATATCCCAAAAGCTGGAGTTGGGCTTGTGCATTTTTCTGGACTGAACAGCTAATTTAGATCTAGTTTTAAGCACAGTTTGTGAAGAGGAATGGTATCCCTACTCATTCAAGTACTTTACTATGCATGTTAAATCACTTCAGTCATGTCCTACTCTGTGCAACCTCAAGGACTGTAGTTCACCAGGCTCCTCTGTCTATGGGATTCTCCAGGCAAGAATACTAGAGTGGGTTGCCATGCCCTTCTCCAGGGGATCTTGCTGACTCAGGGATCAAATCTGCATCTCTTACATCTCTTGCATTGGCAGATGGGTTCTTTACCACTAGTGCCTCCTGGGAGAAGGATGGCTAATGCTACTACATGTACAGTTAGTTCAGTTGCTCAGTCATGTCTGACTCTTTGTTACCCCATGGACTGCAGCATGCCAGGCTTCCCTGTCCATCACCAACTCCTGGAGATTGCTCAAATTCATGTCCATCGAGTCGGTGAAATTCTCTCATCTTTCAAGAAGTTAACCTAGAATTTTGCATGTGTGAGAAAACTTTAGTGTGAGCTTCTCAATCTTTTTGGTTCCATTCCACCCACCACTTCTCTCAAGTATAATAACATACACACCCCCGTCCCACCCCAAGTTACTAATCTGGGTGAAGGAAGGGATGGGCCAGGATTGTAACCTAATCCAAAACCTTTTAACCAGGTTGTAGAGAATGAAAGGCAATGCAAATGTGATTTCCACTCAGGCTGACAACAACTGGGAGATAATAGCCACAAGCACACACTGCAAAGTTTACCAGCTTCAGTCTTCTGGTACAAGTCAGAGAAGTTACGGAGGCCTGAAGAACCAGCCAAGCTGTTGGATAAAATGTATCTACCAGTGCTGGAGAAAAGAAATATTCAATGTTCTAATTTAGGTGAAAACATTTGAGGTTAAGGAGTTGGAGTTGATCAAACAAGGTGTGGAATAATCAGATTTTACTGATGCAATTGAGCTTTTGAAGAGCCATTTCAACATCTTAAGTCATAAATGTATCCAGAGGATGTTTTGCTTGACTCAGATCACAGGTATATGGGAAGAGAACTCTGGTCTACACTCTGAGTCAATTGCTAGGCCAGTGGTTTTTAACTTGAGAAAACGTTTCTTGCCTCTCTAATTTGCTGAGAGAAAGCCCTGACTATTGTTGCTGGGGTGAGCCTAGCAAACAGCAACTGAGAGCCAATGTAAAGCAGGAAAGTCTCCTACCTCCTTTCCCCAATTTTGCCCCCAAAAGAGACATTGCCCAAACAAGTCTTCAAATATGAGCTTTTTAAGTGCATGTGGAAGAATGCTCAGTTGTTCAGTCATGTTTGACTCTTCGCGACTCCATGGACTTAGCCTGCTAGGCTCCTCTGCCCATGGAATTCTCCAGGCAAGAATACCGGAGCAGGTTGCCATTTTCTTCTTCAGGGGATCTTCCCAATCCAGGGATTGAACCCATGTCTCATGCATCTCCTGCATTGGTAGTCTGGTTCTTTACCATTGAGCTACCTGGGAAGCCATTTTAAAGTACTCATAATAATCTACGATTTCAAGCCTTTAAAGGTCATTCTGGGAGAGAGGTTTAAGATGAGAGAGTTCTTTTTCCTTTTGAAAAAAGAAACCTCTAGTTTTCCAAACATTTCATAAACCTCTGGAACTCTTTGGAATGAGCCAGACGTGGAAAAAGTAACTGGAACTTCTTGGGAAAAATTAGTGGTAGCAGTTGAAAAGAGCATTTATCAGTACTCCCGACAGCAAGGAAGTCTGGACACTGCTGAACAGGCAGAGTGGGTTCAGCTGGGGCATTGCTCATTAGGTAGCCTGGTTGAGAAGTGCCAGGGCTGGTTTAGTTTCCTAGAATTACCACAGCTAAGTACCACAGGCGAGAGGGCTTAAAACAATCGACTTTTATTCTTTCACAGTTCTTGAGGCTGGAAGTCTAAAATCAAGGTGTTGGTGGGGCCAAGTTCTTACTGAAGGCTCTAGGGGAGACTTTCTCTCATGTTTTCTTTTAGCTTGTAGATATGCACGTGCCAAGCACTACCTCTGTCCTCTCCTGGTGTTCTCTTTTCTATGTGGTGATGTCTGTCCTCTTCAGCATGTAATCAGTCTAACTCAGAAGTGCTCTCACACACAGTGACATCATGTGAGTCTGGACACAGGCATCTGTATCTCCTTGAATACTGGAATTCCCTGATGGTTTTAATTATCCCTTATTCTTAGGACTGAAAGCCTATGGGTTTTCAAAGAATTCCACTGACATTGTAGAACTATCAACATATAAGGTGACTTAAATCTATTAACAGCTGTGTAGATTTCCTGGTGGCTCAAATATAAAGGATCTGCCTGCAATATGGGAGACCCGGGTTCAATCCCTGAGTCAGGAAGGTCCCCTGGAGAATGGAATGGCTACCCAGTCCAGTGTTCTTGCCTGGAGAATTCCATGGACAGAGGGACCTGGCGGGCTATACTCCATAGGGTCACAGAGAGTCAGACACGACTGAGCGACTAACACTCACTTTCACAGATCTGATAGATACAAAGTACATTCCACCTTTTCTTTTGGAGAACCAATAAAATTCTACACAAGCCAAGATGGAATGTAAGCTGTCATTTCCTCCATCTTCAATACCTTTGAACTGGAAAAGGGGATCAGTCCCATCTGAATGAGACTTCACATTTATATATGAGAAGTTGCTTTATCAGATGTCACTCTTAAAGGTAAAAACAGATATATGTTTTATCCAGTCTTCTCATCAGCTTTTCCTTGGCTCTCCTGCCCCTCTCCCATCATCAGCATTGTTTTCAGTCCTTGAGAGAGGCCTTTGTTCAATCCACAATTGAATTTATGGGCCATGTTTATCTGGAGCTTCTGTACACGATCATAATTCTAGGGGAAATCTTAAGATATTCAAGTGTTGTTTGGTTTAAATATTTATAGTGAGCCATATAGACAGCAGATTTGAATGAGGAATCACATGTTAAATTTTAAACATCAGGTGAATAACACCAAATAACTGGAAATGTTTGTTTCTTGTGCCTATAATCCCTGAATCAAATTTGAGTGTTAATATATTAACAGATCGCTGTGCAATGTTCTTAAAGTAGGCAGGAAATAAAGTAGCTATTTTTTTTTTAAAGATAAAAGCTATTGAAAAATATATGCTACCATTTTGAGTTTCCTTCTAAGAACTTAGCAAAATCAAAATAGCATTAGCTGATTATTTTAAAATTTTAAAGCAATATTAACCTTTATTGCATGAGAACTTTATTAGAACCTGCATCATTAAATGCAAATTGTTTCAAAAAGAATCCAGCTTATTTTCCTGCCTGTTCTTCAAGCTAACTTGGGCCTATGTTCAAGTGTAAACATAATCCAGTTCCCAGGTCAAGAAGGGCATGGCATGGCAGGTCTTCACTTTGGCAAGAACTGAGTTTAATTGTGTTGGCAATGGCTTGGACTAAGCCAGGCCTCCTTGGTTGGGGCTGTAGTTAATTCTGGTTCTCTTCCCAGGGAGTTTGCTTCTGTTCTCTGCGCCTCCAGTGCTGGTTGTCAGGGCCCTGTGGTGAGTGTATCCACCTCTCAGGACTGAGACATCACCAACTTCCCCATTGCTCTGGCCGGTGCTTTGCTCCACTTCCATTCCTCATTGCCGTGCAAACCACGCTGCTCATGTTGCTGTTGTTTAGTTGTTAAGTCATGTCCAACTCTTTGTGACCTCATGGACTGTAGCCTGCCACGCTCCTCTGTCCATGAGATTATTCCAGAAAGAATACTGGAGTGGGTTGCCATTTCCTTCTCCAGGCTGGACAAGCTAGGAAGCCTTAAATTCCCATGAAATATAAAGAAATGCTGCATCATATGAGGCATAGAAGATAGAGAAACCTATAAATAGACAAGTCTCCTATAATGCTATTGTTCTTAAGTTATGCAGACTAGAAGGCAGAGCTGCTGCCCTGCACAGTCCCTAGGGGCTTATCTTTATAACATGGTTCATATGAGTATTGTTCATATGAATTGTACCTTCTAGAGTTGTGCAGTGAAAACCTGTGCAGTCATAGCTGTGCTCTAATACAAGAAATATGGAGATAGAAATGAAGGTGACTTTCTGAAATATAAGAGAATTTATCTTCTCTATTTTGTCAACATCTGAATCATAGTCCAGGTTGTAGAATTGATTTATTCCTTATTTCCTTCACCTGGTATCATTCATTTCATCGAGTTGATTTTGTTTTCCTCTGAATCTCTTTGTTTTGTGGCTAATCCTAAAATATCTGTTGCCTGGGGAATCACATTTTAAATAATAAAGACACAATAATCTGCTTTCCTTAGGGGGCCTCAAGCTCTCTTTTGGAACTATCTCTAAAATCTGCGACATTTATTGAAACAGCTGGTTATATAAGTGGGATGCCGTCTTCAGCAGGAAATGTGGACGCAGCCTCTACACATGTACACACCTGCAGAGGGGAGCGAACAGTCCTGAAACCCAACATAGTAAACCTGCAGTTTCCATTTGCATTCTTTCTGCCACAGAAACTGAAAACACTGAGGAAGGGCACTTATTCCAGGCAACTGCCCTGGTGTAAGGAGGGCATAGCTCCTATAACCTTAACTCCCCTTAAGTTCCTTTCTTGTCATGCCATCTTATGAATTTCTATCTCAGTATAATCTCTCTTTTTTTTTTTTTTTTTGGTAGAGGGGTCTGGTTTTTGTGGAAGCTAGCTAAAAAATGCAGTGTTGTATCTGTGTAGTTTCACCTCCCTACTCAAAGATCTGGAATTCTTCTTATGTACCAGAAGAACAAAGTTTAAGTTATTTAGAGGGATTCAATAGACTGGCCAGTGAAAATGCAAGTTGTCAAAATAAGAAAACAGGACTGGAACTGTATCCACCAAGATGGGCATTCCAAGTTTTGCTGAAAATCAGTTGGATAAAAGGCAAGAGTAACTAAGAAGATGTGGCTTAAAACTTGAGTGGAAAATATTGTCTTGTGGGACACGTTACCTTATAAAACCTTGTATCAAGCTTTGGAGCCTGATGGCCTGTGCGGCACCTGCCAGATGGGTGCTCACCTCTTGCTGTTTTCCATCTTGCCGAACCAACGACACTCAGCCCTACCTTCAGAGGCAGACCCGAGCTGCATCAGATTCGGACTATTGACTCAACTGTGTCCAGTTGAGGCTTGGCCAGTGTCTAGTGAGGCAACTTGGCCTGAAACCCTATTCAGCTGGAGGAGTGGCTAGCTAATTAAGGTCATAGAATAAGAAATGAACAATGAGTGTGGATGAGAGCTGAGCTCACGTGCAGACATAAGGACTGCTGGGCCCCTGGGGGTGGCGGTTCCAGCTGGACCATGGGTATCCTCAGTTGGAGTAAACTGGGGTAACCTCTGTCTGTCACAGCAACCCAGCTTTCACATGTGACCTCACCTGTCAGCAGTCATGGATCTCAAATCTGATCACGGACACCGGTTTCATCACCTTCAGTTAGGAAAGACCTCAGTACCTGTCTTGTGCAAGCCAAATTAGCCAAAGCCAATGGCTAATCAGCCAAAGCCAATGGAAAGTGAAGAATGACTGTGGAAAAAGCAAAGATCAGGTTGCATGAACCTTGGCTGTCAAGTGTCTTTCTCTCTACATGCTTCTTCCTTTTGGGAGAGTTCTGCCCTTTCTCCAAATTGAAACAAGGCCCTAATGAGAACCGATGACAGTCAGTTAAGGCAAAAATGAATGACTGACGTTGCTTCCAAACCACGACCCAGATTCTAGGCACACCAACACTTTTAAATCTTGAACAATTACGTGAACATGCTTATTTTAAAGTTGAACAGACAGGCTGATGGCAGAAAATCCTGAGACATTAAGCAAGGGAGCCCCTGAAATTTGTAAGTACATCCATTTGAGGACTATGAGGGTGTGCCTGCATGCAGGTTTGGCAGCTATGGCTCTGTGGCTAGGTGAAAGTATTCAGACTAACCATGAACGGGAAGAGTTGATAATTTAGGGCAGAGCACAGTGCATTCAATTCAGCACACAGCGAGTAAGATAGTAGGATATAACGCCAACTGTGCCCATATGCTTTCTGGATCTAGTATACTAGTAAACTGGAAAAGTTATCGCCTCTGTTTGTGTAAGCATGCCATTGATATTCCTCATCCCCAAATACATTCCAACTGTTTATTTTGCATGCTTCCTGGAAAACAAAATCTCAGACTGCCAGGAAGATTTTGCTACTTTATGACAGGACTGCCAGCATTTCATTAGAACCATATTTAGTTGCATACCTTCGGAAGAAATTTATATACAAAGAAAAGTACCCTGAATGAATTCTTTATATGTTGATGCATTTTAACAAATAACAATTAACTTGAAAGAGGATCAAAATTCTCTGAAGGTAACATTATTTCATGACTCAATACTTACCTATATAAGAAACTAAAAACAACTTATTGCAAAAAAATAAGGTTGACTGAATATTTGGTTTCTATGCTGCCACATAGACATAATTTAAAAGTTTTAAGAGGAAAACTCTCAAAGACAGCATGAAATCAGATTCTTCATGCTGTTACAGGGGCCAGACACTGGTGGTAAGAAGCTTGGTATTAGCAAGATCATTGTGCATACATCAAGTTTGTTGTTTAACAGTATCAACAGTTTGCATTTTTAAGTGGGTTTTGTGACTATTTGTTAGTCCCTGAAAGTGTTAATCTGCTCCATTGTGTCCATCTTTGCGACTTCATGGACTGTAGCCTGCGAGGCTCCTCTGTCAGTGAATTCTCCAGGCAAGAAACTGGAGTGGGTTCCCATTTCTTCCTCCAGGGGATCTTCCCAACCAGGGATAAAACCCAGGTCTCCTACATTGCAGGCAGATTGTGTACCATCCTGAGCCACTGGGGAAACTCCTAGTTAGTCCCTGGGAACCCCCCAAATGAAGTGTTACAGAACCAAAAATCAGGGAACTCTTATTTAGGATCAATTGGTGGAAGAAATTCACCAAACCATTTGGCTTGAAAATAGTACACAGTCTTGGTAATAGGTTGATGAGGAATGTTATCACAGCACATGCAGGAGCAAGTCCTGAGTGTGGCTCAGTGGAGCAATGTCAACATGCTCAATGCATTTCCTTATGAAATAAAGAAAAAACTAATTGGAGTTTAGTTAAACTATATTTAACTATTAGAACATTCAAGGCTCCCTAATCTTGACTAAATGCCAGAATGATTAACAGAGAACCAAGCTTATTTTTGTCAAGTTGCTATAGTCAGTAAAAGTCAGGGAAAAAAAAATACTGATGAACTTGATCAGCTGCTGATGACATTTACAAAGATTTAATTGAATTCAGATTCTTCAGTGTACATAGAGTTTTAAAAGTTCTTTAATGAGTATGTAATTTATGAAAATTAAACATGCTTCATGCAACTTTATTTAGAAGATAGACGTCCACAAATCCCTTTCCAAGGGCAATCTATGTAAATATTGCTTTGTGCCAGCTTAAACTTTTAAATAGTTCAAAATTGTGACATCTAAATGAATATTTACAACTACTGAGGATACGGATACAACAAAATGAAAACCAGGTTCTTTTTTAAATAATTTTAGATATTTTTGTAAGAGACACATAGATCGTAAAACTCATCAAGTCATTAGCATGTGCATAAATAACCACTGTCAACTGGGGACATTTATAATTAATTTATGTTTTGGGATTTCTTTTTCAGAACTGAATCTAGCTGTGTCTTTCTGAAATCTTTTATGCCACATTTTGATGTGTGAAAAGCTAAACATAAATGCCCAGTGTTAGATTTCCCCCTGACAATCATTTGAGATAATCTGCACAGGCAACACTCTTTGTGCATCATGGTTGTCCTGTCCTTGAATCTCTACCCTCTTTCTACCTGGAGGCCCTTGGATTTTCTTTTACAATTTCCCTCCTTGCTCCTCCTCTTCTTTCTTCCCATTTCTCTCCTCCTAGTTACACTTCTCTCCGTCTTCTCATTTTCCTCCTCTCTCTCCTTTTTCCTTTTCCTATGGTGGTGCTACTGATAAAGAATCTGCCTGCCAACGTGGGAGACTTAAGAGACGTGGGTGTGATCCCTGGGTTGAGAAGATCCCCTGGAGGAGGGCATGGCAACCCCCTCCAGTATCTTGCCTGGGAAATTCCATGGACAGAGGAGCCTGGTGGGCTACAGTCCATAAGGTCACCAAGAGTTGGACATGAGTTAGTGACTGAGCATGCATGTGTAGATAAAGATATAGGTATATAGACATATATTCCTTGGTAGCAGTACTTTGCATTGTTAAAAATTAGAAAATAAAATGAATAAACATCATAAACAAATATCGCCATTAACAATAAATCACCATTTTAAACATTAATGTACATCCTTTCTTGTCTCCTATCTATATAGAACAAATATACATTTTTTCATATATACATATAGTTGTTATGTATATGTATACACATTGTATATATTTTGTGTATATACACACATTGAAAAGGGCTTCCAAGGTGGCGCTAGTGGTAAAGAACCCTCTGGTCAATGCAGGAGACATAATAGACTCAGGTTTAATCCCTGGGTCAGAGAAGACCCCCTGGAGGAGGAAATGGCAACCCACTCCAGTTATCTTGCCTGGCAAATCCCATGGACAGAGGAACCTGGTGGGCTACAGTCCATAGTGTCTAAAAGAATTGGACACAACTGTAGAAACTTAGCATGCATGCATTATATACAAAGAAAAATAGGTGCGTATATATGAGTCTATGGCTTGCTGCTTTGTAACCTGTTTTTTTCAGTTAACCATCTCCATTTTGCTGTTTTAGTACATTCTTATTTCATGTGATATGCAAATTTTATTTAAATTTCTCCAGTTGACTCCAGAATGAGCTTGGTGGCTGATTTATCCAAACCAGTGTACAATTCATAGCCACAGCTTGCTTTTGGTAGTTATGCTCCTTTAAGTCTTCTATTTAGCACTGTCCCTTTTTTATCGTGACACTAATTTGTTGAATAAACAGGGCCTCTTGCCTGCAGAATGGATCTCCTTCACTTGAATATGTTGTTTAACAACCACAGGAGGAACAACTTTGTGGACTATTTTGGGACAGGACCAAGTTTGTTCTCAACATTGACAACATGTTAATTTTCTATTCACAGGTTTAGAGTGAACTATCTGCTGATAAATAACTTTTTCCTCCTATCTAGAAGCTTTTGATGTACTTTTCTTATTTCTCAGAGCCTACCTAGATGTGAGCTTTTTTTCATGGAAGACAACTGGATTTCAATGTGCAGATTCAGATTTTCCAGCCCCAAGAATATTATTTTTCCACGTCCACTTTTTTCTCCCCAAACACCCATGATTTGTTTGCTAGATCTGCCAACCTTTTACCTTTTCTCATGTGACTTCTACTTCTTTCATTCTTGTGCTTTAAGATATGTCTTAAAATTAGGCTAATGACCTAGGCTTTCAATGGCCAAACTCTCCTTTGCTTATTATCTGCTGATTAGTCTTAGTTTGAAAATTATTTCTATTTCCATAAATTGTTTTTGTTTTTACTATTGCATTTGGTTCTCCTCTGGGGCTTCCCCAATGGCTCAGTGGTAAAGAATGCTCCTGCAACGCAGGAGATGCAGGAGACACAGGAGACGTGGGTTTTTATCCCTGGGTCATGAAGATAACCTGGAGGAGGAAATGTCAACCTAATCCAGTATTCTTGCCTGGAGAATCCCATGGACAGACGAACCTAGCGGATTACAGTCCATGGGATCCCAAAGAGTTGGACATGACTGAGCATGTGTATTAGATTTAGATTAAGCTTTCATGATTAATTTTTATTCAGATGATCACTTGTCTCATCTAGCAGTTCCATCTTACAGTGTGTGTTCAAATTGTTTGTCTGACCCTTTACTTTTAGGCTCTTGGAGCATCATGGAAAGGTAGTTATCCCTGCCAGCACGTTGGAGCTTGAAATAGTGGTGGAACTGATGGGAAGCCAGCTGTGATGATCCATTAGCCTTTGGGCTACAGGCTGGATGTCAGCTTCCCCCAGGGCTCCTTGAAGAAGTCTCTGTACTCTCTACCTGCCTATAGTTTCTCAGCCAAGTGAGGGAAGGAAGGATTCTCATTGGCAGTCTTGAAAATTAGGAGACAAAACATATAGAGAAAAGACTCACAGTCCCAGAATTCTGTACATAGCCAAGACTCATTTATATATTGGGGTGAAAGGCATGAACTCAGGGACAGGCAAGAACTCAGGCTGACTGCCACCCACATCCTCCATATAGAATATGCATGAGAAAAAGACTATAACTAAACAACAGATCAACCCAAGTGGGGACTTGAAGAGACAATCATGATGGTGACTCAGTGTGGTACAGAACTTGCACACACAAGGTCCAAGTGGCACACCTGGCTTCATTTCTTGATTGTGTCACTCACTTTTTATGTGACATTAGGCACGCATTGAACATCCCTTTGCCTCAGTTTCTTCATCTGTAATATAAAGAATGGGAATAATGGTAAGGCTTTTCCCAGAGTGTGACTGAAAGAATACTTGCGTTAATAAATGGAAAATATTCAGAGGATAATCTGGCACATAGTATTTGCTCAGTAAATGTTACTTCATTATTATTCCATACAATAGTTAAAGAAAACACTGTCTAAGAATAAAAAACATATGTGCTGGATAAGCACTCTTGAGATAGAGGAGACATTCCATAAGCGAAGTTTTCATATGGTGAACATTAAAGAATCCTGGCAGACCTTTGGTGTGTGGAGGCAAGAAAGGAGAGATACAAATATCCCAGGGGATGGGGTGGGGGGCATCTCCCCATGTCAGATGGGGAGGGAAGGATGAGAGGGATGATCAAGTAATTTAAAGCTCTTTTTCTACTGAAGAGGTGGGAGAGCAGCATTAGAACATCGTAGTGGGGAAAACAGGAATGTGGGTAATACCTTGTTTTTAAAGCAACTGTAGTGACATTTATGTCTGATTAGGAGAGCAGGGAAAGAGACAAGAAATATCAAAGAAATGGAAAGATCCACCAGAAGCTTTAAATTAACATGAGGGAAATAGGAACAAGCAGCAATTCAATCAAACTAACAAGACCAAGGGGAAGAAAAATAGGGAAACAACAGTGTAAATGAGTAGAAAAGCAATGAAGTAGAAGGAATAAAATCAACAACATAAGATATTGTGCCAAATGTAAATGGACTGAATTCACCCACTAATAGAAACGTCTGCTGCTGCTAAGTCACTTCAGTTGTGTCTGACTCTGTGCAACCCCATAGCTGGCAGCCCACCAGGCTCCCCCGTCCCTGGGATTCTTCAGGCAACAATACTGGAGTGGGTTGCCATTTCCTTCTCCAATGCATGAAAGTGAAAAGTGGAAGTGAAGTCTCTCAGTCGTGTCCGACTCTTAGCGACCCCATGGACTGCAGCCTACCAGGCTCTTCCGTCCATGGGATTTTCCAGGCAAGAGTACTGGAGTGGGGTGCCATTGCCTTCTCCGAATAGAAACGGCTACTTTGGGCTAAAAAACAAATTCCAGATAGGTGAGTTTACAATGCAGTGCATATTAAGAGTAAAAAGTAACTGCCCCTCTCTCTCTTCCTCTCTGTCTTCTTCTCTCCTTTCAACTCTCCCTTTCCCCTTTCTCCCTTCTTTCCTTCCATCCTGCCTTTCTTCTTTCCTTCCTCCCGGTAAAGGTGTAGGGCAGCATGAGGAAGTGCAAGTCAAAAGAAAACTAGAATGACAATATTAACATCACACAAAATGAAATTTAAGGTTAAAAGCACTTGAATAAATAGGCATATTGTGCAATGATGTAAATCTAAGTTGCAGATTCGTCATAAAATGACATACATCAAACAACACAATGAGAAAATATACAAAGTAAAAACTGTTGGAAATGTAAAGAAAACCTAATAGTAAATAATAGTGAAAGATTTTTTAAAATATTTATCTAAGAAATGGATCAAACTATTAGGCAGAAAAATAATAACTTATTTAGAATATGATGTATTTGATGTTTGAATCTTCAGTTCAGTTCAGTTGCTCAGTTGTGTCCGACTCTTTGCAACCCCATGAATCGCAGCACGCCAGGCCTCCCTGTCCATCACCAACTCCCGGAGTTTACCCAAACTCATGTCCATTGAGTCGGTGATGCCATCCAACCATTTCATTCTCTGTCATCCCCTTCTCTTCCTGCCTTCAATCTTTCCCATCATCAAGGTCTTTTTTAATGAATCAGTTCTTTGCATCAGGTGGCCAAAGTATTGGAGTTTCAGCTTCAACATCAGTCCTTCCAGTGAACACCCAGGACTGATCTCTTTTAGGATGGACTGGTTGGATCTCCTTGCACTCCAAGGGAATCTCTCAAGAGTCTTCTCCAACACCACAGTTCAAAAGCATCAATTCTTCTGTGCTCAGCTTTCTTTATGGTCCAACTCTCATATACACACATGACTACTGGAAAAATGATAGCCTTGACTAGATGGACCTTTGTTGGCAAAGTAATGTCTCTGCTTTTCAATATGCTATCTAGGTTGGTCATAACTTTCCTTCCAAGGACTAAGTGTCTCTTAATTTCATGGATGCAGTCACCATCTGCAGTGATTTTGGAGCCCCCGCAAATAAAGTCTGCCACTGTTTCCACTCTTTCCCCATCTATTTGCTGTGAAGTGATGGGACCAGATGCCATGATCTTCGTTTTCTGAATGTTGAGCTTTAAGCCAACTTTTTCACTCTCCTCTTTCACTTTCATCAAGAGGCTTTTTAATTCCTTTTCACTGTCTGCCATAAGGGTGGTGTCACCTGCATATCTGAGGTTATTGATATTTCTCCGAGCAATCTTGATTCCAGCTTGTGTTTCTTCCAGCCCAGCATTTCTCATGATGTACTCTGCATATAAGTTAAATAAGCAGGGTGACAATATACATCCTTGATATACTCCTTTTCCTGTTTGGAACCAGTTCTTCAAAAAGAGAATATGCTTTTTTAAAAAATATCTAAGTACAAAGCAATTCATCATGTACTTGGCCACAAAGAAGTTCTTATTAAATTCAAAACAGGGGAGATTTTATAGGATATATACAGTGTTAAAATTAGAAATAAATATAAAATGGAGACCTCATCAAAAGCTTAAAGTATTTAAAAATTAATAAATAGTGCTACACAACACTTGAGCCAAAAAGGAAATTAAAAGAAATATTGTTTTCTAGAAATCACTAAGGAAACTTTTCAAGTTCATTGAAATCTAAACTCCAGTAGTTCTCAGGAAAAAAATTATAACATTAAATATCACCATTATTATAAAGTAATGATGAAGCAAAATAATGAGCTACTTACCTTACTGAAATTAAAAATAAAAAGAAACTGGGAATTGGGAATATACTGATATAAAACCTAAACTTAATGAAATAGTTGCTGTTGTTCATTGGCTAAGTCATATCTGACTCTTACGACCCCATGGACTGCAGCACACTGGCTTCTCTGTTCTTCATATCTCCCTGAATTTGCTCAAACGCATGCCCATTGAGTAGGTAAAGCCATCAAACCATCTCATCTTCTGTTGCCCCCTTCTCTTCCTGCCCCTGATCTTTCTGTTTGAGTCTTTTCCAATGAGTCAGCTCTTTGGGTTAGGTGGCCCAAGTATTGGAGCTTCAGTATCAGCATCGGTCCTTCCAATGAAAATTCATGGTTGATTTCCTTTAGGATTGCCTGGCTTGATTTTGCAGTCCAAGGGACTCTCAAGAGTCTTCTCCAGAACAACAGTTTGAAAGCATCAATTTTTTGGCACTCAGTCTTCTTTATGGTCCAACTCTCACATCCATACATGACTTGGTAAAACCATAGCTTTGACTAGACAGACTTTTGCTGGCAAAGTGATGTCTCTGCTTTTTAACACACTGTCTAGGTTTGTCATAACTTTCCTTCCAAGTAGCAAATGTCTTTTAATTTCATGGCACAGTGATTTTGGAGCCCAAGGAAATAAAATCTGTCACTGTTTCCACTGTTTCCCCATCTATTTGGCATGAAGTGATGGGACTGGATGCCATGATCTTCATTTTTTGAATGTTGAGCTTTAAGCCAGCTTTTTCACTCTTCTCTTTCACCGACATCAAGAGGCTCTTTAGTTCCTCTTCACTTTCTGCCATTAAAATGGTATCATCTGCATATCTGAGGTTGTTAATATTTCTCTTGGCAATCTTGATACCATTCAGCCTGGCATTTTGCATGATGTACTCTGCATATAAATTAAATAAACAGGGTGACAATATACAGCCTTGACCTACTTCTTCCCCATTTTTGAACTAGTTTGTTCCATGTCTGGTTCTAACTCTTGTTTCTCGACCAGTTATTGAAAGGATAAATGAATCCAAAAGCAGGTTTTTTTGAAAACAAACAAACAAACAAACAAACAAAAAAACCCACTTTGTATTTCCATTAAACTTCACCTAAATATGTGACAAGATCAAGCTCCAGCAAAAAAGCAAATGGTTCACTCAAAGTAAGATAATTACAGGATGCCTTGAAAAAGATAATGCTAAGACAAGGGCATGAGGTAGGAAAAATGAAGAAAGTAACCAGTATCTTCAGGTAGTAACAATAGAGTTGTTATCACTACTTTCTCTTGAAGGGACAATGAGAGGAAGCTACAACCAGAACATGGAAGGAGAGAGTTCTACAGAGAAGCCACCTCCCCTGGTTTTCAGTACAGTCAAAGCCAGCTTGCAGTGACCCTGTAGGGAGAGAGGCAGGGAGTGTACATCTTAGCCTCACTCTACTCTCTCCTTCCCATCTCTAGATGAAATTCCCCATTGGTGAACCCAAGTGAAAGACAACAGAGTCCTGGAATTCACTGGTCAGGTCCATACAGGTCAACATCCTGGGCTACAAAGCCGGGTAAAGACGAATGGAGAGTTCATACGGAGGGGGAACTAGGGTGTCCAGTTCATTACCAGTTCAGAGTGTGTGTTCCCAATCTCAAGCAATGTCACTTACATATCGTATACTGGGAAATTGCAGATTGCTGCTTAAAAATGAGACAGTACAATGCAGATGATAGCCAATAAACTATTGATTTAAATCATAATATTGAGGGATTTCCTTTATAGGAGAAAAGAAATAACTGAACAATGATTTTGTTTCATCATCTAATTGAGAAAGTTGTTAGAGTACAATTATAATTTGTTATTGCCCAAAGTGTCACTTTCAGGCTTCCTGGTGGCTCAGTCATAAAGAATCCACCTGCCAGTGCAGGAGCCATGGGTTTGATCCCTGGGTCTGGAAGATCCCACATGTCTCAAGCAACTAAGCCTGTGCACCACGATTATTGAGCCTGTGCTCTAGAGCCCAGGAATTGCAACCACTGAAGCCCACGTCCCGTAGAGCCTGTGCTCTGCAACAGGAAATGCCACCGCAGTAAGAAGCCTGTGCATCACAAGAGTAGCCTCACTTGTGGCAACTAGAGAGAAGTCCACGCAGCAATGAAGACCCAGCATCGCTAAAAATAAATAAATAAATAAACAATTTTTTTTAAGTGTAACTTGCTTAAAGTTTTAATATAACATAGATATTTCAAGTAAACAATCTCAGCTTCCCCGTGTGGTAAAGAGGGAAAGACAGCAGGTTTTATGGTGACTTTTTCTATTTTACTGGTCAGCTCATAGTCCTGGCTTTGGCTGCAACGTGGTTTTGTAGTCACACTGATGTGGCATTGGAGAAAGCCAAGTGTGAAGCACAAATCTGTATTCTAACCAGTATTAATAAGCACGTGGTTTGACATTTTACGCTATCAACATTTCACAATGGGCTTCTTTACTCTTGCCAAAGACATTCAGTCATTCTCAACTGCTGCAGGTACTGGGTTATTGGGTGGAACTGAATGAAAGGAAAAGAATTAAACATAAGTTTATCTCCCTTGATTTTATTCACATGTGCATCCTCCTTTTCGATTCCATCGTACGAAACAGGGCAATTAATTGACTAGGACACCATAGTTCTGTTTACAACTTTTATATGTCAGTCAACCAGTCCATTCTGAAGGAGATCAGCCCTGGGATTTCTTTGGAAGGAATGATGCTAAAGCTGAAACTCCAGTACTTTGGCCACCTCATGCGAAGAGTTGACTCATTGGAAAAGACTGATGCTGGGAGGGATTGGGGACAAGAGGAGAAGGGGACGACAGAGGATGAGATGGCTGGATGGCATCACTGACTCGATGGACGTGAGTCTGAGTGAACTCCGGGAGTTGGTGATGGACAGGGAGGCCTGGCGTGCTGCGATTCATGGGGTCGCAAAGAGTAGAACACGACTGAGCGACTGATCTGATCTGATCTGATCTGAATAACACATGAAACAGCAGCATTTGGAGGAGGCTGGGGTCTATTCTATTCCTTGGATTTCCTGGCCTCCCTCATTTTTGTAATTGGTAGCAACTTAGTCTGTGATATAAAGTAATAAAATAGTAAAAAATAAAAGTTGAAAGAAATCTCAGGTATAATCTAGTAAAAACTCTAATTTTAAGGATGAGGAAATTGAGATCCAGAAACTTCTTAATTAGATAGTGGACATAGTCATTAGTGGTCAGAGGGTGAGAAGTCAACACAAAATACTATTATAGAGTACTGTGAACAAACCAGAACTAGAAACCCATTTCTCTGTATCCAATTAATAACATCTTTCATTATTCCCTAATGATTGTTTAAAAAGTATAATTTATAGATAATTTTTATACCTATGTAAAAATATAGCTAAGAAAAAATTCAAATAAAAATCAAAGAGGTTTTAATAGGGTAGGAGTGTGCTACTAAAAGTTATATGTATCCTACTCTAACACCCAAAATAAATTATATTTATGTGTCAGAAAAAGTGATGTTAGTTATAATTTTTTATAACTTTAAATTAATGTACTTATTTAATGACATAATCTTCTATTGTTTGAAAAATGGTAGATAATACAGTCTTTTCAAGACTAACATTATTGAGAGTGAGGAGAAAAGCTTATTTCAAATATGCTTTCTTTTGGGAGAAAAGAGTTAAATATTTTGCTTTTAATAAAAGAATGGTTAGACTCATGGATTTCGAGAATTGGAAGGGCACATAAAGATTTCTAGTCTAACTCTCTACCCAAAATAGGAATCCCTTTTGCAGTGTCTCTGAGAAGCAGTCTTGTGGTCTCTGCTCACATATTTCCAGTAATAAGAAACACACTATTTGTGAAGCAGCACTTTTTACCAAAATGTCATAAAATTCTTCCATAATGAGCAAAAGCCAGCCACTTCACCCTTAAAATTGTAGCTCAATAGTATTCATTCTTCCTTCTAAAGCAACGGGAAAACGTTTATTTATTTATTTATTTTTGGTAGTCATTGCACAAATATTTGGAGATTATTATTCTATCTATTCTAAGTGTTCTCTTTTGCTGCACCATCATTTCAAGTTTCTTTAGTTGTTCCAAATAAAGCATGGCTTTGAGATTCCTAAGCACTTTAGCAGTTCCACTGAATGGAGTGATTTGTCAATGTACACTTAGAAACTGATGTTCACATAATGATTGTAGCTTTCCAACACCTTATTGTATATTCCAGGTACAGTTTACCAGCTCAAATATCCTTGGATTATTCTGTTCTTGGATTAGGGCATTAAGCTTCCAGTACAGTCGTGGCTTATGTTAAACTTGGGGGTAAATAAAATATCTCAGATCTTAACAACATGAACCTTTGCTAAATTATCTCCTCATAATTTTGGTCCATGAAACAAATGCAGAGCTCTATATTGTCCCTTTCTAATTAATTTTTTCATGATTTGTTTCCAGTGTTCTAGCATTTTGAGCTGACATAGACAGTGACAAAGTTTGGTGGGTGTCTGGGGCTTATCCCATGTAAGGATAGGCCCTTGTGTGGTATCTAGTGAAAAACTGTGGCTCCTCGCAAGTGGGCTTGAATGGGAGAACATCCTAGTCTTTAAGGGACTACACTGATAGGGATAAGGAGGTATTAAAAGGTGAATAATACAAGGGAAGATGTGAAAAGCTTCCTAAGACAAAGTCTGTGTGTGCTCACTCGCTCAGTCATGTCCGACTCTTTGTGACTCCATGGACTGTAGCCCACCAGGCTCCTCTGTCCATGGAATTTTCCAGGCAAGAATATTGGAGTGGGTTGCCATTTCTTACTCCAGGGGATCTTCCTGACCCAAGGCTTGAACCTGCATCTCCTGTGTCTCCTGCATTGGCAGGCAGATTCTCTACTGCTGAGCCACCTGGGAAGCCCAGGACAAAGTCCACTGATCTGAAGGTTTTGTCTAGAGCTGACCAGGAATAGGGCATTTAAAAAGATATATTACCATTTTATTATATACCACCCATCATTTATGCAAAAACTGCCAGAGGGGTAAATTAGGGGTAAATTAGTCAAAGAATCTGTGTTATTCTGATTTAAATTTCCTTAGATTGGGGTTTTTCAACCTCTATACTATTGAAATTCGAGGCCGAATAATTTTGTTGTGGAAAGAAGTCCATCGAATTGTATAATGCTTAAAGCACAGTTGACCTCTTCCTACTAGATGCCAGTCGCACTCCTGCCCCAGTTGTGACCACCAAAAATATATAAGATGAGGCCAAGTGTCTTCTGGGATAATAAAACTGACCGTGGTTGAGAACAACTGGCCTAATTTAGTACATAGCTAATAAACTACATATTCCATTAAATTTGTTGTTAAATAACCAACAGCACACATTAACTGTAGGGAGCATGATCAACTGCAACATGTTCCATGCTCATTTTTATTCATGTTATAAAAATGACCTTATACATGGTCTGTATGAGGAATTGTTTTTGTATTCCATGCCTTTATGTTCTTAGGAAGACCTCATAGATACTTTTTTGCAAAATCCTTGAAATATTATTAATTCATTAAGTAAATATATGCCTTGCTGAGAATATGATTTGGGTAGAATCATGCATACTGAGTTACAGCAATAAATAAAATAGATAAAAGTTCCTGCTTTCATAAAACGTACATTAAAGTGTATTGTCTATGTGTGCGTCCATGTGTGTGAATGCACGTGTGTGCATGTGAGTTGGAAGTGAAGGTGAAGAAATAATGCAGAATTTAAAAAACTCATATCATGTTTCTAAGGCTTTGAGATGAAGAAAACTAAAGTAGGGTAAGGGATAGGATGGGGAGGTCCCATGTGCTATTGTAAGTTAATGTAGAAGACAGCTTGCTGGGAGAGATGAGATTTGGGCAGAGAACTGAATGATATGAAAGAATGAACCATGAATGTCCCTGGAAAAGAACATTTTAGGCAGAGGAAAGAGCATTGCTATGGGGCGGATTGTATCTTTTCCATATTCCAGTGTTGAGGTCCTAACTTCCAGCACCTTGGGATGTGACTGTATTTGTAGATACAATCTTTAAAGAAGCAAGTAAGGTAAAACCAGGTCATATGGGTGGTCTCTAATTCAGTATGATTGTTGTCTTTATGAAAAGTGGGACATGGACCCACACAGAGATGGCCATGGAAGTATATGGGAAGGGTAGTGTCTGTGAGCCAGCGAGAGGGGCCTCAGAACAAATCAAACCTCGATCCTGTATGTCCAGCCTCCAGAACTGTGAGGAATCAATTTCTATTGTTTAAGCCACCAAGACTTTGGTATTTTATTCTGGCAGCCCAAGCCAACTAACACAAGTGTATCACCCGGCAAGAGCTTGGTATGTCTGATGAATGGCAGGTAGATCAGATGAGAAAAGGGACGAGTGAGGGTAGAACGCAGGGCTGGAAAGGAAGACGAGGGCTGGGTCATGTGGGTTTCGTAAGTGTGCAGAGATTTTTGCACAGGGGATTTGACATGAGTGACCTACCTCTAAACAAGGACAATCTGACTGTGGCATGAAAAGCTGATTTTTGCAGAGCTGGAGCAGAAGCAGAGGACCCATTCCAAGGCACATGCTGTAGCCCACATGGATGAGGACATGGCTTGGACCTGGCTGCTGGTGGTGGAGAAGGTGAGCCGTTAATAGATCTTGCTGGAAGTACTGTGTCAAGAAAAGAGAAGAAAAACGTGAATCCTATGTTTTGCTCCTAAGAGGGCGAATGTTGATTCTATTTTCTGAGGTGGGAAAACTTGGAAGAATTATCCCAACCCTTGAATGTAGCTTGCTGTGTTAATATAACTTGACTTGCTTTGTTATGTTAAGTGCAACAAGAAATGTTTTTCCTTTACTTAACATATTTTGGGGTAATATTTGTAGGAAATGCAAAGAATATCAGAGCATATGGCAATAATCTATGTCTGTAACCTCACTCCTCAGAGTTGAGTGCTGTTAACAGGTCATAGTGCATCTTTCTAGATCTTTTAAAAAAGTATATTTAATTAATCTGTATGTGTGCATGTGTGTGCGTCTCACTGTCTCTCCATACACTCACACACTTAAAACTGATTTATATCATAATAAAAATATGACAAAATTCTAAAAAATTATAGAATTCAATGGAACATGCATTTATCGCTTCTCTTTTTTTCTAATAACTTTAAGGGAGCATGTTAGAATTATGTGTAGAAGGTCAGATAGTGGGTGGTAAAACCACCACTTTGAGGAAAAAAAAAAGAGGGACATTCTCAAATGGCAGTATTTGATGTTATTCTGGGCTTAAGGTTCTGGATCTTTGTTTTCACTTGGATTTGGTTTTTATTAAAGTGAATTTTGTTCAGTGTATTTAAGTGCTATTTGTCCATAATTTTACAAATGGATCATTTTGGGAGCCTGGTGAAAAATTATAAATATCAATCAATTGTTAATTTATTACTTGACTATTATTATTAAACACTAGGTATTTTTACATAGTCATCTATTTTTTTTTCTGACATTTTTATATGACTAAACCAAATGTGAACAAGGCAGTTCAAAAAACCAAATGTACTTACTGAATTAACCAAGTCCCCAGATGGGAAAAACAGAAGGGAACAGATTCCATATAAAACATGCAAAGGAAAGGACAAAATAATGTTAAATTCTTCATCTGAAATAGTTTAACAGATTAAAGTTTGTAACCTGTGTGTGAACTCAGTCACTCAGTTGTATCTGACTCTTTGCGACCCCATGGACAGCAGCATGCCAGGCCTCCCTGTCTATCACCAACTCCCGGAGCTTGCTCAAACTCATGTCCAACGAGTCGGTGATGCCATCCAGCCATCTCATCCTCTGTTGTCCCCTTCTCCTTCCACCTTCAGTCTTTCCCAGCATCAGGGTCTTTTCCAGAGTCAGTTCTTTGTACCAGGGGCCAAAGTATTGGAGTTTCAGATTCAGCATCAGTCCTTCCAAAGAATATTCAGGACTGATTTCCTTTAGGATTGATTGCTTGGATATCCTTGCAGTCAAGGGACTCTCAAGAGTCTTCTCCAACAGCACAGTTCAAAAGCATCAATTCTTTGATGCTCAGCTTTCTTTATAGTCCAACTCTCACATCCATACATGACTACTGGAAAAACCATAGCTTTGAGTAGACAGACCTTTGTTGGCAAAGTAACATCTCTGCTTTTTAATATGCTGTCTATGTTGGTCATAGATTTTCTTCCATGGAGCAAGAGTCTTTTAATTTCATGGCTACAGTCACCATCTGCAGTGATTTTGGAGCCCAAGAAAATAAAATCTGTCACTGCTTCCACCCTTTCCCCATCTATTTGCCACGGAGTGATGGTGAAAAAGTTGGCTTAAAGCTCAACATTCAGAAAACGAAGATCATGGCATCCGGTCCCATCACTTCATGGGAAATAGATGGGGAAACAGTGGAAACAGTGTCAGACTTTATTTTTTTGGGCTCCAAAATCACTGCAGATGGTGACTGCAGCCATGAAATTAAAAGACACTTACTCCTTGGAAGGAAAGTTATGACCAACCTAGATAGCATATTCAAAAGCAGAGACATTACTTTGCCAACAAAGGTTCGTCTAATCGAGGCTATGTTTTTTCCTGTGGTCATGTATGAGTGTGAGAGTTGGACTGTGAAGAAGGCTGAGCGCCGAAGAATTGATGCTTTTGAACTGTGGTGTTGCAGAAGACTCTTGAGAGTCCCTTGGGCTGCAAGGAGATCCAACCAGTCCATTCTGAAGGAGATCAGTCCTGGGATTTCTTTGGAGGGAATGATGCTGAAGCTGAAACTCCAGTACTTTGGCCACCTCATGCAACAGTTGACTCATTGGAAAAGACTCTGATGCTGGGAGGGATTGGGGGCAGGAGGAGAAGAGGGTGACAGAGGATGAGATGGCTGGATGGCATCACTGACTCGATGGACGTGAGTCTGAGTGAACTCCGGGAGTTGGTGATGGACAGGGAGGCCTGGCGTGCTGCGATTCATGGGGTCGCGAAGAGTCGGACACGACTGAGCGACTGAACTCAACTGAACTGAACTGATGGGACTGGATGCCATGATCTTAGTTTTCTGAATGCTGAGTTTTAAGCCAACTTTTCACTCTCCTCTTTCACTTTCGTCAAGAGGCTCTTTACTTCTTTCCTTTCTGTCATAAGGGTGGTGTCATCTGCATATCTGAGGTTATTGACATTTCTCTTGGCAGTCTTGATTCCAGCTCGTGCTTCATCCAGCCTGGCATTTCGCATGATATACTCTGCATATAAGTTAAATAAGCAGAGTGACAATATATAACCTTGCTGTACTCCTTTCCCAATTTGAAGCCAGTCTGTTGTTCCAGGTCTGGTTCTAACTGTTGCTTCCTGACCTGCATACAGATTTCTCAGGAGGTGGGTCAGGTGGTCTGGTATACTTACCTCTTAAAGAATTTTCCACACTTTGTTGTGAAATACACGGTCAAAGGCTTTGATTTAGTCAATAAAGCAGAAATAGATGTTTTTCTGGAACTCTCTTGCCTTTTCCATGATCCAGAGGATGTTGGCAATTTGATCAGCAGATGTTGGCAATTTTTCCTCTGCCTTTTCTAAAACCAGCTTGAACATCAGGAAGTTCATCGTTCACGTACTGTTGAATCCTAGCTTGGAGAATTTGGAACATTACTTTACTAGTGTGTGAGATGAGTGCAATTGTGTGGTAGTTTGAACATTCTTTGGCATTGCCTTTCTTTGGGATTGGAATAAAAACTGACCTTTTCCAGTCCTGTGGCCACTGCTGAGTTTTCCAATTTGCTGGCATATTGTACGTAGCACTTTTACAGCATAATCTTTTAGAATTTGAAATAGCTCAACTGGAATTCCATCACCTCCACTAGCTTTGTTTGTAGTGATGCTTCCTAAGGCCCACTTGACTTTGCGTTCCAGGATGTCTGGCTCTAGGTGAGTGATCATACCATCATGGTTATCTAAGTCATTAAGATCTTTTTTTGTATAGTTCTTCTGTGTATTCTTGCCACCTCTTAATATCTTCTGCTTCTGTTAGGTCCATACCATTTCTGTCCTTTATTGTGCCCATCTTTGCATGAAATGTTCCCTTGGTATCTTTAATTTTCTTGAACAGATCTCTAGTCTTTTCCACTGTATTGTTTTCTTGTATTTCTTTGCACTGACCACTGAGGAAGCCTTTCTCATCTCTCCTTGCTATTCTTTGGAACTCTGCAATCAAATGGGTATATCTTTCCTTTTCTCCTTTGCCTTTCCCTTCTCTTCTTTTTTCAGCTTCAGGCCTTTTTGTAAGGCCTCCTCAGACAACAATTTTGCCCTTTTGCATTTCTTTTTCTTGGGGATGGTCTTGATCACTGCCTCCTGTACAATGTAATGAACCTCCGTCCATAGTTCTTCAGGCACTCTGTCTATCAGATCTCATCCCTTGAATCTATTTGTCACTTCTGGTGGCTCAGATGGTAAAGTGTCTGTCTACAATGCAGGAGACCTGGGTTCGATCCCTGGGTTGGGAAGAGCCCCTGGAGAAGGAAATGGCAACCCACTCCAGTATTCTTGCTTGGAAAATTCCATGAACGGAGGAGCCTGGTAGGCTACAGTCCATGCGGTCACAAAGAGTCGGACACGACTGAGTGACTTCACTTCACTTTACTTCTACTGTATAATTGTAAGGGATTTGATTTAGGTTATACCTGAATGGTCTAGTGGTTTTCCCTACTTACTTCAATTAGTCTGAATTTGGCAATACTGTATAGAGCTTCTGCATCTTGATTCATGGACTTAACATTTCAGGGATTGCAATATTGCTCTTTACAGCGTCGGACTTTATTTCCATCACCAGTCACATCCACGACTGGGTGTTGTTTTTGCTTTTGTTCCATCTCTTCATTCTGTCTGGAGTTATTTCTCCACTGATCTCCAGTAGCATTTTGGGCACCTACCAACCTGGGGAGTTCATCTTTCAGTGTCCTATCTTTTTGCCTTTTCATACTCTTCATGGGGTTCTCAAGCCAAGAATACTGAAGTGGTTTGCCATTCTCTTCTCCAGTGGACCATGTTTTGTCAGAACTCTCCACCGTGACCCGTCCGTGTTGGGTGTCCCTACTTGGCATGGCTCAGAGTTTCATTGAGTTAGACAAGGCTGTGGTCCATGTGATCAGTTTGGTTAGTTTTCTGTGATTGTGGTTTTCATTCTATCTGCCCTCTGATGGATAAGGGCAAGAGGCTTTTGGAAGCTTCCTGATGGGAGAGACTGACTGGGTCTTGGCTGGTGGACAGGGAGGGCATGCTCAGTAAATCTCTAATCCAATTTTCTGTTGATGGGTGGGGCTGTGTCCCCTCCCTTTTGTTTGACTTGAGGGAAAACTACGGTGGAGGTAATGAAGACAAAGGTGAACTCCTTCAAAAGGTCCCATATATGTACTGCTGAACTCAGTGCCCCTGACCCTGCAGCAGGCCACCGCTGACCCATGCCTCCACCAGAGACTCCTGGACACTCATGGCAGGTCTGGGCCGGTCTCTTGTGTGGTCACTGCTCCTTTTTCCTGGGTCCTGGCGCACACAAGATTCTGTTTGTGCCCTCCAACAGTCCATTTCCCCAGTCATGTGTATGTTCTGGTGGCTCTATGGTGGGGTTAATGGCAATTTCCTCCAAGAGGGCTTATGCCATACTCAGGTCTACTGCACCCAGAGCCCCTGCCCTTGCGGCAGGCCACTGCTGACTCATACCTCTGCGGGAGACACTCAAACACAGCTCTGTCTCAGTCTCTGTGGGGCCTCTGGATTCTGGTGCACACAAGGTTTGTTTGAGCCCTCCCAGTGTCTCTGGCGGGTATGGGGTTTGATTCTAAACCTGATTTCATCTCTCCTACCATCTTCCTGGGGCTTCTCCTTTGCCCTTGGATGTGGGGTATCTTTCTTTGGTGGGCTCCAACATTCTCCTGTTGACAGTTGTCCAGCAGTGGGTTGCAATTTTGGAGTTCTCACAGGAGATGAGTGCAGGTCCTTCTACTCTGCCATCTGCAATGCAATGTGTGTGGTTACTATGTGGTTAAGTACCATAGAAAAGCATTGTAATATGTTCTGTATAATGCTGGCATAGAGGTTCTCCAACCTCTGATTCTCCATAGTGCACTCTGTCCTGTTCTTCTTGATTCCCAAGAAACAAGTATCGTCTAGAACAAATGAGCTACACAATGCTTTCAAAGAGAATAAGCAGATTCAGAGGACCGAATACAGCTCTATGTATCCATGGGAAGGGAAGATAGATAATATAAATTGTATGGGGTCTTTGGGGAGAGAAGTGATGTATCATCTATGCCAGTTTAACTGTGATAGCCTTTAATGATGACATCTAATAGTCCTTACATAACCCCTGATGAACGTTATCATTCCATTGTGTAAACAAACAGACAGACCCACAGACATGAAGTGATCTACCCTAGTTCTTATGTTGAGTAAATTGCAGAACAGGGAAGAATACCGACCCATTGGATCTCAAAGACCAGCTTCCTTCCTCCATAATCCAGTACCTCCTGCTCTACGTCAGAACACCCAACTGGGGTTCACCAGAGCATTCATCAGTAATGAGTTTCACATGTATGTCACCTTTAGCTCTTTTATATTAAAATACTTTAAAATTGTATTTCATATTTCCATAACTGGGTAATAATACTGTGTCTTAATCATCTTAACGTTTCCATCCTCTAGCCCAGCTCTTAATAGAGTAGATGTGAAATAGGCCTTATTTGATAGCCTGACAGGCTACAGTCCATGGGGTCATGAAGAGTTGGACACAGCTGAGAAACTTCCACTTCCAGTGAAGGTTACTCTTCCGGCATCCCAAAGAGAGAGAGATTGTTTAAAATAATAAAAGACTATTTTTATTAGAAACTACATCTTATATACACACATAATACACCTTAGTCTAATACACACAATGAAAATAAAACAGAAACATGAAAAACTTTTACTTAGAAATGTAAAGGTGAAATCAATAGAATTCAAGTTGTATATAGAGAGGTTATAATCAGTTCCTGAGAGTTAAATAATTTCCCTTATTGGTTTAATTTTTTCTGTGTTGTAAGAGGCTAAGAATTTTGTTATTTTAAATTATTTCTCAGTAATGGTACAATTTATTATTCTTCCCCTAGCTGCCAATGATTTAATGTGTAAACAGTTACAAAATGTGATGGTTTATTGCTATACATATATTTTTCTGTCCAAATATTAAAACTGGCATATATAACAACACAAGTTTTGAACTTTTCTTCATTTCTTTATGTTTAGCTAAATAGAGCTTATCTAGGACACAACTGAAAACATTTATACAGGCTAATTGTAATAAAAGATAGCCAAATTCCTAATTTTGCAATGTCGCATTCAGCAATTGAATACTATTTAGATTATATTGTTATTTGTTCACTAGGTCATGTCTGACTCTTTGTGACCCCATGGACTCCAGCTTGCCAGGCTTCCCTGTCCTTCATTATCTCCTGGAGTTTGTTCAAATTCATGTCCATTGACTTAGATTATATATTACTTCTGGTAACATATAATCTAATATAATCTAAGGTTTTATGGTAGTTATAAATAGCTCATATATCTACTATATGTTTCTCACAGATAATCTCCTCCTGGCTATAGGAAGCTTTCTTCTAAAGATAGTTTTGGTGTCAAGTAGGACTGATTATTTTCCTTGACTTCTAAAACTGGAAAAGTGGGGATAATATTTTTAGATAATAAATTTATGTCTTTTGTAATTCCGAGTTTCAAGTAATTAAAAAATTTCTTTATGAAGATCTTTTTATAGTTGTTAATATTTTATTATATATAATAATTTTATTTGTTAATATTGTTAATGATTAGTAATTAACATTTATGTATTGAATGCTTAATATCTCTGAGAACTCTGCTTTAAAATTTTTTCCATAATTTGTTCAGTCTTCATAAGAACTATGCAAACTAGATTTTTTCCCTTGAAGCTTTATTGAGATATACTTGACATACAGCATTGTAAAAGTTTAAGGTGTACAACATAATGATTTGATTTACATGCATCATGAATTGATTATCACAATAAGTTTAGTGAACATCCATAATCTCATATAAATTAAAAATAAAATAAAAATGTTTCTCTTGTGATGAGAACTCAGGATTTACTCTCTTAACAACCTCAATATGTAAAACAGTGTTAATTATATAAATTTTGTACATTACACTTCTAGTATTTATTTACTGTATAACCAGGAGTCGGTACATTTTGACCACTTTTATCACCATTCAAAGACATTAAATTATTATTGCATATATTCCTTATGCTGGGAAAGATCTCCTTTATCCATTCATCTCCTTACCACATCTCCTTTATCCATTCATCTTTTGATGGTTACTTAGATTGTTTGCATGCCTTTGCTATTGTAAATAATGCTTAACAAACATAGGGGTGCATGTATCTATTTGAATTAGTGTTTTTGTTTTATTTTGGAAAATTACCCAGAGGTGGACTTGCTGGATAATATGTTAGTTTTATTTTTAAGTTTCTGAAGAGCCTGAATACTGTTTTCCATAGTGGTTGTGCCAATTTACATTCCTACTACAGTCCACGAGGTTTCCTTTTTTCACTACATCCTTACCAGCACTTGTATTTTGTTGTCTTTTTAAAATGGCCACTTTGAGAAATGAGAGTGGTATGGCATTGTGCTTTTGATTTGCATTTCCCTGGTGGTTAGTGATGCTAAGCATCTTTTCATGTGCCTGCTGGCCATCTGTATATCTTCTTTGGAAAATGTTTATTTAGGGTCTCTGCACATTTTTAGTCTATTTTTTAAAAAAAAGCATTGTATGAGTTTTTTGTATATTTTGGATATTAACCCTTTATTTATCTTTGTTTTAAATTTATTTAATTGGAGGCTAATTACTTTACAATATTATAGTGGGTTTTGCCATACATTGACATGAATCTGCCACAGGGGTACATGTGTCCCCCATCTTGAACTCCTCCTCCCACCTCCCTCCCCATCCCATCCCTCAGGGTCATCCCAGTGCACCAGCCCCGAGCACCTCGTCTCATGCATCAAACCTGGACTGGCAATCTGTTTCACATATGATAATATACATGTTTCAATGCTATTCATCTGAGTCTCTTTTGCTGTCTCGCATACAGGGTCATTGTTACCATCTTTCTAAATTTCATATATATGCATTAGTATACTAATTAGTATTGGTGTTTTTCTTTCTGACTTTCTTCACTCTGTATAATAGGCTCCAGTTTCAACCACCTCATTAGAACTGATTCAAATGTATTCTTTTAAATGGTGGAGTAATATTCCACTGTGTATATGTACCACATCTTTCTTATCCATTCATCTGCCAATGGACATCTAGGTTGCTTCCATGTCCTAGCTATTATAAACCGTGCTGTGATGAACATTGGGGTACACGTGTCTCTTTCAATTCTTATCTTTAACTGGCTGATTTCAGATAAAAAAATTTCCTCATTGTATTTCCAAAATATACAAACAGCTCATACAACTCAACACCAGAAAAGCAAACAACCCAATCAAAAAGTGGGAAAGGGACCTGAAGAGACATTTCTCCAAAGATGCACTTTCTCCAAAGATGGCTAACAAGCACATGAAAAGATGTTCAACATCACTCATTATTAGAGAAATACAAATCAAAACCACAATGAGGTACCACCTCATACCAGTCAGAATGGCCATCATCAAAATGTCTACAAACAATAAATGCTGGAGAGGGTGTGGAGAAAAGGGAACCCTCTTGCATTGCTGGTGGGAATGTAAACCGATACAGCCACTATGGAAGATGGTACGGAGACTCCTTAAAAAGCTAGGAATAAAACCACCATATGACCCGGGATTCCAACTCCTAGGCATACACCCTGAGGAAATCAAAACTGAAAAAGAGACATGTACCCCATTGTTCACTGCAGCACTATTTGAAATAGCCGGAACACGGAAGCAACCTAGATGTTCATTGACAGATGAATGGATAAAGAAGCTGTGGTACATGTATACAATGGAATACTACTCAGCCATACAAAGGAATGCATTTGAATCTGTTCTAATGAGGTGGACAAAACTAGAGCCTATTATACAGAGTGAAGTAAGTCAGAAAGAGAAACATAAACATCATGTACTGACACATATATATGAAATCTGAAGAGATAGCACCAATTAATTTATTTTCAGGGCAGCAATGGAGAAACAGACATAGAAAATAGACCTATGGACATGGGGGGAGGAGAGGAGGGAGAAGGGGAGATGTATGGAGAGAGTAACATAGATACTTACAATACCATGTGTAAAATATATAGCCAATAGGAATTTGCTGTGTGATTCAGGAAACTCAGACAGGGGCTCTGCAACAGGTGGGGCGGGGAGGGAGATGGGAGGGAGATCTGGGAGGGAGGGGACATGGGTGTACCTATGGCTGATTCTTGTTGATGTATGACAGAAAACCATGAAATTCTGTAAAGCAATTATCCTTCAATTAAAAAAATTTTTTAAATATTCTCATTGTAAAGAAAGGATAACTTTTTGCCATTAAGACTGAGACAAGCAGTCCTTTCTCCAAAAAAAGTAAGGTAAGATATAGACAGAGTTTCACCCAGAAAGGAAGAGCGAACAGTTTCTCCTAGTGATTGTGGAAAGGGGCAAATGTATATCAGGTAAGTGACAAGATTTCTGACTCCAGCCCCAGATCTTAGGGAACACATTATGTTGTTTAGTTTAAGAGAAAAACCTAAAGCAGAGAATATCTATTGTTGTTTAGTTGCTAAATCATGTCTGACTTCTTCTGTGACTCCCATGGACTGTAGCTGGCTAGACTCCTCTGTCCATGGGATTTCCTAGGTAAGAATACTGGAATGGGTTGCCATTTCCTTCTCCTGGGGATCTTCCTGACCCAGGGATTGAACCCATGTCTCCTGCATTGGCAGACAGATTCTTTACCACTGAACCACCAGAGGAATATTAAGTTACTCCTATTTTGGGACCCTAGAAAGAATCTGCCTGAGTGTTTTGTCTGAAGAGAACGTGGCGGAGGGGTAGTATGGTTCCCATTAGAGTAGCAATAAGCAGACAAAAAGGTCTAGATAAACAAGTCTAACTGGGAGTTCTCAAGCTGATCTTGCATTCTGGCCTCATGGAGGGGACCCAGAAATTCTGACATACTCTCCCGAGGAAGCAGAATATACTTAAAAGTTTGGTGAACTTGCCAGAAGGGCTTATCATAGGAGATTGGTTGTTTCTCCAGGACTGGAGAAAGGCAGACTTATTAAGGAAGGATAGAATAGAGTAGAAATCAGAGGCAGATCTTACAAGAGACAGAACTGCAGGCGAGCTACAGTAGGCCTACAAGAGAACACAGCTCCCTGAAGGCCAGCCGGGAGCTGATGCCAGGCTGTCTGGGGACAGCACGATGGACAGAGGTCCCACTAGACGGACGAGAGCTACTGCCTTTCCTCCACAATGAAGGCATGTGAGCCTCCTATCCCTTTGCTTTAACCCAGATCCATCTTGAAGGGGAGTGTGGGAAATTTGAATGACTGAGACGTTATTCGAAAGAGATAGAGTCACAGGAAAGTGTCTCTTGTAGTGGAAGATGTTGAGATGTCACTAGATTGCAAGGTTAAGATTTCATTCTCTTCCTGGGATGAGGACTTATGAAGACAGGTAGATGCATTTTCTTGGCTTATTCGTAAACCAGTGAAGTTCCATCATTCTGGTTGGCAATTTTTTTTTAGGAATCTTTAAAAAAATCAACGATTTTCCTACTTTGCAACACCACTGAAGCAGGATGCTCCTTAGAAGTAACACCACCCTGTCACACACTCTCTTCTGATGACTTTAAAGGGTCATGAACCCTCTAAATTAATTATTCTAATAAAATCCACAATGGCCAGTTCTAGGGTGGTAGTAATAATCTGTGGGGGGTAGCGCTTTCATCAGGCTCAGCCTTTGAGCTTTCCCTTCAGTCTTCAAGAAACATTGATACTGATTCTCTAAATATACATTTAAAAAATACAATGTCTTTATTTGACCAAGTACATTTCCTTGTCTTCGGTTGACTAATTAACTTAACCAACAAACATTTGCAGCACATGTGCCAGACATGGTAGATAAAACTGGAGAGTCAGACATGGTCTCTGTCCTCATGGAACTCATGTTTAGTTTACCTGGTTTAAAGTCACTGGACAGGCACAACCCAACTCTTGCATGCAGATGTTCTTCTTTATTCTTCATAAATATTTCCATTGTTAAACAACACATCCTATATGTCTATACAATATTTTTGTCATTTTTCTACACTTTAATTTTTATTTTTTCTATTTTTATTTCTCTTGTAATTTTATGCCTTATAATAACACTTTCAATCAATGTGTATTTGCACTTCCAGGATCTTTTTTTTTTTTTTTTTTCTAATTTTATTTTTAAACTTTACATAATTGTATTAGTTTTGCCAAATATCAAAACGAATCTGCCACAGGTATACATGTGTTCCCCATCCTGAACCCTCCTCCCTCCTCCCTCCCCATACCATCCCTCTGGGTCGTCCCAGTGCACTAGCCCCAAGCATCCAGTATCGTGCATCGAACCTGGACTGGCAACTCGTTTCTTACATGATATTTTACATGTTTCAATGCCATTCTCCCAAATCTTCCCACCCTCTCCCTCTCCCACAGAGTCCATAAGACTGTTCTATACATCAGTGTCTCTTTTGCTGTCTCGTACACCGGGTTATTGTTACCATCTTTCTAAATTCCATATATATGCATTAGTATACTGTATTTATGTTTTTCCTTCTGGCTTACTTCACTCTGTATAATAGGCTCCAGTTTCATCCACCTCATTAGAACTGATTCAAATGTATTCTTTTTAATGGCTGAGTAATACTCCATTGTGTATATGTACCACTGCTTTCTTATCCATTCATCTGCTGATGGACATCTAGGTTGCTTCCATGTCCTGGCTATTATAAACAGTGCTGCGATGAACATTGGGGTACACGTGTCTCTTTCCCTTCTGGTTTCCTCAGTGTGTATGCCCAGCAGTGGGATTGCTGGATCATAAGGCAGTTCTATTTCCAGTTTTTTAAGGAATCTCCACACTGTTCTCCATAGTGGCTGTACTAGTTTGCATTCCCACCAACAGTGTAAGAGGGTTCCCTTTTCTCCACACCCTCTCCAGCATTTATTATTTGTAGACTTTTGGATCGCAGCCATTCTGACTGGTGTGAAATGGTACCTCATAGTGGTTTTGATTTGCATTTCTCTGATAATGAGTGATGTTGAGCATCTTTTCATGTGTTTGTTAGCCATCTGTATGTCTTCTTTGGAGAAATGTCTATTTAGATCTTTGGCCCATTTTTTGATTGGGTCGTTTATTTTTCTGGAGTTGAGCTGTAGGAGTTGCTTGTATATTTTTGAGATTAGTTGTTTGTCAGTTGCTTCATTTGCTATTATTTTCTCCCATTCTGAAGGCTGTCTTTTCACCTTGCTAATAGTTTCCTTTGATGTGCAGAAGCTTTTAAGGTTAATTAGGTCTCATTTGTTTATTTTTGCTTTTATTTCCAATATTCTGGGAGGTGGGTCATAGAGGATCCTGCTGTGATGTATGTCGGAGAGTGTTTTGCCTATGTTCTCTTCTAGGAGTTTTATAGTTTCTGGTCTTAAGTTTAGATCTTTAATCCATTTTGAGTTTATTTTTGTGTATGGTGTTAGAAAGTGGTCTAGTTTCATTCTTTTACAAGTGGTTGACCAGATTTCCCAGCACCACTTGTTAAAGAGATGTCTTTAATCCATTGTATATTCTTGCCTCCTTTGTCAAAGATAAGGTGTCCATATGTGCGTGGATTTATCTCTGGGCTTTCTATTTTATTCCATTGATCAATATTTCTGTCTTTGTGCCAGTACCATACTGTCTTGATGACTGTGGCTTTGTAGTAGAGCCTGAAGTCAGGTAGGTTGATTCCTCCAGTTCCATTCTTCTTTCTCAAGATCGCTTTGGCTATTCGAGGTTTTTTGTATTTCCATACAAATTGTGAAATTATTTGTTCTAGCTCTGTGAAGAATACTGTTGGTAGCTTGATAGGGATTGCGTTGAATCTATAAATTGCTTTGGGTAGTATACTCATTTTCACTATATTGATTCTTCCAATCCATGAACATGGTATATTTCTCCATCTATTAGTGTCCTCTTTGATTTCTTTCACCAGTGTTTTATAGTTTTCTATATATAGGTCTTGAGTTTCTTTAGGTAGATATATTCCTAAGTATTTTAGTCTTTCCATTGCAATGGTGAATGGAATTGTTTCCTTAATTTCTCTTTCTGTTTTCTTATTATTAGTGTATAGGAATGCAAGGGATTTCTGTGTGTTGATTTTATATCCTGCAACTTTACTATAGTCATTGATTAGCTCTAGTAATTTTCTGGTGGAATCTTTAGGGTTTTCTATGTAGAGGATCATGTCATCTGCAAATAGTGAGAGTTTTACTTCTTCTTTTCCAATTTGGATTCCTTTTATTTCTTTTTCTGCTCTGATTGCTGTGGCCAAAACTTCCAAAACTGTGTTGAATAGTAATGGTGAAAGTGGGCACCCTTGTCTTGTTCCTGACTTTAGAGGAAATGCTTTCAATTTTTCACCATTGAGGATAATGTTTGCTGTGGGTTTGTCATATATAGCTTTTATTATGTTGAGGTATGTTCCTTCTATTCCTGCTTTCTGGAGAGTTTTTATCATAAATGGATGTTGAATTTTGTCAAAGGCTTTCTCTGCATCTATTGAGATAATCATATGGTTTTTATTTTTCAATTTGTTAATGTGGTGTATTACATTGATTGATTTGTGGATATTGAAGAATCCTTGCATCCCTGGGATAAAGCCCACTTGATCATGGTGTATGATCTTTTTAATGTGTTGTTGGATTCTGATTGCTAGAATTTTGTTAAGGATTTTTGCATCTATGTTCATCAGTGATATTGGCCTGTAGTTTTCTTTTTTTGTGGGATCTTTGTCAGGTTTTAGTATTAGGGTGATGGTGGCCTCATAGAATGAGTTTGGAAGTTTACCTTCCTCTGCAATTTTCTGGAAGAGTTTGAGCAGGATAGGTGTTAGCTCTTCTCTAAATTTTTGGTAGAATTCAGCTGTGAAGCCGTCTGGACCGGGGCTTTTGTTTGCTGGAAGATTTTTGATTACAGTTTCAATTTCCATGCTTGTGATGGGTCTGTTAAGATTTTCTATTGCTTCCTGGTCCAGTTTGGGAAAGTTGTACTTTTCTAAGAATTTGTCCATTTCTTCCACGTTGTCCACGTTTTATTGGCATATAATTTTGATAGTAGTCTCTTATGATCCTTTGTATTTCTGTGTTGTCTGTTGTGATCTCTCCATTTTCGTTTCTAATTTTGTTGATTTGATTTTTCTCCCTTTGTTTCTTGATGAGTCTGGCTAATGGTTTGTCAATTTTATTTATCCTTTCAAAGAACCAGCTTTTGGTTTTGTTGATTTTTGCTATGGTCTCTTTTGTTTCTTTTGCATTTATTTCTGCTCTAATTTTTAAGATTTCTTTCCTTCTACTAACCCTGGGGTTCTTCATTTCTTCCTTTTCTAGTTGCTTTAGGTGTAGAGTTAGGTTATTTATTTGACTTTTTTCTTGTTGCTTGAGGTGTGCCTGTATTGCTATGAACTTTCCCCTTAGGACTGCTTTTACCGTGTCCCACAGGTTTTGGGTTGTTGTGTTTTCATTTTCATTCGTTTCTATGCAAATTTTGATTTCTTTTTTGATTTCTTCTGTGATTTGTTGGTTATTCAGCAGCGTGTTGTTCAGCCTCCATATATTGGAATTTTTAATAGTTTTTCTCCTGTAATTGAGATCTAATCTTACTGCATTGTGGTCAGAAAAAAATGCTTGGAATGATTTCTATTTTTTTGAATTTACCAAGGCTAGCTTTATGGCCCAGGATGTGATCTATCCTGGAGAAGGTTCCATGTGCGCTTGAGAAAAAGGTGAAATTCATTGTTTTGGGATGAAATGCCCTATAGATATCAATTAGGTCTAACTGGTCTATTGTATCGTTTAAAGTTTGTGTTTCCTTGTTAATTTTCTGTTTAGTTGATCTATCCATAGGTGTAAGTGGGGTATTAAAGTCTCCCACTATTATTGTGTTATTGTTAATTTCTCCTTTCATACTTCTTAGCATTTGTCTTACGTACTGTGGTGCTCCCGTGTTGGGTGCATATATATTTATAATTGTTATATCTTCTTCTTGGATTGATCCTTTGATCATTATGTAGTGACCTTCTTTGTCTCTTTTCACAGCCTTTGTTTTAAAGTCTATTTTATCTGATATGAGTATTGCTACTCCTGCTTTCTTTTGGTCCCTATTTGCATGGAAAATCTTTTTCCAGCCCTTCACTTTCAGTCTGTATGTGTCCCCTGTTTTGAGGTGGGCCTCTTGTAGACAACATATGTAGGGGTCTTGTTTTTGTATCCATTCAGCCAGTCTTTGTCTTTTGGTTGGGGCATTCAACCCATTACGTTTAAGGTAATTACTGATAAGTATGATCCCGTTGCCATTTACTTTATTGTTTAGGGTTCAAATTTATACACCGTTTTTGTGTTTCCTTTCTAGAGAATATCCTTTAGTATTTGTTGGAGAGCTGGTTTGGTGGTGCAGAATTCTCTCAGCTTTTGCTTGTCTGAAAAGCTTTTGATTTCTCCTTCATACTTGAATGAGATCCTTGCTGGGTACAATAATCTGGGCTGTAGGTTATTTTCTTTCATCATTTTAAGTATGTCTTGCCATTCCCTCCTGGCTTGAAGAGTTTCTATTGAAAGATCAGCTGTTATCCTTATGGGAATTCCCTTGTGTGTTATTTGTTGTTTTTCCCTTGCTGCTTTTAATATTTGTTCTTTGTGTTTGATCTTTGTTAATTTGATTAATATGTGTCTTGGGGTGTTTCTCCTTGGGTTTATCCTGTTTGGGACTCTCTGG
Source organism: Bos indicus x Bos taurus (assembly GCF_003369695.1). NCBI lineage: Eukaryota > Metazoa > Chordata > Mammalia > Artiodactyla > Bovidae > Bos > Bos indicus x Bos taurus. The sequence goes on along the minus strand of NC_040084.1, from coordinate 14,611,809 downwards.
GTTTCTTGGACTTGGGTGATTATTTCCTTCCCCATTTTAGGGAAGTTTTCCACTATTATCTCCTCAAGTATTTTCTCATGGTCTTTCTTTTTGTCTTCTTCTTCTGGAACCCCTATGATTCGAATGTTGTAGCATTTAATATTGTCCTGGAGGTCTCTGAGATTGTCCTCATTTCTTTTAATTCGTTTTTCTTTTATCCTCTCTGATTCATTTATTTCTACCATTCTATCTTCTAATTCACTAATCCTATCTTCTGCCTCTGTTATTCTACTATTTGTTGCCTCCAGAGTGTTTTTAATTTCATTTATTGCATTATTCATTATATATTGACTCTTTTTTAATTTCTTCTAGGTCCTTGTTAAACCTTTCTTGCATCTTCTCAATACTTGTCTCCAGGCTATTTATCTGTGATTCCATTTTAATTTCAAGATTTTGGATCAATTTCACTATCATTATTCGGAATTCTTTATCAGGTAGATTCCCTATCTCTTCCTCTTTTGTTTGGTTTGGTGGGCCTTTATCCTGTTCCTTTATCTGCTGAGTATTTCTCTGTCTCTTCATCTTGTTTAAATTGCTGAGTTTGGGGTGTCCTTTCTGTATTCTGGCAGTTTGTGGAGTTCTCTTTATTGTGGCGTTTCCTCACTGTGTGTGGGTCTGTACAGGTGGCTTGTCAAGGTTTCCTGGTTAGGGAAGCTTGTGTCGGTGTTCTGGTGGGTGGAGCTGGATTTCTTCTCTCTGGAGTACAATGAAATGTCCAGTAATGAGTTATGAGATGTTTTGGGGTGACTTTGGGCAGCCTGTATCTTGAAGCTCAGGGCTGTGTTCCTTTGTTGCTGGAGAATTTGCTTGGTATGTCTTGCCCTGGAACTTATTGGCCCTTGTGTGGTGCTTGGTTTCAGTGTCGGTATGGAGGCATTTGATGAGCTCCTGTCAATTAATGTTCCTTGGAGTCAGGAGTTCCCTGGAGTCAGGGTTTGGACTTAAGTCTCCTGCTTCCGGTTATCGGTCTTATTTTTACAGTAGTTTCAAAACTTCTCCTTCTATACAGCACCATTGATAAAACATCTACATTAAAGATGAAAAGTTTCTCTACGGTGAGGGTCACTCAGAGAGGTTCACAGGGTTACATGGAGAAGAGAAGAGGGAGGGGGCAGTTAGAGGTGACCCAAATGAGATGAGGTGAATCAATAGTGGAGAGAGTGGGCTAGCCAGTAGTCACTTCCTTACGTGCACTCCACAACCGGACCACTCAGAGATCTTCACGGAGTTATACAGAGAAGAGAAGAAGGAGGAAGGTGACAGAGGTGGCCAGAAGGATAAAAGGGGGGAATGAAAAGGAGGGAGACAGATCCAGCCAGTAATCAGTTCCCTAAGTGTTCTCCACAGTCTGGAACACACAGAAATTCACAGAGTTGGGTAGAGTAGAGAGGGGTTAGGGAGGAGACACAGGCGACCTGGTGGAGAAAAAGGAGAGTCCAAAGGGAGAGAGAGCAGTCAAGCCAGTAATCTCGCTCCCTAGTGAAAAATGGGTCCTGAAGATTGGGTCCTTAAAGGTACAAAATTGGTAACAAATACATAAAAGCAAAAATTAAAAATCTAGAGTAGAGTTTGGAATTTCAAAAATACGATGTTAAAGAAAAGAAGAAGGAAAAGAAAGAGAGAAAAAACGAACAAACAAAAACAAACAAGGTCGTGAAAATTATAGAGAAAGTACAGGTACAAAATTGATAACTAATACCAAAAAGCAAAAATTAAAAATCTAGAGTAGAGTTTGGAATTTCAAAAATACGATGTTAAAGAAAAGAAGAAGGAAAAGAAAGAGAGAAAAAACGAACAAACAAAAACAAACAAGGTCGTGAAAATTATAGAGAAAGTACAGGTACAAAATTGATAACTAATACCAAAAAGCAAAAATTAAAAATCTAGAGTAGAGTTTGGAATTTCAAAAATACGATGTTAAAGAAAAGAAGAAGGAAAAGAAAGAGAGAAAAAACGAACAAACAAAAACAAACAAGGTCGCGAAAATTATAAAGAAAGTACAGGTACACAATTGATAACTAATACCAGAAAGCAAAAATTAAAAATCTAGAGTAGAGTTTGGAATTTCAAAAATACAATGTTAAAAAAAAAAAAGAAGAAGAAGAAAAATAAAGAGAGAAAACAAACAAACAAATACAAACAATGTCACGAAAATTATAAAGAAAATACAGGTACAAAATTGATATCAAATACCAAAAAGCATAAGTTAAAAATCTAGAGTAGAGTTTGGAATTTCAGATATACAATGTTATATAAAGAAGAAGAGAAAGAAACAGAGAAGAAGAAGAAGAAAAAAAAAAGTCACAGAAATTATATAAAAAAAACTATAGGTACAAAATTGATAACATATACCAAAAAGCGAAAATTAAAAATCTAGAGTAGAGTTTGGAATTTCAATAATACAATGTTAAAGAAAAGAAGAAAAAAACAAAAGCAAAAAAAAAAAAAAAAAACAAGGTCAAAAAATTATAAAATATATATATATATGAAGTTTGCTGGAGAAGAAAAAAATAGGGTCTTTTTTTTTTGCAAAGTAATAGGTTATAAGAGTGAAAATTAAAGGAGAAATAGAGGACTTAAAAAAATTTTTTTTAATTAAAAAAAGAAAGAATGATCGTAAAAATAATAAAAATATATCTAGGACTTTCTTGTTTTTTTTGTGGGTGTTATGGGTTCAGTTCATTTTTGGCTAGTTCCTTGGTCAGACTTATATTTCTCAAGATCTATAGGCCCCTTCCTATGTAGTCAGTAGTAACCACAGGGTTTTGATCTATTGCCTGTAGCTTCCAAGTCGTTTCCCTCTGTTATATCTTCTTCTGTTTGCTAGTCTCTTCAGTATCTGGTTTCCGCCCTGACACAAAGGGCACGGTGGAGGGCACTTTTTTTTTTTTAGGCTTACTTGTTCAGTCGCGCTGTGGGGAGGGAGGGAGGGATGCTGCAAACAAATAACACTGGCGTGGGCTCGCAGTGCCTCAGCCACCCTGGGTCTGCCCCCGCTCACGGCGCGTGTAGCCTCCCTGTCCACACTGCTCGGACTCTAGGTTGTTCTGCCGGGAACAATCCGAGGCCGGCCCTGGGCTGCATGCACCTCCCAGGTTCAAGCCGCTCAGGTTCAGGCACTTGGGTAGTCCTCAGAGGCGCAGACTCAGTTGGGCCTGCGTTTTGTGCTCTTCCCAGGTCCGAGCAGCTCAGGTGATGAGGTGTTTGGCGAGCACCAATGCTGCGACTTATCGCCTCCCCGCCACTCGGTTATCTGGGTGTAAAACCGGCGCACTTTCTCAGGCAGATGTTGACCGTCCAGACCCCCAAGAAGTTTTAGTTAGCAAAGAAGCCTGTTTGCAGTTTTATAGATAATGTCTCTCTGGGGCTGCGATTGCCCCCCTCCGGCTCTGGCTGCCTGTCACCGGAGGGGGAAGGTCTGCAGCCAGCTACCTCTGTTCAGTCCTTTGTTCCATGCGCGGGCCTGGTGGTCTTAGGTTAGGGCTGGCTTTTCGCCTGGTAGATATCCCACAGTCTGGTTTGCTAGCCCAAATTATTTCGTTCAGATAGCGCTCAGGGTATTCAGGCCAGATTCTTACTCTCAGGGATGCAGCCCACGCCGCGCCTCCCTGCCCAGCCCCCGCTTGCTAATGGCGGATGCAGGCGTCTGCGCTGCTTCTCCGCTGGGGGAGTTACCGTAGGGCTCGCAATCTGCGAGTTTTAATTGTTTATTTATTTTTTCTCCCTGTTATGTTGCCCTCTGTGCTTCCAAAGCTCGGCACAGATTCGGCAGTGAGAAGGTTTCCTGGTGTTTGGAAACTTCTCTCTTTTTAAGATTCCCTTCCCGGGACGGAACTCCGTCCCTCCCTCTTTTGTCTCTTTTTTTTGTCTTTAATATTTTTTCCTACCTCCTTTCGAAGAGTTGGGTTGCTTTTCTGGGTGCCTGATGTCCTCTGCCAGCATTCAGAAGTTGTTTTGTGGAATTTACTCGACGTTTAAATGCTCTTTTGATGAATTTGTGGGGGAGAAAGTGTTCTCCCCGTCTTACTCCTCCGCCATCTTGGCTCCTCCCCCTCAGCATGTCCACTTCCAGGATCTTATAAAGTCCTTAATGTTTGGAAAACAGTTAAAAGTTAATCACATACAGAAAACAGATTGACTAATAAAACCCACAAAGGCCAATTCTATAACAGCTTGCTACAGACACTATCTGTTGGTGATAAGCTTTTTGCTCCAAGATATAACTTTTTCCCTAACTACAGAAATCCCCAAGTTGAAAACTTTTTAATAAAAAATTCTACTTTTTAGAAAGTGAAAGTCACTCAGTCATCTCCAACTCTTTGTGACCCCATGGACTGGGAATTCTCCAGGCCAGAATACTGGAGTGGGTAGCCTTTCCCTTCTCCAGGGAATCTTCCTAACCCAGGAATCAAACCCAGATTTCCTGCATTGCAGGTGAATTCTTTACCAGCTGAGCCACAAGGGAAGCCACTTTTTAAGAAAAGGGATGATTTAATTATTTAATTGAAATGAAAAGAGATGATAAAGTAGCAATTAGAAAGAAAAATTTAAATAGAAATCCCTGACTTTTAGAACTTTATTGCCTGGATGAAGAGACAATTATCTAAAAATAATCAACATTGCTTCTCATCAGGGAAATGCAAATCAAAGCTGGAATGAGATAGAACTTCACGTCTGTTGGAACTGTTGTTTAGTCATTATGTCCTACTCTTTTGTGATCCCCATGGACTGCAGCCCACCAGGCTCCACTGTCCATGGGGTTTCCCAGGCAAGAATACTGGAGTGGGTTGCTGTTTTTTTCTCCAGGGGATCTTCCTGACCTAGGGATAGAACCCATGTCTCCTGCATTGACAAGTTTTTTACCACTGAGCCATCAGGGAAGTTCCACCTGTTGGAATGTCTCTCCTCAAAAAGCCAAGCAGTATCAAGTATTGGGGAAGCTGTGGAGAAAAGGAAACCCTTGGCCACAATCGGTTGTTGTTCATTGTTGTTGTTCTTTCTGTTGTTCAGTCACTAAGTTGTGTCCAATTCTTTGAGACCCCATGGACTGCAGCACCGCAGGCTCCTCTGTCCTTCACTATCTCTTGAAGTTTGCTCAAATTCATGTTCACTGAGTCAGTGATGCTATCTAACCATCTCATCCTCTGCTGCCCCTTTTCCTTTTGCCTCCAATTTTTCCCAGCATCAGGGTCTTTTCCAAGAAGTCAGCTCTTTACATCAGGTGCCCAGAGTACTGGAGTTTCAGCTTTAGCATCAGTCCTTTCTATGAATATTCAGAGTTGATTTCCTTTATGATTGACTGGTTTGATTTCCTTGCAGTCCAAGGGACTCTCAAGCACAATTGGTAGGAATGTAGATTGGTGCAGTTACTATGGAAAAGCAGTATGGTGATTCTTCAAAAAATTAGCAATAGAACTACCATATAATCCCATAGTTCTACTTCTGGGTATATTTCCAAATGGCAATAAAAGCAGGATATTAAAGAAATTAAAGAAATATTTGCACCTCCATGTTTATTGCAACCTTATTAACAACAAATAACTGATGGGTAAATGGATAAAGATGTGATATTTCAGCCATGACAAAGAAAATTCTTCCCTTTGCAACAATATGGATGAGGATATTATGCTAAGTGAAATAAGCCAAGCAGAGAAAGACAAATAATGCATGGTACACTTGTATGTGGAAACAAAAGTAAAAGTCAAACTGATAGAAACAATAGAAAAATGGTTGTGAAGGCTTGGGGAGTCAGGAAATAGGGAAAAGTTGGTAAAAAGGGCTCTATAACTTTCAGCTATGAGATGAATAAGGTCTGAGTATCTCATATAAAATATGGTGAGTATATTTGATAACACTGTACTGTATAATCAAAATTTGCTAAGGGAGTAAAGCTCAAATGTTCACAAACACAAAAAGATAAGTATGTGATGTGATGGACATGCTAATTAGCTAGATGAGGGGAGTTCTTTCATAATGTGTGTGTATAGCAAATTACTACAAGGTACACTTCAAGCATATTACAATCTCATATGTCAGTTACACTCCAGTAAAGTTGAAAAGAGATTTAATTGATAAATTATGTAACTGTATTGGATTGGTAAAAGAAAAAGAAAGCAAATGAACTTTTTGGCCAATGCAATATTTTGAAATATCTTGACTCAAGGGAAGAATCTTTTGGTGGAACTTCTATTTTAATTGGACAAATACTTAACTATATATTGGAACTGAAGTGGGGTGAGAATGACTATATATAATTTTTTGCAGGGTCTGTGTTTGGAAAAGTATTTAAGAGATAATAGATCAACTTATTTTAAGAACTTTCCTTAAAATGAAAATTATCTGAATAGACAGTTGTGAATGAAATTACTTGTGCTGAAAAATTGATCTGTTCCTAAACAAAAAAGAAAAGAAAAAGAAAATGAGGATAGGCTTTCTTTAGCAGGTATTTTTCTGCATACATCAAAACCTTTAGAAAGCATTGTTCTAAATAAAATGTATGCCTCATGGAGAAAATTCCATTGAAAGTGTTGCAATTTTAAGTCTACTTGTAAAATGCAATTTTGAAGATTTCCGGAAATGTTATGAAAAAAATATAAAAATAATAAGATCATTATAAAAAATAAAATTCCTCAAAAGATACTATAAAATAATTTTAGACATTGAAATATATATCATAACAAATTATTACTTTATATGTAATGTTCAGTTAACCATGAATATTTTCAATTTTGCTTTACTTTTATTTTTAAAAGAATTACAATTTTGAAAATTTTGAATACAACTATTTAGTAGATTTACCTATATAATAGGGCTTCCCTGATAGCTCAGCTGGTAAAGAATCTGCCTGCAATGCAGGAGACCCTGGTTTGATTCGTGGATCGGAAAGATCTGCTGGAGAAGCAGATAGGCTACCCACTCCGGTATTCTTGGGCTTCCCTGGTGGCTCAGCTGGTAAAGAAACTGCCCGCAATGACGGAGACCTGGGTTCAACCCCTGGGTTGGGAAGATCCCCTGGAGAAGGGAAAGGCTACCCACTCCAGTATTCTGGCCTGGAGAATTCAGAGTGTATAGTCTACGGGGTCGCAAAGAGTCGGACAGGACAACGTGACTTTCACTTCACCTATTCATCTATATAATAAAACCAACTGTCAGCTAATAAATATTTCAAGAAGTCCTATAATTTTAATGACTTTTAGGGTCAAGCAGGGGTGATGTTACTTATGTCAAAGTTATATATCAGAGATAAAGAAAATAATATATGTCAGGTGCTAATCACAGTCTAGCAATATTATTAATATTATAATTGCTCTTAAAATAAGACTACAATCAAATACAATCCCCAAATATTTAAGGAATACTTTCTACTTGCCTAACACTTTGCTTAGTATTACGACTTGCCAACCCATGGACTGCAGCCCACCAGGTTTCTCTGTCTATGAAATTCTCCAGGCAAGAACACTAAAGCAGATAGCTATTCCCTTCTCCAGGGGATCTTCCCAACCCGGGGATACAACCCGGCTCTCCCACATTGCAGGAATATTCTTTACCGTCTGAGCCACCAGGGAAGCCCATCTAACACTTCTCCCTGCCTAACACTTTCCTTAGTATTATGACTTGCAGGAATAAGTCTTTTACAACCTACTTGAGAGAACAACCATGAAAACCCATGAACAGCCATGAAAAATATGGGAAAACTGATAATATGTGACTGGTTATAGTTTTAAATGTTAATCTGCATGCTTGCAAAAGTAGAAAAGGCGTCTGAGATCGGAGAGAACACAATGAGCTGGTGTATCATTTGGTCTTTACAACATGCCTAAAATCATGTGAGGAACTGGAAGTAGAAGAGGACAGAGATTCTCAAGAACCTCAGAATCTCCTAAATCAAGGATGGTGTCACAAGACAGGTGAGAGGCCCTGTTTGGGGCAAAAGAACAGAGCATTCCGTGAAGGTGAAGGGAGGAAGAGGAAGCACTTTAGGTGCAGTGAGCTTTGTTTAAGTGGGACATTGGCTTGGCTGGAGGGAGGGGGTACTGGAGAGTGGTGGGTGGTAGAGCCAGGTAGGCAAAGAGAGAAATTCCATTATAAAAACACTTGGGATTGCTTTCTGAGCATGTCATCGGTGTGTTGCCTGGTAGAAGAATATTTTTCCTGAGCCCTGTTAGGTTGCTAAGTTTTCAGTTATTAGCTTTATAATTCTTACATTCCTCCTGTATTATGCTGAGAACAAACAACATGGGCTTCAATCTTTTTAACACTTGTTTTTGTATCAACCAGTTCTCAACCACGTGGAAAGATGGAATTAAGAGCCACTTTGGTGTGAAGTAATCGTGTGGGTTGATTTTTCCAGAAGTTGACACAGAAAGACATTCTGTACCACCCATAGCATTTTAGACACCTCTCCTAATTTTATAGGAGAGAACCGAGGCTTGTAGCAGTTGCCTAAGGTCACACTGAGTACATGGAGGGCTGATGACAGCCAGTGGCTTTTCCCACTAGATCAGCATCCCCGGAGCTGGCTACTGGGGACACTCATTCCAGAAGGTGTTAATTGGGGCCTCAGAACAAGTTCTAGGGAGGGAAAGAGTCTTGGAATACTGCCTGTTAAATCCTTCTCTTAGGAATCCAAATTTCATAGGAGCACGTTAAAAAACTTAAAGGAATTCCAAAAGTAAAAACTAAACCACTTTGCTTCCCTCCCCACCAAAAAACCTTCTTTAGCAGTGTCAATAGTTAAAATGACGTATCTGCAGAGGAAGGCTTTCTTTGGATAGCTCGCTAATGTGGAATTATTTTCCCTTAACACCAGTTTGGGATGACCTCACACTCCTCATCCTCAGTTCTCAAATTAGAGTAGCCCATGATTTTTCTGGGTGTAGCTGAGGTCAGGAGGACCAAGGTCCTTAGCAACAAGAGAAGTCGAAGTCTTCACAACAGGCTCTACCCTCACAGGTAATTGAAGGGAAAACTGGAGACTCCATTTTCCTGTCACCAGACCAGTGAAGCATATACAAGGCTAAGTGTATTTTATTTCTCATTTATTGAAAGCAGTATGGCCAGCAGGGAAGAGTTTGTTTTTGGTATCAGCCAACCTTGTTCTTGTCTAGTTATGCCATTTAGTGGTTCTGTGGTCTCGGGGAAGTTATTTAAGCTTTTTGAGCCTCCATTTCCTTCCCTGTAGAATGCAGATAATAATTCCCCATCATCAGAATATTTGTATGAATGAGATGCTATGATATAGAATATGTAACGTGCCACATACAATGCATAATATATGTGCTTAAGATTCTTAGCAGATGTACTGCTTCTTTGCACGTGTAAGATCTATGAACACAACCAAAAGGGTCACCATACAGCAAAATAATTTATTCTCTGATATTTACCAAAATGGATGGAAAACATTTTTAAACAATATTTACAGCTTCAAAAAATTTCAACTCTATCTAAAATTTAAAAAAAAAAAATTTTTTTTTTTTACTTATTTAATTTTTAGCTGGGTTGGATCTTTGCTGCTGTGCGTGGGCTTTATCTAGTTGCCACCAGTTAGGGCTACTCTCAAGTTGATGTGCACAAGCCTCTCCTTATAGCAGCCTCTCCTGTTTCAGAGCACAGGTTCCAGTATATGTGGTCTTCAGGAGTTGCAGCTCCCAGACCCTAGAGGACTGGTTCAGTAGTTGTGGTATACAGGCTTAGTTGTTCTGCGGTGTGCAGAATCTTCCCAGATCAGGGATTAAACCAGTGTCCCCTGTATTTGCAGACAGATTCCCAACCACTGGACCACCAGGGAAGTCCTTCAACTCTATTTGAAATTGAGTCTTTCAGGCTCAAGATATGTTGTTATGTTATTTTTGTTTTTCAATCATTTCAACTGCTTGAGACTTCAATATATATACAGGACAATACAATTTAATATTTGAACCATTGAAATAGTAATAATTGAAGAATTAATTTTTTTTGAAAACCCAAGAAATTGGTTGGTCTTGATTTTCTTTGAAAGGAAGAAATCTTTACTAAAGAGACCAGGCTCTTCCTGGTATGCCTGTACATCCATTGTATGAGAAGTGAACTTTCATATTTCTTGTAACATTTTGGATACATTTTTTAGCTTATGTATGTATTTCAAGAAATCTTTGACCTATATGTATTTGTCAAGGATGATTGGAATATTCACAACTAGCTCAAAGGCTTTTTCTTAGAAATTTAAAATTTCACTCTTGTACATTGATATTAGAAATATAAGTTGGAAAAATCTATGAAGAGCAATTAAACATCTAGGAAAATTTTAAAGCATTGGCCCAGAATTGTCAATAGAAATAAATCCAGTAGGCCAGGCCAATTGGAGAAGGAAATGGCAACCCACTCCAACTATTCTTGCCTGGGGAATCCCATGGACAGAGGAGCCTGGCTGACTACAGTCCATTGGGTCACAAAAGAGCTGGACATGACTTAGCAACTAAAGAAGTCCAGGACAAAATAAGAGAAAGAAGGGAAGGGAAATATACTAGATACTGGCATATATATGCAATGCTATATTTACTTAATGAGTAGGTAATCATTGCAGCATTGTATATCCACATGTCCACATCCAAAAGACTACATACTATGCAGGCATTAAAGAGGGAGGGGGCTGCTCTGGGACATTTGCTAAGATGAATTAAGTGTAAAAAAACAGTTTCTAAAAGGATACACAAGAAATTTCTAAGAGTTAAGAGCAGGAGGGGGATCTGGTTAACTGGGGGACAGGGACGGGAAAGGAAACTTTGTTGTGTACCATTCAAACCCTGTGGATGCTAAAATTCAAATGAATTTCTTTATTTTTATGAAATCCATTAAAAAAAGATTCTTAGCAGAATTCTTGACACATAGTATGTGCTCATAAATGTAGCTATATATGTATCATATTATTGTTCCCTCATACTAAATGTATGTGGCAGGCATGTGCTAGGTGCCTTTACACACATAAACATATATATAATATATATGCTGCTGCTGCTAAGTCACTTCAGTCATGTCTAACTCTGTGCACCCCCATAGATGGCAGCCCACCAGGCTCCCCCGTCCCTGGGATTCTCCAGGCAAGAACACTGGAGTGGGTTGCCATTTCCTTCTCCAATGCATGAAAGTGAAAAGTGAAAGTGAAGTCATTCAGTCGTGTCTGACCCTTAGCATGGACTGCAGCCTACCAGGCTCCTCTGTGGGGTGGGGTGGGGTGCCATTGCCTTCTCCGATAATATATATACATGTATACAAATGTGCTTTATATTTTGTGTATTCACAACAATATTTGCCATTTCCTATGTGTCAAGTACTCTGCTAAGACTTTTTGTGAATTATCTATTTCAGTTTTGACAATAGTCATGAGAGGTTAGTATTTCCATTTTGTGGAAGATAGAATTGAGGGGCAGAAATGTTAACTTATCCAAAGTTACACAACTAATATTGGTGCAAAGCTAGACTTTGAACCAGCCAAATATTATGCTCTTGTACCTCTTTAATTAGGACTGCTTATTTCAAATTTTAGTTTATTTAAAAAATTTTATTTATTTATTTTAATTGGAGGATAATTACCATATTGTGATGGTTTTTTGCCATATATCAACATGAATCGGCCACAGGTATACATGTGTCCCCCCCATCTTGAACTTCCCCCCCTCCTCCCTCCCCACCCTATTCTTCTGGGTTGTCCCAGAGCACTGGCTTTGGGTGCTCTTTTTCATGCATCAAACTTGCACTGGGGCATGTATTTTTTATATACATGTTTCAATGCTATTCTCTCAAATCATCCCACCCTCACCTTCTTCCACTGAGTCCAAAAGTCTGTTCTTTACATCTATGTCTCCTTGGCACACTGCATGTAGGATCATCAGTACCATCCTTCTAAATTCCATACATATGCATTCAGTTCAGTTGCTCAGTCATGTCAGACTCTTGGAGACCCCATGAACTGCAGCATGCCAGACTTCCCTACCCATCACCAACTCCTGGAGATCTTTCAATATATGCATTAATACACAGTATTTGTCTTTCTCTTTCTCACTTACTTCACTCTATATAATAGGCTTCAGGTTCATCTACCTCATTAGAACTGACTCAAATGTGTTCATTTTTATAGTTGAGTAATATTCCATTTTGTAAATGTACCACAACTTCCTTATCCATTCATATGGTGATGGACATCTAGATTGCTTCCGTGTCCCGGTTATTGTAAATAGTGCTGCGATGAACATTGGAGTACATGTATCTCTTTCAACTCTTGTTTCCTCAGGATGTGTGCCCAGCAGTGGGATGCTGGGTTGTATGGCAGTTCTATTCGCAGTTTTTTAAGGAATCTCCACACTGGCTGTACCAAATTGCATTCCCACCAACAGTGTAAGAGGGTTCCCTTTTCTCCACACCTCTCCAGCATTTATTGTTTGTAGACTTTGATGATGGTCATTCTGAGTGACATGAAATGATACCTCATTGTGGTTTTTATTTGCATTTCTCTAATAATGAATGATGTTGAGCATCTTTTCATGTGCTTATTAGCCATCTATATGTCTTCTTTGGGGAAATGTCTGTTTAGGTCTTTTTCCCACTCTTTGATTAGGTTGTTCATTTTTCTGGCATTGAGCTGCCTGGGCTGCTTGTATATTTTGGAGAGTAATTCTTTGTCAGTTGTTTAGTATGCTATTATTTTCTCCCATTCTGAGGGCTTTCTATTTTTGTGTTAGACATATAAGCAGAATATAATACACTTGATATTCAGGAATTATTTCAAAATTTATATACAATATTAAAATTGGTCTGAAAGTTAAATAAATACATCATCAGTTCAGTTCAGTTCAGTTCAGTTGCTCAGTCATGTCCAACTCCTTGCGACCCCATAAATTGCAGGATGCCAGGCCTCCCTGTCCATCACCAACTCCCGGAGTCTACTCAAACTCATGTCCATCGAGTTGGTGATGCCATCCAGCCATCTCATCCTCTGTCGTCCCCCTCTCCTCCCCCCAATTCCTCCCAGCATCAGAGTCTTTTCCAATGAGTCAACTCTTTGCATGAGGTGGCCAAAGATTTGGAGTTTCAGCTTTAGCATCAGTACTTCCAATGAACACCCAGGACTGATCTCCTTTAGGATGGACTGGTTGGATCTCCTTGCAGTCCAAGGGACTCTCAAGAGTCTTCTCCAACACCACAGTTCAAAAGTATCAATTCTTTGGTGCTCAGCTTTCTTCACAGTCCAACTCTCACATCCATACATGACTACTGGAAAAACCATAGCCTTGACTAGATGGACCTTTGTTGGCAAAGTAATGTCTCTGCTTTTGAATATGCTATCTAGGTTGGTCATAAATTTCCTTCCAAGGAGTAAGCGTCTTTTAATTTCATGGCTGCAATCACCATGCAACCACCCACACATAATTTTCCTGTGTTTTACTCCCTTTTAGCCTTCATGCAAAAAATATTTTTCCACAACTATAATCAACATTGTGTTCTTATCAATGATGGTTAAATCATAATGTCTTTAATGTTTCATTTTCATAATTAACATCTTCAATAGCTGCATAGTGTTTCATCAAGACAACAGTTCAGTCAGTCATTACTTGTCAGACATTTTCATCTTCCCCACCCTCTGATTATTCTGTATGATTTAGTGTTACTTTTAATGTAACAAGACAAAACAATGTCCCTGAATCATCCACATTATTTATCGGTTTTGAACTCAGTATTTCTTTAATGAATTGCATCTGGGATTCTAGGTATAGAGTACAGCTGTCCTTTGGAAAGGCTGCTTAGTATTTTCTGGTGTTTTAAAGCCTGAGGGAGGTTGCACACCTGCGATTCTTTCTCAGGGACCTGGTACAGCCTGTTCAAGCAAACATCTCCATGGGACATTATCTCAGACATCCTTCACATTTGGAAATGGACAAGGGAGAGATGGAGCAATGCCAAAGTCCCACAGAAGAGAAACCCATCTCCAAGGGATCAGTCCCAGCTTGAAACAAGTCACACTGTATCAGCTGCTCTATTACAGTGGACTTCCATGTCGGGTGAGGTGTTTTCTGTTGTCTTCCTCTTCTGGTTATCTTTTTAGTTATTTATACTCATTGCTATTAGTAAAAGGTTATCCCTCTTATATTTCACTCAAAATATACCTATTATGCCTATGTAATTTCTGGATCTGAAGAACATTTTCCTCCTAACTGAATCCACCTGCACTAAAATCCAGTACTCTTGCCTGGAAAATCCCATGGACAGAGGAGCCTGGTGGGCTGCAGTCCATGGGGTTGCTAAGAGTCGGACACGACTGAGCGACTTTACTTTCACTTTTCACTTTCATGCCTTGGAGAAGGAAATGGCAGCCCACTCCAGTGTTCTTGCCTGGAGAATCCCAGGGGCAGGGGAGCCTGGTGGGCTGCTGTCTATGTGGTCGCACAGAGTCGGACACGACTGAAGCGACTTAGCAGCAGCAGCACTAAAATCACAAGTTTTATTCTTACTCCCTTCATTATTATAGGTTTTTACAGAATATGGGATATTCATAATAATTTCATTCACTGAACTTTTTCCCCTGAGGTTATGGGATCCATATAGAAATGGCTTTGCTACAGGACATTTTGCCATCTAACTTTTAGCTACGGAACAATGCCACCTTATCTACTTTTGGATCATACTCAGACATAAACGTTTATTGAGGGTTTAAAAAATTATTTCTTCCAGACTGAGGCATACAACTGAATTCAGTATTACAATTTATCGCAACAGTGCAGAGCCTGATTTTAAAATGGTTCATTTTTCCAGAGTACCCTGAAAGCTTAGGCTTTGTGATCTTTCTTGGACAGCCAAGTATAGCTTGCCTTCATTTGCAATCCTAGGGGAAATGATCATTGAACAAACTTCATATTTTTCAGTGGAAACAACAAATGAAAAAACAGCAATAGCTCTCCAAAGACTCCTTTAAGAAAGGCAAAATTATGGAACTTGAATAGTTTCTGAATTATTTGGCCTCACAATCTATTTATGTTAGGAACCCACTATTTTCCTTGAGTCCCCAAACTTTCATTTTAAGAACTATAATCATGCTAAAGCTATAAGTTAACTGCTGAAGGATGGAATTTTACAGGATGTGCTGTGGACAGGGTGTGAGCAGAGGAAAGAATATGTTTTCACACTTTAAGTTGCTAGAGGAAAAATGGTATTTGAGTAAAAATTGGCATGAGAAGGAAGGAAAGTCTTGGTTGGTAGGAAAAAAAAAATGTCTGCTCTGTTGAACCACAGTGTCTCAGTTCTTCAAAATCATATACAATTTTTTAGTGTGCTTCACATTTTTAATCAGACTTGAAAGAAACCTTGGGAAGGAAGAGATCTTGTGATCCTTAGATTGAGGCTGGATTTCCACAGGTATGTTCATTTTCCACATATTGCCAGTGCTGCAATATTCATTCTAGTGGAGGAAAGGAAAGCTGGAGCTCATGCTCAACATCTCAGCCACTGGGCATTTCCACTGAAATTGTCTGGCACCCTCTAAAGCTTATTTAATGCTATACATATCTTTTTGCTGCCTTCTAAGACTACCCCCTTTCCTTCTCTATATTAATCTCATCATCATTTTCTTATCCCTCAAACATGATAACTTTAAATTTTACTTCCTCTCCCTCACATCCAGTCTCCAAGTTCTGCTGATTTTACCTGTATTCCATCTTTCTCATACATGTTTCCCTTCCACCCTGGCCACCCCATACAGCCCCTAAAACACACGCCTTGGAAGCAGCTGTTTTTGGGAGTTAGATATCTTGGGATTGAATCCTAACGTGTCACTTATTAACCTGGGTAAATAAAATAGAGCTGGTACAGCCATCTTATAAGGAGTAGGGTAACTATGAAAAATAACGCACATAAAGCACAATGTCTAACATAAACCAGGCTCCATAAATGAAAGTTAGGATCATGAACCCCTTTTTTTCTTGCTACTCCTCTCCCTTCCATGCTGCTGCTGCTAAGTTGCTTCAATTGTGTCCGACTCTGTGCAACCCCATAGACAGCAGCCCACCAGGCTCCCCTGTCCCTGGGATTCTCCAGGCAAGAACACTGGAGCAGGTTGCCATGTCCTTCTCCAATGCATGAAAATGAAAAATGAAAGTGAAGTTGCTCAGTTGTGTCCGACTCTTAGCGACCCCATGGACTGCAGCCTACCAGGCTCCTCCGCCCACGGGATTTTCCAGGCAAGAGTACTGGAGTGGGTCACCATTGCCTTCTCTGCCCTTCCATGCTAACGACTGTCAAATCAGTCTAATGAAAACATTTCACATACTCTCTTCACCTCTTGGACTCCCCAGTACTTGCTGACACCCCAAAGCCTGGCTCTAAGATACCTGGCTAGCATTCTCTCTCTCTACATCCACGAACACAGCACTTCATAAGCTGGATTTTTATAGTCATAAGAATCCGGTTTGCATTGCCCCATCTTTCATGTTCTTTTGCTGTGGCTCACACTGCCCTGTTTACTGAAGGATCTTTTCTCTTCATCCTTTCTACCAATACAAATTCTGTAAACTCCTGAGGATAAGGTCAAATCCAACTATTTCTGCAAAGTCACCTCTAACCATGGCGTGCGTGCATGCTGTCACTTAAGTTGTGTCCAACTCTTTGTGAACCTGTGGACTATAGCCCACCAGGCTCCTCTGTCCGTGGGATTCTCCAAGCAAGACTACTAGAATGGGTTGCTATGCTGTACGGAAAGAGCAAATTAGCCAAGATAGCATGGTCTGGCTCTCTCACTCCCGTGGTCTCTGGTCAGGCTCTCTCATCTGGTGGACTCTCACTCTTGCCCCATGTTTTATAAATAATGATTATGTAACAGCTGAGATCACTTATAGCACTGTGTGTGTGCATCACGAGGTTCTCTCTTGGTCACGGGCTACTCTGTGCAGTAAGTCTGTAAGAGCTTGACATAAAAAGGGGTGGCATTACTGTTGCATCACAGCCGTGTTTGTTGGGTCAGCCGTGAGAGGAAAGAATATAGCATGTCTGCTGCTACGGCTGCTGCGTCAGCCAGGAGAGAATACTGTTATGGCCACTGTGCCAACCAGGGGAGAGGTTGTGTTGTGTAAGGTTATGCTATGGCTGCTGCTATGTCTGCTCCATTATCCAGGAGAGAATAAATGTGTCTGCAGTTCCTATGGCTCCTCGAGCTTTCTTCCAGCCTCTTAGCTTGGGCCTTGTCTACCACGGGTTCAGTGAACAGTGTGGACAGTGAGATACAGTGAAATAATGGGTGTCGTCAGTAGGATACCCAGCAGGTAGGGGAGCCTGAGGCTTCACTGGATGGAGGGAGCCAGTGGCCACCATATAGCACGTGGTACCATGTGGCCTGGATCCCCTCAGCGTGGGCTCCAGTGGACGACTAGGAAGTGGTGGACAGTTAACCAGAAAGCATTGAAAAGGCATTACAGGCAGTGAGTTCCCATTTGCTGAACAAGGCGGCAGGCTGCTGCTGGTACCGTGGGGTGGATTTTCCTGATTGTCCTAAAGACAAAAATGCACAGTGTTCTACGTGATGCCACACTGGTGCACAATGTACCGAGACACTTGGAAGAACTAGAGCAAAGTATACTGGCGTTACAACAAGAACCCCATGGCCCTGAAGAGCCCAGCATCTCTGACAGTGAGGTGGGGATGGTGACAATGAATATTATGAGACTGTGGGTCCCCACTTGTCAGCGAGGCCGGTTGTGCAGCAGAAAGTGATGCATGAGCAGTCTATAGCCTAGGTGGGCATCCTCAAGGGGTTCCCACTATGACTGAGTTCACGACGTATCAACCGTATACTCAAGTGGAGTTACTCGACTTGGGTAAGCAGTTTCAGCAAAAAACAGTTTCAGCTTGGCACTTGGCTTTTGTGACTGTGGGACACAGGGGTGGGCCCATGTCTGTGGGAGGTTTGCGGTTCCTTACTGACAGAAGTAGAGGAATGGCATGTGAGATGCCATTTTGAAAATGTGAAGACCACTAAGAGGGCTCATGCTGGCAGGGGTCCCATCTGGGTTGCATGGATGCAAATGTGGGCTGATTTGTGTGGAGGTGTACTGCAAAGGCTGTGTCTTATGTAGAACATTGTACTGTAAAGGCTGTGTCCTGCGATGTAGATTGTACCATAAAGGTTATATCCTATGATGTGGACAGTGTACTGTAAAGGCTGTGTCCTCAAGTTTAGAAAAGTGTGATCATGTGGGTGGGCTGTGAATGCAACAAAAATCCCCTCCATGAAGGGGTGGGCCTGGCGCCTGTGGGTGGTTTTGCGAGTCTTTAAAGAGAAACCGTGCAGGGGTGGAGTTGCCCCTGTGGAGGCTTTCCTAGGATTTCACAAGGACAGACGGTGGACTGGACTTGGCCATGGAAGATAAAGGCACTCCACATGTAGTAGCTTCCCCGATAGCTCAGTTGGTAAAGAATCTGCCTCCAATGCAGGAGACCTGGGTTTGATTTCTGGATCTAGAAGATCCACTGGGTCAGGGAAAGGCTACCCACTCCAGTATTCTTGGGCTTCCCTGGTGGCTCAGCTGGCAAAGAATCCGCCTGCAATGTGAGAAACCTGGGTTCGATCCCTGGGTTGGGAAGATCCCTTGGAGAAGGAAAAGGCTACCCATGCCAGTATTCTGGCCTAGAGAATTCCATGGACTGTATAGTCCATGGGGTCGCAAAGAGTCAGACACGACTGAGTGACTTTCACTTTCACATGCAGTGGGTGGCTCTTCTAGTCCCATGAGGGCAAAGACTGCAGCATGAGTTCCAGGTGCTACCTGGTGTTGGGTTTTGCTATGTATCGGGGATGTAGGTGTTTGCTGTTGTATCTATTGTTGTTGAGGGATGTGGGATCAAGTGGCAGCATTGTGCACTGTGGGATGCCGCCAAGGGCGGAACTTACAAAACCTGTGGGGTGGAATCTAGGGAAAGAGCAAATTAGCCAAAATGGCATAGTCAGGCTCTCTTGCCCCACGGTCTCTCGCTCTTGCCCCGCGTTTTGTAAATAATGATGATGTAACAACTGAGCTCACTTATAGCATTGTGCATGCACGTCAGGAGGGATAGGCTTGATCCTGGATACTTAGTGCTGTATGGTTGCATGAGCTTGACCTAAAGAGTGGCAGCCTTACTGCTGTGTCATGGCTGCATCAGTTGGGTAAGCCATGAGAGGAGAGCGTGTCTACCGCTACAGCTGCTGCATCAGTCAGGAGAGAGTACTGTTATGGCCGCCGTGCC
This sequence comes from Bos indicus x Bos taurus, assembly GCF_003369695.1. Taxonomy (NCBI): domain Eukaryota; kingdom Metazoa; phylum Chordata; class Mammalia; order Artiodactyla; family Bovidae; genus Bos; species Bos indicus x Bos taurus. The sequence continues at coordinate 14,592,531 of NC_040084.1, read as the reverse complement.
AGCCGGGTGTGAGGTTGCGTTGTGTAAGGTTATGCTATGGCTGCTGCGTCAGCCAGGAGAGAGAATAAATGTGTCTGCAGATCCCATGGCTCCTCAATCCTTCTTCCAGTCTCTCAGCTCACACCTTGCCTACTCTGGGTTCAACGAACAGTGCGGACAGTGTGAACAGCGGGACACATGCCCTCCTCCAGGGTATCTTCCCCACCCAGGGATCGAACTGGCGCCTCTTAATGTCTCCCGCATTGGCACACGGGTTCTTTACCACTAGCGCCACCTGGGAGCTCGCTAACCATGGCAGGTGATTGTAATGTTACCATCTTCTGAAGTCCTGTGGTTTAAAATGGGAAGTTAATCACCTTGTGTCTTATGGTTTTCAGTGTTATTCTGAGCTTCACTGAGATGTGCTGCTGCTACTTCACCTTTCACATGTTAATTTCTTAGTTCCTTGGGGGCAGAGAGCATGTATTTTACTTTGTAGTGTATTTCATAGTCTCTGGCACTTAGTAAATTTGACTAAATGGTGGATGATTTAAGAGGATACAATGATTTCTATCTGACATTAATGTATCTTGTGTTAATATCTGGGACATAAGTTTTTAGGGACATAAAGTTGTGTGGCACACTTGCTTTGTGCCAAGTGCTGAACGGAGTAAAGGAGATAGGCTGATAACATGTTTTTTCAGGGAGCTCACTCTAAGAGAGATGAACATATAAATAAATAAATACACACGGGGTCGGGGGTGGAGGGGGGGTGGCGGCGGTGTGCTTCCATCAGCAGTAGGCACGCCTGCGGTCTGAGTAAGGTGGTGTTCTCTTCTGCCCAAGGAGGCAGGGATGAGGATGGGAGGAGGTATCCAAGAGCTGGTTTGTGAGGAGTCAGTATTTTGCCCAAGGAAGGGATTACATACAGTGTGCAGGCATCAAAACTGCCCTGTGATGTACATAACAATTCATTGTTGTTATTCAGTTGCTCAGTCATGTCTGACAGTTTGCGACCCCATGGACTGCAGCACACCAGGTTTCCCTGTCCTTCACCATCTCCCAGAATTTGCTCAAACACATGTCCATTGAGTCAGTGATGCCATCCAAACATCTGTTGTCCCCTTCTCCTCCTGCCTTCGATTTTTCCCAGCATCAGAGTCTTTTACAGTGAGTCAACTTCTCGCATCAGGTGGCCAAAGTATTCGAGCTTCAGCTTTAGCATCAGTCCTTCCAATGAATATTCAGGATAATTTCCTTTAAGATTGACTGGTTTGATCTCTTTGCAGTAAAAGGGACTCTCAAAAGTCTTCTCCAACACCACAGTTCAAAAGCATCAGTTCTTCGGTGCTCAGCCTTCTTTATGGTCCAACTCTCACATCCATACATGGCTACTGGAAAAACCGTATCTTTGACTAGATCGACCTTTGTTGGCAAAGTAATGTTTCTGCTGTTTAATATGCTGTCTAATTTAGTCATAGCTTTTCTTCCAAGGAGCAAGTGTCTTTTAATTTCATGGCTGCAGTCACCATCTGCACTGATTTTTTTAAATTTTATTTTATTTTTAAACTTTACATAATTGTATTAGTTTTGCCAAATATCAAAATGAATCCGCCACAGGTATACATGTTGGAACCCCCTCAAATAGTCTGTCACTGTTTCCATTGTTTCCCTATCTATCTGCCATGAAGTGATGGGACCTGATGCCATGATCTTAGTTTTCTGAATGCTGAGTTTCAAGCCAGTTTTTTCACTCTCCTCTTTCACTTTCATTAAGAGGCTCTTTAGTTCCTCTTCCCTTTCTGCCATAAGGGTGGTATCAACTGCATTTGTGAGATTATGGATATTTTCCCCAGCAATCTTGATTCTGGCTTGCACTTCATCTAGCCCGGCATTTCAGACGATGTGCTCTGCATATAAGTTGAATAGGCAGGGTGACAATATATAGCCTTGATGTAAATTTCCAAATTTCCAAATGTCTGGTTCTATTTCTTCTTGACCTGCATAAAGGTTTCTCAAGAGGCAGGTCAGGTGGTCTGGTATTTCCATCTTTTTATGAATTCTCAACAGCTTGTCATGATCCACACAGTCAAAGGCTTTAGCATAGTCAGTGAAGCAGAAGTAGATGTTTGTCTGGAATTCTCGTACTTTTTCTATGATGTTATGGATGTTGGCAATTTGATCTCTGGTTCCTCTTCCTTTTCTAAATCAGGAAATTCTTGGTTCACATACTGTTGAAGCCTTACTTAAAGGATTTTGAGTATTACCTTGCTAGCATGTGAAATGAGTACCATTGAGCAGTAGTTTAAACATTCTCTGGCATTGACCTTCTTTGGGATTGGAATGAAAACTGAACTTTTCCAGTCCTTTCATAGAAAAGGTTATTAGTATAAAGCATAAAAATTAATTAACAATGTACAAGTAGAAATAGAGATTAATTTTAAGAATAATAAATAACAAAAATTTACTTTCCGAAAGTCCATTACATAAAATCCCTTCTATTTTCCTTCAGTCTTTCTTCACTCCTCTCTCTCTCTCTTCATTTCTTCCTTCTTCCCTATTCAGGCCAGAAACCTGAAATCATCTTAAAAGTGATTAGGATTTATTGAGCACTTGCTGTGTGTAAGGCTCTGTGCTGCTTCTGTGCTGGTTGACCTCATCTCACCCTTATACAACCCAGTGACGGCAGCACCATTTTGTTTCTTTTTTTTTTTTATTCTGCTAGTTTATTTTTAAAATTAATTTTTATTGGAATGTAGTTACTTTACAATGTTGAGTTAGTTTCTGCTATACAGCAAAGTCAATCAGCTATCCACATAAATATATTCCCTCTTTTTTGGATTTCCTTCCCATTTAGGTAACCGTACAGGGTTCCCTGGTGGCTCAGATGGTAAAGAATCTGCCTGCAATGCAGGAGACCCTGGGTCCATCCTTGGGTTGGGAAGATCCCCTGGAGAAGGGAATGGCTACCCACTCCAGTATTCTTGCCTGGAGAATTCCATAGACAGAGGAGCCTGGCAGGCTGCAGTTCATGGTGTTGCAAAGAGTCAGTCACCATTAATCAGTATATAGAGAGCATTGAGTAGGGTTCTCTGTGCTATTCAGGAAGTTCCTATTAGTTATTGATTTTATACGTAGTGTATATATATCAATCCAGTTTCTCAGTTCCTCCAACCCCTCTCTTCCCCAGTTATATCCGTATGTCCATTTTCTGTATCTGTGTTTCTACTTCTACTTTACAGATAATTTCATCCATATCATTTTTCTAGATTCCACATATAAGTGATATTATATTATATTTGCTTTTCTATTTCTGACTTACTTTTACTCCATATGACAGTCTCTAGGTCCATCCATGTCTCTGAAAATGACACAATTTCATTCTTTATTATAGCAGAGCAATATTCCTTGTGTACATGTACTACATCTTCTTTGTCTATTCCTCTGTTGATGGGCATTTAGGTTGCTTTCATGTCCTGGCTATTTTAGTTTTTTAAACTATTGTTATCTCATGGGTATATGCCCAGGAGTGGGATTGCTGGGTGAGATGGTAGTTCTGTTTATATTTTTTAAGGAACTTCTATAGTGTTCTTCATAGTGGCTGTGTCAATTTACATTTCCACCAAAAGTGTAGGAGGGTTTCCTTTTCTGCACATGCTCTCCAGCACTTATTTCTAGATTTTTTGATGACGGCAATTCTGACTGATGTGAGATGGTACCTCACTGCAATGGCATCACTGATTCAGTGGACATGAACTTGGGCAAACGTTGGGAGGTGGTGAGGCACAGGGAAGCCTGGCGTGTTGCAGTCCATGGGGTCACAAAGACTTGGACATGACTTGGTGACTGAATAACAACAAGTAATTAGGGATGTTGAATGTCTTTTGATATGTTTGTTGGCAGATGTATGTCTTCTTTGGAGAAATGTCTATTTAGGTCTTCTGCCCATTTTTTGATTTTTTTTTTTTTATACTGAGCTGTATGAGTTGTTTGTATATTTTGGAGATTAACTCTTGTTTGCAAATATTTCCTCCTATTCTGAGGATTGTCTTTTCACCTTATTTATAGTTTCCTTCACTGTGCAAAAGCTTTTAAATTTAATTAAATCCCATTTGTTTATTTTTGTTATGATTTTCATTACTCTAGGGGGTGGATCAAAAAAGATCTTGTGATTTATGTCAAAGTGTGTTCTGCCTATATTTTCCTCTAAGAGTTTTATGGTGTCTGGCCTTACATTGAGGTCTTTATTCCATTTTGAGTTTATTTTTTTGTATGGCGTTAGAAATCTTGTGATTTATGTCAAAGTGTGTTCTGCCTATATTTTCCTCTAAGAGTTTTATGGTGTCTGGCTTTACATTGAGGTCTTTATTCCATTTTGAGTTTATTTTATTTATTTATTTTTTTTGTATGGTGTTAGAGTGTTCTTGGAGAAGGCAATGGCACCCCACTCCAGTACTCTTGCCTGGAAAATCCCATGGACAGAGGAGCATGGTAGGCTGCAGTCCTTGGGGTCTCGAAGAGTCGGACACGACTGAGGGACTTCACTTTCACTTTTCACTTTCATGCATTGGAGAAGGAAATGGCAACCCACTCCAGTGTTCTTGCCTGGAGAATCCCAGGGACGGGGGAGCCTGGTGGGCTGCCGTCTGTGGGGTCGCACAGAGTCCGACACGACTAAAGTGACTTAGCAGCAGAGTGTTCTAATTCCATTCTTTTAGGTATAGCTATTCAGTTTTCCAGCACCACTTATTGAAGAGACTGTCTTTTCTCCATTGTGTATTCTTGCCTCCTTTGTCATAGTTTAAGTGACCATAGGTGTGTGGGTCTCTATCTTTGCTTTCTATCCAGTTTCATTAATATTTCTTTCTGTGCCAGTACCATACTGTCTTGATTACTGTAGCATTTTAGTATAGGCTGAAGTCAGAGAGCATGATTCCTCCAGCTCTGTTTTTCTTTCTCAAAATTGCTTTCGAATGGAATCCTATAAATATTAATTAAGTCTATCTGATATAATGTGTCATTTAAGTCTTGTGTTTCCTTATTAATTTTCTGTCTGGGTGATCTATTCATTGGTGTTAATGGACTGTTAAAGTCGCACACTATTCATGTGTTACTGTCGTTTTCCCCCTTTATGGCTGTTATCATTTACCTTACATATTGAGGTTCTCCTGTGTTGGTTGCCTAAATATTTACAATTATATCTTTTTGGGTTGATCCCTTGCTCTTTATGTAGTGTCCTTCCTTGTCTCTTGTAATAGACTTTATTTTCAAATATATTTTGTCTGATGTGAGTACTGGTACTTCACCTTTCTTCTGATTTCTATTTGCATGGTATATTTTTTTCCATACCCTCACTTTCAGTTTGCATGTATCCCTATATCTGAAATTGGTCTCTTGTAGACAGCATATCTGTGTCTTTTGGTTGGGGCATTTAATCCATTTACACTTAAGGTAATTATTGATATATATGGTCCCATTACATTTTTAAAAATTAATTAATTTATTTTTATTGAAGGATAATTGCTTTACAGAATTTTGCTATTTTCTGTCAAACCTCAACCATGAATCAGCCATAGGTATAAATGTATCCCCTCCCTTTTGAACCTCCACATTTAATCCATTTACACTTAAGGTAATTATTAATATATATGGTCTCATTACATTTTCTTAATTTTTTTTTTTTTGGTAGGACTTTTTCTTCTTTTATGTTTCCCAACTAGAAAAGTTCCTTTGGTATTTGTTATAAAGCTGGTTTGGTGGTGCTGAATTCTCTTAGTTTTTGCTTGTCTATAAAGTTTTTGATTTCTCTTAAAATCTGAATGAAAGCCTTGCTGGGTAGACTATTCTCGGCTGTAGGTTTTCCCTTTCCATCACTTTAAATATATCTTGCCACTCCCTTCTGGCCTGCAGAGTTTCTGCTGAAAAATCAGCTGATAATCTTATGGGGACTCTTTTTATATTAATTGTTGCTTTTCCTTTGCTGCTTTTAATATTTTGTCTTTATATTTAATTTTTGTTGGTTTGACTAATATGTGCCTTTGTTTCTCCTTGGGTTTATTCTGTATGGGACTCTCTGCACTCCCTGGACTTGGCTGACTATTTCTTTTCCTATGTTAGGGAAGTTTTCAACTTCAAATTTTTTCTTCAAATATAAAGTCTTCAAATATTTTCTCAGACCCTTTCTTTTGCTGTTCTTCTAGGACTCCTATAATTCAAATGTTGGTGCATTTAGTATTCTCTCAGAGGTCTCTGCATCTGTCCTTATTTCTTTTCATTCTTTTTTCTTTATTCTGCTCTGCTTTAGTTATTTCGAACTCACTTATCCATCCTTCTAGCGTATTTTTCATTTCAGTAGTTGTGTTGTTCATCACTGATTGTTTTTTCTTTAGTTTTTCTGGTGCTGCTGCTGCTAAGTCGCTTCAGTTGTGTCCGATTCTGTGTGACGCTATAGACGGCAGCCCACCAGGCTCCCCCGTCCCTGGGATTCTCCAGGCAAGAACACTGGAGTGTGTTGCCATTTCCTTCTCCAATGTATGAAAGTGAAAAGTGAAAGTGAAGTTGTTCAGTTGTGTCCGACTCTTCTAGGTCCTGGTTAAACATTTATTTTACCTTCTCAATCCATGCCTGCAGTCTGATTTGAGATCTTAGATCCTCTTTACTATCATTACCCTGAAGTCCTTTTTGGGTAGATTGCCTATTTGTTCTTTTTTTTTTTTAATTAATTTATTTTTTTAAATTTTATTTTATTTTTAAACTTTACATAATTGTATTAGTTTTGCCAAATATCAAAATGAATCCGCCACAGGTATACATGTGTTCCCCATCCTGAACCCTCCCCCCTCCTCCCTCCCCATACCATCCCTCTGGGTCGTCCCAGTGCACTAGCCCCAAGCATCCAGTATTGTGCATCGAACCTGGACTGGCATCTCGTTTCATACATGATATTTTACATGTTTAAATGCCATTCTCCCAAATCTTCCCACCCTCTCCCTCTCCCACAGAGTCCATAAGACTGTTCTATACATCAGTGTCTCTTTTGCTGTCTCGTACACTGGGTTATTGTTACCATCTTTCTAAATTCCATATATATGCATTAGTATACTGTATTGGTGTTTTTCCTTCTGGCTTACTTCACTCTGTATAATAGGCTCCAGTTTCATCCGCCTCATTAGGACTGATTCAAATGTATTCTTTTTAATGGCTGAGTAATACTCCATTGTGTTGTTCCTTCTTCTGCAACATATTTCTCTGTTGTCTCGTTTTGTCTAATTTACTGTGCTTGTGGTCTCATTTCTACAGGCTGCATGGTTATAGAGGAACTACAAGTTCCTCCTGCTTCTAGTGTCTGCCCCCTGGTGCATAAGATTGGTCCAGGGGCTTGTGTAGGTTTCCTCGTATGGGGGACTGGTTCCTGTCCCCTGGTGGGTGGAACTGAGTCTTGTTCCTTGGAAGGGCAAGACAATGTCAGGTGGTGTGTTTTGGGCTGTCTGTGAGCTTAGTATGACTTTAGGCAGCCTGTCTGCTGATGGGTGAGGCTGTGTTCCTGCTAGCAGGTTGTTTGGTGTGAGGTGTCCAGTACTGAAGCCTGCAGGTAGTTGGGTATAGCTGGGTCTTGGTTTCAAGATGGAAAGCTCTGGGAGAACTCACACCAGTTAATATTCCCTGGGGCCAGGAATTCTCTTGTGGGCCACTGTCTTGGACTTGTCACTCTTACTACAGAAGCTCAGGCCTGACTCCTAGCTGGGGATCCAAGAGCCCACAAGCCATGCATCACAGCCAAAAGGAGCGGGGAGGCGGGGCGGAGGGGGGGGGGCGGGGAAAAGAAGAAAAAGAAACAAACAAAACTTAAGACAAATGATGAAAGCTAAACCAACCAAACAAAAAAGATAACAACCAAACACAAGAACTCCCCAAACAAAAAGAAACCATGAAAACAAACAAAAACAAACAGAAAGTCAACTAAAAAAAGTAAACAAACCAACCACCCCCAAAAAATCATATAAAAATTAAGAAAAAAACAAAACAACAAAATAGTAAATTAAAAATATATTAAAAATCTAAAGCAAATCTAAGTAAAAAATCATCAAAGAAACACAAAATAACAACCACAGAACAAAATGAAAGAAAAAAAAACAAAACCCAAAAATACCCAAAGCAAATAATAGTAATAATATTTCCCTGAGGCCTCCGTTGTCAGTGTCCTGGCCCCCACAGTGAGCCACAGCCAAACTTCGCCTCTGCAGCAGGCCCCCCAATACCTCCAGGTAGGTCTCAGGACCTGCTGTTGGCACTATGGAGCCAGCTTAGTCTGTGAGACAGACTCGCATGTGACAACGCCCATGTATATTTTTTCCCAAAGTCTAAAGCTGCTTAAAGCTAAACTGTGGGAGCACTTATCGTCCATTCAGATATTCCACAAATGCAGGTTTTACTGAGGAGAATACTTAGATTTCATCCTCAGCTTATGTAGCTAAATAGACTTCTTTAGTCGCACAGTCCTTTTGTGGGGGCTGTGCTTTGGTTTTGGCCCAAGTGGGGCTCAGCTTTGGTTTCGGCCCCACCCCAGCATGTGGGCCTACCTCAGGTATACCTTCTCTGCCCAGGTGAGAGCCGGGGAATGCAGCAACTGATTGGAGCACTTACTTGCTCTGGCTGGGAGGGATAAGTGGCCATAGCTGGGGCCTGTGTGAAGTGCCTGTGGTGGCAGAGACCGGCAGAAAGTTGCAAAAGACTGGGATGTGCTCGCTCGGGTGGGAATCCACCCCAGGGCCAGCAGGGGGTTTCCAATGGTGGCCCCACCCCTTATGTGCCATTCTGCAATGGCGCCTCATTTCCAAGGCAATCCATGCTGCTTTTAGAAGCATTCCCAGCTGTGGAGTCCCTCACTCCTGCCCCTCAGGTTGTCTCTGAACAGCCAACAGTGGTACTCTTCCTGGATCTGCTTTCAAAACCTCGTGCTTTTGCACTCAACCCTGATTAGCACTGGCAGCTCCCTGGGGTGCTAAGGGCTGATCCTGGAGGAAGTTTTGGCATGGACAGTGCACATGGACCTTCCAGGTCCTGCATAGTAGGGGGGTTTGGCTTGAAGGACTGGTGAGCCTGCTCAGATGGGCGCCCCTCCCAGTGCCCATGGTGTCAGGGGTTAGTGGGTCAGGGAGAGGTTTGCAGTAGTGGCTCTGCCTCTTGCATGCCACTCAACAATGGCACCTTGCTTCTAGAGTGTCCTGAGCTTCTTCTGAAAACTTGCCTGATTGTGGAGCTCCTTACACTTGTCCCTTCAGGCTGTCCCTTCACAGCCAGCAGGTGTCCCTTCCCTGGGTTCACTCTCCAAACCCCACTTTACAGCACCCAGCCCCCCTCCATACCAGGAGACACACAGCTGAGGCGGGGGTGCAGAGGGCTACAGCACAGACCATGCATGCACAGTTCTTTCTTTTTCCTGCCTTCCACAGATCGGTTGCTGCATTCCCCTCTGGTCCTCTGAAGGTACCTTTCTGCCCTAGCTGATTTTCCCACCACAAATGGGCTTTTCTGAGTACGAGAACCTCTCCTCACCTTCAGATCCCTTCCAGAGATGCTGGTCCCTTCCTGTTTTCTCTTTTCTTTTTTTTCCCTTTCTTTCATCCTACCTGATTGTGTGGGGATTTTTCTTGTCCCTTTTGGTGCCTGAGGTTTTCCACTAATTTTCAACAGGTGCTCTGTGACAGTTGTTCCATTTGTAGGTATATTCTTGATATACTTGTGAGAAGAGGCAAATTCTTCATCCTCCATTTCTACCATCTTGACTCCTCCCTCCAGCAGCAACATTCTGATGAAGACCCTAGGGCTCAGGGGAGAAGATGACTTGCTCAAGGTCAGCCAGCTGGTGGGTGGCAGAGCCCGGCTCTAATCCCCTTTGTCTCTGAAGTTCTGGCAATTAGTCACAAACAAGGCTGCCTTCCTCCCTTTGCCCAGCTCCAGTCTGGAAGACTTTATGCATCACACACCCTGAATTTTAAATTCCTTAATATTTTGTAGAGGTCCATTCCTATTACCAAAGCCTCATTCAGATGCAAACAGTACTTCCCTGGGTAACTTCCGTGGCCTCCCAATGGGCCGCACTTTCTTCTAGGACTCCTGTCTCATGGATGAAGTTCAAGGTGAATGAGCAGAGAAGGCTCCAGGGCTTCCAAACATCTATTAGACACTTAAGCAAGGCTGAAGCTGACCGTCCAGAACACACATTTTGAGTCACTGCCCAATAGGGTCCTGGCTGAATTCAGAGAGGAAATGAAATCATGAAAGGTAGGAATCTGGGAGAGAGGAGACTGGGAAGCAAAGGGTAATGCCTAGAAAACCTAACAAATTATTCTCTATTTCCCTGAAGGCTTGGCATTAGATAAATAAAACTTGAGAATGAACAAGGTAATTTTTAAACTTAAAGCTAATATAAAGAAAACTGACTTGTAGATGTTCATATGTGCATTCATGTCTGAGCCTACTCCTTGAAAATCACAGTAGAAGACTATGTCCTAATTTTTTCACATTGTAATGTGATTTTCTAAAGCTGTTTTTGAAGTTTCCAGTTTCCCATACTGTCAGACATATGTGTTAGTAACAGTTCAATAACATGGTATTAGCTTAGTTAAATAAAGAATAATTGGTTTGAGTCTTCTCTTCATATAAAACCTGGTTAACAGCATGGGGAGTAAGTTATATTATATCTTCTCACCTCCTTTGGTTTGTTTAGACTGAAGTTGGGAAAAATGATCACTTTCAGGAACCAAACCCTCTAGTGTCTGACCCTCAGCTGTGAGGTTGTCTGGGCCTCCCGTTGGGTGTGGTTACTTGACGTGCTCATGGATGTGTTTTCGCTCTAGGGCTGGGCCTCTCAAACAACTCTAATTAGGAAATTAAATGAGTATCGACAGTTTGAAGAATTTTGTCTTCACCCTTTTCTCTTTCCTCAGTCTATGTCTTGACCAGGCCACTGTATACTATAAAAATCTTTCCTAAATTAAAAGGAGATTTGATGAATGATGCATACTTTTGCTTTGTCAATTGTTCTTTTTGTCTAAAATGTAACAAGTTAAAATCAACATAGAATTATGAAAACTACTCTATGTATTTAATTGTACACTCCTTGGTGAACAATTATGCAAACTTGTTCAAATTGTTCCTAAATAAATCATTTTAGTGTATCTATTTAAACTGTGAACTGAACTTTTACTCTCGCTTTTGATAGACAGTGATCATAAATGTCTACACTTTTCTCTGACTTTATTTTTTATAAGCCTGAATCAGACCATGCTTTTTAAATTATGTGTTTGTCATGCTTGGCGGTTCATTCACTGTTTGGCCATTCCTAAGCTTCTGTAATTCTTCTGAGGGCTCCAAAAGGTCACCGTGTGCCCTGACCTCCTGCTAGGTGGACGGCTTTTTTCTCTCTCCAGATGTTTTCCACTTCAAACTTTTATAGCCACAGCTTGTACATAAGTCATATATGAATAGTGTCAAGTCATTGTCCAGCAGTGAAATTAGGACCCTTTCAAATTGGAGGGAAATGTTAACAGAGAGCAACCGTTGTCCTGCCAGTGTTTCTCCTGGCAAGCCAGCTCTGAGCAGGCTGTTTTCCCTTCAGCCATCTGTGCTTCCATAAACAATCTGCAGCGCTTTCTTCTTCTCATTCAAATTCTAGCAGCTGGATTCCCGTCTAAGTTCCTTTTGATGTTGTGACACCAGTAGCAGCGCTCTCATGAATCTTGGTGTTTCTTTCTACTTTGGGGGATTATATCACCAAAGATGTTAAGTAAGTAGTTCACTTGACTCTTCACACGCAGGGATTCTGCAACGCACATGCCAAAGGAGGGCACTCTGACCTGATGCTAAAATGAAGTAGAGTGAGCCCCCTGTACAACCTCCAGTGTCCTTGTTTCTTATCTTTTTTAAAACAAGTAAATCCCTCTATCTCTTTAACATTTTTCATCAGCTAAGAAGTCTCTCTGGTTTTTCCCTATCCACATTACCCATCAGTGCTGTCTATTTCTGGCATTGTGCACTTTAGCAACTTGGATTCAGTTCAAAGAAAGTGCTTCCATAAATAAACATCTAGCTTTATTAGGTATTAGTAGACTTAACCCTTCCTAGTAAAAGCTTTAGATGCACAAGCACTTGTATATATGTTATATACATATATATGCATGTTATTTAGAGTGTGTACATTTATTTATGTACAAAATCTTCATGAACATAGTCACATTCTTGTTTCTGTTTAAATTCATCTAATGCACAAATATTTTGCTTTTTAAGAAAATCAGCAGTATTAAAAATTATGGAAGTTTTCAGAATATATTGTACTTGCTCTTTTACAAGTGAAAAGAGTTAAAAAACAAGTCTAGAATCATGATTTTTTTACTACTATTACTTTGCAAAAAGAATTGTCAGAGTCTATAAAACAGCTTTTCTTTAAAGAAAAGGCAAATGTCAGGAAGTAAGTTAGTATATAAGCAAAAGGAAATTTTAAAATATCTTTCAGAGAGATTTGTGAGAAGTTGAATTGGTGACCTGATAATCAAAAACTGAGCAGAAAACCATGAATAAACATGATTTTCTTATTTAAAAATTAGACATATAAATGATATAAAAATGCAGATAAACATTACACAAGTTGAACATTTACTAATTTTTCACTGTGATATCAAAAACTTGAATTTAACAAAACATTCAAGTGATCAATCAATATTTTACCTATTCGTTTTTTTGATTTTGTAGGATAAAGCTTTATTGATTTTGTAGGATAAAGTTTTATTGATTTTGTAGGATAAAGACATTAAAAATGAGCTTGACTATCAATTTTAAGCTCTTTAATATTCAGATGCATTTGCTTTCATACAGAACTGTATTACTAAACTCAGGAAGAATGTTTTTTTCTGAATTCATTCAGAATAAAATAGAAAACTCTTTCCCTTGAGGAAATAAACTTTTCTTCAATTCCAGTGAAACATCGATGAATTAATGATGCTGAGTGCCCTTAATTTCATCCCAGGAAATTATTTCCATAATTAAAAGCTCCAGTGGTCAGTCCATCTTGTTCTTCATTGCAGCCTGAGTACCAACATGGTAGGCACTCGATGAATAGATTGAAAAAATGTATGAGTATTGGTTGATACTTGAAATTCATTACACTCAAGTGGCCTTGTAGGAGATACTAGGAATAAGCATCAGATATTCTGGCTCTGCCACTTGGCCAGTTGTGTGGCCTTGAGTGAGGTATCCAAAGTCCTGCTGATTCCCTCAGCATAAAGTAATGGAATTGCAGCATTGTTGCAATGTAGTCTCTAGACGGAGCAATATTCTCTCATTTATGCAACAAATTTGTATTGAACACTTTGCTAACCACCATGCAAAACTGTATTTATACCATGTTTCTGTAATTTACAGTGCTAAGCTAGCGGAAAAGAAGTGAGAAGGGTATTACTGGGAGATAATGAAGACGGTTGAAACCACAGAGGAACTGAAAAAAGACTTTCTGTGGTAGAAGAAAACTGGGTGATGGAAATATAGCATGGAGAGCAGCAGGAGGAGAAGAGAAGACAAAAGAGGAGGCTACTGTGGGGCTTGGAGGGAGGCTGAGGGAGGCTGGGCCTAGGTATTAGGGTGGGGCAATGGAGCTCATGAAAAGTGGGTGAGATTGAAATCTATTTTGTTTGTAGAATTGAAAGTAATTGGAACGAATATTTTTAAGATGAAGACTGAGTGATCAGGCACTCTGAAGAGTAATTCTCAGAATCCCTGCTCAAGTGACTAAGTGGTGGAGGTGGCTTTGGCTGGGGTGGAGAGCACAAGTGGATGAGGAGACGGGCAAACCAAGTTTGACTTGTGAGCATCAGGTGGAGGTATCAAGTAGGCAGGTGGATGCATAGAGCTTAGAGGTGAGTGCTGGATGAAAATATAAACTGAAATCACTAGAATATACAGATGGTATTTAAATTATGGGATTATGGTATGTATTATATTTACAATGGACTATTTCTTAGCCACAAGAAAGAATGAAATGATGGCATTTGCAACAACATGGATGGACCTAGAGATCATCACACCAAATAAACCAAAGACAAATATCATATAAGTTATATGTGGAATCTATAAAAGATAAAAATGAACTTATTTTCAAAACAGAAAGAGACTCAAAGACACAGAATACAAACTTATGATTACCAAAGTGGAAAGGGAGGTGGGGAAGGGATAAATTAGGAGGTTGGGATTAACATATACACACTAACTACTGTACATAAATGAGCTAATCCACAAGGACATTTGGTATAGCACAGAACTGTCTTCAATAGCTTGTAATAATCTATAAGAAAAATGAATCTGAAAAGGAGTATGTATTTATGTATGTATAATTGAATCATTGTGCTGTGCATCTGAAACCAACATGACATTGTAAATAAACTATCAGTTCAGTCGCTCAGTCATGTCCGACTCTTTGTGACCCCATGAAGCACAGCACGCCAGGTCTCCCTGTCCATCACCAGCTCCCAGAGTTCACTCAGACTCATGTCCATCAAGTCAGTGATGCCATCCAGCCATCTCATCCTCTGTCATCCCCTTCTCCTCCTGCACCCAATCCCTCCCAGCATCAGAGTCTTTTCCAATGAGTCAAATAAACTATACTTCAAAAAATATATATATATACATGGGCCTGGGAGTAATAACAGCAACTATATCTGACCTGGAACAATGCCGAAGCTGTTTGTTCCAAGAGCTGTATAGTACTCACTGACCCATTAGAATGACTCTTTTGGTTGAAGTCAAATACCCACTAGTCACTGATGGCCCAAAGTTTTAGTGGCAAAATCATGCAGATAGTCTCTTTTTTTAATCCTTGTTTTTCAAGTAATACAAAAATACTTTTGTATAAAAGAGTAGCAAGAGTAGCACTTGATTAGAGTCTTATCTATCTAATATATGTATTGAGATTTGAATTGGCTCTGTGAAACTCAGGTAGAAATAAGTCACATTTGAATATATTTTGTTACTCCATTATAACATGGCTCCCAGGCTCTGTGATTTATTCGTGGGAAATTTAACTGTAGATCTGCTTTTATTGGAGGAGTCTGTTCTTCCAGAGGCCTTGGCAAAAGCTCTAGGGGCTTAACTGATCAGAAATTTTGGGCAAGGACCATCTGAACCCCTCACCTTTCCCTAGTTGATTGCTCACGGCAGCCACAGCTCCATGGGCCAGTGAGAAAGTGTATTTGCTTTAAAGGAAGCCATGTAGGATTTATTTTTGAGCTGAAGTTTTGGCTGATCTTCCAACTAGAATCTCTAACTCAGAATCTCAAAAATTTCGTGTTTTAATCACCCTTCTATTTCTTCTATGTAGGTCCCTGGGAGAGGAAGACCCAGGCTATGGATTTTGTGACTTCCAGGGGGCCCAGGAGAGACTCATGCTGCCAAGTCACAGCCCAATCTTTTGCTACTGAGTGTCCATCACCGAGGGTAATTTCAGGTTTGTTCTTCTCCCTAACTGGATCAGTGACTAGTTTTATGTGGGACTGGAACATTCTCTCTTTCTAACTGGTCTGTAGCTTTCAAGATCTACCAGGCCTGCTTTTGCTTTCACGATACCCATGCCTTTGACTTCAGATTGGTGGGTATGGCCTGCCACAGCCTGCCTACTTTGCCCACAAGTAAAGCTAACCAATGGGCAGTTGAACTTCTCGACCCTCTTGTTTGGTTGTGCATTGTTGTTCTCAGCTTCACTGTGGGCTGGGACCTCCTCCTGCAAACCCTGGACCTTTGCTTCTTGCCTGACGAGTCACACAGCAGGCAGGCTGATGGGCCTGCCCATCTGCAGTTACGAGCTCTCTTTTCTTGCCAGTGTGTTTTGGAAGGGGCCTCAGGAAAGGGGCTCACCCCAGGCTTCTCAAAAACTGACAAAGCAGCTGTGGGAGATTTCAGCTGCTCTGATAATGTCTTGTCTGCTTTAGCTGTTTACAGGCTAAGCCAGTCCCCCCTGAAATCATACATTTGACACTTGTTTCTCAAATAATGGATCTTCCTCTACTTTTGAAAAAGTTGAGAATGTGCCTCAGTTTAGTCAAATTGATCTCAGAACAAAGCAAGTGTCTGAAGATTATTCTGTTGTACTCGTTTTAAACAGACTATTCACACTTCCTGAGTCTAAAGAGACTGGATAGAACTCTTCCAATCCATCCACATTGTAGTCTGTATCTACTCACACACCTTTACAACTGGTCTCCTGGTGTTCCTCCAAAAAACTGACATGCTCTGATCTCTGATATTCAACACATCAGGATATCTGCTTTGATTAGTTGAGACATTTGTTCACATTCATGAAAGCCCTAATGGCTGGGAATACCACTTCTGGAAACTAAACTCAGATTTGATCATTTACTATTTGCATCAGAGGGAATACAGCATCCCCCACCATCTGTTCAGTACATTAGCTGGTTTGTTTTTTGGTGGTATGTTTAAGTGTGGGACCATAGGATTGCTTCTGTACCGTAGGACTTTGCCACCAGGTCATCGTGTGCACTCCTTATTAGTAAAGAGATTTCCTGTTTGGAAATTCAGAGTCTGAGACAGACTTCAAAAATCAATTTCTATGCTCCTCTATTTTTGGTATTTCTCTAGTAATGACAGAGAAATCCATCTCTTGGGAAAACTCTGAAGATTGTACTCATTTTCTGTTCCCTTCTAAACTTTTTGAGTATCACTCTATACTATCTTAGGAGATTTAAAGCAATTTTTGTACATGCTCTCAAACTCAGTTCTGTCACATCCATGAATATTTCCCATGTCCATCGTTTTCAGAGTCCACATTTATCTTTGCTCAGCAGGACTCCAACGGGGTCACAGCTGTAACTGGTTTCTTAAACAGTCTGAACTCAGTCGGGAGTGAATATGAAACCATCCTATTTTCCTCTAGTCACTGGCTGGGACCACGCTCAGATGAATTTCTCTTTATTGTATCTTGGACAATATCTTGGCCACACTAGAACTGGGGTCACTTTGGATGATTTAAAGTGAGTCTGTTTTAAAACTCTAGTCTCCTTTCTGATTGAAATCTTAATTCCTCTTCTCTGCCAGTAGCTCTCGAATGGGAGTGGGCAGGTTCTGCTCTTTCATTTTCCTTATTTGAAGAGAGGAGGCTGAAAGTTGAATATCTCAGGGTTAACTCTTTTCCTTTTCTGAGAACAGGCAGATTCTGGTGGTCATTAGGACTGTTCATTGGGGTTTCTGTTTTCCTTCTCACCATATGGAGGAGTTGCATTTCCCACTCCTTCATGTACGTTTATACAAACAGAGGAAGAAGGGGATGTAGGGGGAATCAAATATTCTTAAAGATTCCACCTGTGATGGATGTCTCATTTCTAGTTTGTTTTTATCAGCCAATGACCACTGAAGTCTACCTTCTGATCACCCAAGAGTTGGCTACTTCTTACTCAAAATTTCCATCTAGATACTGCATTCAACTCCAAGTCTAGAATCTCTGAGTGATGCTCCAGTCTCTTTACCAGGTCTGGATATGGGCTCTCCTAGCCTGCAGATCTATATATGTGATAGACAAATTATCTTTCTCCCATACATGCATTACAAAGTGATGGAAGAGGCAGAGGACAACCGTAATCAGTATTCCTATTTAGAAAGAAAGAAGAACAGAAGACACAAAGCAGCTTCAGGTCCGTCAGTTCAGTCGCTCAGTTGTGTCCAGGTATCTGTGATCCCATGGACTGCAGCATGCCGGTCCTCCCTGTCCATCACCAAATTCCGGAGTTTATTCAAACTCATGTCCATTGAGTTGGTGATGCCATCCAGCCATCTTATCCTCTGTCATCCCCTTCTCCTCCCGCCTTCGATCTTTTCCAGCATCAGGGTCGTTTCAAATGAGTCAGCTCTTTGCATCAAGTGGCCAAAGTATTGGAGTTTCAGCTTCAACATCAGTCCTTCCAGTGAATATTCAGGACTGAAATCCTTTAGGGTGGACTCTTTGCAGTCCAAGGGACTCTCAAGAGTCTTCTCCAACAACACAGTTCAAAAGCATCAATTCTTCGGTGCTCAGCCTTCTTCACAGTCTAACTCTCACATCCATACATGACCACAGGAAAAACCATAGCCTTGACTAGACGAACCTTTGTTGGCAAAGTAATGTCTCTGCTTTTGAATATGCTATCTAGGTTGATCGTAACTTTCCTTCCAAGGAGTAAGCGTCTTTTAATTTCATGGCTGCAGTCACCATCTGCAGTGATTTTGGAGCCCCCCAAAATAAAGTCTGACACTGTTTCCACTGTTTCCCCATCTATTTCCCATGAAGTGATGGGACCGGATGCCATGATCTTCGTTTTCTGAATGTTGAGCTTTAAGCCAACTTTTTCACTCTGCCCTTTCACTTTCATCAAGAGGCTTTTTAGTTCCTCTTCACTTTCTACCATAAGGGTGGTATCATCTGCATATCTGAAGTTATTGATATTTCTCCCGGCAATCTTGATTCCAGCTTGTATTTCTTCCATACCAGCACTTCTCATGATGTACTCTGCATATAAGTTAAATAAACAGGGTGACAATATACAGCCTTGATGTACTCCTTTCCCTATTTGGAACCAGTCTGTTGTTCCATGTCCAGTTCTAACTGTTGCTGGGATTCTGAAATTCAGTTAGGCTTATGCTGACAGTGAGGAATATTCCTTGATTTGTATCTCAACTCTGCTCACTGAAAGAGCCTCCTTCCTGTTTCCCATGTCTTTTGAATCATTTGCTCTAGAATATTATTTCCTTTCCATTATTCATCAAGGTAATCAAAATATATATTGGGAAATTTGTCTGTCATTGGCTACTGAGTAGTTTTATCAATCTGCTTCATAACCATTAAGGACCTAAAACTGATGAGGATCCTATGGGGCTCCTGGGTACAAATTCTTTCCATGTCCTTCAGTTCTTATTTGTAGGAAATAGGCTTCATTCAGCCTCCCTATCCTTCTCTGAGTCCCAAAGGGCAGGTTCAAACAGTTGCTAATTAAGGAAGAGAGGGGATGCAGAGATAGGGGAGGAACGGTTAAGAAACAATAGTGTGCCTTGGGGCAGGGTCCTGGTTCCTCTTGAAGGGATACATATAACAATATCTTTGAGTTCTTCTGTAGGAATTAAGGCCCCCACCCAGGTGAAGGATGGTAATTTCAGGCTGACCATAAGATTCCTGAAGGACTGCCCTGTTACTTTACCACCAATCAGTCGGAAGAAATCTCATACCCTGGAGCTCTCACCCCATATTCTACCCATTAAAAACTTCTCTCCAAAAACCATTGGGGTGTTTGGGGTTTCTGGGCATGAGCCACCTGTTCTCCTTGCTTAACCCTTATATAAACCTTTCTCTGCTCCCAACTCTGATGTTTTAGTTTATTTGACCTCACTATACATTGGGCACATGAACTTGTATTTGGTAACAATTTTGACTCTTGAACAACCACTGTCCTTTTTAGTTCAGCAATGTGGTTTCTTTGGTAGTATAACCCTGCTGAAAACATAGCAAGCACCATATCTATTAGGTTCCATTCAGTTGTATTTGCCAATAAACACATAGTTCGTTTTTAGACCTATTAATTCATTTTGCTAAGTTCTCTTGTGTCCACTTGAGCCTACCTCAAAGCCTGGTAGCCTACCAGGCTTTAATCTTTTTTCACTAAACCCTGTTCCCTATTGGAAGAAATAAGCATCAAATCTTTAGTTGTACTGTCTCTTCTGTCTCCTTGATCTATTCAGAGATTTCAATGAGTTTGAAAGCTACATCCTTGATTTTTATCCTTGATGAGTTCTAATTGGACTTTATCATTCTAAGGCATTCTTAAAATTTTCTTTTGCAAATTGAGAAAGGAGAATTAGTAGCCTCTTTCAGCCTTTTTATTCATGGATTTTAGCTATTCCATTTTACTTGTTTTTACTTATGCCTGAAGCTAGCCAATTCTTTTCTGAACTCATCTATTTCTCATACTACTTTATTAAGTGAAGCTAACAGCAACCAGCACACAATGATAACATTATTTTCTTATTTCTTTTGCTAAAAATAGATTATCTCTATTTGTTAGATATAGATTATCTCTATATGTTATCTTCTCTCCAAATTATTTCAGACAAAAGTTTTACCAAAGACATTATTGGTATATAGCATTGACCATCATCCTTTCAGCTGCCAATAATAACTTCCTAGCTGCCCATCCCCAGTTATAAGCAATGCTATGTATTTGTGGTTTTATGTTATATATCCTGACTGTCAGTTCAGTTCAGTCGCTCAGTTGTGTCTGACTCTTTGCAACCCCCTGAACTGCAGCACGCCAGGCCATCACCAACTCCCGGAGTTCACCCAAACTCATGTCCATCGAGTCGGTGATGCCATCCAGCCATCTCATCCTCTGTTGTCCCCTTCTCTTCCTACCTCCAATCCCTCCCAGCATCAGAGTCTTTTCCAATGAGTCAACTCTTCGCATGAGTATTGGAGTTTCAGCTTTAGCATCAGTCCTTCCAAAGAACACCCAGGACTTATCTCCTTTAGAATGGACTGGTTGGATCTCCAAGGGACTCTCAAGAATCTTCTCCAACAACACAGTTCAAAAGCATCAATTCTTCGGCACTCAGCCTTCTTCACAGTCCAACTCTCACATCCACACATGACCACAGGAAAAACCATAGCCTTGACTAGACGAACCTTTGTTGACAAAGTAATGTCTCTGCTTTCGAATATGCTATCTAGGTTGGTCATAACTTTCCTTCCAAGGAGTAAGTGTCTTTTAATTTCATGGCTGCAGTCACCATCTGTGGTGATTTTGGAGCCCAGAAAAATAAAGTCTGACACCGTTTCCGCTGTTTCCCCATCTATTTCCCATGAAGTGATGGGACCAGATGCCATGATCTTATCTTACACTAATTTTTATATCAGTACTAATTTCTATATCAGTAAGAATATGCTAGGTGATGCTAGCTAGAGTGTGCTGTAGTAAAAGTAATCCCTAAAACTTCAGTGGCTTAACCGAACAGAGTTTTTTTTCTGTTGTAGTTGTTGCAAGAAAGAGACGTGTGAGGAGATTGTCACATCCCAGTTCATGTCCGAGCCCTTGGGATGGCTGCCAAGTGAGGGTTCTTGACTTTGTATAGGAAAGAATGCAAGAATGAGACACAGAAAAGAGAAAGAAGGCTTTTTTCAGAGGAGAAACACACTCCGTAGACAGAATGTGGGCCATTTTTGGAAGGCAAGAGAGGCCCCAGCGTATGCGGTTGTCAGTTTTTATAGGGTTGGGTATTTACATAGGCTAATGAGTGGTAGGAGTATTTCAGCTATTTTAGGGAAGAGTTAGGGATTTCCAGGAATTGAGCCACCAGCCACCTTTTGAGATTTATGGCCCTGGAACTGTCATGGCACCTGTGAGGGTGTCATTAGCTTGCTGATGTGTTACAGTGGGAGTCAATTCATCTGCCATCTTGAACCTATTTGATTCTAATCAGTTTATGTTGTGTCATCAGGTAGGCTGTGCCCTGCCCTCTTCCTGTCTCACAGCTACATGTCCAACATAAGATAATAGAAGACCTCTGTTCCCTGTAGATATTCAGGGACTTGGAATGGGGGAGGCTCCAGTTGATGCAGGCTCCATGTAACTAGCACTAAAGAATCTGCCTACAATGCAGGAGACACAGGAGACCCAGGTTTAATCCCTGGATTGGTAAGATCCCTTGGAGGAAGAAATGGCAACTCACTCCAATATTTTTGCCTGGAAAATCTCATGGACAGTGGAACCTGGTGGGCTACAGTCCATAGGGTTGCAAAGAGTCCTTCATGACTGAGCGCACGCATGCAGGTTTGTTCCCTGAAGATGTTCATGGACTCAGAATGATGGAGACTCCAGTTTATAAACGCTCCATGTAATTAGCCATCATTGACTACAGCTAGTTACTTGGCCACGCCTAAATTCAAATTGGATGGGGAAGTGTAAGACTGCCAGATGCTTGGAAAGAAAACTGGAATGTTTGTGAACAGCCCTAATGAATATTATAATCATTGTAGCAAAATAGTAATTGGTTTTAGCTTTTGATATTTTAACTTGGCCATCTGTGGTACAGATGTGGAATGCACAAGAATTCTTAGCAATCCTGATACTTCCCCCAAGCCTGTTTGTTTCATATTCTTCCCAATTTACTTAATAGCAATTCCATTTGCTCTGTTTTTTGCTCAAAAATCTTATCTTTCATGTTTCTCTTTCTTTCACACTCAACATCCAATGTGATAGTCAATCCAATTGGTTTTACCTTCAAAATACAGCCATAGTATTACCACTTGTCTTCACCTTTGCCTCTACCATTTAGTTTTAAGCTACCATTGTTTTTCACCTCCTAATTGTTACCCTAGTCCTACACCTTCAACCTGTAATTATTTTCAACACATTTCTCATCACATTTTTTAAATGCAAAAGCATACCCTTACTCAAAACCCTCCAAAAACTGTTTCTCTACTGCCTAAAATAGAACAATGCCTGGCACCTAGTATATGCTCAGGAAAGTTTGTTAAAGTAATGAATAAAACAATATTGATTATGAAAAGACAAACAGATCCATGGAACCAAACTGAGTATTCACACTGAAATTTTGTATATGGTGAAGGTGGCATTTCATGTCCGTAAATAACAAATGTTGGTGAAGATGTGGGGAAAGGGAACCCTAGTACACTGTTGGTAGGATTGTTAATTGGTGCAACCACTGTGGAAAACAGTATGGAGGTTCCTCAAAAGATTAAAAATAGCACTACTGTAAGATCCAACAATCCCACTTCTGGGTGTATATTCAAAGGAAATGAGAACAGAATACTGAAGAGATTACTTTCATATTCATTGTAGCATTATTCACAACAACCAAGATATGGAAACAACCTCAGTGTCTGTTAACAGATGAATGGATTAAAAAAATATGTGGATTATTACTCAACCACAATAAAGGAGCTGCTGCTAAGTCGCTTCAGTCATGTCCGACTCTGTGTGACCCCAGAGACGGCAGCCCACCAGGCTCCCCCGTCCCTGGGATTCTCCAGGCAAGAACACTGGAGTGGGTTGCCATTTCCTTAAAGGAGCAAATCCTATCTTTTATGACAACATGGATGGCACTTGAGGTCATTACACTAAGTGAAATAAGCCAGACAAAGAAATACAGTATTATTTATATATGGAATCTAAATAAAAATTCAAACTCTTAGAAGCAGAGAGCTGAAGGTGGTTGCCAGGGGCTGGGTGATGGGGCAAAGAGAGAGAGGTTGGTAAGGGTGAAAACTTTCAACTATAAGATGAATAACTTCTGAGGATCTAATGTAAAACATGGTAAATGTAGTTGATAACACTGTATTATGTTTAAAAATCTGAATTTCTTCTCTAAAGATAAACATAATGATGCCTGAATTAATGTTTTTTTCTGGAGTGTTATTTGAGTTTTTCATTCCTGCATTTATTTGGCAAATATTTTTTGGTAACTAGAGCCAGGCTTTGGTTAGGTACTAGGTACAAGCCAGTGAACAAAATAGGGAAAATCTCTACCATGAGGGAACTGAAGCACTCATTGAGCATCCATTGAGACACTGTGTCAAGGCTGTAAAGGTGAATATAGTTCCTGCCTTTAAATACTTATTAAACAGATATGAATGTATTATCATAGAATAGAAATATTATATACTGCCATACCCCTAGAAAGATCAGTGGTTTTCAGAAAAACAAAAAGAGGGTGTATATGGATATATACTATTAAAAAGTAACAACAGACACATGTTGTTACTGCTGTTTAGTCACTCAGTCATTTCTGACTCTTGCAACCCCATGGCCTGTAGCCTGCCAGGTTTCTCTGTCCCTGGGATTTCTTAGGCAAGAATACTGGGGTGTTGTCATTCCCTTCTCCAGGGAATCTTCATGACCCAAGGATCAAACTCATGTCCCCTGTGTCTCCTGCATTGCAGGAGCCAACTAAGATGACTGAAAAAAACTCAATATCAAATTCATTCATAAGACAGACAACTGGTTAATTTCTTTGCTACATGTACAGATTAAAAAAAAAAAAAAAAGTCAGAAAAAAACACAAAATGCACAAGAATGTGACCAGAGAGAAAAAGAAATAGAAATGGCTCAAATGTATAAAAAGAAAAACCATGATCTCTGTGTTAATACTGAAAAAAAAGTAAATGAGAACTTTAATGAGATATAATTTTAAAAGCACAATATTAGCAGAAATAATTTTTAAACATCTGGTGTTTGACAAATAAGATAAAGTTTAAATTCTAGAAGAATGGGATAAACACTAGATTTTAAAAAATCTAACATAAACTATAAAAGCAAATAAAACTTCATCATGAATTTATTAAGTGTTTTTGGTTAACACTTTATTTTCCCAAGAAATACTGATGTCTTTTAAAATATTCTGAGATTTGTATTTCATCTGGACATAAATGTTGCTGTCTATTCTAATGCCTGAAGCTGATCCTTGGATTGGCAGTTTTGTCCATGCAGAATCGTCCCTGGATTCTTGATGTTATGTAGAAGAGTCACTGAAAAGATTGTCTTATATTCCTTATTGGAGAGCTCATTTACTAAGAGGAAAATCTTTTTAGTTTGTTCTTCACAGATATAACAGTGATCAGGATCATACCCTTGTGGAAACCATGGACACAAAAATAAGAGAGCCCCCTCATCCAAGGCTAGGAGCCCACCCAGGGAGGGTGGCTTCTCCTCGGGTCACAAGGCTGTTGTACTCAATTCTGGTTCCTCACACCCCCTCTAGCAGCGCCTCCTTCTGGCAGGATTCTAGACAATGATTTCAGCTGAGCTCTAGAGCATTTCCTCAAAAGGAAAGGCAATAGGTTAATGCAATACTTCCTCTTGGGGGTCTGGAAGGAGAAAGAAGGACACTTAAAGCAACTGAAAAGGATGCTTAGCTTTCTGGCTTCTCCTGTGTTCTCCCCCTACTTCCTGTTTCCTTCTGCTGCTTCTAATCTGTCCAGGGTATCCCACAGAGGCCTCCTGGACCTCCCAGTCTGGCCTCGTTTTTCCCAGGCACTGGATTTGGAAGGACTCTTTGCTAGGAAGGACTGGGTTTCAAGGAGGCCAGTTGAAGGATCTGTAGAGAGAACAGTCTGTGGGGCCAGTGAAGCTGTCTCAGAAATCTCGCCTTGAGGCCCAGAATACTACTTGTAGGAAGCTGTAAATTCTTCAAATCCAGCGAAAGGACTGGAACAAACTTTCTCCAGCTCACACGGAGGAGAACAGAAAAAACATTTATCTCATCCAAACGTGGAAAGTTGGTCCAGAAGCAGACTGGTTGAAGGGGACAGAATTGATGGGAAAGCACAAACTACTGAGAAGTCTCTGTCCTTCCAAGGACTTCTCTGCAGGGGGGAGCCATGCATCTACAGAATGCTTCCATGGTCTGGCTCCACTTCCCTGGCTTGGATGGGAGGCTGGATTCAAGGGCTTCCTTCGGGGAGATCTGCTGGCTACCTCGTTCACCCTGGACCCTTCACCAGAGTTACATTTTTCTCTGATAATGATGATCAGTAAACATCTCAGCCTCTCTGTTGCAATCCAGATGTGAGTTATACACTCTGATGCAAAGAGAATTAAAAAAGAATTGGTCCAGTATGTTCTTTGCAACATTTAGAATTCCTTTGAGAGGAATTTTCCAACTTAAACGTCTTTTTTTCCCCTCTCACAAGCATTTTATAAGTCTTGCAGGATGATTAATCATTTTTCTAAATAAAACATTTACTACTCGATGTCTAAATAAGGTATTTGAAATGCAAAGAGGTTTTCCTTTGGCTCTTCTTAAAATAAAACGTTTCTGAAAATTTCTTGGATGAAAGGATATTGAGGTTTAAATGTGTCAAAAGTTTGAGAAGCTGGGGATGGAACCTATTTACCTGGTGACCTGGTTGCATGACTGCCCTCTGTTTGTTTCTGCTAAACGATTTGTAAGCTATTGAGCCTGGAGGACTTAGCACTGTTCCAATGCATTCCCAATGTTTTCATTGCTATTGTAATTATGGAGTTTTACAGAATATCAAGTGTATATAAAAATGAATCATTCTGTTTCTGAAGGCTTACTAGGCTTCTCGAAAGAAGAAAGAAAAAAAGATCGTGTCTATTAAGGAGTCCCCTTTCCTTACCTCCCTGATGGTTTCCTCCCTCCATTCCTCCAGATTCCCAGTGTAGCTTATTTCCTTAGTTACTATCTTTATTTCTTTATTTTCTCTCATTTCTAAGTTTTTGTCAATGTCAAACTTCCGGACTCCCTGTCGTCACGACCACAGGACATGTCTAATTGTTTCTCTTTGTGGAAGAACTCTGAGGATTATAAGGTACTGTAGTAATGCTAAGTAATTTTTGTTACAGAAATAAAAAGAAAAATAATCAGAAAGGAGAAAAGAAGACATAGATCATGCTAAATTTAATCACTTAGTGATAATCAGAGGAAAGTATAAGGTGAATCTTGTTCAGAGGTTGGAAAATTATAATTCAGTGATCCCTGATTCAAATATTAATATAATTTTGATGCATGGGTAAAAACTTCAGGATTCTAGTATGCAGAAAAGGCACATGGACCTATAAAGTTTATTATCTTTTATGTGTGATATGGGAAGTTGAAAGTGTGGCTAACTTAACCCAGTGGTTCTCAGGTGGGTTGTTTCGCCCACCAGAAGTCTACACTGTCTGGAGACTTTTCTGGTTGTCATAAATGGGGGTAAGGGCACAACTCATATCTAGTGGATAGAGGACAGGGCTACTGATGAACATTCTATGGCACACAGGGGAGCTCCCACAACAAGAATTATCTGGCTGGTTTTGAGAAACCATAGCTTAATCTAATTCATCATTATTTAAAATTAAAAGTTCAACAAAGCCAACAAACATAAAAACTAACCGTCATATCATCTTTAGCCATTCTTCCTTTGGTGGAGGGGGCGGGGATCTCTGGTCTGTGATGGGGCTTCCATGGCAGTTCAGATGGTAAAGATCTGCCTGCAATGCAAGATACCTGGGTTCCATCCATGGGGTCAGGAAGATCCCCTGGATAAGCGAATGGCTACCCACTCCCACATTCTTTCCTGGAGAATTCCATGGACAGAGGAGCCTGGCGGGTTACAGTCCATGCGGTCGCAGAGTCAAACACGACTAAGCAACTAACACACACTGGTCTGTGTTTTAGCACCACTGAACTATTGAGAGTCTTGCTATATGAAACTTTAAACTCTGTGTTACAGTGCCTTCTTCTTTATTGAATTCACATTTAAATATATTTAAGACCTTTTCTATGCACCACTCCTTCTATGTGAAGCTTTCTGTGATACTGTCTCCTGCTGCTGCTGCTAAGTCGCTTCAGTCGTGTCCGACTCTGTGCGACCCCATAGACGGCCTCCCAGCAGGCTCCCCGTCCCTGGGATTCTCCAGGCAAGAACACTGGAGTAGGTTGCCATTTCCTTCTCCAATGCATGAAAGTGAAACGTGAAAGTGAAGTCGCTCAGTCGTGTCCGACTCTCAGCGACCTCATGAACTGCAGCCTGCCAGGCTCCTCCGTCCATGGGATTTTCCAGGCAAGAGTACTGGAGTGGGTTACCATTGCCTTCTCCGATGACTCTGTCTCCTAGGAAAGACAAATTGTGTCCTAAATAACCGCTGTAGTTCACCTCTAATGTTTTCTCCACGTCCCATTGCTTGTTCCCGTAAGTCTCAGGGAAGGAGCGTCCCTCGGTTATCTTCTCACATACCTGGGCTTTGTTTACCTTTTGAATGCTTTTGTGACACCTGAGCTTTGTGCAGCAACTCATTATATCATTTTCTAGCCCCAAACTCTTGCATGAGCTGCATTATTAGTGTATACATGTACAGTTGCTGCCACTTGCCCCCCGAAGTCTCTCAGGTACCTCAAACTTGCCTTCATCAAAACCCTCCCTAACCTGTTATTCCCCTCATATTATTGCTATTATTCCTCTCATATTATTTCCCTTCCTAACTTGCTTCTTTTCCCAAATACCTTGTATCAAGACTGATAGAGAACTTCCAAACAACTTCCAAATTTCTTTCTTACTTCCATGACTAGTACTTTAGTTTACAGCTATAATTCAGCATCCACACTGCTTCCAGAATTTTTGTTTTTAATGAAAAATCTCTTCTTTCTCCTGGTTAAATCATTTACTGACTCAGAGGCTCCTCATCACCTGTAGATAAAATGCACATTGTGTAGACTGAGAAGACGAGTCCCTTCATGATGTTATCCCAGGACATTATCTCTCCAGCCTGTATCATCTCACGGTTTCTTATGTGTTCCCAGGACAACAAACAATTTGTGTCTGCCTGAAGTACTGTGCTTTATCACATGCCTTCATCTGTGTTAACTTTGTCTAAAACCTCCTCCTCTCATCTCCAATCCCTTTTGTCATCCACCCACTCTCATCTGCCAAGCCTCTCTCTCCGGAAAGTATTCACTTTAATCTTCAGGCTGAAATGGTGTCCCTTCACTGGGGTCCAAGCTCATTCTGGCTGCATTTCCAGTTCAGCCCTTTTCTCATACTGTTGTCAGTATCTGTCTTTTCTATTAAACTATGAGTCCGTCAAGAAACGAGAATGCATCGTACACATTTCTTATTACAGAGACTGACAGAGAAGAGGTAGAAAACACAGAGCCTCTTTTGTAGGAAGTACTCAATAAGCAAGTATTGAATTTGTGCTTATTCAGTTAAACTGAATATTTTCAGTCAAACTGAATCTTGGATGAATATCCTATCAGGAATACATCTGGAAATGGAATGGTTGTAACATATTCAGCTTATTTCTTGTATAGCAATGTTATTTAAAGGGACAAAAGCTCAAGTTGTCTCCCAAGAGTGTGTGGCTCCAGTTTCTTTGTCTGTCTTATTGGATGTTAGTCTCCATTCCTGTGGATGTTATTTAACTATTCAAACTCACAGAGATACCATCCAATTACTTTACTCAATGGAATTTGAGTTTGGCCTTTAGTAAGCTATCCTAACTCTTTCCAGCCTCTGGGTTATCATTTAGTCAGAGTGCTGTGGTGGCGCGTGGTTGAGGAATGAATGAGGAAGTGATGGTGGCTTCTGACGACACTGCAGGAAACACGGCAATGGCAGGAGAAACCTCCAGGCGACCACATGCGGGAAAGGATAAGTGGGTGTTAGGTGAGGGCCAACAATGAGATAATTCACGTCTAGTTTCCAGGTTTCAGCTACTACAAGAATTTTGAACATTTAAAAATAGACATAATCGGTTCCCCCGTCACATTCCCAGACACAGAAGCCTCCTCCATCACATTCTCAGACTCTGTGGGTCCTTCAAGACATATAAAATAGAGGAGGGGCATTTAAGTCTGGACAAAATTGAGGCATGAACTAAGATTCCACATTCCAAAAGGAAAAAAAGAAACCTCAAAACAAAAATCACATCACTATATTCTTGCAGACATAGCTGAGGTTAATATAAAATGTGTCACATCAGTTTTATTTTATTTTCTCTGTCTGAGAAATGAAGTAGCAGGAAAAGGAGGAAATGAAGTTTAGGAAGGTGAATACATGACTTGTAGTTTATATTTTATAGAAAAATATAGTGTGTAGAAGCCTTTCTGGAAAAAATGCTGAAACTGGATTGGGTTATTATAAAATTTGAATGCAGGCACATTGCTTTATCAAAACGAAAGTCAAGTAGTGTTCACCGCTCAAAAAGCTTTCATCAGGGGTGTTTAGTGTGATGATGGTTCAAATTATCTCAATTAGATTTCAAGAAAAGGAACAGTAAATGTAATTTGGCTTGTTATTCATACTCTACTGAATTATATGTCACATTCAAACTGTGCAAACCCTTTAGGTTCATTTTGGGAAAAAAGGAACTAAAATTTTTTTATGAGCTATTTTGTTTATAGCATTTAAACTTCAAACATCAAATCATTTCTTCAACTGCTTTTTTTCTTAATTTCATTTTGTACGAAACAGAGTGAAAGTATCACCTGAGAAATCATTTTTTTTTTTTCAGGAAAACTGCATATTTTTTATAATTATTTGATAAAAATACTTTATTGAAGAAAAATTGTGAAAAGAATTACCTTTCTTTGGTTTGCAAAAATGTATGGAAGTTAGGAACAAAGCTTCTGCTATGTTTTATCATGAAAAATTCTTGATTTACTTTAAGTGGGTTTACTGAGAAAAATAAGCTGGAGAAAATTTCTATAACAATGATAGAAACTTGTTTGGGCAAATCATCTAGCTGCTTTATCCTCTGGTTGTCTCACATATAATATGAATTTGGATTGAATACGTAAAAGTGTTCCAGGCTTTGAAATTCAGTGATTCTCCTGTCTTCTTAATTAGCTAAAGGAAAGTTGATTTAAAAAACATACAACACTATAACATCCTGCTTTTGAAAAATAAAAATCATTAAAGATCAAGTAATATTTAATTCATTCTTATTTTGTTTTTGTAGTCAAGATAATGTTTTTTAAATGAAGGAGGAACAGTTTTACAGATCAAATTGTTTAGTGAGGTAACAAAGTACACATTTTGGGCAGATGTTGAAAATTTGGGTCTTAAAATCAACATCTAGTTTAAACTAAGGTTAAAGATCACCATCACGGAAGGAGCCTCTGGGCAAAAGAGGAAATCTGAAATTTTATCCAGTAATGATTTATCATTAAATTTTCATTGTTCATGGTAAATATTTAAAGGTGTTAACTCAGGAGCGATTGTCTCTCAGCACTGCCGACAACACATGGCTCTGTGTGGTGTGTGTGTGTGCTCAGTCGTGTCTGACTCTTTGCAGCCCCATGGACTGTGGCCCTCTGTCCATGGGATTCTCCAGGCAACAATACTGGAGTGAGTTGCCATTTCCTTTTCCAGAGGATCTTCCTGACCCAGGGATCAAACCTGAATCTACTGAATCTTTGCATTGGCAGAAGGATTCCTTCCCACTGTGCCACCTGGGGAGCTTCCTCTAAATCAATATTAGTGCTGCCAAATAAACATTGGGCTTCCCTCGTGGCTCAGAGGGTAAAGCGTCTGCCTGCAATGCAGGAGACCTGGGTTTGATCCCTGGGTCAGGAAGATCCCCTGGAGAAGGAATGGCAACCCACTCTGGTACTCTTGGCTGGAAAATCCCATGGACAGAAAAGCATGGTAGGCTATAGTCCATGGGGTCACAAAGAGTTGAACATGACTGAGAGACTTCACTTTCACTTTCAAATAAACATTTAACTGGTGGTGGTTGAAAAGCCACACTTTTCTCTGACACCATTGCTTTTCTGGTATATTCTTTATTACTTCTGGGTAGAAGACAGTTTACATGGATGGATGGATGGATGGATGTTGTCAACATGATTTTGGATTATTTTCCTCCCAAATCTTGAAATCTTGAGATGTTAACTTAATATTTATTTAATTTATTAATTAAATTTAAATTTATTATTTATTTAGAGTGTTGCATTATAAAAAATATTAATATTCTTGATTACCTTTGCTTTCCTAGATCTGCTGGGGATTTTATATAGGAAGGATTCATACTCCATGCTATGTGTCTAAAAGTTATAAAATTCTGAATTTTTAAATACACACAGCCCCAAAACTTTCAGATAAATGTTCTCTTTGCCTAAGATATTTTTGTCATTTTTCTGCTGTTAGAGTAAAAGATAACAACCACAGCAAATCTGACACTTAACTAGCTTCTTTTGGAATATTCATAAGTAGATTAGATTTATATTATATTATATAATGTCAATTCCTGGAGGAAGGCATGGCAACTCACTCCAGTATTCTTGTCTGGAGAATCCCCATGGACAGGGGAGCCTGGTGGGCTACAGGCCATGGGGTTGCAAAGAGTCAAACACAACTGAGCAACTAAGCATAGCACAGCATAGCATAATGTCAATTAAATTTCTCTTAAACCTTTCACCACCAAAAATATCTCTCAGGTTAGCTTAACATATTGCATAAATATTCAAGTTGAGCCATAGATTAATAAATTGCAGCCTTTGAAGAAGAAAAGGAAAGTATGCAAAGTAGAGTCTGGACATTAAACACATGCACACACACACAGAAACTTTCCAGGTGACTCCTAGTGCCCACTCAGCATTGAAAAACCAGTGTGAAGCCCTTTTACTTTACAGATGAAATGACTGAATCAGAAGAAAATATTGGTAAAATGTCATTGGGTTCCAGAGGAATGCATAAAACTAAAAATAAGCTTAAAAATTCACCTAACAGGAATGATTTATTATCGTCATATGTTTAGTAATAACACTTTTATTTGCAAATGACTGAAAGCCAGCCCTAAACAGCATATGAATAAAGGCAAATGGGTTGGCTTATAGAACTCAGGAAAATGTTGACTACAAAGCCCCAGGAAGGGCAAGTTGGCTATGAGGCACATTCCATGCTAGGTACTCAGACGCCACCATTCCTGTCTGTTGTTGAACATTATTCTCTTCCGTTGCAGAGCACACTTCTCCACATGGCAGAACATGTGGTTGCCAATGGTTTCCAAATTTTACACCTCATCATTTAAGACACCAGGAAGAGAATGACCTCAAGATATTTCCCTAGGGCTGAATTGAAATATCCTAGAAAAGGATTCAACTCAAGTTGGGCACAGAAAATAAATCAGATTGGTCCAAGGGACAAGGTCACACTGACTGAAAGAAGCATTTCCATCTAAACCATACTGATGGTGGAAGAGGCAGTTTGTAGACAAGAGATCCTTGACGAACCAGCTTAGGTGTGTACTAAATTAGCTTAGCCATTTAATTGAGAGAAATGTATTTAAATATATTAAAAATTCTTTCATTGGAAAATCTTTACCTGAAGTACAGGATAATTTTCTTGAGGAATCATTCTCTAGAGTAGAATCTTTCACCTTCTAGGAGTGGTGGCCCAAGAACTCCATAGGGTTTCCCTGGTGGCTCAGACAGTAAAGAATGTGCCTGCAACGCGGGCTTCCTAGGTGGCGCTAGTGGTAAAGAACCCGTCTGTCAATGCAGGAGACTTAGAGATGTGGATTCAATCCCTGAGTCGGGAAGATCCCCTGGAGGAGGGCATGGCAATCCACTCCAATAATCTTTCCTGGAGAATCCCCATGGACAGAGGAACCTGGTGGGTTACCATCCATGGGATCACAAAGAGTCAGACATGGCTTAGTGACTAATGCTTTCACTTTTTTTTTTTAGCCTACTCTCCTTGCATTTCATCCTATGCCTCATTTTTGTGCCCCATAAGGTGTGTATCCCCAGTTTAAAACCTTCTGGTTCAATTTCTTCAGGAAATAAGCCTCTCTTATTTGTCAAAGGAGTGGAGGAAGAGAAAGTAATTTTGTAAAAGTTGAGATGGAACTGGGCAGACGTTACACAGCAGGCAGAGGCGCCTGTCTTTAGAAGGGCCTGCTTGCAAGGTTGGGCCTTGGCTGGCATCTGGTACCTTGGCCTTTAAAATATTCCCTTGTCCCTAAGTGCTAAGGTTTGCTGTGTCTCCTCTGTTTGTACAACACTGTGATTTATGTTGAATTCCTGCTTTTCATAGTTGCTAGGCACAACTTGCTTACATGACCGGCCCTCAGTAAAAACCCTAAACTGTTAGTCTTAAACAGGCTTCCCTGGGCAGAAACATACATGTTGCTGCATTTTCCCCAATGGCAGGAACGTGTGCTCTGTGTGACAGAGGATTGAATGTACGAAACCTGTGCATTTATTCCTCCAGACTCCACCTATGAGTTTCCTACTGGTCCTTCTCGTATCACTGTAATAAATCTTCACTATGAGTACAATTATATCTTGAGTCCTGATATTCCTTCTAGTGAGTCATCAAAAGTGTGGGTGGTCTTCGGATGCCGGAAGCAAGGACTTTATTTTTGACTTCGTGGTTTGGCCCAGTTCTGAACCTCTCTTCAGTAGCACGTTCCACGGCAGAACACTGTAATTCATTAGCTTTCCTTCTTCCCAAACTTCATTGGAATCTTTTATCACTTGTGTCCCAATTCAAATTCTTTTGTCCATATGGACGTTCATTACCACTTTTCATTACTGTAATATGATTTAGGTTCAGTTTTATGTAAGGGAGGATAGAAACACGAGGCTACCATGTCATATTTACGTGGAAGCCCTCTATTATAACCATGAGGGTTTTCTCCTGGTCAGTTTATCCTAGTCATTTTTCAAAGAATACCGTATTTTGGATCCCCAATATCTATCTTTACACCTATCCATAATGATTTTTATCTCTTTGCCCATGTCTTCATTTTGTATAATTTTTCTGAAGTTACTTTTACATACCATTATTAGAGTCTTCTGTATATAAGTAGTTCTAATTAAATTATAAAATCTCATTAGTATTATTTTTGTCCATAGTTTTTCTTTGTTTTGCCTAATGCAGGGAAGAAAAGCTCAAGAAAGAGGGCTACTGCTGTTGTTTAGCCATTGAGTTGTGTCCGACTCTGTGACCCCATGGACTGTAGCCTGCCAGGATCCTCTGTCCATGGGATTTCCCAGCTAAGAATACTGGAGTAAATTGCCATTTCCTTCTCCAGAGGACCTTCTCAACCCACGAGTTGAACCTGTATCTCTTGCTTGACACATGGCTTCTTTACAATTGAGTCACCTGGAAAGCCCCAAGAAAGAGGATATAAATATTGTGTGTGTGTGTGTGTATATATATAAATAATTATGACTGATTCATGTTTATATATGGCAAAGACCACCAAAACATTGTAAAGCAATATCTTCCAACTGAAAAAATAAGATAATCAAGTAAAAAATCACCTTAATGCTTTATTAACTCATGTTTCAGTATGTTTCATAGAGTTAGTGCATTCGCAAATGCCTTGAAAGTAAAGACACATATTATTTAATTCTTTGTTATATATTGCAATTTTCAAATATTGTTTCCCATTTCTGACATTCTATGCACCTTTTGTAATATGTACCTGAAGTCTTTTTGACAAAGTTTTAGAAAACAATATTTTTCTATGTGTATGTTTTAGAATAAATGGTTATTTCTCCACTTATTTGCTCCAGAATAATATAGTTGTAATTTCCTTGACTTTGTTATTTGTTTAACTTGTGCATTGTATGAACCTTTCCTTTGAGCTTGAGAGTGAGACATAAATAGATCATGTTTTATTTGTCAGTCAACAGTGTTAATAGGACACCCAAGGCAGCTACGATCTGAGTTTTTGTTTTATTCTGTTTCGTTTGTTTGCGTGATTTTTCTTGTTGCTTGAGACTTTTGTGTTTGCAACTTATAACATAATTTTGCTTCTGAACCAGCACTTTGGTGGGAATACCATTTATGAAATAGTTTAATTGAAGAAAATGTTTAATTGACATTATTGGTTCCTAGATCAGTACACTTTTCTCCCAAAGTTATCTTTGTTCTGAAACTGCAAAGTTGGCTTTGGGAATATTCTTTTCCATCTTACACAATTCACTCACCTCCACACCTAACACCTGTGAGTTAATAAGTGAGGTTAGTGGAAAAATACTGGCAATGCACAGGCTCCCCTCCACCTCCACCCCACTGACAATCTGTGGCAGTGGGAAAATGTTCTCCAACTTGGGGATTTCTTGTCTGTATAATCTCCAGGGCTTGTGCCTACATGTCAGAGAATAGTACTGGGACATTTCTTGCTTTACTTCCAACTATATTATGCCATATTTTCAAAATTTCTATTTAGACCAGATTATACCTTTCTCACTTTATTTGAAGCATTTTATGAGTTGTGAAATGTTCTTGTTTGAGTATAGGTGAAATATTCCCTTCTATTTTTGTCTTTTCATTTCATATTCTGAAAATTTTTTTTGGTGTACAACAGTATTATCATCTATTCCAGAAGGCTTTTAAATGACAGACCTCTTAGATTGATATTATATGAAATTCCGAAACTTAATGAAAATTTTGGATAGTTTTAACTGAAAATAAAGTGACCCCAAGGATGGGGCTGCCCCATCATCACATACAGTTTTTTAAAAAAGGTACACACTGCATTGACAAGCTAGAACAAAGTTTCCACCTCTGAGTTAATAAGAATCTAAGTCAAAGAGGAATATTTGGCGAGTGAAACAATGAGGAATTTGGTTGTCACTCAAGCTAGGCATAAACTACACAGCATAACAAGTTTCACTTCATAAAAGTATGCTAGATATCTAATATAGTAGTATTTAATTTCTATGCAAAAGAAATCATTTGGAGCCCACAGCTGACATCATACTCAATTTTTAAGAGTTAATACTTTTCCTTTAAGATTAGTAACAAGATAAGGATGCCTATTCTTGCCATTTTTACTCAACGTAGTATTACTTAAAGTCTTATTCAGAGAAATTAGCTAAAAAAAGAAATGAGGAGTGTTTAAATAAGAAAAGTAAAACCATCACTATTCGCAGATGACATGACACTATGTATAGAAAACCCTAAAGAATCCACCAAAAGCTGTTAGAATTAATACTTGAACTGATAAGGTTGCAGGATACAAAATCAAAATATTCAATATATGCATTACTATATACTAATAGTGATATGTAAACTGAAAACTATATGAAATTGATGAAAGAAATTAAAGATGATATAAATACATGGAAAGATATCCTATAATCATGGATTAGAAGAATTAACACTGTTAAAATATCCATAGTGCCCAAAACAATCTTCAGATTCAATACAATCATCATAATTTCAATGTAATTTAGACTTTCAGAGTTTCTATTGAGACTTAGAATATTACATCTACTTTTAGAAAACAGTATTGTGGAATCCACAGAGAATTCATTAATGTGTTTTGTTGAAAGTATCGGTATCCTCTCTCTGAACACACTCATCTGCTTCATTTCTAGGTATCACAATCCTGTCTTATCACTCTACTTAGATTAAATACCCAGAGACTGCCTCCTGCAAAGTGAACAGATGACTTTGAGGATGAGCAGACAGTGGTTTGGAAATACATTATAATGAAAAATACAAACACTCTCCTCATTATGAACAAAAAGTGCTGCTGAACTATTAAAACACAGATTCAGAAGACAGGATAGTATTAAGACCAATTAGTGGGAGGAGTTATTGGGTGATGGGGTTTTCTTGTGAAATTAAGGAAGTTTTCAGGTAAGCAAGCATGCTGGATTAATACTCTTTGTTACACAAAACTCTTAAAGACAAGATACAAAGTAGCAATTGGTCTAGAAACTCTATGAGTTAGAATACTATGTTGATCCTATCAGTTTATATAATAAAAATATACCCTAGACACCAAATAGTCTCTTAGAAGTGGGAAAATAAAAAATTCATGGTTATTATCCATTTGGCAATGTAATATCTCTAAGAGCTATTTGTCAATTATTGAGATGGGATATACAACTCACTTAATAATGAAATAACACTGATGTGAATGTATGATGATCTGATATGGGAGATCATGATAGGCAGAGGAATTAAAGAATTTATTCAAATGCTGAGACAGATTGGAATCTGAAACCCTTTTCTGCAGTACTGCATTGCTTGCACCTGGATACATCTCTCCTTGCACAACAAAATACAAAGAAACTGTATGGGATTAAAAATAGCTGCATGCATGTGCAGTTGGTGCAAATTCTGGACAAAAGATGCAAAGAGAGAAAAAAATCCAACACTGCTACTTTTGAATGAACAGAGTACCGTGCATGCCCCCTGCACACAATACCACCTAAAGGGTGGGCAAACCACTTAAGCTTCCCCTCTGGACCAAACCCTGGACACACCCCTACCCTCACCCCATATAAGGAACAAGCTTGCCCCCCAACCTCAGGGAGCAAGAAAGCAAGGGAACCTGTTGTTTTTTCTTGCTCGCTCTTGCTGTAGCGGGGGACCCAATAAAGACTTGCCTGAATTTCTGGTCTGGCCTCTATTGATTGGGAAGGCCAAGAACCTTGGCTGGTATCAGTGTTACACAATTTATAGTACATGACTAGAATGGTTACTCTCAAATGCTAATCAAATTTTAGTAGTATGGCAGCTCAAAGCAAACCTAATTACTGAGATTTAGGGTTGTTTCAGGTCAAATTGTGTTTCCTGACCCCACATTATACCTTAGTACCACAGAATGTGACCTTATTTAGAAATAGGGTCTTTACCAAGTTAAGTGATTACGGGCCACAATCCAATATGGCTGGTTTCCTTGTAAAGGGCAGTTTGGAGATGGACTAACATACAGGGCAAAGCTGTATGAACATGAAGATGGCCAAGGAGAAAAGCCTGAAATAGATCTTTCCCCCAGAGTCCTCAGAAGAAACCAATCTTGCCCACATCTTCATCTTGGACTTCTAGCCTTCAGATTCTTGGGCAGTAAATGTCTCTTTAATCCACCTAGTTTGTGGAATTTTGTTATAGCAGCTCTGGGAACTTAATACCCTAACATTGATTTAGGATGTTTGACCATGCACCAGAATAAAACCAAAAACTAAAATGAGCTGTGGAAAAAATATAGCTTTTTTTTTTATGAGTCTTCATATTTAGCTGCCATTTTCTGCTGAATATGACTACATAGTTGTAAATAAATATATCCTTTCTAAATTGTTAACCAGACACAAACTCTTACATTTGAAATAATTGAAAGATTTCCATAGGGAATATGTAAGAATATTTAATTTTTATAACCATACTTTCTAAATAAAAATAGCTTGATTTTTGTTCTAAAGTTTTATTATGATTGTGTATAAAATATTTTTCAAACTAATTTGCTTTTGAATTTCTACTTGTTTTCTCATCAGAAAATATCCTTTATCCAAAATTTTGATTTGTGGAATATTTTATACTGTCATAAGGTAGAATGCTGAAATGTGATCACTGCTTTTAGTCTGATTTATTTGGAATTTACCAAACACTGAAGGTTTAATAAAGTTATGGTAGCCTCTTTTATTCAGTGAAGTTACTGACATTCCTGGCAACAAAATATTTAAATTTGAATTCACATCTTTTTTATAGATGCCAAAATGTATCCCTAGATAGAATAAAAATATACAATAAATTTAAAGTTAATCTTTATATATATGTATTACAAAATACTTACTGAATGTTGAAGGAAAAGTTTCTTGCTAAAATAATTGTTTTTACTGAAGTATAATCTGAAATCCTGAATCAAGGTTAAGTATTTTAAAACAAGCTTTTTTTCCCTCATTTATCAGCTCAGTAAATCTATTGTGGTTTGATAGCTTATGCCTCTGCATTCAGAGTAGGACCCATAAACTGAATTCATACTGTAAGCAAAATGCTGTGTCTTTTGTAACAGTAATAATCATGACTCCTCATAAATATGAGAGATGTTCTACACATGTTTCTTTACGTGGAAGTGCCAGCCAGCCCTGCTCCCATTCAGATGTCCATCCTCTGGCCTCTGTAACCTTGACTACTACTACTATCTCATTACCTTTTTGAAATTCAAATCTTCCCCTAACATGAGAGCAAGTTACAAGACTTTTTTTCTAATCCTTATATAAATTATTTTTATAGTAAAAATTTTATTTAGCCAAAAAAAGGATACGTAGGAAAATAAGTATGTATCCTTTGACTTACTCCTTCCACACCACTTGTGGGTTTTCAGTGTGCACATAAACTCTTCCATTTGTCATTTAAGTGAAAACTGAGTGATTTTACCATATGACGTTTTTAGGTTTACGCGGTTTGATGATATGGTTATTAGTGGTAATAGTAACTAAAACCAAGCATATAAAACCTGGCATACTATTTTAAACTGTCTGGATTCTACCTTGCCTCCCAACTTCCTCCGATTTCTGTACATCTTATGATTGTTCATCTCCTGGGAGACTTGTTTTCTTAGGCAGCAGTAATCTTCACTCACTAGGTAGCATAAGGAAATTTTCAATAGAGAAAAATATTGGACAAGCGAGATTGGTGGCTGTCATGAGAACTCATTGGCCACAAAAGGAGAATCAGCAACTTAGGATAAAACCTGGCCGAGACCAAAGATGACACAGTCTCAGCTAGCTCACAAATACAACTCCTCCTCTAAAACTGTCCATAAGGCGTGTGCTTTGGTGCTAATTTGCTTCAGTCGTGTCCGACTCTTTGTGGCCTTAGGGACTATAGCCCACCAGGCTCTTCTGTCCATGGGATTCTCCAGGCAAGAATACTGGAGTGGGTTGCCACGCCCTCCTCTAGATCTTCCTGACCTAGGGATCCAACCTGCCTCTCTTACGTCTCCTGCATTAGGAGACAGGTTCTTTACCGCTTGCACCACCTGGGAAGCTGTCCATGACGCACCTAATGCAAGAATCTTACTTTGATTAGCAATGTAATCAAAGATTACATTAGAATCTGGGCCCTACCATTCATCCATTTAAAATGAGATTACTAACTTTACATTTATCATAAAAATCACTCAAGGAAATGTTTTTATTCAAGATCACACACAATTCAGTTTGAAAATTCTATACTAGTTGTTTACCCAAACATTTTAAATCTAGAGATTTAGCTGTGGCGGAGATGACTAATCATCAAACATGTGCTTCCCCTTTCTTGTGAAATTGTCTCTGGAAAGCAGCTGTTCACCAGCAGCCAGATTTCCCAGGGCCGCCTCTCTCACCAGCGGAATGTGGACAGAAAGATGTGTCTCTTCTAGACCAACCTTTTCCATATTCTCTTTCTCTCTTCACTGTATTGCCCACATCAATTGATCCTGTCAATAATGAGTTTCTGAAGTGCTCTTAATGAAAGCACGGCCTTGACATATTGGCAAAGGCTCTGAATATAGGGACTGCTATGAATTTCTGAAGTCAACTGTGACTTTTAGAACGCCATTATTTTCTTATGTAGTCTATCTCTTCCACTTGGAACCTTCAAGCAAAAATCATGCTAATCCTGAATATTTTGTCTTCCTCAGTTGTCTAGCAGACACTGGAGGTGCATATCTGTGTGGTCAGGCTCTCTGGAGTCTCCTGACCCACAGGGGCTGGCATGGATCCCCTTTTCTTGGCTACTATCCTCACTTCACAATGGAGGTGGCCAGATGTGATTTTCTATTTTTATCATGACCAAGAATGCTTTTAGATTCTTTATAAGATTGACAGACTGCTTATAAATTTAAAAAATTACTAAGTTACAATAATTTAGGTTAAAAATAAGAAAAGAGATTTCTTCCCACACAGAACCTCTACCCTTTATCCCCACTACTCACCCTTCCACACCCAGCCACATCTCATATTTGTAGCTATTTACGTGGGCCAATGTATTTCTAGCTTGTGCTGTACAACAGATTTTATACTTCTTATAAAATCCACCTTCTTATTAAGTGTAAAAATAATTTTCTGACACAGGGACTATAATAAAATCCATACCTCAAATGTGCAGCAATTGTGACCATTCAAAAAAATCCAACGTTTGTTTTGTTGTCTGAAAAGTGATATGTCTCCAGTCATTTCACGTCATATCCTGGGGAAAGTGTATTTGAAAGAGATGTAGGAGTAAGTGTAGGTTGGGATAAGGACTCGAGGTTTCTTCAATATAGAAGATAGTCCAAGAAGTTGGCTTAAAGGAGGAAAATGAGGAAACGGTAAGTTATCAGGGCCAACTTCTTAAGAATTCTGCTGTAGGTACTTTCTCTTCAGCGTGAACAGTGAATCCAGGTGAAGGGAGGAGAACTGGTTTAAGTATCAATGTTCTTAAAAGTGAAAAAAGATCATGGACTGGATTTTAAAAGCCAGTGGGAGCAAAATAATAAATAAGGTCTAACATTTGTGTTACCTTCTTATCTGCCTCTCACAGTAGGCTTTTGGAAAAGATGAAGTCATATTGTTCTATTTTACAGGTTAAGAGGCTTGCATTTACAGAGCTTATGATGTGTGAAAGTTCTGAGAACCTAGACCTGGGTCAAGTCTGTTTTTATTGTAGTCCCTGCCTCGTATATTATGATGCTACTCAGATTAGGCAGGTCGGTTGCATAGTGTGAAGAGATGGTGCCCTTTGTAGGACAGACAAACATCCAGGAATTGGATTAGTTGGCTTCATATTGGCTTATTTTGTCTGCTTTGGGGTTGTAAAATCTGTCAAATGATATGCCAGATTTTTACTAGAATGTGAAATCAAGATATGCACAAACACACATATCACTGGAATAAGATTGTTTGAAAATTCAAGCTGAATTCTTGCTGTACCATTATCACCAGGGAGAGATTCAGGCACCTTTTCTGGCACAGACACCAGTGAAAAGACAGCAGTGAGCAGTTAGAATGCGAGTAGATCAAAAACAGCTAGTTTGTGTGTCTCAGTGGACAAGTCTAACTCTGAAGTGCCCACAGATCTGGACTCCTGGGCCAAAGGTAATGTAGGCTCCTTCCCGCTCTGTTCCAGCACCAAGCACAAGGCGTCACATATGCTCTCAATGCAGACTCTTAAATGAGTGGATCCACAGGCACTGAATTTAAAATTTTTCTGAAATCATGCAAGAACTTCCTCCCATGAAGGATCCTCTTATGTATTTATGATAAAAGAGGGAAAAGCGACTAATAGTGACTGAAAGAAACATCTGTGTGAAGTAATTCACAGACCATGCTTCCCAGTCAGTCCCTTATTTTTCAAAGTTAATGTTCAAAATTTCACAAAATACTATATTCGTCAAAATATTACCATGTATTAAAAATCACATACTGATGTTCAGACTCTTGCAAAACTGTAAATAAACTGAATCTCTCTTGGTTATTTTAAGTGAGTCTGTTAGTGGAGACTGATCCCTTCTCTGCTTAGGAAATCAGCAACAGGCATCACTAAACCCTGTTCCTGCCACACACCCTTCAGATAACTCAGCCACCCTTTTCACTGCCTTTCTCTGCTTATGAACGATTCCGTTTGAGGCACATGTTTCTTATTTTTATATTATAATGATATAATTATTTTATAAGTGTTTTCCATAATTTCAAAAGAGACATTTCTCCCATAATGTTTCTAGACTGAATTCTGTTTAAAAGTATCTTGAAACAGTGATAAATCTGGGGGTTTGCATGTGACAAAACTTCCACCATTACTAATAAGTACAGAGAACAGCATAATAGCTATTTTTATTCTTTTCATCAGTGTGACAATCTACCACAAATAGGAAAATACAGTTGTAAATTGATTTAGATTTTAAAGGAAATTATGATTCCACAAAATTTGTCAATATTTTCTCTGAAAAATATGGAAGACATATGGAAATTCAGTTTTAAACTTTCCTAGAATAATTTATGAAAAGCTATTTCCATAATTTCTAGTAATATACTAAATTCCTAAGGGAAGCAGGCTTACTGTTAACATTTTATTCAATTTCTGTACACTCAGAGTTGCAATTAATCTGTGGGTAGAGATTGCTGAGATTATATAGTCTCCAGAAGCAAATAATTTTCTGGTCTATTTTTAGTGAATTTTTGTAAAATAGATCACAACAGATAAGGATACCTCCTTTTAGAAGAGAGATTTACTAACTGTAATGTAATATCCTGATTTATAGAGCTGATTCTCCTGCTTTGCAATAACATATTTACAGACATGCTTTTAGTTTCAAGTGAAATTGAGGGAAAACTAAAACTTTGTGTCTTTAATTCCTGCTTTCAACCTTCCCAGACTTACCCTCTGAGCAGTAAATATACACTTTGATGTATGAACAACATGTAACCATTGGATATTTACTTAGATGATTTTTGTTTGTTATGGCTCATCCCTTTTCATATGTTGAAGTTCTAACCCCGAATTTGACCATATTTGGAGATAAGCCCTTTAAGGAGGTATGAGCCATCTCTTGGTATTTTAAGGTGGTATTTAAGGATAAATGAGGTCAAAGGAGGGGGCCCTATCCACAAGAGTTGTGTCCTCATAAGAAGAGAAAGGGACGTCAGAGATTACTTTCTCCATAAGCACACAGAGGGAAGACCTTGTGACTGACTCTATCGCCTAGTAAAGCAGAGAGACCTGGCACTGAAACATTGGCTGCCCCGTCGCTTTCATACGTGTACTGTGATTCTCTTGTGGATCTCCAAATAACTTCGGAGCCTGTTTACACATGGCTTGAAGAGCTACAAGAACATTGATGTGCAGCAGATCCAGACCACAGGTATTTGGTCATCACTAAAAACAGATTTACCAATGGGAATTTCCCAGTCTCTGTTTTTCAGAGCAGCTGTTTGCTTCTATGTGCTCAGTAACATTCAGTTTTGTTTACTAATTTGTCCTTTGGGATAGTTCACTGTGCTTTCCACCATGAAGAATTACAAAGACACTCAGACTTCCAGACTCCATATTGAAGACGTACATATTTATCTGGAAATGGGCCACAAACCCCATTTGAATGAATGTAGAATAACAAAAGGTATAAACTTGTAGTCAGAATAGTAGTAAGTGGCAAAGAAAAGATCTCAGGTAAATTTTAGATACTAGGAAAATCCCATGGATGAAGGAGCCTGGTGGGCTGCAGTCCATGGGGTCACTAAGAGTCGGAAGCGACTGAGCGACTTCACTTTCACTTTTCCCTTTCGTGCATTGGAGAGGGAAATGGCAACCCACTCCAGTGTTCTTGCCTGGAGAATCCCAGGGATGGGGGAGCCTGGTGGGCTGCTGTCTATGGGGTCGCACAGAGTCGGACACGACTGAAGCAACTTAGCAGCAGCAGCAGCAGCAGCAGCAGGGATCTGGATGAAG
The DNA here is from genome assembly GCF_003369695.1 of Bos indicus x Bos taurus. NCBI lineage: Eukaryota > Metazoa > Chordata > Mammalia > Artiodactyla > Bovidae > Bos > Bos indicus x Bos taurus. The sequence continues at coordinate 14,547,854 of NC_040084.1, read as the reverse complement.
AACTGTGAGGTAAGAGATTGCTATTGTTTTCTTTTAAATAAGTTTTTATGACTATTTGTGTTTTTGTTATTAAAAATAAGGATATTATTTTGAAAAGAAAATTTGTGCTTAGTTGCTCAGTCGTGTCTGACTCTGTGACCCTTCCAATTGTAACCTCTCAGGCTCCTCTATCCACGGGATTTTTCAGGCAAGAATACTGGAGTGGATTGCCAGTTCCTCCTCCAGGGGATCTTCCGGTCCCAGGAATCAAAGCTGTGTCTCCTGCATCTCCTGCATTGTAGGCAGATTCTTTACCCACTTTTTTAAAATAAATAAATTATAAACACAAGTGTTGCCTTTCAGGAAAGTCAATTAAATAGAAAATATTTAATTCTTTATTTGGGCATTTTCTAAGTTATGAATCCGCTGACACAAAGGTTGTCTTGCCTTCCGAGAAGCCATCAGAGCTCAGATCTTGTCACCTCTCCCGTACTTTATCTAAAACAACTTCACGCCTATGGAAGTCCCTTTGTTTCTGAGACCCCTCTGCTTTTGTTGCAAACTGTCACAGAGAACTTAGTGTTCGGTATTCTTGGATCCTCTGGGGAAGAAGTGGGCGAGCATCCAGGGACCTGCCGTGGTGGTGACTGCCGCAGAAGCAAAGTCTCTCTCTCGCCCACGCTGTGTGGGGTGTGACTGCTCCTGCCCTCTGGCTACCTGCAGTCCTGCTAATATATCTTGGAACTGGCAAGATTTCTCAAAGAAGCAATGGTCACAGGTTAAAATCTACAATCATAAATTCATATTTTCTGAAATGTAACTTCATCTTTCCCAAGAATGTTTATTTTTATTCAGGGGAAAACAATTTTGCCACTTTTAGGTAATCCTGATTCAAAATAGTTGCTTTCAGGATACTTGGTTCAGGTATAGAAAACACTTCCCCCTCCCCAGGTGATTTTCCCTTATTTAGGGGCTTTCAACAGAAACTAAGCCCCATGTACCACCCCCGTGCAGGGATCTTGGTTATATTTCCATACAAACAAGTCAATCCTCTTAGATCCTATGGATGAAGTTGGTTTGCTGAGTCTTGACTATATCTTTCATCCCGTCCCTGGAATATCTCACTCCCCAGTGTAGGGCTGCCAGATTTGGTAAATAAAAAGTATAAAATGCCCTCGTAGTTACAAGGTGGCAGCCTGGAGCTTGGCGCTGTTACTAAAGTTGTCTTTAGCCAAGTGGAAGGGTCTCCTACTCACACTGAGGCCCCTGGGGGAAATGGTGTTTTAGACGCTAGGCTTAAGAATCATAAAATTTGGGGCATAAGACAAGCCCCAGAAATTAACTGGGAGCAGCCAAATGCTCTTCCAGGAGACCAGCAGCTACCTCAGACCCGAGCTCCTCTAGGGTGACCTTGGATCTGCCAAAAGAATCACAGAAAAGGAATAAGCAGATAGGAACTGGGATCAAGATTACAAACCAGAAGATGTGGGCACATTCTCTGTGGTCAGTGAGGAAGTCTTGAGGAATAGAGTCATTAAGGAAAAGCAAAATGTAGAAATGTTAAAATTCAATCTGACAATGGAAGGGCTTTTTAAAGGCTTTAAAGATTTGGTTGGACTTTCTGGAGGAGCCAAGAGTTTTTTGGATTTGGTAATGGCACTGAGATTCAACCTTCACAAGGACTATCAAATGGTAAGAGTGATAACTGGTACCTCTTCTCTCATTAGTCCAAAGGCTGGGACATGGACCAAGACAGCATTTGATTCTACTACTCCAAATGGTAAGATAGAGAGTTCAAATTCCAAAACTAATATCCCCATTTACACTGTATTTATTGAGATAAAGCATACCAAGGGAATGCGACTAACAAGAAGTTAGCTGTGTTAAACTTTCTCTTCACGATGGATTGTGAATCGTTGCTGTTCAGTCGCTCAGTTGTGTCCGACTCTTTGCACCCCATGGACTACAGCATGCCAGGCTTACCTGTCCTTCACTATCTCCTGGAGTTTGCTCAAATTCATGGCCATCTAGTCAATGATGCCTTCCAACCATTTCATCCTATGTTGTCCTCTTTTTCTCCTGCTCTCAATCTTTCCCAGCATCGGGGCACATGACACATACCCACTCTGACCTGACACCTGTCTTTAAAGACTGTCAGATTTATTTAGCAAACATTGAACATGGGAACAGTGGCAGTAATAATTATCAAAATGAAACTAATAAAATGTTGGTTGAAACACAGTCCCTTTCCCTGTTTGTTTCAACCAAATTACAATGAGAACCATCATTTTTGTTTCATGACAGCAAAACTGAAGCTTCATCTGAAAAGAAGGTGAAATCTGTGCCTGAAGAGAAAATGGACCCATTACTAGAAGCAACCCATTACCAGATGCCTTTGCAAGAAAATGGATGCCTTTGTTTTGGGCTTGTTAAGCTTTCTCTCTCTCTCCGACTGGATCTTTATTTTCCTTTGGCAACTCCAGTGTTATTTTGGCAAAAATATTACACAAAGTAAATCAGTTTCTTCACCACTTTTCACTAAAACAGTGGTGAACCAAGCAGAAGGTAGCAGAAATGAAAGTAAAGGTAGAAATAAAGGAAAGGTTGATGAACCACTCAAAATAGTTACTACTCAAAAGAAGATGCTTTTTACTCCAGAAAGTATAAACTATTTTACAAGAAAATTTAAATAGAAGGGTATAGATACCCTGCATTAAAACCTATAACAATCAGAAGCATAGCATTTAGTTTAGGAAGACATGAATTTAGGAAATATACCACTGAATGCTTTGATTCCACCTATAACTGCTCTAAAAAATGAAATTTACTTAAAAGGTGGAGAGTCTGTGATAATATATAATGTCACATTAATATTTAATATTCAAAATATGTTGCATCTCTGTGTTACTTCATAATCTCTCCAGGTGTATCTGGGAGTGCCTAAAATTGTCTCACAGGTGTCAGTAAATAGTATATTCATAGTCTTTGACTCATGCTGCCTATGTGAAATCCCCTGTGCCAACAGTTTAAGAAAAATGGTCATTACCATCAGCAGAACTGCTGGAGCCCCTGAAAAGAGTGTTCCACTGCAGAGGCAGAGGCCTTGTGGACGTTCTTATCTCTGGCCAGCAAAACAGAGCAGAGCGGTGTTCCATAGTGGGTGCCTTGGCTGGTCAAGCCAGGATGTTATGAGGATGGTAGGATGAGAAGCCCTCCCCCTTATTTTTTTCTTCCTTTCAGTTTCTTATTGTAATTGAAAAATCCAATACCTGAAATAAAAAATTAAAATCATTAGAGGCATTCAACAGCTGATTTGAACAGGCAGCTCTTTCATCAAGAGCCTCCTGATGAAAGTGAAAGAGGACAGTAAAAAAGTTGGCTTAAAACTCAACATTCACACGTGTATACCTGTGGCGGATTCATGTTGCTATATGGCAAAACCAATTCAATATTGTAAAGTTAAAAAATAAAATAAAATTAAAAAAAACAAAAAACAAAAAACTAAGATCATGGCATCCGGGTCCATCACTTCATAGCAAATAGATGGGAAAACAATGGAAACAGTGACAGACTATTTTTTTTTGGCTCCAAAATCACTGCAAATGGTGATTGCAGCCATGAAATTAAAAGACACTTGCTCCTTGGAAGAAAAGCTATGACCAACCTAGACAGCATATTAAAAAGCAGAGACATTACCTTGCTGACAAAGGTCCATCTAGTCAAAGCTATGGTTTTTCCAGTAGTCATATATGGATGTGAGATTTGGACTATAAAGAAGACCGAGTGCTGAAGAATTGATGCTTTTGAACTGTGGTGTTGGAGAAGACTCTTGTGAGTCCCTTGGATTGCAAGGAGATCAAACCAGCCAATCCTCAATGAAATCAGTCCTGAATATTTATTGGAAGGACTGATGCTGAAGCTGAAACTCCAATATTTTGGCAACCTGATGTGAAGAACTGACTCCTTGGAAAAGACCTTGATGATGAGAAAGATTGAAGGCAGGAAGAGAAGAGGATGACCTAAGATGAGATGGTTGTCAGCATCACCAACTGGGTGGACATCAGTTTGAGAAAGCTCCAGGAGTTGGTGATGGACAAGGAAGTCTGGTGTGCTGCCATCCATGGGGTTGCAAAGAGTCAGATACGACTGAGCGACTGAACTGACTGATGAGTTCCTTAGATCTTTATCAATAAATATTTATTTCAGTTAAGATTATGGGCTTTAGTAGCTGTGTTACCATGGGCAGGTTAAGCCTTGCTTTCATTCATTGTAACAATAGGACTCCTCCTCTAGGTATGTTTGTGTGGTGACCACTTAGAGTGCACTTAGTACAATGCCAGGCATTTAATACACATAAATTTAATAAATACTACCATAAACATTTAGGTTAAACAACCCTCATAGACAAAGTTTACTAACAGAAGTAAGTTTGGCTTTTAATGTATATCCTATAAGCATTTAAAATTGAAAAGCAAAGATGTTATGGTACATAAGTTGATTTTAGAAAATGCTCCTAACAATAAGACTGTCAGTTTAGATTTAAAGTCACTTCCAACCTGAGACTTCAGTGGTTATTGTGCTTGAACAATTAGAGAGCTGCTTTTGTAAACTCTAATCTGAATTGTGGCTTTGAAATTCTAATGATCAGATTTAGTTCTGATGACTCCAGTGATTAAAATAAGTGTGCTTTAGAGAAGCAGTGTAGGCTTGGTACAAAATATTAGCAATTGTGTTAGTGGTTATAGATGTACCTGCCATCTGCGGTTAAGTGTTTCAATTAAATCTATAATCTGAAAATGTATTGTTTTACTCAGCTTGATGCTCGTAAGGTTGAGGCTGTAGAGTAAGAAGTCCTTTTCTATTCTGACTGCACCAATGTCATTTGATGGGGATGCATGTACCTGGTTTACTCCTAGATTCATTAGACCACGGGAAATCGCCAAGTTCCAACTATGCATGTGTAGCTTGAGGTCAAATCTGTTTTTCCTTAATGTTCAATTTCCTTATAAAGACAAACTCTGGCCTCCAGAAATCCCCACGCAGTTGTCTTTGTGAAAAAATAAAATTAAAATAAAAAAATATCTAGTGCACTCTGCAGTTCACCTAGGGTTCATTTCCATTGTTCTTTTTATTTGTTTATCTTTTGAGTTGTTCACACTGAAGAAGATATACGTTTATATTCTTTCAATTGAGTAGAGAATATTTTAAATAGATTAATAAATCGTGACTTTATAAATTGATACCAGGATTCAAGGATATGAAAATTAATGCTAATTTATTTTCATTTTTTATATATATATTTTTAATTTTATTTTAATTTTTAAACTTTACATAATTGTATTCATTTTTGAATGAGTAAAATTTGTTACTGAAAACATACAATTTAGATAAAATAAGCGGAAATGGGATATAGTATTTCTTCATACTCCAAGCGAAATGAAAGCATTATAGATATAATGAGGAATGAATTATTATTCGCTAGCTAATCCAAAGGTGGTTTATTTTGAAAATTAATGTCAATTCTGCTGAAACTTAATGCATCAAAAATTTCCAAATATGTTCTCACTCTATTGGAAATACAATGGATTATTATTTTCTTTAATGGACACAATGAGAGTTCCTAGGGGATAACATTGTTACTAAATTTCAGGAACAACATGATATGCTAAATTTTGATTAGAACAAAATATTAGCAGTTCTTTTAATAGTCATGTATGCAACTGATAGTGTGGTTAAATATTGTAAGTCTATAGTCTGAAAATTTATTACTTTACTTAACTTGATATTTTATATAAAAACCAAGGCGTTCTTGATGTGCAAAATTTTCTCTTCCTTCACAATAAGCCAGGTCTGTCAATGGCACCCCACTCCAGTACTGGAGGAGCCTGGTAGGCTGCAATCCATGGGGTTGTTAAGAGTCGGGTACGATTGAGCGACTTCGATTTCACTTTTCACTTTCACGCATTGGAGAAGGAAATGGCAACTCACTCCAGTGTTCTTGCCTGGAGAATCCCAGAGACGGGGGAGCCTGGTGGCTGCTGTCTGTGGGGTCGCACAGAGTCGGACACGACTGAAGTGACTTAGCAGCAGCAGCAGCAGCAGCAGCAGCAGTAATCTTATTTAGATATTCAACATGCTTATAACCAATTTTCATTTTCAATTTATCTTTCTTTTAATACCAAGATCAAATTAATCATTGTAGGTGGCATTCCTTTGTTCCATAAAAATCATTCTTTTTGGCTTTGAGGTAATGTGCACACTCATTAAATTGAAATAACCAGCCCTTTGCAACATGATTCAATCTGGCTTTCTAGCTTATTCTAAAATTTTCCTTTATGGACCCTCACTTTTTTTTCAGTCGAATTGTCCTAGCTGGACTCTTATAAATTTTTTTATGTTTTCTTTTCTCTAAGCTAGTAGGGTGTTTGGACTCATGAATCAGAATCCCAGTGAATGTGTGTTTGAATGGAGCAGGTACTTATTAAAAATGCAGATTTCTTGGCCACGGTTCAGATCTATTGAATCAGAATATCTGGGTGAAGGGCCCCCAAATCCTCATTTTGACAAGCATCTAGATGATTCTCATTCACATGTAGCATTTGTCTTCATCTTTATAGCCACCCAATAGCATCATTTTTATAGTATGTCTACCTATTAGGATTCTTATACACCAGTATGAGTTCTTCACAACTCTGTTCAAATCTCATCTTCTTCAAAAAGGCTTTTCCAATTCCCCAAGAATGATGTTTTTTATTTTCTTTACCTTCTTGTTGCTTGTTAAGAGTCCTCATATAAGACTTACATACTATGTCTTTGGTCTTGGAATAACACTGGAAAATTCACAAATGTAGAAGATTTAAACTGTTTTTCTTGATCCAAAGAAACATGTTTTACATCAGGACATAATACACACACATACACACACACCCCCCCCCCATACATCTAAACTGAAGCAAATTTCTTAAACAGTATTTATTTTTATTGCATTAAATGCCATTTGGTTATTCCCATTTTGTATTATATTTGTATTGTTTTGTACTCTATTCTATCTATTTCATTACAAAATAGTTACAGAGACATACTTAAAAATATTGTGGCTTATCCATAGGCCACTATAAATAGTTGGAAAAATACAGATTTAAATACAGATGTAAAGAGCTAAGTTATACCCAGTAAAGAAACATGTTGCACCCATGTTTATAAAGCCCACAGAGCTCCTTCACCCTTCTGCCATATGAGCGCACAGTGAGAAGACTACAGTCTGTGAACCAGGAAGGAACTCTCACCAGTCACAGAATCGGCTGATACTTTGATCTTGAACTTCCTGATCTCTAGAATTCTGAGAAATAAGTTTCTATTGTTTATAAGCTACTGGGTCTATGATATTCATCTTATGTAATATAGCACATTCTGTCCAACTTAAGAACTCAACACTGATACATTACTATTAAGCAATTTCTTAATCAGCTGTCTACCAATGTCCAGAATCCAATCCAGGGTAATACAATTCATTTAGCTGTGATGTCTCCCTAGTCTCCTTCAGTCTGACAGTTTCCCAGTCTTCCTTTATTTTTCATGATCTGACATTTTTGAACAATACTAGTCAGGTACTTTATATAATGTTTCTCCTTTTTGGTTTATCTAAAGTTTTTCTCATGAGTGGACTGGGTTTGTGGATTTTGGAAGATTACCACAGAAAAGAAGTGCCCATCTCATCATATACATATATGTATATATTGAGGAGTCCATGTTTCCCACACAATATTGATAATATTAACCTTGGTCAGTTGTTTAAGGTTGTGTTTGCCAAATTTCTGCTGGTTTCTTCACTGCATTGTTACTATTTTTCCCTGTGTTCTTTATAAGTGAGTGACTAAGCATTTCATATTCCAGGGGGTGGTTATTAAGTTCCACTCCTGGTGGGAGTGATATCCATGTATTAATATACTATTTGGAATTCCCCTTTTAAAAAAGTATTCTTTTTTCTTCCTCTATTTATTAAAATTATTTATTTATATCAGTATATACTTATGTATATATTGTAACTATTGTTATTTATTTTATTGCTCAAATTCTTTGGTCATTAGAATCACATTCAGATTGGCTCTTGTGTCCATTTGACGTGACCCAATCATTTTCTTTTTGAATACTTCATTCCTTTGTGACACTATAAGATACTGCTGGCTCATTTTATGTTTTCACTATATCAGTTCTAGAATCAGCAATAATTCAAATTATATATACTATAATAAAATTAATAATTTAAATAGCAACTTCAAGTAGAACAAGACCACTTTTAAAAAACAGAAGAAAATTTAGTAAACATAAAAATAGAAATTGGTGAATTAGGAAATAGAAAAATAATGAAATATAAATAAATGTAAATGGAAATTATTTGAAAAATACCATTTTGTTTGTGGAAATACTTTGTTGAAAGAAATTTCTTCTTTGCAACTACCAAAAAAATAAACAAAACACTAGCTATCCTATCAATGTAAACCTAAGAAGACAGAAATACACAAAATTAGAAATGACTGATGCTGAAGATGAAGCTCCAGTACTCTGGCCACCTGATGCGAAGTGAAACTCATTGGAAAAGACTCTGATGCTAGAAAAGATTGAGGGCAGAAGGAGAAGAGGGCAGCAGAGAATGAAATGGCTAGATAGCATCACCAACTCAATGAACTTGAATCTGAGCAAACTCCAGAAATTAGTGGAGGACAGAGGAGCCTGGTGACCTGCAGTTCATGGGGTGGCAAAGAGTCAAACATGACTTAGTGACTGAACAACAAGAAAATGGCAAGAGGAAAACAGCCATCAAAAAAAAGAAAATGTTTTAAATAAGACTAATTTACACAACTTTGCAAATAAATTTCAGTCTAGATGAAAGAGAATTTCCTAGAGAAGTACAAATTATCAAAACTGATCTTGGTAATGACAGAAAATCTAAGCAGATCAATAACTACAGAAAAAATAGAGAAAGAAAATCTCACCCACCCAAACATTTAACATATACCAGGTCAAGATGGCTTCATAGGGAAATTCTATCAATTAACTATCAGATACTTTGAATACTTTTGAATGATTTAAAGTAATAGTAAAAAAAGGAAAACATCCAAATCATGCTTAAGAAAAAAACAGATAGATCATATCCAACATGCACATTTTGTTGCAACTTACGGTTTTGATTTAACAAGTATTTTTGGATACTCCATGGGTTAGAGTATCCAATTTCTTCTAATGTTTAGTTTCATATTCAGTAGAGATATATAATAATTTGTTCACCTATTTTCATATTGACAGACATTCACATTGCTTCCAATTTTTTGCCCCTGAGAATAATGCTATATTAAATATCCTTATATACATACTGTTGGAGGTGACAGCTTTGGGATTTTTAGCAATAAGAAGCAGATCAAAGCAATGAGAGATAGAAATTATTTTAGGAAATAAATATGACACAAAACTGAATTCAAATACACATTCATGACTATTTTCTGAAAAATCAGTTTGTGTATTAATAGCGTACTATTGATGATAGTTGATATAAGTAATATGATCAACATTTATCTATTTTTTTATGTGCAAAAATCCAAATACATTCAAGATATAATTAATTTGCTTACTGAATGCCATGTTCCATTGCAAAACATTATCTTTTCCAGAGAACATCTGTGACTGCATTTCCAAAAAAGCAAAATAACAGTCACGCATGCTTGTCTCCTTGTTAAATTGTTTCAGTCAATTAAAATCAAAGAAAAGAAATAACCGGAGGCTATATTTTAAAATGAGAATTCTTCAGAAACTTAATATTCCTTTTATTTCATAATCATTTTACTACTTGAATAGTATGCCATTTCAAATTGACATTACCTTCTATTATTATTTGGTTAAGTATTTATTTCACTGAAATTTCATAGTATTAAAAATTGCTTTATTGTGGTGTATTCAATATAATAATGAAAAACATACCTATGTCTTAATTGGAAAAGTGTATGACACTCAAAAGTTAATACTTAATGCAATTTATATCTATAAAATATATTTGTATCTAATATATTAACTTATATCTATGCATGCCTATGTGCATGAATAAATATTTAGGTATATATTCACTTGTTTCATATACTGGTAAGGTTATGGTCAAAATCCTTCATGCTAGGCTTTATCAGTACATGAAATGAGAACCTCCAGGTGTACAAGCTGAGTTTAGGAAAGATGGAATCAGAGATCAAATTGCCAACATCTGTTGGTCATAGAGAAAGCTAGGGGATTCCAGAAAACCATCTACTTGGACTGTGTGGGTCACAACAAACTGAACATTTCTTTAAGAGATGGGAATATCAGACCACCTTACCTGTCTCCTGAGAAACCAGTTGCAGGTCAGGAAGCAACACTTAGAACCAGACATGGAACAACGGATAGGTTCAAACTTTTGAAAGGAGTATGACAAGGCTGTATATTGTCATCCTGCTTATTTAACTTATATGCAGAGTACATCATGTGAAATGCCAGGCTGGATGAAGCACAAGCTAGAATCACGATTGCTGGGAGAAATAGCAATAACCTCAGATATGCAGATGATACCATTCTAATGGCAGAAAGTGAAGAGAAACTAAAGAGCCTCTTGGTGAAGGTGAAATTGGAGTGAAAAAGCTGGCTTAAAGCTCAATATTCAAGAAACTAAGATCATAGCATCCAGTCCTATCACTTCATGGCAAATAGATAGGGAAAAAGTGAAAACAGTTACAGATTTTATTCTCTTGGGCTCCAAAATCACTGCAGATGGAGCTTGCAGCCATGAAATTAAAAGATGCTTGCTTCTTGCAAGAAAAGCTATGACAAACATAGACAGCATATTAAAAAGGAGAGACATCACTTTTTTGACAAAGATCTGTACAGTCAAAGCTATGGTTTTTCCAGTAGTCATGTACAAATGTAAGAGTTGGACCATAAAGAAGGCTGAGTGCCAAAAACTGATGCTTTCAAACTGTGATGCTGGAGAAGACTCTTGGGAGTTCCTTGGATACAAAGGACATCAAATCTGTCAATCCTAAAGGAAATCAACCCAGAAGTACTGATGCTGGAGTTGAAGCTCATGCTTTGGCCACCTAATGTGAAGAGCATGCTCATTGGAAAAGATCTTGATTCTGGGAAAGACTGAAGTCAAAAGTTGAAGAGGGTGGCAGAGGATGAAGTAGTTAGATAGTATCACCTACTCAATGGACCTGAGTTTGAGCAAACTCTGGGAGATGGTGAAGGACAGGGAAGCCTATTGTGCTGCAGTCCATGGGATGGCAAAGAGTTGGGCATGACTGGGCAACTGAACAACAACATATATTTTATACGCAAATGCATGTTTCTTTACTACAATTCAGATATGTAGGGAAAAAGTGTGTTACATTATTTGGTTTAAAACTGATCTCTGCTTCACAAATCCTCACAAAATATTTAGCTGGAAAAAAGAGGAAGTCATATATTCTGATTTTAAATATAGTTGATATTTTCAATAGTCACTTTGGCTATATTTAGTCTCTTATCATCATCTTCCTTTCTCTGCCTCCTCATTGAGATAGTTTTGGGTATAAGTGAACAAGGGGACCTTAGTAGTAGAGAAGGAGATGGTAGTTGTCTCTTGTCTTTGAGTTAGACCTTGGATGTGTGCTGTCTGGGGACCACTGGTGTCTGGAATGATAATCTTGCATTTTCTCTAACATTTAGTTTCTTGCAATATCTAAAGCAAACATGACAAAAGATTCATATCTGATAAAATTGACTGGTGGTCACATGGTTGTTACTTTTTCTTCATGTGTTTCTGTGTTTTTGACCTATCTGTAAAAAATAATGCAAAAACAACTTGCTAGAAGTCTGTAGTTAACTAATACTATTCATTCTGATAAAAAGTTGTCTGAAATAGTTTGGCAAAGAAAGTGCCCCACCATGTGGCATGTGGAATCTTAGTTTTTTAACCAGGGACCAAACCCATGCCCCCTGCATTGGAAGCATGGAGTCTTAACCACTGAACCCCCAGGGGAATTCTGATTCCACAGTGTTTTTAAATTTCTCTTGTGATTTATTATTTTACCCAATCTTTATTTAGAAAGGTGTTACTTAATTTCCATATACTTATGATGTTCCAAAATTCCTTTCTATTTCTACTATTAACATGTAATTTTACTACATTGTCTGATTTTAGTTCTTTTGAATTTATTTAGCCTTGCTTTATGACTGTATATATATAGTCTATATCAAGAATATTAATTTTCAACGTACACTTGAAAAGAATGTATAGCCTGTTCTTCTTGTTCAGTGTTCTATAGATGTCTGTTTAATCTAGTCAGTATATAGTATTTTTTCTAAAATCCTAAAAGATGATGCTGTGAAAGTGTTGCACTCAGTATGCCAGCAAATTTGGAAAACTCAGTAGTGGTCACAGAACTGGCAAAGGTCAGTTTTCATTCCAATTCCAAAGAAAGGCAATGCCAAAGAATGTTCAAACTACAGCTGCACTCAACTCACACGCTAGCAAAGTAATGCTCAAAATTCTCTAAGTGAGGCCTCAACAGTGTGTGAACCGAGAACTTCCAAGCTGGATTTAGAAAAGACAGAGGAACCAGAGATCAAATTACCAACATCTGTTGGATCACAGAAAAAGCGAGAGTTCCAGAAAAACATCTACTTCTGTTTCTCTGACTACGTTAAAGCCTTTGACTGTGTGAAGCACAAAAAACCTGTGGACAGGGAGGGAGGTGGGAGGGGCGTTCAGGATAGGGAACATGTGTATACCCATGGCCGATTCATGTTGATGTATGGCAAAACCAATACAATATTATGAAGTAATTAACCTCCAATTAAAATAAATAAATTAAAAAAAATTGTGGTAAAATACCCATAACAACAGCAACAAAAAAAAACCTGTGGAAAATTCTGCAAGGGTTGGGAATACCAGACCACCTTACCTGCCTCTTAAGGAATCTATACGCAGATCAAGAAGCAGTAGTTAGAAATGGACATGGAACAATGGACTGGTTCCAAATTGGGAAAGGAGTATGTCAAGGCAGTATATTGTCACCCTGTTTATTTAACTTATATGCAGAGTACATCATGCAAAATGTTGGGCTGGATGAAGCACAAGCCAGAATCAAGATAGCTGGGAGAAATATCAATAACCTCAGACATTCAGATGACACCACCCTTGGGGCAGAAAGTGAAGAGGAGCTAAAGGGCCTCTTGATGAAAGTGAAAGAGGAGAGTGAAAAAGCTGGTTTAAAACTCAACATTTAAAAATCTAAGATCATGGCATCCAGCCCCATCACTTCACAGCAAATAGATGGGAAAATAATAGAAACACTGACAGACTTTATTCTCTTGGGCTCCAAAATAACTGCAGAGGGTGGCTGCAGCTATAAAATGAAAAGACACTTGCTCCTTGGAAGAAAAGCGATGACAAACCTACACGGCATATTGAGACATTACTTTGCTGACAAAGGTCTGTATAGGCAAAGCTATGGTTTTTCCAGTAGTCATGTATGGATGTGAGAGTTGGATGTAGAGAAAGCTGAGCGCCGAAGAATTGACACTTTTGAACTGCGGTGTTGAAGAAGACGCTTGAGAGTCGCTTGGACTGCAAGGGTATCAAACCAGAGAATCCTAGAGGAAATCAATCCTGAATATTCATTGGAAGGACTGATGCTGAAGCTAAAGCTCTAATGCTTTGGCCACCTGATGGAAAGAGCTGCCTCACTGAAAAGACCCTGATGCTTGAAAAGATTGAAATCAGTAGGAGAAGAGGATTACAGAGGATGAGATGGTTGGATGGCACCACTGACTAGATGGACATGAGTTTGAGCAAGCTCTGGGAGTTGGTGATGGACAGGGAAGCCTGGCATGCTGCAGTCTATGGAGTCACAAAAAGACGAACACGACTGAGTGACTGAACTGAACTGAATAGTGTTGTTTAAATCTGTTCCCTTGCTGACCTTCTTACCTAGTTGTTTCATTACATTATTGACATTATATGAATGACTCTAGTTATTACTGTTAAATTTTTCTATTTCTCCCTTCAATTTTTTCAGATTTTACTTAATTTGCTTTGGGACTCTGATATCAGGTATGTTGCTGCTGTTCAGTTGCTCAGTTGTGTCTGACTTTTAGTGACCCTGTAGACTGCAGCACACCAGGCTTCCCTGTCCTTCACCATCTCCCAAAGTTTGCTCAAACTCATGTCCATTGAGTCAGTGATACAATCCAACCATCTAATCCTCTGTCATCACCTTCTCCTCCTGCCTTCAATCTTTCCCATCTTCAGGGTCTTTTCTAATGATTTGGCTCTTTACATCAGGTGGCCAAAGTATTAGAGTTCAGGTTCAGCATCAGTTCTTCCTATGAATATTCTGGGTTGATTTCCTTTAGGATTGACTGGTTTGATCTCCTTGCAGTCCAAGGGACTCTCAAGAATCTTTTCCAACACCACAGTTCAAAAGCATCAGTTCTTAGGCACTCAGACATCTTTATGGTTCAACTCTCACATCCATACATGACTGCTTGACAAACCATAACTTTGTCTATACGGACCATTGTCGGCAAAGTAATGCCTCTGCATTTTAATATGCTGTCTAGGTTTGTCATAGTTTTTCTTCCAAAGAGATCTTCCTTGGACAGCAAGAAGATCCAACCAGTCCATCCTAAAGGAAATCAGTCCTGAATATTCATTGGAAGGACTGATGCTGAAGCTGAAACTCCTATACTTTGGCCACCTGATGTGAAGAGCTGACTCATCTGAAAAGACCCTGATGCTGGGAAAGATTGAAGAGGAGAAGTGGACACTAGAGGGTGAGATGGTTGGATGGCATCACCAACTCAATGGACATGAGTTTGGGTAAACTCCGGGAGTTGGTGACGAACAGGGAGGCCTGGTGTGCTGCAGTCCATGAGGTTGCAAAGAGTCAGACACGACTGAGCGACTGAACTGAATTGAAGGAAAAAAAAAGTTTAAAAGTAATAACTCTGTGGTACTTTTTCTCAAACAAGAATGAACAGGTGAATTTGAAGCAAAGTCATAGTCCCTAGCTTAAGCCACAGACATTCTTATATGGTAGACTTATGTGGGTCCCAACTTTTCAATGAAGCAAGTTGATAGTTATGATGGAGGTGGTCTTCAGACAATCATTTGAGAAAACAGAAGCCAATTCACAAGAGGATCAAAAAACTGGCATCAAATGCCTCATAAGTTGGCCAAGTCTACCTTTACAATCTAGGAAGCTGCAGCTCTCCCAAGATTGTCTCTTGAATGTGTTTCACTCATGCCTTGGCTGATTTATTCACCTCCATCTGACGCACGTTATTTTTTCTCTATGCCTGACTTTATCCTGTCCTTCCTTAAGCCCAACCCAGGTTTCACTTCTTCATTTAATGACAATTACTTAATCTAATCTACAATGATCAGAAGGATCATTGGGGGAAATGCTACTGTTTTCCTAAACAGTAGCAATTATTGCTTAGTTTTAAATTTTCTAATTTAATCACCTTAGTGAAGGGTTTGACTGGGACTGGAATTTTTCCTCCCTGAATGCTGGTGAATGCTTGCTGGGCTTGTCAGCTGAACTTGACCTGAGACTGGAGGACATGGAATCAGTCCTGATGTAAAGATGTGTGTGAGGGCAATGCAGAACTCAAGAGACAGGTGACCAGTCCCTCTCAAGCAGCAACCTGGAGGAGCAGAGGTAATCCTATCTACTCCTTCCATCTACTCAAATTCTGAATAGACGGAAGGAGCCATGCCTCCATCTGGACCATACGCCCCATTTTTGCAAAGGCTGGTTGGATTGGGAACTAGTGGGGTTGACATTAGAAGCATAGACACAGTAAGACAGAATTATAAATGATAAACTCCATCATTCTTATTAAAAAGGGTAAGAAAACCATTAAGACTAGCTTTGAGAGGCCACAATGTATTATTCTTTTAGCTCACTCCTGCAGAGACTATATTTGACCTCAGTTTGGTTCCCTAGTATCTTCCTTCAGTTTAATCTTCTGAGTTCCTCAAGGTATTAGAAGATAGAGGGGGAAAATAAGAAGCAATCTTGTGCTCTGTAGCTTACTGCAAATAGGGTCAAATTGAATGCTTATCTCTTCCATTTTATATCTCAATTACTGACACCATAGAGTGTCATCATCACACTGTACTAACTCAACGTTAAAAGATACTTAATGATGACTTTTACAACTAATATACAGAACATCTCAATGTCAGAAAAGGAGCTGATTTATTTTCTTTCTCCTACAAAACTGCTTTTGGTGTGAAATTATCTAGATATTTAAAGATAAAACATTAAAAAACCCAGACCAGATAACAAAAATGTTAGTATGTTTTTTTCTTAAATCACTTGATTACATTTGATTAAATCACTTGATTACATTTGATTCCTTAAATCACTTGATTACACTTGATTACATGCTTTCATGTAATTTTCACCAAATCAGATCAGATCAGTTGCTCAGTCGTGTCCGACTCTTTGAGACCCCATGAATCGCAGCATGCCAGGCCTCCCTGTCCATCACCAACTCCCGGAGTTCACTCAGACTCACGTCCATCGAGTCAGTGATGCCATCTGGCCATCTCATCCTCTGTCGTCCCCTTCTCCTCTTGCCCCCAATCTCTCCCAGCATCAGAGTCTTTTCCAATGAGTCAACTCTTTGCATGAGGTGGCCAAAGTACTGGAGTAGATCTGTATATATGTATATATGTGTGTGTGTGTGTGTGTGTATAGATATATGTTTATTTATCTGAAAGTATATGCATAGTACCTGGAGAAGGGCATGGCAACCCACTCCAGTATTCTTGCCTTGAGAATACCATGGGCAGAGGAGCCTGGCAGGCTACAGTCCATATGGTCACACAGATTCGTATACAACTGAAGTGACTTAGCACCCACGTACATGTATGCATAGTAAGACAAAATAGAAACATTACTATGCGTGTCCTTTTCCTCTTGTGCTTTCCATTTCAACCTTTGCTTTTAATCATATTCTTTCTTAATAGCCAATGTACCTTGGGGCAGTATTTATATTTTTTTAATATCATTGACATGCTAAGTAATTGTAAAAATGGTACATAGAATGTATAGTTAAATGTGATCGGCAACCCACTCCAGTGTTCTTGCCTGGAGAATCCCAGGGACGGGGGAACCTGGTGGGCTGTCCTCTCTGGGGTCGCACAGAGTCGGACACGAATGAATCGACTTAGCAGCAGCAGCAGCACGATCAATCAGTGACATGTATATAGCAAGTAAAGAAATATTTACAGTAATCAAAGGGCATTAGATATAATTATCAATAGATTGAAAAACTTTATCTTAACACATATACGTTTCATAAAATTAGCTAAAAGCCGATATTATATAAATTTACACATATAACACCTCAGGGTGATAACTCCTCGGACTTTCAGAGAGTATTTTCAAGTTAAGATTTACAGAAAAGTTGCTTGATTTTTCTGGATTTTTCTCCATTCATTTATTGGCTGAGCACATACCAGGCGCTAAGTAAACAATACAAGCAGAGTCCTTATTATCCTGGAGCTTCTTTTCTACTGGGGGAAGGCAGCATGAAAACATGTAGACAAATGTCAAAAATGGTAACATTTCAAATGCTTTTCAGACTTGTAAAGAAAATAAAGACAGGTAGTGGAATGTGGGAAGAATGACTGGAGAATGTAGTATTTTAGATATAGAGATAGAAAAGTCATCCTTGAGGAGGCATATCTATTTTAAAACCTGAAATATGCAAAGCAGTTAGGCATGTGGAGATTGAGGGAGCCTGCTCCAAGCAGAGAGGATCCCGGGTGTGAAAAGCTAGGGGCAGAAACAGATTGACCATTTGAGGAAGAGGAAGAAAACTAAGCAGCTGGGCTCCAGTGGAACAGGCTGTAAAAGGCGATGCAGGAAAACTAGTCAGGGCCAAAGGGCACAGGGCTCTGTAGGTTCTGGTAAGATTTGACTCTATTGTAAAAGTCAGGAGAAGCAATAGAAAGATTTTTGTAAAAGATTATTGTAAAAGGCAGGAGAGCAAAATAATCTGATGATGAACCATGTGGACTAGAACGCCGGCAGGGGACCGTCTGGTTTGGTTTTAATAGGTGCATCACATCAGTCGTCCTAAATTCTCTTCCCCTTTATTTTGTTTTAACTTCATCCAGAGCCAAGCAGGAGACTGTGGAAAGGCAACCTCTTTTGAAAAACAATAGTTTAAAGGAATCTATTTCTTTTGGAGAATCGAAGACCATAAAATGTTTGAATTTTGGTAGGTTGCCCACAACGGGATGATTGCCTAAGGGATTTAAAAATGCATATCAGGAACAAAATGTTCCCTCATCCACATGACAGAGAGTAGAAAAAGTGCAGTCTCTCTCTCCAGAAGCATTCTTCCTTTTTTTTTGAGTTAGTATTTTGTTTAATCAATAGAATTTGTACCGTTGCTGAAAAAGACATTTAATAACACATCTCTTCTCAGTTGTTAGTCAACTAGTTTGTAGTAAAAACTAAACAAGTGAGAAAAAGCTAAAGTTATATTTCTTCTCTTTCAATGATCTTTCAATAGGTGATAAATTCTCTTCTTTTGCAAGAAGTTCAAAAGGAAACAATTGATAGGGCAATTATTTCACTTCATTTTGGAAGAAATGAAACAGATTAAAGTGTTATTTATTACTGTCATGTTCCTATTCCATAGAGCTCAAAATATTAATGGCAAAGATGATTATGTAAACACTTGTCATATTTCTAAATAATTAGGTGGTATTTTTAGGCTGTTGTCAAATCAGTTAAGTACCATTAGAAATAAGGAAAATGCTTGTGGGATTCTTTACCCAAGTATAAAAGCATTTGGCTTTTGAAAGATACATTTGAACTGGTTGCTTATGAAATCTGAAGAACAAATATCTCCAACTATTTTGAATACTTTCAGAAAAATTGTGCACATAAATTTTATTTTTTTAGATTAATGGTTTTATTATTTTATAAAAATTAGGTATGCTTATGATAAATATGGAGAAGGCAATGGTAAATATTTAAGAAATGCATAAAGTGATCAGTGGAAGTCACTCAGCTGTGTCTACTCTTTGTGACCCCACAGACAATGTAGTCCATGGAATTCTCCAGGCTAGAATACTGGAGTGGGTAGGCTTCCTCTTCTCCAGCAGATATTCCCAACCCAGGAATTGAACTGGGGTCTCCTGAAGTGCAGGTGGATTCTTTACCAGCTGAGTTCTGAGGGAAGCCCATACAAAGTGATAAGAATGATTTTTAAAAACCACTCCATATTTTATAACCTAGAAATAAAAATGGGTGATAATGTGATTTCATTCAGAAACTCTCTCCCTCTCACCACTCATCGATATATCTACACCTATGCTGATGCTAAGTCTCTTCAGTCGTGTCTGACTCTGTGCGACCCCATAGACGGCAGCCCACCAGGCCCCACCGTCCCTGGGATTCTCCAGGCAAGAACACTGGAGTGGGTTGCCATTTCCTTCTCCAATGCAGGAAAGTGAAAAGTGAAAGTGAAGTCGCTCAGTTGTGTCCGACTCTTCGCGACCCCATGGACTGCAGCCTCCCAGGCTCCTCCATCCATGGGATTTTCCAGGCAAGAGTACTGGAGTGGGGTGCCATTGCCTTCTCCGATCTACACCTATATATCTACACAAACATATACAGCCTGATATAATAGACCATATAAAATATATTTTAAGAAAAACAGAATCATAAGTTATATTCTTTTAATTTTTCCTTGAATTTAAGCAAAAAAAAAGTTAAGAAAGGAATTGCTAAACTTCAAATGATTTTTCCCTTATGAAAAAAGTCAGTAAACCCTAAAATATCCTTCTAAAGTCAACTGAAAGATTATGAAAAGCATAAAAGCTGGTGACTCTTTTAACCTGAGAATTTCAACGAAAGAATCAATTGACTACCCTGCTAAAAAGATGAGAAAATGCCCCATTTAAACCTCTTCTAATTTTCCTTCCCCACATCTCCTATTCTCTTTGACATTGATGTGTTTTAAAATTTACATTCTCCTGTGTAACCTCATACCCATAGTTGTTTGGTTTTGTACTAATCTAAAATATACTACGAATCCATTTTGCTATGGCTTCTCCATTTCAGAATTTTTTATTAGATTTATCTTTTATTTGGTTTTCTTTCATTGTCAGTTTTGTTTGTTTGCTTTCATGTTCCAAAGAACTATTCATGAGTGCTGCTTTCCCTGAGTTCTTGAAAGCTTCGGAATGTTTTTCTGTCTTCTTCACAGTTGAAGAGACCTTAACTAAACTTACCAGTTGGTTGGCATTTGCTTCTATTTATCCATTTACTCAACCTTGTTAATTGAGTTTCTACTATATGCCAGGAACTGAAGACACCCTGAACAACATTTTGCATACAACACAGCCAAAGCTCCTTGCTCTTATGAAGCTCATGATTCATTGTGAGTAGCAAGACAGGCAAATGCATGAATTTTGTATTTATAAGGGAAGAAAAGCAGGGTGACGGGATAATGTCTGTGCCCCTTGAAGGGTGATGATTAGGTAGTCCCTCCTTGGAGATGACATTTGAGTTGAAGTAGTAATGACCAAAAGAACTGGTCATGTGGAATAAATTGGAAAGCATTCCAGGCAAAAGAAACAGAAGAATAGTAAGTGCACAGACTGTATGGTAGAAAGAAAGAAAAATGCTTTCTGAAGATCTTGAGGGATAGTGAGAAGGTTTTTTTTTTTTTTTTTTTGTGCTAGAAAAAAAGGCAGAGGCTGAGGCTATTGTTAGGAGATGGTTCAGAAAGGTAGGGACAGTGGACCACGTAAGGCCTGATAGGACTACATAAGAGATTTGGGATTTTTCTAATTGCAATGTGAAGAGCATTTTCTATTTCAGACACTGTCCCCTGTGTCTATGCCTCATCCTGGCATTCTTTTTGAAAGGGTAAATATCTTACCTAATATTACTTCCTTCATCTATTCCTTTCAGGTTTCTGTCACCATTACTCTAAGACCTTACTGACAAAATTATCACTTATATGTGAAATCTTGAAAAAAAAAAAAACAAAAACAGACAGTAAAATGGTGGTTATTAGGACCTGGGGGCTGGGAGATATGGGGAAATCTTGCTCAAAGAGCACAAACTTGTACTCAGAAGATGGATAAGTTCTAGGGATCTAATGCACAGCACTGTGACTATAGTTAACAATATGGCACATTGTATTAACACACGGAAACTTGCTGAGAGACCACACTTAAATAGCCTCATCACAACACAAAAAGATAATTATGTGATAAGGGAAATGTTCACTAATGCTATGTGGAGTAGGAAATGGCAACCAACTTCAGTACTCTTGCTAGAAAATTCTATGGACAGAGGAGCCTGGCAGGCTACAGTCTGTAGGATCGCAAAGTGTTGGACACGACTGAGCACACACACACACAGTCATTGCGATACATGTGTATCAAATCAACATCTTGTACGCCTTAAATTTTTCCAATGGTTCATGTCAATTATATCTTAAAAAAAGGAAAAAAGAAAAGAAACTTGGCAACCATCTTATGAAGACCAAACAAAGTTAGAAACGGCAGTTAGATTGCTTCATCTAAATGGTCATTTTTCTGCTCTTAGATTTCTTGATCTTTCAGTAGCATTTGATTAATCACTTCCTCTTTTTTTTTAATTGGTATGTATGACATGTATTTCATAGTTTTCCTTTGATCTTACTGAGCACTCCTTAATTTTCTTCTTTGTGTATTTATACACCATTCCTGTGTGATTTTGCACAATCACATGATTTTGATATCATCTATGTAAAACATCTCCCAAATCTCATTGTTCTGATCTACCCCAGAACTCCAGTTTCATGTATCAACTGCCCGCTTGACATCTCTTGGATATTTTAATATGTATCTTGAGGGTAATGTGGGCACAATCAAAGTCATGTTAGCCAACTCAAATTGATCTCACAGACTTCCCTCAGTCAAGGTACACTTATCCATTCAATTCCTCAAATAAAATATCTCAGCATTCTTGAATATTCCATTCTTCAGCAAATACTGTCATTTTAAATCTAAAATACACCTTCAGTAAGAACAATTCCCTCCAAGATGACCAGCCTCAATTTCATCTTCATGTACAGCTAAACCCATAGAGATTCTATGAGTTTAAAAAATTCTTGGAGCAAGAGTAAAAGTTGGGAAATAAATGTTAGCTCCTGCAGCCATTTAGAATTGCATTTGGCTACTTGTCACAGCCAACTACAGCACTTCAACAGTTTAGGGGTTCATTCTCTTGTGGGGAAAATGTCTCAAAGAAGGCTCTCCTGAAACCATTATTGTGCCAGGTTTCCTCTGACGGCCTTGCTGTTCTTTACGTGTTCCACCTTGGAGGGTGCAAGATGGCTGCTAGAACTCTAGCCATCCTGTTCATTTTTCAGGAAGAATTTAGGGGAAGAGGAATGGGGAAAAAAGCACTTCTAGTTGAGTAAGTTTCTTTGAAATCTCTTTAAAGATTTCAGGAGCCTTACTGAGTGACTTTTACTTTGCTATTATCAATTACATCTAACTGCAATGAGGTTCACCACCACCTTGAAGAAAAATATGTTTGTGCTACTAAAGAAGGTAAGAAGTGTTAAGGTAAGATATTGGTTAAACTGATAGTAGTTCCTTGCCATAGTTTCTTCCCTTTCTTTATTCACAAAGCATGTCTTTCCCTCCATTTAATAGCTAGAATCAATCTTCCAGGAGAAACATTTTAAAACAAAAAATATTGCTTTAAAATAAAAAATTACTTGTAGATCTTTTTAATCCATTTGTTTGCTCACTAATGTTATAATATCATAAAATGTTAACTCTGAGGGAACATTAAAACTGATCATATTAATGTGAGCTCTTCAAAGTATGGTGAAGATCAGTGCCAGTTCATGGTCTATTAATCACTGTACTTTGTCAGTTAAATATAACAATTAAGAGCAAGCATTCAGATACTTTTATAGAAATTTGATTGATATGCCTGATCCTTTAACAATTTTTGTAAGCGACATAATGTGTCATTCTTTTCTTCATTTCTCTAACTCATCTACTTTCATTGTCTTTTTCCAGATTATTAGTTTATGACATACAGGGTATTTAAACAAGGATACTGGAGTGGGTTGACATTCTCCAGAGGATCTTCCCGATCCAGGGATCAAACCCAGATCCTCCCACATTGCAGGCAGATGCTCTACCCTCTGAGCCACCAGGGAAGCCCAGAAATAAACGTATTAACAGATAGCCTCTCCTTTAAGTTTTATTATATATTTATTTATGGCTGTAGTGGGTCTTCATTGCTGTGCACAGACTTTTCTCTAGTTACAGCGAGTGAGGGCTACTCTCTAGATGAGGTGTGCAGGCTTCTCATTGCAGTGGCTTCCCTTTTTGTGAGAATGGACTCTCGGGCATGCAGGCTTCAGTAGCGTTAGGAGGGCTCAGTAGTGTGTGGGCTCCAAGGCACAGTCTCACAGTTGTGGTGCCCAGGCCTAGTCTCTCTGCAGCGTGTGGGCTCTTCCCAGACCAGGGATCGAACCAGTGTTCTCTGCATTGGCAGGTGGACTCTTCACCACTGAGCCACCACGGGACTCCACCTTTCAGTTTTTAGACAAGAGAAGTAAAGTTTAAAGGGCTGAGAGATAATCCTAGAATTACTATTCAGTAATCCAAAATCACTGTGGATGGTAACTGCAACTGAAAAAATAGAAGATGCTTGCGCCTTGGAAAAAAAGCTGACAAAACTAGACAGTATATTAAAAAGCAGAGACATTTTGCCAGCAAAGATCCATATAGTCAAAGCTATGGTTTTTCCAATAGACATGTACAAATGTGGGAGTTGGACCATAAGGAAGGCTGAGCACCAGAGAACTGATGTTTCTGAATTGTGGCACTGGAGGACTCGAGAGTCCCTCGGACAGCTAGGAGATCAAGTCAGTCAATCCTAAAGGAAAGCAACCCTGAGTATTCACTGGAAGGACTGATGCTGAAGCTGAAGCACCAGTACTTTGGCCACCTGATGCAAAGAGCCAACTTATTGGAAAAAAACTTGTTGCTATGAAAAACTGATGGCAAGAGGAGAAGGGGGACAACAGAAGATGAAATGGTTGGATGACATCACTAACTCAATGGAGATGAGCTTGAGCAAACTCCAGGAGTTGGTTAAGGACAGGGAAGCCTGGTGTGCTGCAGTTCATGGGGTGGCAAAGAGTTGGACATGACTTAGCAACTGAACAAAATCATAAAACAGATTTTTATTATACTATCATCACTCATGGACGGAGGAGCCTGGTGGGCTGCAGTCCATGGGGTCGCTAAGAGTCAGACATGACTGAGCGACTTCACTTTCACTTTTCACTTTCATGCATTGGAGAAGGAAATGGTGCCGGGGACCAGCCCCGGCTGATCCAGGGTATTCGAAGGAGAGATGGCGTAGGCGAAGATCAGGAAACAATTGCTTAATTAAATGTTAATTAAGGATATAAAGAGTAATAGAAGAGGATAGCTCAGTGAGGAAATTCAGTGGAGAAAAGAGGCTGAATAATTCAGCCAGAAGGTAAGAGAAAGAACGACATGGTGAGACCAAGTTTCGGTGAATAAGGCCCGTACTTTATTTTCCAAAGTAGTTTTTATACCTTAAGTTATGCATAGAGGATAATGGGGGAAGGGGTAGAGTCTTGCAGCAAGCCAGGCTTTCTTCCTGCAAACTTATCATATGCAAAAGCTTAGGTGATTTGCATCATCTTCTGGCCCGGAGGCCTGTTAACATTTTAAGACCTTTTCTTCAGAAAACTTATTTTTCTCTAAAGGTGATTGGTCAGGAGTCACCCTCCAAAAGCAGTAGATAAAGTTGCATTCCTACAGAGCAAAGGTGTGGTGGGCTACAACAAGAAAAAGAATTAACTCAAGGGTCCCAGGTTACAAACATTAAAGCTACTACTTACACCAATTATATTAATCAATACACTGCCAGGGACACAGCAGGTAAGGGATATGGAAACTTAGCAGCAAACATTGGCCCAACAAGGGAAAATCCCTTCACCAATACAATTTCTAATCAATCTTTTAACTACTCAAAAGAATCTGTGTTTAGACAGTTTAGAACATCTCCTGCCTCTCACAGTTGGGAGGCTCTGAACAATCACATGTGGCCGGAAAAACCTATTCAGGCAGGCTAGAGGATTTCCAAAGGAGTTTGTAGGTTAAACACTGTCACACCCAGGAATTATTAACTGGAGCTGTAAGCTAACTTTTTTCAGAGAGGTAGTGGGGGACAGCCCCCCGTAAAGTCAGAGGTGTAGGTGACAGCACAAAGCAGAAAGTAGGCAGACTCTGGTTTTGGGGGTATATGCTCGAGAATTTCCAGGGGGACTCCTGAAGCTTGATCCCGCCTTTGCGTATGCCGAGCCTCCTTCCTCATGACCTTTGTCATGGGCGGAGTTCCTCACACTGGCTACCGGCAGTGATAGAATTCCAGTTGAGCTATTCCAGATCCTGAAAGATGATGCTGTGGAAAGTGCTGCACTCAATATGCAATATGCACTCAATATGCAATATGCCGGCTCCCGGCAAAATGGCAACCCACTCCAGTGTTCTTGCCTGGAGAATCCCAGGGACGGGGGAGCCTGGTAGGCTACCGTCTATGGGGTCACACAGAGTCGGACACGACTGAAGTGACTTAGCATAGCATAGCATAGCATAGCATCATCACTATTTAATAACGATGTTAAGCTATAAATTCAAAATTCTCACCAGTAACCTCAATATCTAAGCACTGCAATTTGGTGGCTTGGCAAAAATTTATCACACTGTAATTCATTATTTACTAAATCAATGTAGTGGGAAGGTGTAACCTAATGTCTTCTGGAAAGCCTTGGTCCTAGAATTGATATTCTAGGCCGGAGGTAGAAAGACTTGAGCTAGGTAATTTTGCTCTAAAATCTTTGCACAAAAATGAGACCAACCTATAAATTTAAAAATATGCAGTTAATTTGTTTCAAAATAATATAAAACTATGAGGGAAACATTTTACTCTTATTCACTATCTTCTTACGTTTCCACTGAAATCAATTGATTATGTGGACATAGCAAGTCTTCAAAAAGCAGAGTAGTAACCAGAACCAATCTTTAAGGGATTTACAGCATGGTTTTAAGTCAAGAACAGCTTTACTGTCTTAGGTTTAAAATCTGATGTGAAAGTAATAGAAAAGCTAATTATGTGTCATTCTCTAATTTGCTTTAAATTATTTTATAAACCTAGCCATATTTTTAATTCTTCTGTTTCTTGCCTTCTGGTGCTTCCAAATTGGTAGCAGGTTGAGACTACACACATTATTTATACCAAAAATTTCTGCTCAAATTTGGGATTGTTTGTGCTCTGAAGTAAATATACAGCATAACAGCCCCTTCCACCTGCTTTTTAATTTGTTGCACAATGTTTACTTGTCAGCAGAAACCCTAGCACCCTTGACAAGTATGAGAAATATGTTTCTCAGAAATTATAAAAGCAGTATCAGGCAGCCTAGTCATGCTCTGAGCAATCTGCTCAGAAAAACACAGAGGCAAGGGGATAGCAAGTAGGAAGCCAGACTAGGCTCTGAGCAGGAGTATGAGGAGTAACAGATACAACCCACTTATTTATTAACATGCTTAGAATCACAGTAGACCCTCAGCATATGTCTGTTCAAGGAATTATAATATAAAACGTCAAGGACAGAACTTAGGCAGAGGTGGTGGACCAGATAGAACCTAAGAGAAGGTAATTTTACTTATTGCACTACAAATTCACTGATGTCAAAAACAATATAAATTCATTTTTTACATCCATTGGACTTACCACAAATTACAACCAGTGTATGTCATGAATGAGTCAATGATCGGTGGTAACTTCAATAAAAGTAGATACAGAGAAATACTAGAGTCAAGGTAATATTGAAGTGAATTTATAAACAAGATAGAAGTGAGGACATGGTTCTAGTTTCAAAACATGAGAGCATAAGAAGAAATGGAGAGTAAGGATACCAGGAACAGAAAGAGAGATAAGGAGAGGCAAGCAGAGGGGTCTGCATGTAAGTGCAGAGAAGGTGATGGCACCCCACTCCAGTACTCTTGCCTGGAAAATCCCATGGACCGAGGAGCCTGGTAGGCTGTAGTCCATGGGGCCGCTAAGAGTTGGACACAACTGAGCGACTTCACTTTCACTTTTCACTTTCATGCATTGGAGAAGGAAATGGCAACCCACTCCAGTGTTCTTGCCTGGAGAATCCCAGGGACAGAGGAGCATAGTGGGCTGCCATCCCTGGGGTCGCACAGAGTCGGACACGACTGAAGCGACTTAGCAACAGCAGCAGCAGCGTGTAAGTGGGTATGAGTGTTCACGTGTGTTAAAGGAAACAATGAGGGTAGAGAAAAGACTGAAAACATAAGTAGTATGGGGTAACTGAAAGGGTAAGGACCAAAAATTTACAAAACTTTCTGTTTTCTTCTCAAATTAGAACAAAGAGAATAGTAATTAAAATGATAGTAAAACAACTTGAAAATAAATTATCCAATACTATATGAAGATATGATTAAGATGCAAAACTTCCAATTTATTGACTGCTTGATATTGTTCAAACAGATCATTTTGCAATAAGAAAAGGGAGTGAGATGTTATACATAAAGAGAAATGTTTATTTGTGGTAAGTTAAACCAACCAATAATCAAATTAAACCAACCAATAACCAAGTTAAATCAACTAAGTTAACCAATAACAAATTAAACCAATCAATAACCTACCAATAATCAAGTCCTCCTTCCTAAATTTTCCAATCAAACTCCTTGAAATCAGGGACAACAATTTTCAATTAGGTTATAGGAATACATTTTATGCAAGTGTGCCTTTGCTTTGCTAAGTCACTTCAGTTGTGTCAACTCTGTGAGACCCCATAGACGGCAGCCCACCAGGCTTCCCCTCCCCTGGGATTCTCCAGGCAAGAACACTGGAGTGGGTTGCCATTTCCTTCTCCAATGCATGAAAGTAAAAAGTGAAAGTGAAGTTGCTCAGTCATGTCTGACTCTTAGTGACCCTAAAGAGTGCCATTAAACTCAATCATATTCATTAGAGTTTTCTAGCATTCTTAATGAGCCAAGGAAGAGTGGCTGAATTAGGCATTTTTTGTCTGATGGAATCTTTTAAGGATGGAGGTAGGTATACTTTTAAATTATGTACTTCAGTTACAAATAGGGTTCCTCAGTGTCAATCAAGGCTGGTTTATCACTTCAGAGCTCCTCATTTTATCTCACTGGTTTTCTTTGACTACTTATTAATGCTTGAAAAGGTCTACTGTGTCCTTTTACTCATCTACCTAAGGGATATCAAAATGGCAGCAAGACAGGCATAAGTCTCAGCAGATCAGATTTACCAACACCCAGGACTTATTGCGGAGGTCCACAGTCTAATATAATTCTAAGCAAACATCTCACAGTTCAGCTTGCCCAGCTGACACTTTTCTAACTAATGACTTTTCTATATAACCAAGAGTTCTTTCACATTTCTTTCTCAATCCATATTCAATCTCATTTTCCCAATTATGATGTCTTCTCAAGACATGGACCATAATAGCTCTGTAGAACTTTGTGTCCCCCTTTTTAAGATAGCTAAGAGACTCTCACTATGTTCCAGCATAAGAAAATGGCCAACTGCTTTTTTTTTCTCTTCTACCTGTACTGTTTTTAAGACTGATACCAGTTACTATTACTGCTGTCTTACCACTACCTACTGTGATTACTTCTACTACTGTTACTTCTACTGCCATCACTATAGCCACCTACTACTACTGCCTCTGGCTTTCCACATGGCTTAGTGGTAAAGAATCCACCTGCCATGCAGGAGACGCAGGCGCAGTCCCTGGGTCAGGAAGATCCCCTGGAGAAGGAAATGGCAACCCACTCCAATATTCTTGCCTGGGAAATCCCATGGACAGAGGAGGCTGGTGGGCTATAGTCCATGTGGTTTCAAGGAGTTGGAAATGACTTAGTGACTAAACAACAACAACAATAACAATCTGCTATTAAATATCAGGGCCTGGATTTAAACACAGACCTCTCCAAATCTTGGATTCTTTCTATTCTACTAAGAACATAATGACTGTATTTACCTAGGAAATTGCCAAGAAACTAAGATCCCGTAATTCAGACTCTGGAAAATATAAGTGTGCCTGCTGGGACTGACCTGGCTATTTGGAAGACAAGAAGAAGTGACTTTTTTGGTACAGAACATTTTGTCCTTTCTCAGACTCTAGTTTACCTGTGGGTTATTTAGAATGAGAAGCTCAGTTTGGAGATTAGGTGTTAAGTACATACTGCCCTCTAAGGAGATATCAAGAGATGGAAAAGTTCACTGCAGTTCACTAAGACTCACTGTAATCCATAGAGAATTATCTCAGGTTTAATTAAAATAAGGGTCTGCTGAAGTTCCAAAGGACATTAATTTATGAAAAGTGATTGTCCACTTTATGGACAATCACAGTTCAGCTTGCTCAGCTGACACTTTTCTAACTAATGACTTTTCTATATAACCAAGAGTTCTTTCACATTTCTTTCTCAAATCCCTGACAACTTCAATTATATCAAAATTGAAGCATTTGAAGTTCATTGTGTTCATGTAGGAGAAGGCAATGGCAAGCCACTCCAGTACTCTTGCCTGGAAAATCCCATGGATGGAGGAGCCTGGCAGGCTGCAGTCCATGGGGTCGCTAAGAGTCAGACACAACTGAGCGACTTCACTTTAACTTTTCACTTTCATGCAATGGAGAAGGAAATGGCAACCCACTCCAGTGTTCTTGCCTGGAGAATCCCAGGGACGGGGGAGCCTGGTGGGCTGCCGTCTATGGGGTCACACAGAGTCCGACACGACTGACGCGACTTAGCAGCAGCAGCAGCAGTGTTCATGTACTATGTGTGAATCTGTGAAGCCCCTCATTATGAAAAGATAACTTCAGTCATGGTCTGAGGATAAAGATGATGGGAAGAAAGATATAGGTTGGAACCCTATATTTTTAACTCTAGCCAACATAGTTCTTCTGGTTAAAAAGAAGAATGGAAACAGCAGTTAAAAGTGCACAGTGAAAGACTTTAAAAGATATTCCTTCCTGACTCAAAAATGAAATTAAGTGAAATGAGCACTTGTTGTTGAAGGAAAATAATATACATAGCAGACATTTGGTGAATATTGGTGAATATTTGGTAAATAATTTTTCATGGTAAATATATTTAAGCTCTTGCAGCAAATAACATTTTTAGACCTCTCATATACTATGATCTGATTTTTAGAACATAGTACGATTTTAATATTCACCATGTGGTAATTTTTTAAAAGCTTTTGGAATAATTTAATGAATGCAAATAACTTTTAATATTATGTTTTGGGAAGTGATTGTTTAGAAGTATGAATTACGTTTTTAAAAATTTATGTAAATTGTTATAGTACAACAAAAATAAACAATGTTTGCAAGAAGTATAACTCACTTTTTAAAAGAAGAGATCTCATTGATATTGTGCTTTTTTAAAGCTTTATGAAAAACTTTATTTGCATCTCAGAGGCTACAACCACTATGTAATTTAATAACAAAAGAATACAGGAAAAATGTTAAATAAGCAACTGAATTTGTACACAATATTTTATATTCTCCACAGACTCCAGTAATCTTCAATGTCAAGTTCTAGAAATGTTAATGTGAATGTTGTACAAATATGACTATTTCTGGGAATAAGACTTTACCTTTACTGAAAATAAAGTCTCTGTAACCTCCTTCTTACTTTTCCTATATGGAGTCACTGCTTTTTTTTAATGTTTTTTTTGGGGGGGCCACATTTCGAGGCATGTGGAATCTTAGTTCCCTTCCCAGGGCTCGATCTCCACGCCCCTTCCGATGGAAACACAGTCTTAACTACTGGGCCACCAACGAAGTTTCAAGGCCTCTGCTTCCTAAATTGCTGTTCAGCTCCTGCTACTGTACTCACAGACGATTCTGTAAAGTACATATGGAACTTTTAAAGAATTTGAGGATTCCATGTGTTAGGTGAAGTGGAGTTTGGAAAAGCTACGACAGTTTTGGGAAACTCACACTGGGCAGTGTTTGAGGCACAACCAGTGGGCCTGAAGGCTGCCAGCTCACCATTTCCTAAGGGTGTTTCTTCCTAAAGCCTGAATGTATTCCCTTCAGTTTACATTATTGTTTAAAATTCCACCAATCCATTTGAGTTACACATATAAATACTTTGGGGAAATGTATGGAGTGTTACAGAAATTAGCTCAATCAGATTGACTTTTTCCTAGAAGCTGAAGTCAGATTCCACTCAGGGACTGGGAGTTGGTACAGAAAGCTGTGGTGTGACTCTACAGGTTTCCCTCAGCAAGAAGCCATGCAGCAGCACAAGGGAACACTCTAAAGGCTCTGCAGAAAAGAAGGGGCATGGGGACCAACAGGTAGCTTAAAAGGGCTTCATTCTGAGGCTGGAAAATCAGTGGCAGAAGCAGAAGTCCAACAGAAATTGGAGGCGGGTAGGGCATGAGTGGAACTCACTCCAGTGTTCTTGCCTGGAGAATCCCAGGGACGGGGGAGCCTGGTGAGCTGCCGTCTATGGGGTCACACAGAGTTGGACACAACTGAAGCGACTTAGCAGCAGCAGCAGCAGGGCATGAGTGGGGCTTCCCAGGTGGGACTAGTGGTAAAGAACCTGCCTGTAAATGCAGGAGACATAAGAGTGAAAAAGTGAAAGTGAAAGTCTCTCTGTTGTGTCCGACTCTTTGAGACCCTTCTCCAGGCCGGAATACTGGACAGTTAGCCTCTCCCTTCTCCTGGAGATCTTCCCAACCCAGGGATCAAACCCAAGTCTTCCACATTGCAGATGGATTCTTTACCAACTGATCCACAAGGGGAGCCCAAGAATACTGGACTCGGTGGCCTATCCCTTTTCCAGTGGATCTTTTGGACCCAGGAATCGAACTGGGATCTTCTTCATTGCAGGTGGATTCTTTACCAACTATCAGGGCAGCCCATGGGTTCAATCCCTGGGTCTGGAAGATCCCCTGGATGAGCGAATGGCAACCCACTACAGTATTCTTGCCTGGAGAATCTCACTGACAGAGGAGCCTGGTGGGCTGCAGTTCATGGGGCAGCAAATAGACACAACTGAAGCAACTTGTCAGGCATGCATGCAGGGCATGAATGACATCCAGGGTAGAGAAAGAAAATAAATTTCAAAGGAACTGAAAAGGGTTTTGAAATTTTCCTCTATACTTCTAAATTATGCATTCTTGGCTCTCAGATATTACATATATTATATTAATAGTCTCACTATGTTTCAGCTGTTTTAATGCTAAAAAGAAAAAGTCCTTTGCTGAGGACAATGTGGATCTAATCATTATTGTATGTGGATTTTAAATTCTCCAAACCAAACTCTTTTTAGAGTTCCCATCAGAAAATGTCTGAGAATGGCAAATAATTGGTACTTCATGATCTACCTTTATTTTAAGATAAATCTGCACTCTCTCATTACCGTTAATCAGATAAAATGATTGTAGTTCTGGAAACATGCAGGGAAATCTCATGTCTTTGTGATCTGCTCAAATCCTCCTGCTTCCATTCCCACGAATCCCTTAAACTCAACTTTAGTTGAATATCCTAGACTAGGGGATTGGGAAACGGTGTATCATTTTTTAAGAGACAGCAGCTCATTTTTCAGTCTTTTATGAGTCCCCCGGCACCCTTTGGCTATTCTCTCCATCACACGCCTACATATCCTGTTTCTTCCCTTGTCGTATCTGAAATATTTGTTTGCTCTTCTCTGTATTCCCTTTCCCTGTTTTCATATTTTTCTCCCCCTGAAAAAGTGAAAAGTGCGAGTGTTAGTCGCTCAGTCCTGTCCAACTCTTTGTGACCCCATGAACTGTAGGCCACCGGGCTCCTCTGTCCATGGAATTCTCCAGGTAAGAATACTGACATGGGTAGCCATTCCCTTCTCCAGGGGATCTTTTCCAGCCCAGGAACTGAAACTGGCTCTCCTGCCTTGCAGGCAGATTCTTTACCATCTGAGCCACCAGAGGGTAAATTCCTTAGCGCAAACAATTGTATATTTGTTCTGCAATCTCAGGAACTATCAAAGCAAATTCTTCCCCCCAAATAGGTGAATGAGTGAATGCATGTGCAGTCCTTCAGTTAAAGAAGCAGTAGGTCTGCAATTCCCCTTTGGGGTGTAACCCATTCATCACTGGAGCTGCCTACCTATCAGGAAATACT
Source organism: Bos indicus x Bos taurus (assembly GCF_003369695.1). Taxonomy (NCBI): domain Eukaryota; kingdom Metazoa; phylum Chordata; class Mammalia; order Artiodactyla; family Bovidae; genus Bos; species Bos indicus x Bos taurus. Next base: position 14,514,545 of record NC_040084.1, on the reverse strand, counting down.
CAGAACTATGATTTTGGTTCCCATGTTGGTTTCCTTTTCTCAGAGACCAAGGTAATCTTAAACTCCCAGATGTGAAGATTGTAGGCAGTCTAAGGGGAAAAATTACAGATTACCTGATAGCTCAGTTGGGAAAGAATCTACCTGCAAGGCTGGAAACCCAGGTTCAATTCCTAGATCAGGAAGATCCGCTGGAGACAGGATAGGCTACTCACTCCAATATTCTTGGGCTTCCCTGTGGCTCAGCTGGTAAAGAATCCACCTGCAATGGGGGGAGACCTGGGTTCAGTCCCTGGGTTGGGAAGATCTCCTAGAGAAGAGAAAGGCTACCCATTCCAATATTCTGGCCTGGGGAATTCCAAAAGGGGCACAAAGAGTCAGACACGACTGACAGCAACTTTCACTTTCACTTTTCAAGGGGAAAAATTAGATCTTCTTATTTTTGAATTCCTATGATGATTGAAGAAATTTTCCCTTCCATATAAACACAGACTAACAAAAAATAAAGTAAGACAATGCTCACTCTGGGTACATGACTGCGTATGTAGCGAGCAAACAAAGAAAGGGGAGAGATCCCAAGCTGGAAGTGATGGTTAGAAATAAAAGATGATGTAGTTCCAATAAAACAATTTACAAAACTGCTAGAGAATTTGAAACAAAGTAAAAATAAAAACTTTCTTCTGGATTGCTATTAGCCATATCTGATTCTCTAGATGATTTGAAACTTCCAATGAAAAGCAATGCAGAACTTATGTGGTGTACTCTTTCTCTTCAGAATTGTTGTTTTGCATAATTAAAGGAGAAATTTGACCTTGACTATGTTCCTGGAGGCCATGCCTAATCTAATTTATTCCCAGTAGAGCTGAACAAGGATAAGTTGGTGGAGTCTGCTGGCCAGGTCTGCCACCACAATACTTTCTTCAGAACATTTTGCCATCTGGAAAATGCATGATTCAGCTTCACTGGCACAAGTACATCATATGCAGGAAACAGAAGAACAATGACATTAACTGAACAAGCTTCAAAATAAATATGGACTACTTGAATAGGAATGCTAACAGTTTGCTGAAAAGTAAATAGGTCTAAATGGCTTTCTTTTGATGTTCTGTACTATACTTTTCAGTTCAGTTCAGTTCAGATGCTCATGTTCAGAGTCATGTCTGATTCTGATACCCCGTGGACTGCAGCACACCAGGCTTCCTTGTCCATCACCAACTCCAGAGTTTACTCAAACTCATGTCCATTGAGTCAGTGATGCCATCCAATCATCTCATCCTTTCTTGTCCCCTTCTCCTCCTGCCTTCAGTCTTTCCCAGCATCAGGGTCTTTTCCAATGAATTGGTTCTCACATCAGGTGGCCAAAGTATTGGAGTTTCAGCTTGAGAATCAGTCCTTCCAACGAATATTCAGGACTTATTTCCTTTAGGATGGACTGGTTGGATCTCCTTGCAGTCCAAGGGGTTCTCAAGAGTCTTCTCCAACACCACAGTTTAAAAGCATCAGTTCTTTGGTGCTCAGCTTTCTTTATAGTCCAACTCTCACATCCATACATGACTACTGGAAAAACCATAGCTTTGACTACATGGAATTTGTTGGCAAAGTACTGTCTCTGCTTTTGAATATGCTGTCTAGGTTGGTCATAGCTTTTCTTCCAAGGAGCAAGCATCTTTTAATTTCATGGCTGTAGTCACTATCTGCAGTGATTTTGGAGCCCCACCGCCCCCAAAATAAAGTCTGTCACTGTTTCCACTGTTTTCCTATCTATTTCCCATGAAGTGATGGGACCAGATGCCATGATCTTAGTTTTCTGAATGTTGAGCTTTAAGCCAACTTTTTCACTCTCCTCTTTCACTTTCATCAAGAGGCTCTTTAGTTCTTCTTCACTTTCTGCCATAAAGGTGGTGTCATCTGCATATCTGAGGTTATTGATATTTCTCCCAGCAGTCTTGATTCCAGCTTGTGCTTCTTCCAGCCCAGCGTTTCTCATGATATACTCTGCATATGAGTTAAATAAGCAGGGTGACAATATACAGCCTTGATGAATTCCTTTTCCTATTTGGAACCAGTCTGTTGTTCCATGTCCAGTTTTAGCTGTTGCTTCCTGACCTGCATACAGGTTTCTCAAGTTCGTCTAGTCAAGGCTGTGGTTTTTCCTGTGGTCATGTATGGATGTGAGAGTTGGACTGTAAAGAAGGCTGAGTGCTGAAGAATTGATACTTTTGAACTGTGGTGTTGGAGAAGACTCTTGAGAGTCCCTTGGACTGCAAGGAGATCCAACCAGTCCATTCTAAAGGAGATCAGCCCTGGGATTTCTTTGGAGGGAATGGTGCTAAAGCTGAAACCCCAGTACTTTGGCCACCTCATGCGAAGAGTTGACTCATTGGAAAAGACTCTGATGCTGAGAGGGATTGGGGGCAGGAGGAGAAGAGGATGACAGAGGATGAGATGGCTGGATGGCATCACTGACTCGATGGATGTGAGTCTGGGTGAACTCTGGGAGTTGGTGATGGACAGGGAGGCCTGGCGTGCTGCAATTCATGGGGTCGGAAAGAGTTGGACACGACTGAGCGACTGAACTGACTAACTGAACTGATACAGATTTCTCAAGAGGCAGGTCAGGTGTCTGGTATTCCCATCTCTTTCAGAATTTTCCACAGCTTATTGTGATCCACACAATCAAAGGCATTGGCATAGTCAGTAAAGCAGAAATAGATGTTTTTGTCTGGAACTCTCTTGCTTTTTCAATGATCCAGTGGATATTCATTTTTTGATCTCTGGTTCCTCTGCCTTTTCTAAATCCAGCTTGGACATCTGGAAGTTCACAGTTCATGTACTGTTGAAGCCCAGCTTGGAGAATTTTGAGCATTACTTTGCTAGCATGTGAGATGAGTGCAATTGTGCAGTAGTTTGAGCATTCTTTGGCATTGCCTTTCTTTGGGATTGGAATGAAAACTGATCTTTTCCAGTCCTGTGGCCACTGCTGAGTTTTCCAAATTTGCTGGCATATTGAGTGCAGCACTTTCACAGCAACATCTTTCAGGATTTGAAATAGCTCAACTGGAATTCTATCACCTCCATTAGCTTTGTTCGTAGCAATATTTCCTAAGGCCCACTTGACTTCATATTCCAAGATGTCTGGCTCTGGATGAGTAATCACACCATTATGATTATCTGCATTGTGAAGATCTTTTTTATACAGTTCTTCTGTGTATTCTTGCCACCTCTTCTTAATGTCTTCTGCTTCTATTAGGTCCATACCATTTCTGTCCTTTATTGAGCCCATTTTTGCATGAAATGTTGCTTTGGTATCTCTAATTTTCTTGAAGAGATCTCTAGTCTTTCCCATTCTATTGTTTTCCTCTATTTCTTTGCACTGATCACTGAGGAAGGCTTTCTTATCTCTCCTTGCTATTCTTTGGAACTCTGCATTCAGAAGGGTATATTTTTCCTTTTATCTTTTGCCTTTCACTTTTCTTCTTTTCACAGCTATTTGTAAGGCCTCCTCAGGCAGCCATTTTGCTTTTTACATTTCTGTTTCTTGGGGATGATATTGATCCCAGCCTCCTGTACAATACAAGCCTCTGTTCATAATGCTTAAGTCACTCTATCTATCAGTTCTAATCCTTTGAATCTATTTCTCAGTTCCACTGTATAATTGTAAGGGATTTAATTTAGGTCTAACCTGAATGGTCTAGTGGTTTTCCATACTTTCTTAAAGTTAAGTCTGAAGTTGGCAATAAGGAGTTCATGATCTGAGTGAAAGTCAGCTCCTGGTCTTGTTTTTGCTGACTGTATAGAGCTTCCAGCTTTGGCTGCAAAGAATATAATCAATCTGATGTCAGCTTTGACCATTTGGTGATGTCTGTGTTCTGACAAAATATGGTCCAGTGGAGAATGGAATGGCAAACCACTTTAGTATTCTTGTCTTGAGAGCCCCATGAACAGTATGAAAAGGCAAAAAGATAGGACACTGAAAGATGGACTCCCCAGGTGGTAGGTGGACAATATGCTACTGGAGATGAGTGAAGAAATAACTCCAGACAGAATGAAGAGATGGAGCCAAAGCAAAAATAATACCTAATTGTTAATGTGACTGCAGATGGAAGTAAAGTTCGATGCTGTAAAGAGCAGTATTGCATAGGAACATGGAATGTTAGGTCCATGAATCAAGGCAAATGTAAGTGGTCAACAGAAGATGGCAAGACTGAACATTGACATTTTAGGAGTCAGCAAACTAAAATGGACTGGAATGGGTGAATTTAACTCAGATGACCATTTTATCTACCACTGTGGGCAAGAATCCCTTAGAAGAAATGGAGTAACCATCATAGTCAACAAAAGGTTCCAAAATACAGTGCTTGGATGGAATCTCAGAAATGACAAAATGATCTCTGTTCATTTCCAAGGCAAAGCATCCTTTCCAGTCTGTTTTTATTTTTAGAGGAGAATTTACTTATTTTTCAATGTAAGGAGTATAGATAGAAACAATGAGTTAGTGTATAATGCAAGGGAACAAATCCAGAGGGAGGGAGCCCTGAATAAAGGAATTCTAGAATTAGAAGATTAATTTTTTCCATGAAGAATTTTACCCTTAAGAATTTGCCACAAGTAACTGAATAATAAGTTCAATATTAGTGTTGAGAGTGAAAGGCTTAACTGGTATGGTGTTGGAACATCCAGCATTAGAAGTACCAATGATAGCCTCAAAAGTTGGTCACTATCACATGTAGAACTAAAGTTGCAATCGGATGACACCTCCAACAAGTGGTTTTCATATTCATTTTGCACAAGTCTTTTAACCTCTCCATAAATGCACAAAATATCAGGCACCCGTTCCCAAGTATAAACACACTTCATCAGGCACAAAGGCATTTCTCCAAGCTGATATTCATCATCATCATAATCTCATCATCATTGATAAGAATATTTATTTATTTATTGAGGACTGTCAACATTTCACCAATTCTAAGATGCACAATTTTTTTCATATTTTAATATCTCTGGTGTCAGGATGTGCTTTTCAATCAATGTTGTCTTGAAATTGTTATCAGTCAAATGATAAATATAGCATAGTTATTTTACTTTACATATTTGGAAATATTAAGAAAGGGTCATCATAACAATCTGCACAATGAGTTTCATCATCTTGAATTAACACTTTGGGTAAATGATGAAGTCTTAAGAAATGTTACAGATCATGAACCATGATCATGAAGACAGTGAAAAGATTTTGTGGAAAAATATCAAACTCAATGAGTTTAATTCTAAATGCAAAATGATTTTAATACTTTAACAAAGCTATCTTATTTGTATTAACCTTTCCATTTATGTAAAAAGTGATATATATGATATAAACAAGGTATTAGCTCACATAATTATTGAGACCAAGATGTTCCAAGATCTGCAGTCAGTAAGTTGAACATCCAGAATAGTGGATATATATTTCTAGTCTGAGCTCTAGTTTTAAGATTTAAGAAGCAAGAGAACTAATGATATAAGTTCTAGTCTGAAAGCCAGCAGCAGGCTCAATACCCAAGAAGGGTTATTGGTTCAGTCTGAATCCTGGAAAGTTGGAAAACAAAAATGTTCCAGCTCAGAAAGAATCTTGCTGTGATTTACGTCAAAGAGCAAGATTATCTCTGACCCACATCCTGCAGTGATTGAAATAAAAACAAAAGTAAACAAATGGGTCCTAACTAAACTTAAAAGTTATTGCACAGCAAAGGGAACTGTAAGCAAGGTGAAAAGACAGCTCTCAGAATGGGAGAAAATAATAGCAAATGAAACAACTGACAAAGGATTAATCTCCAAAACACACAAGTAGCTCATGCAGCTCAACACCAGAAAAACAAACAATCTAATCAAAAAGTGGGCAGAAGACCTATACAGACATTTCTCCAAAGAAGACATACAGATTGCTAATAAACTCATGAAAAGGTACTCAGCGTCACTCATTATTTGCATGCACACATATGCTAAGTCGCTTTAGTCATGTCTGACTCTATGAGACCCTATGGACACCAGCCCACCGGGCTCCTCTGTCCACGGGATTCTCTAGACAAGAATACTGGAGTGGGTTGCTATTTCCTTCTCCAAAAAATAATATCTAAATATGTATTTAAAAAAAAACAGTCACTCAGTTGTGTCTGACTCTTTGTGACCCCATGGACTGTAGCCACCAGGCTCATCGGTCCATGGAATTCTCCAGGCAAGAATACTGGAGTGGATTGACATTTTCTTCTCCATTATTAAAGAAATGCAAATCAAAACTACAATGAGGTATTACCTCACACTGGTTAGAATGGCCATCACTAAAAACTCTACAAACAATAAATCCTGGAGAGGGAATGGAGAAAAGGGAATCCTCTTGCACTGTTGGTCAGAATGTAAATTGAAACAGCCCCTATGGAGAAAAGTATGGAGATTCCTTAAAAAGCTAGGAATAAAGCTACCATATGACTCAACAATTCCACTACTGGGCATATACCCTGAGGAAATCATAATTTAAAAAGACACATGTTCCCCAGTGTTCATTGCAGCACTATTTACAATAGCTAGGACATAGAAGCAGCATAGATGCCCATCAACAAATGAATGGATAAAGAAGATTTGGTACATATATACACTGGAATATTACTCAGCTATAAAAAGGAACACATTTGACTCAGTTCTAATGAGGTAGATGAACCTAGAGCTTATTATATGGAGTGAAGTAAGTCAGAAAGAAAACCAAATATCATATATTAATGCATGTATATGGAATCCAGAAAGATGATACTGATGAACCAATCTGCAGGGCAGCGAAGGAGACATAGACATGAAGAATAGACCTATGGACACAGTGGGGGAAGGAGAGGGTGGGATGAATTGAGAGTAGCTTTGAGACATGTAAATTACATAGCCAGTGGGAATTTTCTGTATGACCCACTGAGCTCAAATCCCATATTCTGTGACAACCTAGAGAGGTGGCATGGGGTAGGACTTGGGAAGGAGGTTAAAGAGGGAGAGGACATGTGTATACCTATGGCAGATTCATGTTTATGTATATCAGAAACCAACACAATATTGTAATTGTCCTCCAATTAAAGTGAAAGTCACTCAGTTGTGTCTGATTCTTTGCGACCCCATGGACTATACAGTCCATGGAATTCTCGAAGCCAGAATACTGAAGTGGGTAGCTGTTCCCTTCTCCAGAGGATCTTCTCAACCCAGGGATTGAACCTGGGTTTCCCCCATTGCAGGCGGATTCTTTACCAGCTGACCAACTAAGGAAGCCCAAGAATACTGGAGTGGGTAGTCTATCCCTTCTCCAGCTGATCTTCCTGACCCAGTGTCTCCTGCATTGCAAATGGATTCTTTACCAGCTGAGCTACCAGGGAAGCCACTCCTCCAATAAAAATAAATACATTTAAAAAAATTGTTGCAGCTCAGTCAGGCAGGGAGATGGCTCCCTCTCATTCATAGGGGCATCAGCATTTTGTTCTATTCAAGAACTCAGCTGTTTAAAGGAGGACAACTGATATTAGGGAGGACAATCTCCTTAGTTCACCAATTCAAATGTTGATTTCATTCCCAACATCCTCATAAAGATACCGAGAATAATGTTTGGTAAGTATCTGCGTAAGCCATGGCTCAGTTAGTTGACACATAAAATTAAATATCACAAGTCCTCCACTTGTCAACTGGGCACCCATACGCATCTCCTTAAGCCATACTCAATCTCCAAATAAAGGCAATAACAAGGTCTAAATTCCAATAACGTGATGCAACTCTCTTTCATACAACTTAAAATGCACTCTTTGCCCAGAAGAGGAGCTAAAGCCATTGAGTGATGTTTACTCTTGTCTTTGATGTCCTTGAACTTAAATACTAATATGTTAAGATTAACAGAACTTAAAACAATATGGTATTACAGATATATGTATCAGATCAGATCAGATCAGTCGCTCAGTCGTGTCTGACTCTTTGCGACCCCATGAATCGCAGCACACCAGGCCTCCCTGTCCATCACCAACTCCCAGAGTTCACTCAGACTCACGTCCATCGAGTCAGTGATGCCATCCAGCCATCTCATCCTCTGTCGTCCCCTTCTCCTCTTGCCCCCAATCCCTCCCAGCATCAGAGTCTTTTCCAGTGAGTCAACTCTTCACATGAGGTGGCCAAAGTACTGGAGTTTCAGCTTTAGCGTCAGTCCTTCCAAAGAAATCCCAGGGCTGATCTCCTTCAGAATGGACTGGTTGGATCTCCTTGCAGTCCAAGGGACTTATAACTACTATTAAATTTTATTATAATATGTTATACATAAAATACACACAAATGTATACACACAAGGAGGAAATACACATGAAATTTATAACCTTGACTTCTGTTACTGGTCACATTGTCATAGCTGGTATTTATAACAATTTTCTTCCACTACCCAGTCTGTATTCTCTTTGCTTCAACAAATTCTTCAACTGGTTTTTATTCTTCTCTTGGTGGGATGACCCAGCTTTTATTCTTGAAGTGTGCAGGCTATTAGTAGTTTTGCCTGAATCAGGTTGTTGTAGTTTTCCACTGACCTTAATCTCAGAGCATGGTGATTCTAAGAGACACTCTATGGGATCTCCTGTATCTAGACATACTGTTACTTACCTCTACTGTAGTCAAATTGTCCAGTTTTCTCATGGTAGTCAGACTCAGTCACCCCAAACAGCACAGTAACTCCTTTCTTTGATTCTGAAGCATAAAGATTTCCAAAAGGTCAGTGGCAGTTTTAACTTTCACTTCAGTGACATCATTACTGTGTCTTCCAGTGGAAGCATTCCTCCCTTTGGAAATAAGACCTCTAGGCCAACAGGGCATAAAGTCTTGGAAAAAGGAAGCAAAATTTTTGCTAGTGGATAACTAGGAGTAATAGCAGGTTGTTTCACTCCCATTTCCATTACTTGATTCCTAGATCATGGATTCTAGCTATGGATGAAACAGCACCATATATTGGTCACTGGTTGAGAGCACAGATAGCCTTCTGGATAACCTTGTCTTAGCCTTGCCAGGTATTGCCATCTAGCTAGTGCTGTAACTGGCTTAAAAAGGCCATTCCATAATTCTATTGAGACAGCTGCTTCAGAATGGTGGGTAATATGATAAGATCAATGAATTCTATGAGCGTGGACCAGCTGACACATTTCTTTTCCTATGAAGAATTCCTTAATCAGAAGCAATATTGTATGGAATACCATGAGGGTGGATAAGACAGTCTGTATGTCTATGGATGATAGTTTTGGCAAAAATCATAGTGTGAAGGGAAGGCAAATCCACATCCAGAGTAACTATTCCAATAAGAACAAAACACTGTCTCTTCCATGATGGAAGCAACTCAATGTAATCAATCTACTACTAGGTAAATGGCTGAGTGGTTGAATGGTACCCTATCAGGGACTCAGTGTTTGTCTGTGCAGCTGGCAGATTGGGCACTCAGTGATGACCATAGCCAGGTTGACTTTGGTGAATGAAAGTCCTTGTTGCTATGGCTGTGCATAAATTCTATCCCTGCCACCATAGCCACTACATTCATGAACCTCTTTGGTGATTACAGGGGTGGCTAAGCAAAGAGACTAACTGATATCTTCAAAATCGGTCATCAACCTATTCATTTGATTATTAAAATCCCTTGCTGTAGAGGTCACCCTTTGGTGAGTATTCATAGGGGACATAAATATCTTCACTTTTTGGGCCCTATTCTAAGACCTTTATATCATACCTCTTCCCCAAATTTTCTTCCAACCAATTTCTCAATCATTTTCTTTCCAAATCCCTGACCTTTCAACCAAACTGTTGGTCACAGCCCATGAACTGTTATATGATCACATATAATTGCTATATGATCATGAATCTGGCCATGTCTCCTTTCATGTAAAATGAACAACCAGGTGCATTACTTGAAGTTCTGCCTACTGGGAGAATTTTTTATTCAACATTGTCCTTCAGGGATGTCCCACTAAGGTCTGTAGTGTTGCAGCTGTCCACATTTGAGTGGTGTCTGCGTATTGTTGAACCATATCTAAATCAGGCTCAAGACTTCTCCTCTGTTAGTTAATCTTAGAGAACTCCCCAGGAGACCATAGGTATGGTCTGGGAGAGAGAAGGCAGTATAACAGCAGCTTGAATCGTGAGTATTTGGGCTACTTCTTCCTGTAACTTACCTATGCCTTCAGGACCTGCTTAGACTTGATCACACATAAACCACTTTCATTTCATATATTGTTGTGCATGTCCAACTTTATAGGTTTCTGGGTCAGATAACACCCAGTTCATGATGGACAGCTCAGGTTGCTTGGTTAACTTGGTGATCCTTGGTTAAGCATTCAGCTTCTACTAAGGCCCAGTGGCAAGCCAAGGGCTTGTTCTCATAAGAGGAATAATTAATTATCTGTAGAGGATGGCAGTGTTTTACTCTAAAATCCTGAGGGCCTGCACTGAGATTTATATATGGGGTCTACCAAAGTCTCTAAACAGCACCCCTGTCTGCCACCAGCACTGTAAACACCACTGGGTCTGCTGGATCATACGGCCCAAGTGGCAGAACAGATTTAGTTTTTATCTAATGACATACAAGTAAGTCTTGCCAGTATGTCTAACTAAGGTAGTCATGTCTTCTTGCTCACTAGTTCCAATTAGAATACGTAATGGACTAGTGTGTTATCTTGTGGAAGGAAAAGGTGATCAAGATCCCTGCAAACTTAATTATCACATAGGGCTGGAGAGTTGATACTTAGCTGAAGTAGGACAGGGAAGGTGTGTTGTTGATCTTGCTTGCTTGCTTTTGGTGGATTTTGGACAAAGATGGAGATACATAGCTGCACATCATCAGGTCCTAGTGAATGTGTTAATTTGCTCAAGCAATGTAATCACATTTGATACATTAGGTATAATTGGAATCATCATGTGAACCAGGCAGTCCTAGTGGCTCCCACCTGACCTTTCCCATCATGATGCTGCTACTGCTGCTGCTAAGTCACTTCAGTTGTGTCCAACTCTGTGCGACCCCATAGACGGCAGCCTACCAGGCTCCCCCGTCCCTGGGATTCTCCAGGCAAGAACACTGGAGCTGGTTGCCATTTCCTTCTCTGGTGCATGAAAATGAAAAGTGAAAGTGAAGTCGCTCAGTAGAGTCTGACTCCTAGCGACCCCATGGACTGCAGCCTACCAGGCTCCTCCGTCCATGGGATTTTCCAGGCAAGAGTACTGGAGTGGGTTGCCATTGCCTTCTCCGTCCCATCATGATAGCCGCAGGTAAATAAATCACTGTGGGAATTCTGCTAGCTGATGAGTAGATCTATGCCGAGTATGAATTCTGGAGCTGGAAGATATCCGCAGGATGGGTTCAGAGCCCCACTGGGCCCACTGTGGGACAGACTTGAGCTAAAACTCTAATGATCACCTGATATCCATAAGCGTTTATGCTGACTGGTGGAACATTTTAAGTTCTGGAACTAATGTCAGTTCAGAGCCCTTACCCAGTAGTCTCTGAAAGGCTTGATTATGACCTTTTCCTCATAGCAATTACTCTGATAAAAGGCCCTGTGTCCTTTGGTGAAAAGTTAGGATAATTGTTAAGGGAGTATGAATTTATGGTAGTGAACTGAAGTCTTTCCTCATGGGAACTTTACTGCATCCCCTACAATGAAAGGGTTCTGGTTTTATAAACCCACTTTAAACTGGGAATTGATGGAGAGTCCATGAATTTCTGTTTTTATGATTTAGATTAGACTACTGTGTACTTTACCTAGAACTTTTCAGCAGATGCAGATCAAGCAGAATTTAGTAGGTTACTTTTTTGTTTTACTTCTAGGAATACAAGCTTAATTAGACAACCACACAGGTCCGTGTGAGTCAGACTATTCTGATTGTTACTTTGACTCTGATGCTCATTATGGTAACTCTGCCCACCTTGCTTTTGTCTGTTGAGCTTTTTCATTTGATCCTTGCCACTGGGATCCAATTATTCTCATTGCATTTAGGTTTCCCAGTTGAGTGTCTAACAGTCCTTACTGCAGGTTTGGCCTACAGAGAACAACAAAGTTGTTGTTGTTGCTAGAAGAGTTCAAAGATGCCAGAGCTCCCCACACAAATTTATTTCTTGCAGTTGTGGTGAAAGTTATGGTTTCTTGGACCCTCCTAGTGTGGTGGCTAAGTCTAAAATGACACACCTGATTTTAGGTCTAAATTCACACTAATATTTCAATTATTCAAAGCATTTGAATCTCTTTCTCTACATTAAATCAAGGCAGATCTGGGATTTCCAGTTTTGGTCTCCATGTTTCATCCAACCAACCAAACTGTTAGAATCCTTTCTAAATCCTCAAGATGCAACATTAAAAGCAGAATCACTGCTTAGTGAGTCCATATCAATAAATTTGGCTTTTTCTAACTTCAGGTTCTTTTATGATTCCACCTGGGTGGGATTCTGACTTGTAATTCCAGTCCCACAGATGGTAGTTGTGCCCTACTGGCTCTTCAGCCAAGCTCACTCACCAAATATCTGTGTACTCCCTGGCCCAGTCAAGCTGATACAATTAACCAGCAATGTGTGTATAAAATAAAAATCCTAAATGACTAAAAATTGATGGTACATTAGTTGCAATGACATGTGACAGCCATTTGTTAGACATTGTTTTAGGTATTTGATGCATCTTTTCTTATAGGGTAAGGACTATTCATAAGATTCACTTTAAAGATAAGGGAATTGAGGCTCATACTCTTTAAGCATCCTGCCCAAGATCTTAGAGTTTGACAATGGTAGAGCTGGGATTCGAATCCAGATTTGAACTGGGACTCAAATGACACCACATGTGATGATCATTGTAGGGAAAGAACAAATTAGCCAAGATGATGGTGATCAGGCCCTCTCACCCCATGCCCTCTTGCTCTTACTCCATGTTTTGTAAATAATGATTATGTAACAGTGGACATCAATGATAGCACTGCTCATGTGCATCATGAGGTACTTGTTTGGCCATGGGCTACTTTTGCTCTATAAGCATATATAAGCTCCACCTGGAAAGGCCTGGGGGTTGTGCCATGTTGGGTGTGTTGTGTTATGTTATGTCTGCTGTTACGACTGCTGCATCATCCAGGAGAGAAGAAATGTGTCTGCAGTTCCTATGGCTCCTTGAGTTTTCTTCTAGCTTCCCTGCTCATGCCTTGCCTACCATGGGTTCAATGAACAGCGTGCACAGTGAGACAATCATTAACACTTAGAATTTAGGGTTTATATGATTGCATCCTAGAGGCTTAGGATGTATACAATTTAGACATCTGATAGCTGGTCAAAATTTACAATATTTTGGAGCTGGGTAAGATTGTCTACCCTGGGAAAATGCTCATTGTTCTAGGTAGTGTGGGTACTTGGGTGAAGGATCCTAACATCTGTCTTATGGAGACAGATTTTTAGGCAGATAAGATATAATATAGTAAGCACACTAGAAGACTTGTATATAGAACTGTTTGTGTTGAGTTTCAGGTGGTATGATTTCTCTAAACAAAGAAATAGGATGGGGAAGATGTTCTAAATACAGAAGAAACAAAGGTATGGCATTCCAATCTATCATTAGCAACTAAATATGAAAGTCTGGACACTTCAAGTCTAGGGATGGGAGCAGGGTGTGGTAGAACATTGTAAAGAAATAAAGCTGAAAATAGAACATGGGGATGAGTCATTAAGAGACTTCTATGAAAAAATAATTCTGACTGATTATAAGAACTGTAGTAGAATCCCCCCTTTTATAGTATAAAAAATGAAAACTGGTGAGAAAGTAAGCACATGCCAATGGATGTGTTGTCAGTCATATGCATCCATTAGCAGAATCACATGAAGGAAACGTGCATTCAATTCTCAGCCTGACTGAGAATACATTGAAACAGAAATACAAAGACAGTTTGTTTCAATGACTTTTACTTTCTCCATAAAGTAAGAGGAAAGGTTTGTGGTAGGTACAATGAAGATAAGAAGGAAGAGAAGTTGAAGATTTAAGGAGAAAGGGGGATTTTATAGAAGTGAGTGTACCATGGAAATGTGAATATGAAATAACAAGAAATAGTGAGAGCCTAAGGTAAAACTGGGAGAAGGCGACGGCACCCACTCCAGTACTCTTGTCTGGAAAATCCCATGGATGGAGGAGCCTGGGAGGCTGCAGTCCATGGGGTCTCTAGGAGTCGGACACGACTGAGCGACTTCACTTTCACTTTTCACTTTCATGCATTGGAGAAGGCAATGGCAACCCACTCCAGTGTTCTTGCCTAGAGAATCCCAGGGACAGGGGAGCCTGGTGGGCTGCCGTCTATGGGGTTGCACAGAGTCGGACATGACTGAAGCGACTTAGCAGCAGCAGCAGCAACAAGGTAAAACTGAGATGACCAATACTTTTCTGGGGACAGTTGCTCATCACTTTGGCCTACATGATAATTTTCCAACAGTGTTTGTCATAGCTGCTGAGATTGCTTCTGAAAATACAGATATTAGTGCCTCCTTCCTAGAGATTCAGTTGTGGCACATCAGTGGTAAGGCCCAGGAATCTCAATTTTGAATAAGCTTCAGGCAGTGCTGAGGCTAAGCTTTTCGAAACACTAGTTAAACAACTAGCCAATAACTATTTGGTGATTCAACACACAAACAGCACGTTGAACAGAGTTTATGGTATTGACAACCAACCAATTAGATTTCCCCAGATGTGAAAGGCATTTACAATCTACCCTAATTTATAGCACGATAACTGTTTTTGAACCCAACTTTGTATGCCCAATGCACAGTGAGGCCAAACAAACCAAAATGTTGGAGTTTGGAGCTGAGAAACTTTATTGCAAAGAATGAGCAAGAAGGAGTGGCTAGTGCTCAAAAGACTAGAACTCCCTAGTGGTTTTGAGGGAAGACTCTTTATAGACAAAATTTGGGGGGACGGCTGCAGAGTCTTCAACCTTGTGCTTGGTGGTTAGGTAACAAGTTGTTGGTTGAGGTAACAAGTTCACTTCGGTGGTGAGGTAACAAGTAGATGTTTCAGATATTTCCATCATCAGCCTTCTGGTTCCAACCAGTCTGGACCCCACTTGTTTCTGCTCAGTCTGAAGTTACCATCCTCTGCCTGGGTGGGGGCCTTAGTTCATGTAGAAGAACTCAGAGATATATTGTTATGTATATCGCACGAGGAGGAACCAGAATACTGCTTTACCCCTCCACTTCTGTTTCTTGACTATTCCTCCATAGTTTCAGCATTCCCTCCCCTCCCTAATTAGTAACTATTTAGTAATTAGTAACTATTTGAATCTGCCCTTTGGAACACCAGGGCTTCCCTGGTGGCTCAGATGGTAAAGCGTTTGCCTGCAATGTGGGAGACCAGGGTTCAATCCCTGGATTGGGAAGATCCCCTGGAGAAGGAAATGGCAACCCACTCCAGTATTCTTGCCTGGAAAATCCCATGGACAGAGGATGCTGGTAGGCTACAGTCCATGGGGTTGCAGAGAGTTGGACACAACTGAGTGACTTCATTTTCTCTCTTTCTTTCTTTGGAATTCAGGAAAGGTCTAGGATATGGAAGCCTTTTTTCTACAAATGATAAACATGGCACACAGAAAAGCTTTGTACCCAGGAGGACCCCAAAGGGTCCTGCTCAGTTTCATAATTACTAAAATAACCAATATAAATATTTACTAAATATTTTAATGTAAACAATTGTATATACCAATTAGAGTAATAATAGTAATTGACACCTTTACTAACAGTAATCTGCTTAATGTAAATTACCCATTAGCTTCCTTCACTTCCTCATCCCCATTTCTAACCTTAACCCTAACCATAAGCCCACCACATCCTCCAAACCAGCTTCCAGCCTCTACCATCATATTTATGACTCTTCTAAAACTCATAACTGGGTGTTTGATTCTGGTTGTTCAAACTTCATTTTGAACACTTCATTGAAATTACTCTCTTAGAAAACATCATATCCATGGTCAAATAACTAACGTGTACTTGTGCCAGAATTTGAACCCAAACTAATTAAAAGCCTGAGAAAATTGATCAGTTCACCTGGATCTGGTGCAACCACAATTATAAGTCAACTTTTTTTTTTTTTTTGCTATGGTCGATGGAGAGCTTGATTTAGCCCTGTCTCCAGTTTTACTAAAGGTCTATATAAGTAAATCCATAAAAAAAAAAAAAAAAAAAAAAGACAGGGGAGGTTGAGAAGAAGGCGTTGTTAACCTTCTGCATGACTCTAATTAATCTCTTCCTCAAGAGATTTATTATTGCTAGGAACCTCTGCCACCAGGACCCAAAGGCAAAAGGAGTGTCCTGGACCTAAAGGGTCTTGTCCAGCTAGAGGTAATGAAAAGCATAGGTTCACCTGTGCATTCCAGTTATCTATTGATGTGAAATAAATTACCTCAGCATTTCATGGCTTAGAATACAGTCAGTGTACTGTCATGGTGTCAGGAATTATAGGGGTATGCAAATTTAAATAGAAATTTATATGGAGTTATTGTTTTCCAAAGTATGTCTCTAAGGGTAAGCATACATATATTATGAATACATGGGTGTCTTACTTGAGTGGTAAAACCACTCTACATTTCTATTTAAAGTCATTTTCCACATTGTTTTATTTAACTAGTTTGAAAATATTCAAAGGGGAAAAATTCTGGTCCCTTAAAAAATTGAAAGCAGATCCTTGGTAGATGTTACATTTTTAAGTGGCAAAATAAAGAAAGAAAGCCACTTGATGATTAGGCATTGCTTATGAAGGAGGGTGGGGTTGAATGAATGAATTAAATCCATTGCCAAACAATTCTTTCATGATTAGATATAAAATTTCACAGGTTTTTCATACAGATTCCACTATGTGAGTAGCATCTGATGATAGAAATTTACTTCTTTAGATTAAATGAAGCTGTATATAATTGAAAATTTACTGAGATAGATTCAACAGATTCAGGAAAACTTGTGAAAGAAAATTGAAAAAGATTCCTTTTTGTGACCAGTTGTGAATACATTAGGGATGAAATGAAGACTTTCACTAATGATTTTATTCCCAAACATCTCAGCGAAAGAGCTGCACGGCAAGACAGAGAATGAGCTCGGTGGTCCCAAGGAGGGCTTGGGACGCATGGGTTTTATCCTACTCCATAGGGTTCCCAAAGTCACTTGAAATTTTGTTGTCATCAATCATCTTCCAAGGAAGGTCTTCTGAGTCCTATCCAAGGGTAGGATAGCTAACTACCCAAGCAGAAGTTTGGCATTATGGCACCTTTTTATTTAATCTCTAGCCAACTAAGACCAATTTCTTTCTGTCTTCTATCCACAGAGCAGGTAAATCTTACCATCTGAGGTGTTGCTCCCTATATCTTCACTGTAGAAATAAAAAGGTGAGTTTGAGCTCTTTTATTACTGCACTTCAAACTGTAACTTGACTACTTGGGATGATTTTGACTCAGTAACATTAATAAAGGAACCAGTGCCACATTTGACTGGGAAGATGTGCCCTAACTTGGCAAGATTACAAATTTCATTCCAATTTGTTTGTTTCTTTCTTACTCTTCTGCCTTGTAAGTAGCACTGTGATTCTTGACAAAGCCTTTTCATTGAATTTATAATGCTTACAACTCTGTCAGAATTTGTCTCAGTTCTTTTTTCATCTTAATATAGATTTTCTAGCCTCCTCAATGTTTTGCATTTTGTCTTCTGAGACCTCTCTTCATACTTTTAACTTGTCTAGTACTGAGATATTTTGTACTTGGTTTATAAACTTGTATTTAGAAATTCCAGTCCAGGAATGAGAATTTGCACTTTAGCAGGTTTTGTCTTTTCTAGTTTTGCTCAGGATTAATTTAGATTAAGAGATCTTTCTCTCATCCCTAAAAACTTTATCCTCTGCTAAGATGCTCTAGAAGCTTAATTCTATCTTTAGACAGTTGTTACTTAAGGGTGTTTCCTAAATCTACTTCTTAATTGTTTTCTTCATAAGTATTATAGGGGATCTTGTTGAGCACATAATTTCTATATATCCCAAATCACTTTAATCAGAATTCAAATGGAGGAATGATAATTCCTATATATATCAAGGTTTGTTTTTTTTTTAATATATAGTAGGTTAGAATTTGGGTAATTTGGGAAATACAAGTTGACAAGCTTTTTCTGTAAAAGGCCAGAAAGCAAACATTATTATAAGCCATATGATCTCTGTTGCAAGCACTCAGCTCTACTGCCATTACAGTAGCCACAGACAATATACAACAAGTAATCATAGCTATAGGACTTCCCTGGTGGCTCAGACAGTAAAGAAATCTGCTCGCAATGCAGGTGACCCATGTTTGACTGCTGAGTTGGGAAGATCCCCCAGAGAAGGGAAAGGCTACACACTCCAGTATTGTTGCCTGGAGAACTCCATGGACAGAGAAACCTGGCAGGCTATAGTCCATGGATTGCAAAGAGTCAGACACTACCAAGTGCTTAGTGTGTGCACACACACACTATCATGGCTATATGTATTGTCTTCTCTGTTCTTTACAATACTTGGTGAATAAGATATGAACATTCCCACTTTGTATAGGGGAAATTGGAATTTGACATTAATTCTGAAACATAGTGTCTGGAAGGAGGTACTAAATAAATATTTGGTGAATATATGGAGAATAGATTGGATGGGCAGAATTTGGAATATATATTATAACAAGACATAAAATTTCATTAATAGTTACATATTTGTGAAATATTTGCTCTATTTTTTATTTTTGCATAATTGTCTGAAACATTATTAGCATAGACATAAGTGTGAATGAGATTATCCTGGTAACAGAATAGCAGAAGCTAGATGACAAAGCTTAGAGAGAAGTGACATATAAATGTATTTTACCAAAACAAGAAATCTAAACTGACATCAATTTAGGATGAGATTGTTCAGTCCAGTCTCCTGAAACATTTGTTTAGTCTTGTCTGAGAGACTTTGGTTTATTAAAATTTCCAAAATATCATTTCTCCCAGTACCATGCTCTGAAAATTTCATGGATTCAACCCTGACTTAGTTTACTAACATAACTATATTCAAACTCAGAGAGAAGCTAAAGGAGTTAGATATGAAAATAAAATAGCTGTGGTACATATACACAATGGAGTATTACTCAGCCATTAGAAAGAATACATTTGAATCAGTTCTAATGAGGTGGATGAAACTGGAGCCTATTATACAGAGTGAAGTAAGCCAGAAAGAAAACCACCAATACAGTATCAGGTCAGGTCAGTTGCTCAGTCATGTCCGACTCTCTGCGACCCCATGAATTGCAGCACGCCAAGCCTCCCTGTCCATCACCAACTCCCAGAGTTCACCCAAACTCATGTCCATCAAGTCGGTGATGCCATCCAGCCATCTCATCCTCTGTCGTCCCCTTCTCCTCCTGCCCCCAATCCCTCCCAGCATCAGGGTCTTTTCCAATGAGTCAACTCTTCACGTGAGGTGGCCAAAGTATTGGAGTTTCAGCTTTAGCATCAGTCCTTCCAAAGGACACCCAGGACTGATCTCCTTTAGGATGGACTGGTTGGATCTCCTTGCAGTCCAAGGGACTCTCAAGAGTCTTCTCCAACACTACAGTTCAAAAGCATCAATTCTTCGGCCCTCAGCTTTCTTCACAGTCCAACTTTCACATCCATATAGTATAATAACGCATATATATGTAGTTTAGAAAGATGATAACGATAACCCTGTATGTGAGACAGCAAAAGAGACACAGATGTATAGAACAGTCTTTTGGACTCTGTGGGAGAGGGCGAGGGTGGGATGATTTGGGAGAATGGCATTGAAACATGTATATTATTATATATAAAACGAATTGCCAGTCCAGGTTCGATGCATGATACAGGGTGCTCGGGGCTGGTGCACTGGGATGACCCAGAGGGATGGGATGGGGAGGGAGGTAGAAGTAGGGTTCAGCATGGGGAACACGTGTACACTCGTGGTGGATTCATGTCAATGTATGGCAAAACCAATACAATATTGTAAAGTAATTAGCCTCCAATTTAAATAAATAAATTTATATATATTAAAAAAAAAAACAAGTCACTAGCTTTTCAACACCTTCATACTGTTATAATTACTGCTGCTAAGTTATTATTTTATATAATGGAAAACAGCCATCTCATTGTTAAGAAAAGGGCTTTATTTTCCTGTTTTGCCTATACTTATAAATGTGCAATAGAAAGCCAACCCATATAGATAAATATTTAAATTTTTAAATGAACTTTTCAAAAATATGTTTTGTTATTATCCATTGACTCAATTAAGAGGAATTGACATCTTCCTATCCAATGGGTTATTACTTCTCGGATGGAATCTAATGAATATTAATAGCATCACTAAGAAAAGGAGGAGGTAATTTATTAGAGTTTTATATATTTTCATTTTTACGTGTTATCTGTTTTCTTTTACTCTATGTGCCATACATCTTTTGTTTCCAAGTTGATGAATAATTCCTTTGTGGTTTTTACTGTATTATGCATTTTCAGTAAAAGATACTGTCACATTTTGATCCTTATTAATTAAGATATGCAATCCTGTAAATTGCATGGAAATTTAAAGGAAGAAATGGTTTCTAATAAAAAGAAGTTTTCTGTAAAAAAAAAAAGAAAAGTAAGTAGTATTAAGAAACTCATCCCTAGAATTAGAAACAAGATGCTTTCAGAAAGACCAAAAGACAGCTATTGAGATAAAAACAGAAGGCATATCATAGATGTTTTAATGAGATATGTAGTGATATATTGAAAAATATATTTTAATATAATAATTATGATGTGTAAAATACATTTGAAATTTAACTATAAATGCGTTCAGTTCAGTTCAGTTGCTCAGTCGTGTCTGACTCTCTGTGACCCCATGGACTGCAGCACACCAGGCCTCCGTGTTCAGTACCAACTTCTGGAGGTTGCTCAAACTCATATCCATCAATTTGGTGATGCCATCCAACCATTTCATTCTCTGTCATCCCCTTCTCCTCCTGCCTTCAATCTTTCTCACCATCAGGGTCTTTTCCAATGAGTCAGTTCTTCACATCAGGTAGCCAAAATAGTGGATACACCAAACATTGAACACAACTGGAAAATAAAAATACTGATGCATTTTTCAAATCCACTTGCATTACTTGCTCAAAAGATTCTGTCTTGGATCATCTTTAAAAATTCATAGGCAAATTTCCTGGTTTACTTTGTGTGTCAATTTTTATTTCTGTAAAATGGAGAAATGAATCTTCCTTGTCTTGCAAAGTTGTGCCCCATAAGAGACACACTTCAGATCTAAAGAGACACACTGAAAATAAGGGATAGAAAAGATACTCTATGCACATGGATACAGCAACAACAAAAAAGCAGGGCTCTTCCCAACCCAGTGATTGAACCCAGGCCTCCTGCATTGCAGGCAGATTCTTTACTGTCTGAATCATGAAGGAAACCCTATATCAGACAAAATAAACTTAAAAAAAAGACTGTAACAAAAGACAAAGAAAGGCATTGCATAGCCATTAAGGAATAAATTCAAAAGAATATAATGTTTGTAAACATTTATGCACTGAGAATAAAACTTAGATAAATAAACCAAATAATGAGAAATATAAAGAAAGAAATTAGCAGCATAAAAATAATAATATGGGACTTTAGCACCCTTCTCATATCAATGAATAGATTATCTAGAAAGAAAATAAGAAAATATTGGCCTTAAATGACACACTTGACCAACGGATTTAATAGATATATACAGAATATTCCATTCCCAAAGAACAATTGATATTCTTTTCAAAAGCATATAAAATATTCTCTAGGATAGATCACATATTAGGTCACAAAACAAATATTAATGTATTTAAGAAGATTGAAAATATATCAAGTATCTTTTTTGACCACAATGGTATAAGATGATATTGAAAGAAAAGCAGTTCTAAGAGGAAAGTTTACAACAATTCATACCTACTCAAGAAACAAGAAAAATCTCAAATTAAAAAAAAATAATGAAAAAGGTTTAAACCTAATGAAACTAGAATAAGAACCAACAAAAACAAAGTAAGTAGGAGGAAGAAAACAATAAAGATCAGATTATTAATCAATGAAATAGACTAAAAATCAATGGAAAAGATCAGTTAAACTAAGAGCTAGTTTTTTGAAAAGATAAAATTGATAAACCTAGCCAGACTCATTATAAAAAACAAGGACCCAAATAACCATAACCAAAAATGAAAAAGTTATAACCAACACAGAAATACAAAAGGTAATAAGAAGCAAGTATAAGCAATTATATGTCAATAAATTGGACAGCATAGAATAAATGGGTAAATTCCTAGGAGCATAATGTCTTCTAAAACTAATCATGAAGAAACAAAAAATTTTAAGTAGACCAATTACTAGTAATGGAATTGAATCAGTAATAGGAAAACTCACAATAAACAAACTCCCAGGACCAGATGGCTTCACAAATGAATTCTTTCACACATTTAAAGCAAATTTAATAGTTTTCTTCTCAAAATATTCCAAAATATTGAAGAGGAATGTAAGCTTCCAAACATTATTTGAGGCCAACATTACCTACATTAAAAAAAAAAAAGAAAAACAGATACTACAAAATAAGAAAATCACAGGCCAATGATGAATACAAATGCAAAATCCCTTAACAAAATACTAGCAAACAACATTCAACAATACAATAAAAAGATCATGCACCATAATCAAGTGAGAACTATTTCAAGAATGCAAAGATGAATCAACCACCACTTGTAAACCAATCAATGTCATACACCATATTAACAAAGTGTAGAATAAAAATCATAAGACCATTTCAATATATGCAGAAAAAGCATTTGAAAAAATTCAACAACTATGATTGAACATCTCGAGGGAACGTAAATCAACATAATAAAGACCATATATGTCAAACCCACAGATATTCAATGGTGAAAAGCTGAAGATTTATCCTCTAAGCTCCGGAACAAGACAAGAATGCCTACACTCACCACTTTTCCTCAACATATTGGAAGTCCTAACCAAAGAAATTAGGCAAGAAAAGAAACAAAAATCATCAAAACTGGAAATAAAGAAGTAAAATTGTTATTATTTGTAGATGACATGATACAATATATAGAAAATTCTAAAGATTCCACCCAAAAACTACTAGAACTAATAAATGAATTCAGAAGGCTTGCAGGATACAAAATTAATATTCAGAAATATATTGTATTTCTGTACACTAATAACAGAAATGCAATATACAGTATAACAGTGGAACCAGAGACCAAATTGCCAAAATCTGTTGGATCATAGAAAAAGCAAGAGAATTCCAGAAAAACGTCTTCTGTTTATTGACTACACCAAAGCCTTTGACTATGTGGATCACAACAAAATGTGAGAATTCTTAAAGAAGTGGGAATACCACATCACGTGACCTGCCTCCTGAGAAATCTGTATGCAGGTCAAGAAGCAACAGTCAGAACCGGACATGGAACAATGGATTGGTTCCAAACTGGGAAAGGAGGATGTCAAGGCTGTATTTTGTCACCAACTTATTTAACTTATTTGCAGAGTACATCATGCAAAACGCTGGGCTGGATGAAGCACAAGCTGAAATCAAGATTGCTGGGAGAAATATCAATAACCTCAGATATTCAGATGACAGAAAGGAAAGAAGAACTAAAGAGCCACTTGATGAAAATGAAAGAGGAGAGTGAAAAACCTGGCTTAAAATTCAACATTCAAAAAGCAAAGATCATGATATCTGGTCCCATCAGTTCATGGCAAATAGATGGGGAAACAATGGAAACAGTGACAGACTTTATTTTTCTGGGCTCCAAAATCACTGCAGATGGTGATTGCAGCCATGAAATTAAAAGATGCTTGCTCCTTGGAAGAACAGCTATGACCAACATAGATAGCATATTAAAAAGCAGAGACATTATCTTGCCGACAAAGGTCCACCTACTCAAAGCTATGGTTTTTCCAGTAGTTATGTATGTGAGAGTTGGACTATAAAGAAAGCTGAATGCTTAAGAATTGATGCTCTGAAACCGTGGTGTTGGAGAAGATTCTTAAGAGTCCCTTGGAGTGCAAAGAGATCAAACCAGTCAGTCCTCAAGAAAATAAGTCCTGAATATTCATTGGAAGGACTGATGCTGAAGCTGAAATTCCAGTACTTTGACCACCTGATGCAAAGAATGGACTCATCAGAAAAGCTCCAAGAGTTGGTGATGGACAGGGAAGCCTGGCAGGCTTCAGTGCTTGGGGTCAAAAAGAGTCATATGTGACTGAGCGACTGAACTGAACTGAACACTACTAACAAATTCTCAGAAAGAGGAATTAAGAAAACAATCTCCTTTACATTTGCATCAAATGATAGTGTACTTAGAAATAAATTTAACTTAGGAATTGCAATACTTGTACTATGAAAACTACAGAGATTGATGAAAAAATCTGAAGATGATGCAAATAAATGAAAAGATATTGCATGCCCCTGGATTAGAAGAATTAATGCTGTTAAAATGTCCATATCACCCAAAGCAATGTACAGATTCAATGCAGTTTCTATCAAAATATCAATACTATTTTTCACAGAACTAGAATAAATAATTCTGAAATTTTTATAAAAGCATAAAAGACTCTGAATAATTAAAACAATCTTGAGAAAGAACAATACTATAAATACTGTGCTCCTTGAATTCAAATTATACTGCAAAGCCCCAGTCATGAAAACAGTGTGGTACCAGAACAAAAATAGACAAATAGATCATTGGGAAAAAAAGAATTTATAAATAAACCCACACTGGTATTATCAACTAATCTATGACAAAGGAAACAGGACTATACAGTGGTGGAAAAGACAGTCTTTTCAATAAATGGTGTTGAGAAAACTGAATATATACACATGAAGGAATGAAATGGTATCACTCTCTCAAGCAGTATATTAAAAACAAACACAAAGTGGAATAAAGACTTGAATGTAAGCCCTAAAACTGTAAAAACTTAGGGAAAAAAAAAGCATTATGGATTTTGACATCAGTCTTAGCATTTTTTAACACATCTCCTAGCAAAATAGGCAAGGGAAACAAAAGCAAGAATAGACAAATGGGACTACATCAAACTGAAAAAGGTTTGCACAGCAAAAGAAATCATCAACAAAACCAAAAGATAACCTACTGAATTGGGGAATATATTTCAAAAAGATATTTTCAGTAAGTTGTTGATATTCAAAAATTATTTTCCAAAGAAGACATACAGATGCCCAACAGGCACATGAAAAGAAGTCCAACGTCAGGAAAATGCAAATCAAAACCACGATGAGATATCACCTAACACCTTTTAGAATGACTACCATCAAAAAGTCAAGAAATAAGAAGTGTTGATGAGGATGTGGAGAATAAGGAACACTTGTGGACTGCTGGTGGGAATGTATAATGGGGCAATCACTAAAGAAAACAATAGGGAGGTTCCTCAAAAGTTTTAAAATAGAACTGGCATACAACACAGAAATTTCACTCCTGGCATTATTAACAATGCCCAAGATATGATTGTAAACTAGATGCCTGTCAATAGATGAATAGTTAAAGAAGATGTGGAACCTAAAAAAGAAAACATGAACAAATACATCAAAACAGAAACAGGGTCACAGATACAGAGAATAAACAGGTGGTTGCCAATGGGGATGGGGACATGAGTGAAAGGTAAGGGAAATTAAGAGATACAAACTTGCAGTTAGAAAATAAAAGAGTCACAGGATGAAATGTACATTGTGGGGAATATACTCAATATAACTTAATGTCTTTGTATGATGACGGATGGTAACTGGACTTACTGTGCTGCTGCTGCTGCTGCTAAGTCGCTTCAGTCAAGTCCAGCTCTGTGTGACCGAATAGATGGCAGCCCACCAGGCTCCCCCATCCCTGGGATTCTCCAGGCAAGAACACTGGAGAGGGTTGCCACTTCCTTCTCCAATGCATGAAAGTGAAAAGTGAAAGTGAAGTTGCTCAGTCGTGCCTGACTCTTAAAGAGCCAATGCACTGCAGCCTACCAGGCTCCTCCGTCCATGGGATTTTCCAGGCAAGAGTACTGGAGTGGGGTGCCATTGCCTTCTCTGGGACTTATTGTAGTGATCCTTAAATAATGTGTAGAAATAGAGGATCTATATTTTATATGGTGGCTGTGGTTTAGGTGTTAAGTCCTACTTTTCTAACTCTGTGGACTATAGCCCATGAGGCCCCTCTGTCCATGGGATTTCCCGGGCAAGAATATTGGGGTGGGTTGCCATTTCCTTCCCCAGGGAATCTTCCCGACACAGGGATCAAATCTACTTCTCCTTCATGGCAAGCAGATTCTTTACTGCTGAGTATTTTATATACCTGAAACTAATATAATATTTTAAAGAAATTATAATTCACTAAAAAATAAGCTACCAACAGTATTCTTCACAGAGCTAGAACAAATAATTTCACAATTTGTATGGAAATACAAAAAACCTCGAATAGCCAAAGCGATCTTGAGAAAGAAAAATGGAACTGGAGGAATCAACCTACCTGACTTCAGGCTCTACTACAAAGCCACAGTTATCAAGACAGTATGGTACTGGCACAAAGACAGAAATATAGATCAATGGAACAAAATAGAAAGCCCAGAGATAAATCCACGCACATATGGACACCTTATCTTTGACAAAGGAGGCAAGAATATACAATGGATTAAAGACAATCTCTTTAACAAGTGGTGCTGGGAAATCTGGTCAACCACTTGTAAAAGAATGAAACTAGAACACTTTCTAACACCATATACAAAAATAAACTCAAAATGGATTAAAGATCTCAACGTAAGACCAGAAACTATAAAACTCCTAGAGGAGAACATAGGCAAAACACTCTCTGACATACATCACAGCAGGATCCTCTATGATCCACCTCCCAGAATATTGGAAATAAAAGCAAAAATAAACAAATGGGACCTAATTAAACTTAAAAGCTTCTGCACATCAAAGGAAACTATTAGCAAGGTGAAAAGACAGCCTTCAGAATGGGAGAAAATAATAGCAAATGAAGCAACTGACAAACAACTAATCTCAAAAATATACAAGCAACTCCTACAGCTCAACTCCAGAAAAATAAATGACCCAATCAAAAAATGGGCCAAAGATCTAAATAGACATTTCTCCAAAGAAGACATACAGATGGCTAACAAACACATGAAAAGATGCTCAACATCACTCATTATCAGAGAAATGCAAATCAAAACCACTATGAGGTACCATTTCACACCAGTCAGAATGGCTGCGATCCAAAAGTCTACAAATAATAAATGCTGGAGAGGGTGTGGAGAAAAGGGAACCCTCGTACACTGTTGGTGGGAATGCAAACTAGTACAGCCACTATGGAGAACAGTGTGGAGATTCCTTAAAAAACTGGAAATAGAAATGCCTTATGATCCAGCAATCCCACTGCTGGGCATACACACTGAGGAAACCAGAAGGGAAAGAGACACGTGTACCCAATGTTCATCGCAGCACTGTTTATAATAGCCAGGACATGGAAGCAACCTAGATGTCCATCAGCAGATGAATGGATAAGAAAGCTGTGGTACATATACACAATGGAGTATTACTCAGC
The DNA here is from genome assembly GCF_003369695.1 of Bos indicus x Bos taurus. Classification (NCBI taxonomy): domain Eukaryota; kingdom Metazoa; phylum Chordata; class Mammalia; order Artiodactyla; family Bovidae; genus Bos; species Bos indicus x Bos taurus. Next base: position 14,486,918 of record NC_040084.1, on the reverse strand, counting down.
CATTAAAAAGAATACATTTGAATCAGTTCTAATGAGGTGGATGAAACTGGAGCCTATTATACAGAGTGAAGTAAGCCAGAAGGAAAAACACCAATACAGTATACTAACGCATATATATGGAATTTAGAAAGATGGTAACGATAACCCTGTATACGAGACAGCAAAAGAGACACTGATGTATAGAACAGTCTTATGGACTCTGTGGGAGAGGGAGAGGGTGGGAAGATTTGGGAGAATGTCATTGAAACATGTGAAACGTCATGTATGAAATGAGATGCCAGTCCAGCTTCAATGCACGATGCTGAATGCTTGGGGCTGGTGCACTGGGACGACCCAGAGGGATGGTGTGGGGAGGGAGGAGGGAGGAGGGTTCAGGATGGGGAACACATGTATACTAATTAAATAATTAAAAAAAAAAAACAACATTCAAAAAACTAAGATCATGGCATGCAGTCCCACCACTTTGTGGCAAATAGATGGGGAAACAATGGAAACAGTGAGAGACTTTAAAAAAAAAAACAAAAAACTTGTCAAGTGCATTCATCTGATTGTTTTCCAGAATATCTATGTTTTGTTATATAATAAATATTTTCAAACAAAATCAACATGTATTAATGTCCTTAAACCATCCAGGCTTCATTAAACTCTTTTCACTTACTAAAAAAAAAAAAAAAAAAAAAGAGGATAAGAAATAAAAGAGAAATAAATATCATAAAAGAAAAATAAATGAAATTTAATAAAAATTCCTTGTCATCAGAAAATATAAATGAGAATTCTGAATTTCAATAAATAATTCAATAAATTCAATAAATAAAATTCAATCAATTCAATAAATAAAATTCTTTGTCATCAGGAAAAAGGAAAAAATTAGACAAAAACAATCTGTTTTCCAAAACGAAGCAGGTTTCAACTTTAATCTACATTTACACTTGACCATTTATTAAGGATAAGATGAATTAAAGCCTTTTGCTTTGAAGCAAAAGATTGACCTTAAAATATATCAAATTTAAATATTGTCCTCATTAATCAAATAGGAAAGCCAACATCTCGTGGCTTGGAATATCCTTGTATTTGGCAGAGCCTTCAGAGACAGGCCCCAGTTTGACTTTAGCTGGTATGGCACATGTGGATCACAGAGTGATTCATTCCCAGATGGAAACATGTGCTGAAAGAACTACAGTTCTAAGATGAAGCAATCATGGAGAAAACTTTTCTGAAATTGGGGAAGATCAGAATCTCTGGCTTGAAATGAAACCATCATAGAACAAGGTCATATAGGAAAAATAAAAACAAAAGCCGTCTTGGTAGTTATCATCATCTATAAACGTTTTACTTGCTTTCAGTTACTAAAGGCAAAGGAGTCTGTTTTAATGAAACTGAAATGTAATGGCAATGTCTTGTAAGCCGGTGCACTTTATTTATTTTTTTTCAGTAGAGAAAATTCAACACTTCAAATGTCAAACTATTGGAAAGTATAAACAAACGTTTTCCTTTGAAGAAATAACAACCTAGATTGCTTCAGGCATACATAAATGTCAAAGGCTGCAGCATACATTATAAACATATGAAGAAGAAGTGGTCAGGAAAAGTTAAAGTTGGTTGTCATATGAGGAAGGGAAAATATAGACATATTCCCCTGATTGAAACCATTCACACTGTGCTTTTTATTGTAATTATTTCTATGTCTATCTTATTTCTGAACCATGAACTAGAGTGAGGACCAAGTGAGCATTCTTATTATTGCCTGGATTACTCATTTTGTGTCAATATAGTACATTCTCCAAAATGCCAATTAAAATAAATTTAAATTGATAAAATGGAAGCTCTTTGAAGAAATTACACATAAAAAATAATATGACAATATGGTTAACTACATGTTTGGAAAAAAATGTTCTGATCTGTCCTCATATCCATTTAGGAAAGTCAAGACTATAAATCTAGCACTCAAGCAATAATACAAGACACAGAGGATGAAGCTGAGAAACTGATTCAGAGTGTCGTCAAACATGGTGTTACACCGTGTGGTGTATGGACTGGCGCATGCTGTGATGTGAAGCACTAGAAGGGAGCCTGCACTCAGAAATACATGCTTTATCAAGTAGAAATCAAAGACTGGTATATTTTTAGTCTCTCAGTACAATACAGTACAATACAATACAATACAATACAATACAATGTAACACAGACTCAGCCCCAAAAATCTGGGCTGTAATCCATGATGGGAGAAAGGTCACAGATCCCTTCTTACTATTCAAGCCAACTCTTTTTTTGTCTGTTTTTTGTTTACCTTGTTTGACTTCGCTTATCTGTATGGTACATAATCCCTGGTGGAAAATAAAATTCTTCAGTAATTTCATAACACTGTATACCCATGCTTTTTAAAAATTAATGTAAAATTGTCTTTCATTACAGTGCATTTAATACAAATGCTACAAAAGCAAGGAGAAAAATTCTTGGAATAAACAGCAATGATCTGCCAAGAAAATTCCAAACTAGGACTTTCAACCAGAAACAGGCAAGCGGATCCTGCAATACAGAGTATGTCTGAAAAATAGCAAAGTCGAAGTTGAGGGATAATTGAACAACATATATCATGAATCTACCATTTCTGACAGGTTTTGTGTGTGTCCTAGGGTAACTTTCAATATTGATCTCTGTTTTGTCAGAATGAATGTGACTGGATTAACTATGAAAAAATTCTTTCTTGTTGTAAAATAAAAAAGAATCTGTATCAGTCAGTTCAGTTCAGTCACTCAGTCGTATTGGACTCTTTGTGACCCCATGAACCACAGCACACTAGGCCTCCCTGTCCATCATCAACTCCCAGAGTCCACCCAAACCATTGAGTTGGTGATGCCATCCAACCATCTCACACTCTGTCGTCCACTTCTCCTTTCTTCAATCTTTCCCAGCATCAGGGTCTTTTCCAATGGGTCAGCTCTTTGCATGAGGTGGCCAACATATTGGAGTTTCAGCTTCAGCATCAGTCCTTCCAATAAACACTCAGGGCTGATCTCCTTTAGGATGGACTGGTTGGATCTCCTTGCAGTCCAAGGGACTCTCAAGAGTCTTCTCCAACACCACAGTTCAAAAGTATCAACTCTTTGGCACTCAGCTTTCTTTATAGTCCAACTCTCACATCCATACATGACCACAGGAAAAACCATAGCCTTGACTAGACGAACCTTTGTTGGCAAAGTAATGTCTCTGCTTTTGAATATGCTATCTAGGTTGGTCATAACTTTCCTTCCAAGGAGTAAGCGTCTTTTAATTTCATGGCAACAGTCACCATCTGCGTGATTTGGGAGCCCAGAAAAATAAAGTCAGCCACTGTTTCCACTATTTTCCCATTTATTTCCCATGAAGTGATGGGACCAGATGCCATGATCTTAGTTTTCTGAAAGTTGAGCTTTAAGCCAACTTTTTCACTCTCCTCTTTCACTTTCATCAAGAGGCTCTTTAGTTCTTCACTTTCTGTCATAAGGGTGGTGTCATCTGCATATCTGAGGTTATTGATATTTCTCCCGGCAATCTTGATTCCAGCTTGTGCTTCCTCCAGCCCAGCGTTTCTCATGATGTACTCTGCATAAAAGTTAAATAAGCAGGGTGACAATATACAGCCTTGACATACTCCTTTTCCTATTTGGAACCAGTCTGTTGTTCCATGTCCAGTTTTAACTGTTGCTTCCTGACCTGTATACAGGTTTCTCAGGAGGGAGGACAGATGCTCTGGTATTCCCATCTCTTTCAGAATTTTCCACAGTTTATTGTGATCCACACAGTCAAAGGCTTTGGCATCGTCAATTCTGGAACTCTCTTGCTTTTTCAATGATCCAACAGATGTTGACAATTTGATCTCTTGTTCCTCTGCTTTTGCTAAAACCAAGTAAGATGGTAGGCACTGAGAGAGATCATCAGAGGACAGACAGACTGAAACCACAATCACAGACAACTAGTCAATCTGATCACATGGACCACAGCCTTGTCTAACTCAATGAAACTAAGCCATGCTGTGTGGGGCCACCCAAGATAGATGGGTCATGGTGGAGAGGTCTGACAGAATGTGGTCCACTGAAGAAGGGAATGGCAACCCACTTCAGTATTATTGCCTTGAGAACCCCATGAACAGTATGAAAAGGCAAAAAGATAGGACACAGAAAGATGAACTCCCCAGGTCGGTAGGTGCCCAATATGCTACTGGAGATCAGTGGAGAAATAACTCCAGAAAGAAAGGATCTGTATATCTGAACTAAAAAAAAGTTTATAAGGACCTTTAAGACAAAAGATTCATGGATATTCTTTGCAAACTCAATATTTCCCCTGCTTTTTCCTTTCACTGCTGTTATACTGAAAATCTCATGAGTGGGTGGAATGGAAAAGAGCATTCTGACAAAGCTTTAAAGTAGAAAAAAAAAATTTCTGGAGAATCCTATCCCATTTAAACTCTCTGACTCTGAACAGAAGTGTCACTGCTATTCAGAGTGACAAATTGCAGTTGGGATTATTTGACCTAAAACAAAATGACTTTATAAAATATACAAATCAATAATTAGCCAATACCTTGATTACAACAATACATCCACAATGAGGATGATCACGTTTTTTATGTGATGCAGAAATTGTCCTCATGAGACAACACATCCTTGTATACAGTCTTATTAGTTACTGGGATGCTGCAGACAAAGAAACAAAAACAGAATAAGGCACAGATACTGTTTTCAAATATTATTAATTTTAAATTAAGCAAAATCAAGACTACTTTGTGTGATTAATCAATTATACATGATCATTAAAAGACTTGTGTTTCTTTGATGATCTGTGGGTCATATTGCTAGTTCACATTCCACCAATGTTCCTTCCAGCTTAATTATATAACAGTAGACAAAATATTCCAGTAATATGTGAAATAACATCCAACTACAAACACAAAACACATGTGTTTGCTGGGTAAGTAAGGAAAGCACACATTAGTTAAGGATCAGGTGAGGAATGTATCCAAACTGGGAGGCGCTGCTTTTCTACTCGTCTGTGAAGGCAACTTGAGGGTGTCCCTAACGGTACCCCAAACATGCTTTCCTTCCCATAGCCGTCTATTATGGGGGTGAGGGTCATTGAGTTCTCTGATTCTCAATCTGCTCACCCATAAAATGGGGAGGAATTTACAAGCCTTATATGTTTAGGGGTCTTCAAAATGTCACGAAAGAACTCAAACACTGAATGAATGTATCTAACCCAGCATGATAAATGTAACTGCCTTCCCTTATACATTAAAATTCAGGCTTAGTTTTTGGGGGATTCTAAATAAGAATCTTTGAAATCTTAGTTTAAAATGTGGCATTCCTTAAACTATATTTATATTTTTATAATTTTATATATATTATATTTATTATAGATAATAAATATATATTATAATAAATATATATTATATAATATATAATAATAAATATATATTATAATAAATATATATTATATATATTTATAATTTTATATTTATATAATTCCTTAAATTATATTTATTGAGTAAATACTCTATCATTTTAGGAGCTCTTCTTCCCCTGCTTCTTGACATTTATGATGTTAACACTGTGAGAACAGTTGTGTGAGTAATTGGACACTTACGATGCCTAAAATGTATCCATTAAAGTTCAATGCCCAAGGAAAATGACATACTTAACCTGCTAACAATAATACTTATACACTACACTGTTATGAGCTAGTCATCATTACGTAAAATGATTTTGTTTTATTCTTGCAATAATGCCTTGTCATAGGAGAGCTAGGTATACTGTTTCATTCATCTTACTGATAAAGAAAGTGAGCCTCAGGAAGTTGCAGCTTGTCCAAGGCAACAGAGTTAGTAAATGGGAGACCCTAAATGTGAACATGACTTTTGTTGTGACTATAATTTTCTAGTATTTAAGTTAGCTCAGGTTTAAGGCCTTAGAAAAATGATGATAAGCATAAAATGAATCATATTGTAAAGAAGTAGATAACAAAAATTTTAGGTTTATTTGGCCACTGTAGCTTTGCAAGTCTTTACTTGTTATATATCATTTAATCATATTATTGATAACAATGAGAAAGACATAAAATGATGGACTAAATTCTAGCAAATGAATATACCACTGAGTTTTCAGCACATTTGAACCTATCTGGAGAGTTTCTATAGAGCAAATATCTGATTAGCTGAGATGAAAATTAGCTCTGTCACATGCATAGTACAAGGGATGGGATCTTCTTAAGAAGAGGTTCAGAAAAAGATAACAAGGGGCATAGGAATGACTCTGTTTTAGGGTTTTCCTGTCAGAGATGGTGACATCAGGGGAAGCAAGTTCCTTCTTCACAGATGGATGAACAGTTATGAATGTATGACAAAGTGAGGAAAGATTGAGGCTGAGGAGGAACCAAAGAAAGAAAACTCACTGGGACATTATGTTTATCTTTGGTATACATACACAGGCACGTGTATTTTGAAACCAGGAAATATTACCATATGTCACTGGGCACATCAATAGACTCAGAAATCCTGGCTGGAAAGTGTAGTTTGGCTACTCTATTCTTTGCTAGTTGTAGTCTTCCTCACAGACTTAAATGTTTATCAAAGTAGGGCTGTAGGTTTTTTTTTGGCTAAGTGTTTATACCACTTATTTGCATTCTATGTTAATTTTTCAGAGACTAATCACTAGCAGATTCAGAAAGTTACTTAAATAGGAGACATTTCTACAAACTCTTCTCAGGTTTCCAAAATCTTGTGTTTGAGTAAAAGCCATTCAGGTAGTTTTCTTTGGATGGGATAATGTTCTAAGTCTCGCAAATAATCCATTAGTTGCTCATTATCTTCATTAATCTTTGACTATTTAAACATTTCCAATGAAAAGAAATGTTTTATTGTTATCCAATGTTAATGTTGGATGAATAAGGTCAGAACAGTTCATTCTTTTTATGATGTAAAACAATATCTGTTAAAACCAGCTAATGACAATTTTTAAACCATTAGATAATTTTTTCTATAAGAATAGATTATTTAATCTTATTATTGAGCACTTAAACTGAGTACTAAAAGATTATTCATGTTTGGAAGTATTTTCTCATTAGAAGACTTAACACTTGATTGAAATCAGGATGAAGCCCATATGTGAATTTATAATTCAATTGCTTTGAATTTGAGTTATACAAATTTCCTAATTTTCCTTATTCTGTTTAAAAGTTTTGAGCATGTAGACATTTAACATAACACAGAAACTTTAGCAATCAGAAGTTTGTCAACATTTTATATATAGATCTCATTTTGGAAACGATCTAACAGTCTTTAATGAGTATTCTCTTTTTAACAAAGAATAGAGATGCCTTTAAACTTCCCTTGCACTCCTTATTCCCACATGCACGCCCTCCAGCCTCGCCGCCATCACGGTCCAGATAATATTGTACCTCTCTGTGGCTGTTTAGTCACTAAGTCGTGTCCAGCTCTTTGTGACCCTGTGGACGGCAGCATGCCAGGCTCCTCTGTCCTCCCCTGTCACGGGAAGTTTGCTCAGATTCATGGCCACTGAGTCAGTGATGCCATCTAACCATCTCATCCTCTGCTGCCCCCTTCTCCTTTTTTCTTCAGTCTTCCCCAGCATCGGGGTCTTTTCCAGTGACTTGGGCCTTCACATCAGGTGGTCAAAGTATTGGAGCTTCAGCCTCAGTGTCAGTCCTTCCAATGAAAATTCAGGATTGACTTCTTTCGGATTGACTGGTTTGATCTCCTTGCAGTACAAGGGACTCTCAAGAGTCTTCTCCAGCACCACAATTTGAAAGCACCAGTTCTTTAGCACTCAGCCTTCTTTATGGTCCAACTCTCACATTCATACATGACTACTGGAAAAACCATGTAGCTTTGACTATACAGACCTTTGTTGGCAAAGTGATGTCTCTGCTTTTTAATATTCTGTCTAGGTTCATCATAGCTTTCCTTGCAAGGAGCAAGCATCTTTTAATTTTATGGCTGCAATTTCCAACTGCAGTGATTTTGGAGCCCAATAAGATAAAATCTATCAGTGCCCCACTTTTCTCTCCCCTTCTATTTGCTTTAACGGAGCGATTTCTTGACATCAGCTCTGAATACCCAATAAATCACTTTTTAAAACACTGAAGCCCAGATCCCCATCCCACCAATTATCAGAATTCCTGGATGGGATAAAGGCATCCTTTTGTTTAGAAACCTCTCAGGGGACTTTAAAAGGCAACCAGGCTTGTGAATCTGTTACTCAACATTTTCTTCCCGGTAAATCTGTGAAAAAATTATTCTTGACCATCCTACCCATGGTCAAAGCCCAGCACACTTGTGGACACACATGGGTTTTGGCTCAAAATAAACCATTTATCTTGTGACCATTCTATTGATCCTAAAAGAGTAAACTACTCAACTCCTAACTCCCGTGTCAGTGTCTTGGTGCCTTTAACCTTAGAGAACAGCAATTGCTTTTGTTTTCTAATATATATAATGACAAATTATTATAAGAGGGCTTAATCACAGCACTACTGTCTCTTTCCCACTCGTTCATTTTTATTTTGGAAATGCAAATAACAGACTAAAAGAAAGTGAGTTTTTGAAATGGACAGATGTGAATGGAACTCTCAATTCTACACTCACAGGCAGCATAAATGCTCAGATAAATGGCTTCATCTACTGAATTTCAGCTTCCTGAGATATAATATGGATATAAACCTGCAGAGTTGATCTACATCTACAGAGTTAATTCAAGGGTTAAATAAGAACGTACGCATGAAATAGCTGGCATATAACTTTTCTAGAAATATTGTTCCATTCCCCTAAAAGATCTTATACTTTAAAACCACAGTTTTCACACTGAGAATTTCTAGAATCATAGAGCTTCTGTGGCAGTGCCTTGGGAGACATGGCTGGGACAGGTAAGAGGTGCCAGAAGAAAGAGCTCTGCCCCCATAAAATCAGGTTCCAATAGATGAGCTCCCCTTTGATCTATTTTATTCAATGGCTCTTTCTTTGATGCTATGTAGCAGGTCCTTGTTAGTTATCCATTTTAAATACAGCAGTGTATACATGTCGATCCCAAACTCCTTAACTATCCCTTCTCCCCATTCTTCTCCCCCCAGCAACCGTAAGTTTGTTCTCTAAGTCTTTGAGTTTGTTTCTGCAAGGACACACGCACCACTGTTCACTGTGGCACTGTTTACAGTAGCCAAAGCATGGAAGCCACCTAACTATCCATTTGCAAAGGAATGGATAAAGAAGGTGTGGTACGTATATACAATGGAATATTACTCAGCCATTAAAAAGAATGAAATAATGCCATTTGCAGCAAGATGGATAGACTTAGAGCTTGTCATACTGAGTGAAGTAAGTCAGACAAAGAAGGAGAAATATATCATGACATCTTTTATATATGGAATCTAAAAAGAAATGATACAAATGAACTTACTTATTCAGTGAATTTTGACATCAGACGTCATATGATGAAAGAACTCTGTCAAAGGGAAAATGTGTAAAAGCCACTAACTTAAATTATTACAGTGGCTACCACTTGTGTTTTTCTTTCACATCCACATAATTCACTACAAAAGCACACATGTGCTGTGCTGTGGTCAGTCACTTCAGGGTTGTCTCACTCTTTGTGACCTATGGACTGTAGCACGCCAGGCTCCTCTGCCCATGGGATTCTCTAGGCAAGAATACTGGAGTGGGTTGCCATGCCCTCCTCCAGGGGACCTTCCTGACCTAGGAATTGAGCCCATATCTCTGGCATCTCCTGCATTTGCAGACAGGTTCTTTACCCACTGAGCCATCTGGGAAGCCACAAAACACACGTAGATTTATTTATATTATCCCTGATACTATTGGCTTTAATTTTGTTTTTGTATATGCAACAAAAAATGTTTGGCACCTCTGTACTTGGACCACAATAAAAAGTCAATTTCAGGAAAAAATTTTTTTTAAAGGTTTATCATGTAGTTAATAAATGAGATGATAAATGATTACAATACTATGTCTGATTAAACCAAAATACAAAACACTGAAATCACAAGTAGAAGATTCATATTTTAGGTGTGGATACAGAACACAACAAATGTTGCATTAGCAAGGGTTTAAGAAAGCAATAAAACCTATTCAATAGCAGTAAGGAAATAAGTAAGGTAGCTTAGACAAAATGATTTCATAGAATATGTAAGATTTCTCTTGTTTCATCTATAATAAGAATTAATGGGACCATCAGCAGTTTGGAATTTCTACAGATACCAGTCTTTTTAGGTATTGTTTCCTCAAATAGTAGAGGATATGTGAACTTCTTGCTGTTTTTAATTTAACAAATGTAATTGCATTGCTATAAACATAGTTGGTTATCGTATCCATCCAAATTTCTGGAAAATATTAAGATTTATTGTCAAAGTAATGAGAACAAAAAAGTTGTGCCCTTGCATATTTTCTGTTGGGCATTTCCTGTTGCTTTCTGCATTTTTTTTTTTTGCAATCATAGTTGTAGCTGAACCTTATTAATTTTCTCTTTCTCTCACTCTCACTTGTGGATGTGGCATTAAGTGGCTACAATTACCAGGTGAAGTTCATCCCTGAATTCTTTAATGGCTCACCCACAGTGTTTTATTCCTTGGTACATAGATTGTTGGAATCTTTTAAAACCCATTTTGCATGTAGCACAAGATGACCTACGATAGCAAAGTCATAAAATGGACAGAGACAAGGAAAAGCTCATTAAAATGCCCGATGAAAATGTGGGTAATTGAAGTATTTTCAGTGTTTTGAGGACTACACAACTTGGGTTCCTGCAATTCTACATACATCATCAGTATTCATGGCTATAAAATGTTTATTCTTTAACATTTAGTGTATTCTTTATTTTTCAAAGTAACTTTTCAATAAGAGTGATAAGGAAGTGAGATACTCTTAGGGGCATATTGTCTTCTAATTAAATTTGCTTCCTGGAGGTGAAAAAAATTACAGGCAACTTCTACTAGCAATTTTGTTCAAACAATGTTAGCATATTAGTCTGTCTCACAGATTTACAACTGTTTTGTTTGTGGAACAAAAATTGCCAAACAGGAACCAGGATAATGCTTTTAGACATTGTACAATCAAGACAGCATATGATACAAGTAACTGTTATTAACTTCCAGCTGACCAGTTACATCTGGAAAACAAACGTTTATCATTTAATTGAATTTTTTTTGAGGAAGCAAAAGAGTGAAATTTCACTTATCTGAAAACTATTCTGAGATTAGTTTAATATGATTATCTTTAAATTTTTTCTTTTTTTCTTTTTTTTTAAAGGGATAATTGTGTGCTAGCTGCGTAGAAGGCAATGGCACCCCACTCCAGTACTCTTGCCTGGCAAATCCCATGGACGGAGGAGCCTGGTAGGCTGCAGTCCATGGTGTCGCTAGGAGTTGGACACGACTGAGCGACTTCACTTTCACTTTTCACTCTCATGCACTGGAGAAGGAAATGGCAACCCACTCCAGTGTTCTTGCCTGGAGAGTCCCAGGGACGGGGGAGCCTGGTGGGCTGCCGTCTTTGGGGTCGCAAAGAGTCGGACACGACTGAAGCGACTTAGCAGCAGCAGCAGCAGTGTGCTAGCTGCAGCTTCCCAGGTGGCTCATCGGTAAAGAATCCATGTGCAATGCAGAAGATGCAGGAGATGTGGGTTTGATCCCGGGGCCAAGAAGATTCTCTGGAGGAAGAAATGGCAACCCACTCTACTATTCTTGCTGGGACAATCCCATGGACAGAGTACCTGTTGGGCTATACAGTCTATGGGATTGCAAAGAGTCAGACACAACTTAGCACACAGCAGAACTACAAGTGTGCTGTCTAGCTGTGGTACTAGAACTAGAGACAAAGCAAAGGATAAGATGTAATCTCTCCTTTGAGGAAGGATCACTGGTATATCAACAAATTGTGTCAGAACAATGTGGTAACTGCAATAACGGACTTAGATGCAGGGCATTCATAGAGGGCATAGGAAAGGAATTGATTCATTCAGCAAAACTACCACGTGAGGTCACACAGAGAAGGGGGACTGAGGTCTGTGTAGAAGGATATAAAGGAGATGTGAGAAACAAGATGGCCAGGAAATAACTGGTAGACACAGTACTCCAGTGAGACACAAAGCATCGAGGAGAGGGGTATTCACAGTATAATGAAATGTTTGAAGAAATGCAAATACATCACAATTATAGAGGAGTTAAGTTTGACATTATAAATACCAGGATTAAAGTCACATATGTAGGAAGGTTCTTGAATGTCATGTAAGGCATCTTTTGGATACCAGTGATATACAAATATTTTTGTTTTTACACACACAATTTTTTTAAAAGCACTCTTTCAATATCTGTGTGTCTATTTATTTATTTGTTGGTGAATTCCATAAGGGCAGTTTTTTTTTTTTTTAAATCTGTCTTGTTTATTGATTTCTTTCAAGTTTCCATAAGAGTACCTGGTGGCACAAGAAACTGAAATTGAAGTCCCTCAGTCGTGTCCGACTCTTTGCGATCCCATGGACTGCAGCCTACCAGGCTCCTCCATCCATGGAATTTTCCTGGCAAGAGTACTGGAGTGGGTTGCCATTGCCTTCTCCAGGGGATCTTCCCAACCCAGGGATCAAACCCGGGTGTCCTGCACTGCTGGCAGACACTTTACCATCTGAGCCACCAAGGACTCAATAAATAGACTTCAGTGAATGAAGCACGTTCAGATCAGTTCAGTTCAGTTGCTCAGTTGTGTCCGACTTTTTGCGACCCCATGAATCGCAGCACGCCAGGCCTCCCTGTCCATCACCAACTCCCGGAGTTCACCCAGACTCATGTCCAAGTCAGTGATGCCATCCAGCCATCTCATCCTCTGTCGACCTTTCTCCTCCTGCCCCCAATCCCTCCCAGCATCAGTCTTTCCAGTGAGTCAACTCTTCGCATGAGGTGGCCAGAGTACTGGAGTTTCAGCTTTAGCATCATTCCTTCCAAAGAAATCTCAGGGCTGATCTCCTTCAAAATGGACTGGTTGGATCTCCTTGCAGTCCAAGGGATTCTCAAGAGTCTTCTCCAACACCACAGTTCAAACGCATCAATTCTTCGGTGCTCAGCTTTCTCTATAATCCAACTCTCACATCCATACATGACCACTGGAAAAACCATAGCCTTGACTAGATGGACCTTTGTTGGCAAAGTAATGTCTCTACTTTTCAATAGGCTATCTAGGTTGGTCACAACTTTCCTTCCAAGGAGGAAGCGTGTTTTAATCTCACGGCTGCAGTCACCGTCTGCAATCATTTTGGAGCCCCCCAAAATAAAGTCTTCCACTGTTTCCCCATCTATTTCCCATGAAGTGATGGGACCGGATGCCATGATCTTTGTTTTCTCAATGTTGAGCTTTAAGCCAACTTTTTCACTCTCCACTTTCACTTTCATCAAGAGGCTTTTGAGTTCCTCTTCACTTTCTGCCATAAGGGTGGTGTCATCTGCATATCTGAGGTTATTTATATTTCTCCCTAAATTACTAAACACAAATAAAAACAGAATTTTTAAGAAGACATGCTAAAGATGAAGTAAAATGGAGTTTGAAGGGCTTTGCTAATTGGGATAGCTTTATGTTATCTTTAGCTAATATCTCCAGGTACAAAGCATACTTTGAGGCTCATCTACAGTAATGGCAAATGTTAATCAGTATTTTAAATAGTCTTCTTGATAATTTTGAACTTTTTTTGTCACCCATCTTCTCAAATCTTACCAGGTTATCTTTCTCTTTATCTTTTGGTGTGACTGGGAGAATGTTTGTATGAAGGGAAGAAGAAGGCAGTTCAGCTCTATAATTTTTTAATTGTTCTTTAAAAAAAATCTTATTGTATTATCTTCACTCAATGTTTTCTTCAGGGATGTGTTCTTAAGTAACCTGTTCATTTTCTGAGATTTAGTCAAGACTGGTTCTATAAATAATACATTCACTTGCTGATTCATATAAACAGTAGTACATTGCAACACATTGAAAGTAAATGAAAGATGAAGGTGTCATCACCAAACTGCACTGGGGCACATCAACTCTTGCCTCTGAATTCTTTGAGACCATTTATTATCAGTAGAACTGAAGAGGGGCATCAAGGCCTTTCTGTATATTATCAATAAAGTGTAATGAACTTCTTTTTATTATAGTACAGTGTAATGAATACAAATAATTCAATATTTTCTTACTTTACTCCCAAGGTTGTCTTTTTTCCCTTGAGATCCATGCACTCCCACTTGGAGGCCAACTGGTTATGGTCTCCACTTTGGAGATGGTTATGGAAATAGAAACAGAAGAAAAACATGAAGCCCAGAAGTGACATGTTTAGACCTGAGTTTGAAAAACTGCTCTTTAGCCCAGTTTCCTAGATAGCTTTACAATTATATTTTAATTCTATCATTTTGGATGGATAAAAAGCTTTGTAAAGTATACTTTAGATTTTTTGATTTATTAATCACCACTCCTTTAACAGAACTTAAATTTTTCTTTATGACATAAATAAAGAATAATAATACTATTAAGTTTTTAAAAATTCTGAGTCTCTATATTAAATGGCCCCATGTTATTATTCTTTTGAAATTCTTATTATTGATTTTCAGAATACTTTAGCCTCTTCTTGTCTAGTTATTAAGTCTTGACTAATCCAATTTAATTTATATTCAAAGGGCATGAAATCAAGATTACCAGGATTAGTAAAATTATATCTAGAAGAATGCAAATACTTTCTGAGTTCAGGCCTGAGGGATGCTTCTCTAAGCAAACTTAATATGTGGCTTAATTTGTGAACTTGATATTCTCTACACCATAAGTCTTCAAGCCCTAGGCTACCATCCTGTACTGATCCATGGCCTGTAAGGAATCAGCAGGAGGTGAGGGGAAGGAGAGCCAGTGAAGCTTCCTCTGTATTTATAGCTGCTCCCCATCACTTGCTTTACCTCCTGTCTGCTTTCTGTCAGATTGGTGGAGGCATTAGATTCTCATAGGATCATGAGCCCTACTGTGAACTGTCCATGCAGGAGATCTAGGTCATGTGCTCCTTATGAGAACAATCCTGAAACCATCCCACCTTTCCCTACCCCCATCCATGGAAAAATTGTCTTCCAGGAAACCCATCTCTGGTGCCAAAAGGGTTGGGGACTGCTGCTCTTCACCTTTCAGCAGCTTTTTAAATTTTTGTCTCTATTTTTAGGTGTGGGATGTATTCCATATAAATTTAAATGCCAGATCCCCAAGTTCTGGATAAAGAAAGCATGACTCTACCTCTTCCACTTCGTGTTTCCTTGATTGAGTTTTATAAAAACTTGTTAGCATTTCTTTTCCATTATTAGGACATTCACTCACTTCTAAACTTGCTGATTGGTGCTCTAGAGAGATTTGAGTTGATAAAACCAGGATACTTCAGTCTTGATGTGCAAACTGAGAACCGCTGAAAAAACGAGGTAGAGAGGAAGCAAGGAAAGAGGATAGATGTGAACAAAATCTAGGACTTGTTCTCAGTGAGATTCTCATGTACAGGAGTGAGTCTCACAGGAGTGAGTCCTGTGAGAAGTCATAGCTCAGGTGAATAAGAAAAGGTACTTGGGATGATGGGCAAATATAGAAAAGATATGTCTCAGTCACAGGTCAAAGACAGGGGACATAATCACTGTCTGGGACACAGCACTGACACATTGGTAATGCCTGAATTTGGGCAACCACTGCTTTAGGGGTGGGGGAGGGAAGCCTGAATTTATTCTCAAATCAATTTGAGATCAATAAAATTGTCTTTTGCATATTTCTTGGGTACCTAGTGGATCAAGATTTTTATTTATTCTATTGTCCACAATGCTATTTGTCTATCTTCTGTGAAGATTTCATAAATATAGAAAAGTACTAAAAGTAATACAAATATTTTGAGTAAACTCTGAGAGATAGTGAGTTAGACAGTGAGATAGGACAGAGGAGCCTGGTGTGTTATAGTCCCATGGGGTCACAAAGAATTGGACATGACTTAGCAACTTATCATGTCATCATCTTATCCTACTTTTTTCAGATTTTTGTTAAAAGTAAAAAACACTAGAGTTAAACTTCTCTTTGAATTACTTCCTGTCCCAGATTTGAGATGTTGGGCTTTTTGCTTAATAAGGGCAATTTACAATTTGAGAAATTAGCTGGAAAAAAATAAATGGATAGTACTATATTTTCATACCAAACTCTGGGTTATGCTGCATAAAGGACAAAGGGAAGTATTACAATTTCTCTTACTATATATTTTTCTTTTTCATCATGTAATAGTGCTTTAAATGTCTTATTAGATATTCATTAGCTCTGCTTGATGGATAGCAGTACATTTGCTTTGGCACATACCTCCTGGGGAAGGAGTTTCTAAAGTCCTGTTTAATGGATTCACATAGTTTTAATTCCTGACAAGGGAGTGCCTGAACTGAGCCACCAACAGGAGAAATAAAAGGATTAAAATCTCCTAGTTGCTGTTCTTTCTCACTTAAGGAAACACAGAATACCAGATGCAAATATTTTGGAAGTAAAGTGTGCCCGTGAACAAATTATTCTTCTTTCCCTTCTTGTACTGTTTCTTGGTTCAGGAGGCAGGAAGGTTCCAGGTTGAGTTCTCAGGCAGCAGACATGAGATGGAGGTTTCAGTGCAGGGGTTATGGAGCAATGCCTTGGGAACACTCCTGTCAGGGCATGAGGAGCCAGGCGTGGGCAGAGGGAGAATTGAGCTGTGATGCAGAAAGATACAAAAGAGCCCTTAGCTGATTTTTCCGGTCTCATGGTGGGCAGGGATGGCTCTTCACAGTTGTTCTTGTTTGAGGAGGGAGATAAGAAGGGCTGCTACTGGGAAGGGAATAGTAGCTTGTAGTCAGGCAGTTCCTCATGCTCTAGGACAAATTTCTAGAGAGGGCTTCAGGTCTGCACCATTGGTAGGCATCATGAGGACCTCAGGCCTGGAGAGGGATTCTGGGCAGTTCACCCACCATGCCTGCATCCAGCCTGTGCATGTAGCTTATGTTGGATGACCGAGAGCAGATGTAACGCCCCACAGGTTATTAATACATCAAATAGCCACTCATTTCATCAAACTATCCAAATTAATGTAATTTGGTTTCTTCAGAAATAAATATATTATTTGTAATAGTAAAACTGTATAAACTGCATGACTATTTTTCGTATCCATTACTTTAAATAGTTAAACCATTTAAGAACCAATTCAAAGGAGATGTGCAAAAGAAAAGTCATGCCCGTTGCCTGAGAGGAAATATAATAAAAATAATATAATTTGACAGATGAGATACACAGATATAGAACATTTAGGGAACAATTATATAACCTCACATAAGGAAATGCATATTAATGTTCTAGGAACAAAAATGTTGATGAAACAGATTAGAAAAGTTTCCAGAATAGATTGGTATGTGTATTAGTGGAGACAGATCATTAATAAAAGCACCAGTTGAAATTTTTTCTTTTACATTTTTTCCCAACAAATCATTTTTGGCAGGTAAAAGGTAGTTATTGCTACATTATACACCAACTTATTTGTGTAAATACTCAGATTATCAAAGGGCTACCCAGGTGGCTTTAGTGATAAAGAACATGCCTGCCAGTGCAGAAGACATAAGAGACATGGATTCCATCCCTGGGTTGGGAAGATCTCCTGGAGGAGGAAATGACAACTCAGTCCAGTATTCTTGTCTGAAAAATCCCATTGACAGAGGAGCCTGGCATGCTGTGGTCCATAGGGTTACATGGTTATCAAAAGTTATAAAACAAAAAATGGAACAAATAGATGAATTAGTTTTCAAAATGTTTTAGTCCATTAAAACATTGTATAAAAAACCTTACAATATAATGATTTTGGTAACAATCTAGATTAAGTCATTTCCCCATATAATTCTCCCTTTCCTATAACTCAAGAGACATAAAGCAAAGATATTTTTCTTGTGTTTATATGAGAACAGAGTCATTCGGTTCCATGAGAACTCAGGATTCTGGTGAAAATCTGTGGACTGAGAGAGATGACAGAGCATCAGAAGAAAAGTCTGAAGCCAATAGAGGTTGGTTCATCATGTTTAAGGAAAGAAATCCATCTCCAGAGCACCATCATGTAAAGTGAAACAGCTGGTGTAGAAGCTGCAGAAAGTTATCCAGAACATATAGCCAAAATCATTAATATAGGTGGCTATACCAAACAACAGATTTTCCGTATAGATAGACTAGCCTTATACTGAAAGAAGGTGCCGTCTATAACTTTTATAGCTAGAGAGGAGAAGTCAATGCCTGACTTCAAAGTGTCAAAGCACAGATTGTCCCTCTTGTTAGAGGCTAATACAGCTGGTAACTTGAAATTGAAGCCAATGATCATTTATCATTTTGAAAATCCTAGGGCTTAACAGTTATGCTAAATTTTCTCTGCCTGTGCTCTATAAATGGAACAACAAAACCTAGATGACAGCACATAGGTTTACAACATGATTTACTCAATACTTTAAGCACACTGTTGGGACCTAGTGCTCAAGAAAAAAATATTTAGTTTAAAATGTTGCTGCTTATTGACAATACACCTGGTCACCCAAGAGCTCTGGTGGAGGTATCCAACAAGATTTGTGCTGTTTCCATGCCTGTTAACACTACATCCATTCTGCAGCCCATGAAGCAAGGAGTAAATATAACATTCAAGTCTTTTATTTAAGAAATACATTTTGTAATGTTATAGCTGCCAGAGATAGTGATTCTTCTGATGGATCTGAGCACAGTCAACTGAAAAACTCCGGGACAGAATTTGACGTTCTAGGTTCCCCTAAAGACGTTCATAGGAAGAGATTAAAATATCAACATTAACAGGAATTTGGAAGAAGTTGATTTCAACCCTCAAAGGTGACTTTGAGTGGGTCTAGACTTCAGTGGAGGAAGTAACTGCAGATGAGGTGGAAATAGCAAAGAAGTAGAATACAAAGCAAAACTTAAAGACGTGACTGATTTACTGCAATCTCATGATAGAACTTAAATGAATGAGGAGTTGTTCTTACAGGTGAGCAAAGAAAGGAGTTTTATGAGATGAAATCTACCTCTGGTAAAGATACTGTGACGATTGCTGAAATGACAGCAAAGGATTTAGAATATTACATACATTTAATTGATAAAGCCCCAGCAGGGTTTGAGATGACTGACTCCAATTTTGAAGGAAGTTCTACTGTGGGTAAATACAATCAAACAACATGCTACAGAGAAATCATTCATGAAAAGAGTCAGTGAATGTCACAAACTTTTTTGTGGTCTTATTTTAAGAAATTGCCATAGTCACTCCAGCCTTTAGCAACCACCACATGGTCAGTCAGCAGACATCAATATCCAGGTAAGACCCTCTATCAGCAAAAAGATTACAACATGCCAAGGACTCAGGTTAGCAATATTTTCAGCAATAAATTATTTTAAAATTAAGGTATTTACATTGTTTTTTTAAACATAATGCTATTACAAGCTTAACAGACAACAAGAGAGTGTAAGCACAACTTTTTTATGCAACAGGAAATAAACAATTTTGTGTGACTCATTTTATTGAGGTTGTCTGGAACCAAACTTTCAAAAGCTGTCTTTCAAAACATAGGCCAGAATAGATTTTGTTCTTAAAGATCCTTTGAAAGTTAAAAGCTTATAGGAAAATGTACCTGCTAAGTATAACTTTTCATAAAATAAATTTACAAATGAGAGGTAGTCCCAATCTAGTGCACAGATGCCTGTGTTTGCTGTATGCTCAGTTGTGTCCGACTCTTTGTGGTCTCATGGACTGTAGCCTGTCAGGCTCTAGTTCTTTCACTAGGACTAACTTTACATCAATGGTTTGACTAAGTTCTGATTCCTTAGGAGATGTAGGTTTCAGAAGTGGTACCTACCGGTGGCAAGGGAGGGCTTCAGGAAGAGAAGAGAAAAGGTACAGAACTTTGGGCACCCAGAATCTTGCTACAGAGAAAAAGTTCTACAGTGGGGGGAAGCACAGTGCAGGGAAGCAAAGGTGGTTTTTTTTTTTTTTTTTTAGTAAAGGATGTGAGAGTGTGTGTGTATGTGTGTGTGTGTGTGAGTTGTTCAGTCATGTCCAACTCTTTGTGATCCCATGAACTGTAGCCTGCCAGGCTCCTCTGTCCATGGGATTCTCCAGGCAAAAGTACTGGAGTGGGTAGCCACTGCCTTCTTCAGGGAATCTTCCTGAACCAGGGATTGAGCCCAGGTCTCCCACATTGCAGAAAGATTCTTTACCATTTGAACCATGTGGTAAAGGATAGATTCTGTTTAATTAATTAATACTGCTTTGATCTACAGGTTGAGTTTCCATATGTAAAGGAATATTTTGGATGGTATTTCAAGATAATGTTTTAAATAAATAATGTTTTATTTCAACTTGATATTTTCTATTTGCCCATGTTAGGTTTACATTTTTCTGTCTTTATTTTTGCTTTCTCTTAACTTGTATTTACTGTCTAAGTAATATTATTGAAACGATACAGGATATCAAATAGTACAAAATTTTACTCATGATGTCCTCATGTTGACATATTAATTGTGCTTGTTTTTCAGTTTTTTAGTTTGCCCATACATAAACATTGTTGTAACCAAAGCAGAGACACTTCCACGCTCTGGTCTTTTTTCACTTGACATTGTGTCCTGTTTTATCCTTATTCATCATTTCCATTTTGACCACTCAAAACTGACCTTCTGGATTCCATGTTGGATACTCAGGCTTATAAACCTCTGACCTGATGTCAAATTCTAAGCTTCCTTTGAGAGCATTCATCTCTGTAGATGTCTTCTCCAATGAGAAAACAAAAACCAAAACCTATTTTCCTCTTCAAAGTGCAAGCAAAGGTACCTTCTCAGTCACTATTTTTGGTCTGCTTGTACTTTTAGATATCATTTTAATTAAAAGGTAATTTCATGTTTTGCTGTTGAAACACATCTCAAAAATCCCACAGTGTTATGTGTGCATGCATGCTAAGTTGCTTAAGTCATGTCTGACTCTTTTCTCTATGGATTGTAGCCTGCCAGGCTCCTCTGTCCATAGGAGTTTCCAGGTAAGGAGTAGGTTGTCATGCCCTCCTACAGGGGATCTTCCTGACCCAGGGATAAAATCTGCTTCTCTTATGTCTCCTGCATTGGTGGGCAGGTTTTTTTATTTTCTTTTTTTACCACTAGTACCACTTGGGAAGCCCCCATAGTGCAGTACCTGGCATACAACAGGCACTCAACAAATTATTGAATGAATAATATCATTATTGAATGAATGGTATTGCTCATACAGAATCACAGATCAATTAGCAAAAGAAAGTTCTTATAAATGTGCCTCAAAAAAAATATTTTGTGCCTACTCAGAAAAACTCCAAAAAATAATAGAATTAATAATGCTTTAAAATAGGACAATGCCTTTATAGAAGTTTTATAGAATAATTTTTTCTCTTAAGCTTTCCTGTGATATTGGTATTGATACTGTGAATTTATAGATAAATAAGGCTCAGAGAAGATCAGAAAGTTAAGAATCTTGTCCAAGATCACACAATTAATAGTGTTGGAGCCAAAATTGGGACACTGCCTTTCTGATTTCAGGCTCTCCAAGTGGCACCAGTGCTAAAGAACCTGTCAATACAGGAGACATAAGAGGCGCAGACTCGATCCCTGGGTCAGAAAGATTCCCTGGAGAAGGGCATGGCAACTCGCCCCTGTATTCTGCCCTGGAGAAATCCATGGACAGAGGAGCCTGGCAGGCTGCAGTCCATGGGGTTGTACAGAGTTGGACACTACTGAAGCAACTTAGCACACACTTATGATTTCAGTCTAGTTTCTGTAATATATTTCCAGTATCCATAGTCAGCTTGTCAATTTCAGATAACATGAAGATCAGAACACTATGAAAAGGAAGGATTGTGTACAGAAAGTGGGGGTGTCAGCAACAGTGATTTGCTGAGGAGATATCCCTGATTCTACATTAGTGGCTGACACCAGTTAACTCTCTAATTTTTGAATTGGCTTGTAAGTATGTATTTGAATTCTTGGGGACTTCCACTCATTTAAAAGTATTCAAGCTTGGTGTGGATTACCCGATTTCTCAGAAAACTACACAGAAGATGACAGTTCTGTATCATTCTGATATATGAAGTGGAGAGAAGTACTATTGTAAGAATTCCTAACAATGACAAGTTTGAAATACAGTATAATTAAGCACATGGAAATAAACTAAAGTGAAATTATTTACTGTATAAAAAGTTCTTAAGAAAGGGATGAGAGATTGAATGTAAGCCTTGATTACATATAGAAATAAGTTTGTAAAAATAGCTCATACTTTACCTCGATGACTTGTATATTCTTGAATGAATATATATCTTAAAATTATGAACATATTTTACTCTCTTTCCTCTTGAATAAATTGTAATTTGACTATTTACATATCAGTCAAAAATACAAACTTAAATAAAAATGACTCTCAGGATTTCGATTTTTAGAAAATACTGGTTGTTGGTGGTTATAATTTAATCTTTGTAACAGTAGCACTATTAATAATAATAGAAGATTTTTCTTTCAGTCACATTGGAATCTAAGTATCCATTAGGTAACTGTTGCCCTCTAATCACTAGGGTATTTAAAAAAAAAGCATTAGCTAGGCATTCCTAAAAATACTCCTAGGAAATATTATACCACTTCATAGATACAGCACACATCTGTAAAAAACATTAAATGCCTGGATACTACAGCAACATTCTATTTTAGAGACAGGAATCAATTTTAAGAAATATGATCTGTTATTCACAATGCAATACAATAATTGCAAGGGACAGAAATGTTCTGGGAAGATAAAACTATAAATGATAACATAAGACAATTTTAAGTGAAACTGACTGTTTCTTTTAATAGTAAAATTGTTTTCTTTTATGTCATTCAGCATACATTTTAGACTAAAACAATGATGATACAGACCAGTACAATAGAATTAAAATGTTTATCTATACTTGAATAATATATATCTCATGAAATGTGCTTCTGCCTGCAGAAAAACTCAGGATTTTCACTAGTAAAGTTATAGAAATTTACAACATAAATCCACAGATTTAAGACTGCAAATGCACTAAAAATACAATGTTAGATTTAAAAAAAATATTGATCTGCAATGTCATAGCCAATAATTAAACTGAAGACAGAACTGTTAATTAACAAATTCATGTTACATGGCCTTTATATGTATCTGCTGGAGAGAGTATTTAAATGATCTTCCTTAGAGTTAGGAATGTTTCTTGATATTTGTGCCCAAATAAAAATGTTTCTGCAGCTTTTGCAAATGTACCAGAATTCAGATTTCTCATTCACACCCGCAAAAGCATTAACTGAGTTAAACTTGTTTGTGTAAATGACACAAACAAAGAAAGCTTGGCAGTAGACATGAAGAACATTTGGCCATGAGCAGTGGCCATGAGCCAGGCATCTATCATCTCATGTAACTTCAAACAACCCTGTGAGCTGCTGTGAGCTGGAACTACTACCACGCTGACGCTACAGATGAAAAACTGAGGCTTGGAAATGGAATTGATAGAATTTCCATAAAATTAGAGATGATCTAATTTTCAAATATACTTATGTTTCTTCCTTTCTATGTCTAAAGTAGCCAGGCTCTAATACAGAACTAATGTAATAGTCTAACTCATTAAGATTGGAATTTCAAATGATCTTTTTCAGGAACATTTTACTAACTTCCTGAGAGGATGTTTATTGTACCAAGGATTTAAAAAAACTTTACTCCTGGGCTATTGGAAAATTTACTAACTTCATCTTCAGGGTTAAGGTTAGACATTAGTTGAAACAAATTTATCAAAATCTACCATTTGTACTATGCATAAATGATGTGAGTAGGAACTAACCATGTGGTAAAGTAGTTTTAGGGCTTCCCTGGTGGCTCAGACAGTAATGAATCCACCTGCAATGCAGGAGACCTGGGTTTGATGCCTGGGTCGGGGAGATCCTCTGGAGAAGGAGATGGCCACCCTCTCCAGTACTCTTGCCTGGGAAACCCCATAGACAGAGAAGCCTTGTGAGCTATTGTCCCAGGGGTTGCAAAGAGACACGATAGAGTAATTTTCACTTCTCAAAGTAGTTTTTGGGTTTTACTGCAATATTTAAAAATATTCAGCCTAGTATTATAAAATATACAGCAGCTTAATATAACTAAAAGTAAAGTGATAAGTACAGATAAAGTGAAAGTGAAGTCCTTCAATCGTGTCCGACTCTTTGTGACCCCCATGGACTGTAGCCTGCCAGGCTGCTCCATCCACAGGACTTTCCAGGCAAGAACACTGGAGTGGGTTGCCATTTCCTTCTCCATAAGTACAGATAGGTATGAGTCAAACTGAGCAGTATCAGAAGAACAAAGGTCAGAACAACTAAAATCATCATGAAGACCATGTGATTTTATATCTATTCAGTACATATCTAGACATGAACAGGCTGAGTCATCTGGTACATATATTTCAGAAACTTAAACTGTCTTCCAAAGTGATTGTACTGTTTTAAATTCCTACTGGCAATGTATGAAACCTATGAGAGTACCAGTTCCTCCACATCATTGATATCATTGAGAAGAGGGGCATCAGTTCAGTTCAGTCACTCAGTCATGTCCGACTCTTTCCGACCCCATGAATTGCAGCACGCCAGGCCTCCCTGTCCATCACCAACTCCTAGAATTCACTCAAACTCATGTCCATTGGGTTCGTGATGCTATCCAGCCATCTCATACTCTGTCGTCCCCTTCCCCTCCTAACCCCAACCCCTCCCAGCATCAGAGTCTTTTCCAGTGAGTCAACTGTTTGCATGAGGTGGCAAAAGTATTGGAGTTTCAGCTTCAGCATCAGTATTTCCAATGAACACCCAGGACTGATCTCCTTTAGAATGGAATGGTTGGATATCCTTGCAGTCCAAGGGACTCTCAAGAGTCTTCTCCAACACCACAGTTCAAAAGAATCAATTCTTCAGCACTTAACTTTCTTCACAGTCCAACTCTCACATCCATACATGACCACTGGAAAAACCATAGCCTTGACTAGACAGACCTTTGTTGGCTAAGTAATGTCTCTGCTTTTGAATACGCTATTTAGGTTGGTCATAACTTTCCTTTCAAGGAGTAAGCGTCTTTTAATTTCATGGCTGCAATCACCATCTGCAGTGATTTTGGAGCCCAGAAAAATAAAGCCTGACACTGTTTCCACTGTTTCCCCATCTATTTGCCATGAAGTGATGGGACCAGATGCCATGATCTTCGTTTTCTGAATGTTGAGCTTTAAAGCCAACGTTTTCACTCCCCTCTTTCACTTTCATCAAGAGGCTTTTGAGTCCCTCTTCACTTTCTGCCATAAGGGTGGTGTCATCTGCATATCTGAGGTTATTGATATTTCTCCCAGCAATCTTGATTCCAGCTTGTGTTTCTTCCAGACCAGCGTTTCTCATGATGTACTCTGCATATAAGTTAAATAAGCAGGGTGACAATATACAGCCTTGACGTACTTCTTTTCCTATTTGGAACCAGTCTGTTGTTCCATGTCCAGTTCTAACTGTTGCTTCCTGACCTGCATATAGGTTTCTCAAGAGGCAGGTCAGGTGGTCTGGTATTCCCATCTCTTCCAGAATTTTCCACAGTTTATTGTGATCCACACAGTCAAAAGCTTTGCCATAGTCAATAAAGCAGAAAGAGATGTTTTTCTGGAACTCTCTAGCTTTTTCCATGTTCCAGTGGATGTTGGCAATTTGATCTCTGATTCCTCTGCCTTTTCTAAAACCAGCTTGAACATCTGGAAGTTCACGGTTCATGTATTGCTGAAGCCTGGCTTGGAGAATTTTGAGCATTACTTTACTAGCATGTGAGATGAGTGCAATTGTGCGGTAGTTTGAGCATTCTTTGGCATCGCCTTTCTTTGGGATTGGGATGAAAACTGACCTTTTCCAGTCCTGCGGCCACTGCTGAGTTTTCCAAATTTGCTGGCATATTGAGTGCAGCACTTTCACAGCATCATCCTCCAGGATTTGAAATAGCTCCACTGGAATTCCATCACCTCCACTAGCTTTGTTTGTAGTGATGCTTTCTAAGGTCCCCTTGACTTCACATTCCAGGAAGTCTGGCTCTAGGTGAGTGATCCACCATCGTGATTATCTGGGTCATGAAGACCTTTTTTGTACAGTTCTGTGTATTCTTGCCACCTCTTCTTAATATCTTCTGCTTCTTTTAGGTCCATACCATTTCTGACCTTTATTAAGCCCATCTTTGCATGAAATGTTCCCTTGGTATCTCTGATTTTCCTGAAGAGATCTCTATTCTTTCCCATTCTGTTGTTTTCCTCTATTTCTTTGCATTGATCGCTGAGGAAGGCTTTCTTATCTCTCCTGCTATTCTTTGGAACTCTGCATTCAGATGCTTATACCTTTCATTTCTCCTTTGCTTTTCACTTCTCTTCTTTTCACAGCTATTTGTAAGGCCTCCTCAGACAGCCATTTTGCTTTTTTGCATTTCTTTTCCATGGGGATAGTCTTGATCCCTATCTCCTGTACAATGTCATGAACCTCTGTCCATAGTTCATCAAGCACTCTATCAGATCTAGTCCCTTAAATCTATTTCTTACTTCCACTGTATAACCATAAGTAATTTGACTTAGGTCATACCTGAATGGTCTAGTGGTTTTCCCTACTTTCTTCAATATAAGTCTGAATTTGGCAATAAGGAGTTCATGATCTGAGCCACAGTCAGCTCCTGCTCTTGTTTTTGCTGACTGTATAGAGCTTCTCCATCTTTGGCTGCAAATATAATCAGTCTGAATTCAGTGTTGTGGTATCTAATAATGGTTTTAATTTGCATTCCCTCATGACTAATAATACTGAGCATCTTTCCTTACGTTTATATTTTGTTTATTATTTAAAATTTTTAAAGTTAGTTAAAAGGTTTGTTAAAGTCTGTTGCCTGTTGTTTTTATTGGGATGTTTGTTTTCTTATCATTGATTTTTGAGTTTTTAAAAAATATATATTCAGGATACAAGTTCTTTAATATATGATTTGCAAATATTTTCTCCAGTCTGTGTCATGCCTTTTCATTCTCTTTTATTTTAAGACTTGGACACAAATGTTCAGAGAAGATTTATTTGTGAAATTCAAAATTTGGAAACAATTCAAATATACATCAGCTTGTAAGAGGATAAACAAACTGTGATGTCCAAACACTAGAATAGTGTTCAACAATAAAGAGGAATGAACTATTGATATGTGTGATAAAATGAATGATCCTCAAAATAAATGTACTGAGTGGAAGAAACCAGGAGAAAAGTGTACACACTTTATGATTCCATTTATATAAAATAGTAGAAAATGCAAACTAATCTATAGTGAAAGAAAACAGATAACTAGTTACCTGGGAAGAGGGATTAGGAAATGGGCAGGATTATAGTAGGATTATATTATACAAAGAAATATTTGGAGGTGATGGACACATTCATTATCTTGTTCATAATAATGGTTTTATGGGTTTATACATATACCCACACTTAACAAATTGTATACTTTGAATATATCCAGTTTATTGCATGTCTGTTATACTTCAATAAAGCTGCTTTAAAAATTCAGCAGAAAGTTTGCATTATACTTGATTTGTGTTCTTAGTTGAATCACTGACCAAAATAAAGAATAGGCAAAAATAAGTTATACAGTGTGTAGCACTCCATGAAAAGTTATACTGTGTCTCATTTATATTGTTACAACACTATTTGGCTCATTCTAAGGCAAATCATTGCCAGTATAGAGATAAAATTCTTACCCTTCCCCTGTAAAGTCTAAGATGAATAGAATTCCATTCTGAAAGGGTAAGTTTAGACAACAATGCATCATAAAATTCTCAATATTTATACTAACTGCAAGAAGAACACATTATGAAAACATTAGTTTTCATGGAAAACATAATAAATTCTGTCCTTGGCAAGACATGTAATTAAACGTTTAAAAAAAATACCACCATCCAGTCATTAATTTCATGTGTCAGGTCATGAAATAGGAAATAATTAATTTGTTTTTTCAGTTGGCTGATTAAAATGGAAGGATATTAATTAAAGACAGTGCTAGGTAGACCAGGTCAGCAGGATCATTTTAGGAAAGGTTATAAATTTTACTTAGTGTTGTTGGCACATTTTCTGGGTTTTCTCTTTTAAGACCCTTGAAATACACATCGTAGTGCTTAATACTGAACTAAAGAAGATCGAATTCCAGCAGAGGTGGGAGTTGATTCCATCAGATCTGCTGGAAGTAGCAGCAGTTTACAGCTCACCACTCATAGGCAGCAGACAGTGCAGGATGCTTCTGCCAATCTCTACTGCACGTCAGTGCTCTATTTTAGATGCTGCAGAGAAAGGAAAATGGCTTACTCTTCTGACTCTGTTAGCTCTTTGTTCTTATAAATCTTTTCCCTAGAAAATGGATCATCTTTTCAGTTTATCTGAGTTCCCTAGTCATGTCCTGTGAACTGAAATGTTTAAATCCTGTATTACTATCGAATTTTACTTGATTTTCCTTGTCACCTTCCTCAGTCTATATCTGCCATTCATTTGCTATTTCAAGACAGTTTGGAATGTTTAAAATGTGATTAAAATGGCTCTGCTACACAGACTGGAGAAAAAGGAATTCTTTATGGCCTACTTCCTTTATTCAAAATTTGTTGAGAGTGCTTTAGCCTTTGGTTTAGATATTTACTTTGCAACACACCTTCTTGGCTTCCTTTACAGATCTTTGTGGATATCTAATTATCAGATAATTATAATTTAGTAAATTTCCCTTAGTCCTTTCAGTGACAGTGGAACTCCTAAGAAGAATGCCTAGAAGAATTTATATGTATTCTCTGGACACTGCTGTTGTTGTTCAGTCGCTTAGTGTGTCCGACTGTTTGCGACCCTATGGACTGTAATCTCCCAGGCTCCTCTGTATATGACATTCTCCAGGTAAGAATACTCGAGTGGATTGCCATTTCCTTTCCATCTCCAGGCATCATCAATATTTAATGACAGTGTGAATCACTTCCTAATAGTTAAGACATTATTCTGCTTGAATATAGGAGACAGCTTTATTTGGGCTAAACACAAAGCTCAAAATGTCCTTTTGTTTTAATAAACTTATTTTAGAAGATAATATTTACAGAAAATTTGTGAAGATAGTACAAACAGTCCCCATAAACTCTGCATCTAGTTCCCATTTTGTTAACATTTTCCAGTTGTGATTTGTCACAACTAATGAACCAATATTGACACATTACTAACTGAACCTTATAATTTATTTAAATCACTAGCCTAATGTCTTTTATCTGCTCCAAAATTCTGTCTAGGATATCACACTATATTTAATCATCATGTCTCCCTAGGCTCTTCTTGACTGTAATAATTCCCCAGTCTTTCTTTCTTTTCTTTTCTTTCTTTCTCTTCCTTTCTTTAGTTTAATGGGTTTTTTGGATGCTTTGCTCATGGTTAGATTGGGATTGTGTGTTTCTGAGAGGGCAAACACAGAGATAAAAGCCATTTTCATGATATCATGTCAAGGGTACCTGCTGTGAACATGATTTGTCACTGATGTTAATGCTGAGTACTTTACTAAGGCTGTGTTTGTCAAATTTTTCAATTATAAGAATGTCCCTTCCATCTCCCCCCATATTCAGTGTACTCTGTACTTAAAGGGGTAGGGTATTAACCTCCATCTCCTTGAAGAAGAGGAGCTACTCAAATTATTTGAAATTCTGTGCAGATTTTTCTCTTTCTCCCCATTTATTTGTTTAATCATTTGTTTATATCAGTATGGGCTCATGGGTATTTATTTTGTACTTCAGAGTATAATCCAACACTATATTTTGCTATTCAAGTTCAGCCAGCTTTAGCCATTCAGCTCTCATCTCTGGGCTCCTGTGTTACTTTGTCCTACTCCCACTGTTTTGTGTTTTGAGCACTTCCTTATGTCCTGGCACTTTAAGATGATCCAACCTCATCTGGCATTTTTCCTCCCCAAATCCTAGAGTTAGCCATTTCTCCAGGGAGATATGGTTCCATTTTTTTTTTTAAAGAGAGTATTATTAGAAACTAAAATTTGGACAAAAGTGTACTTATTTTTTTAAAATCTGTTTTTATTTTTTTTATTAATTAATTTATTTTAATTGGAGGCTAATTGCATTACAATATTGTGGTGGTTTTGGCCATACATTGATATGAATCAGCCATGGGTGTACATGTGTCCTCCCATTCTGAACCCCCTCCCACCTCCCTCCCATCACATCCCTCTGGGTTGTCCCAGTGCACTGGCTTTGCCTATTTCATGCATCAAACTTGGACTGGTCATCTATTTCACATATGGTAATAGACATGTTTCAATGCTGTTCTCTCAAATCATCCCACACTCACCTTCTCCCAGAATCCAAAGGTCTGTTCTTTATATCTGTGTCTCCATGCTGTTTTGCATATAGGGTCATTGTTACCATCTTTCTAAATTCCATATATATGCATTAATATACTGTATTGATGCTTTTCTTTCTGACTTACTTCACTCTGTATAATAGGCTCCAGTTTCATCCACCTCATTAGAACTCACTCAAATGCATTTTTAAAATAGCTGAGTAATATTCCATTGTGTATATGACCACAGCTTTCTTATCCATTTGTCTGCCGATGGACATCTAGGTTGCTCCATGTCCTCGCTATTGTAAACAGTGCTGCAATGAACATTGGGGTACACGTGTGTCTTTCAGTTTTGGTTTTCTCAGTGTGTATGCTTATCAGATGGAGAAGTTCTATACAGTCAGCAAATACAAGACCAGGAGCTGACTGTGGCTCAGACCATGAACTCCTTATTGCCAAATTCAGACTTAAATTGAAGAAAGGAGGGAAAACCACTAGACCATTCAGGTATGACCTAAATCAAATCCCTCATGATTATACAGTGGAGGTGAGAAATAGATTTAAGGGCCTAGATCTGATAGATAGAGTGCCTGATGAACCATGGAATGAGGTTCATGATATTGTACAGGAGACAGGGATCAAGACCATCCCCATGGAAAAGAAATGCAAAAAAGCAAAATGGCTGTCTGGGGAGGACTTACAAATAGCTGTGAAAAGAAGAGAAGCAAAAAGCAAAGGAGAAAAGGAAAGATATAAACATCTGAATGCAGAGTTCCAAAGAATAGCAAGAAGAGATAAGAAAGCCTTCTTCAGCGATCAGTGCAAAGAAATAGAGGAAAACAATAGAATGGGAAAGACTAGAGATCTCTTCAAGAAAATCAGAGATACCAAAGGAATATTTCATGCAAAGATGGGCTCGATAAAGGACAGAAATGGTATGGACCTAACAGAAGCAGAAGATATTAAGAAGAGATGGCAAGAATACACAGAAGAACTGTACAAAAAAGATCTTCACAACCCAGATAATCACGATGGTGTGATCACTGACCTAGAGCCAGACATCCTGGAATGTGAAGTCAAGTGGACCTTAGAAAACATCACTACGAACAAAGCTAGTGGAGGTGACTATATGCAGGTCAGGAAGCAACAGTTAGAACTGGACATGGAACAACAGACTGGTTCCAAATAGGAAAAGGAGTACGTCAAGGCTGTATATTGTCACCCTGTTTATTTAACTTATATGCAGAGTACATCATGAGAAACGCTGGTCTGGAAGAAACACAAGCTGGAATCAAGATTGCCAGGAGAAATATCAATAACCTCAGATATGCAGATGACACCACCCTTATGGCAGAAAGTGAAGAGGAACTAAAAAGCCTCTTGATGAAAGTGAAAGTGGAGAGTGAAAACGTTGGCTTAAAGCTCAGCATTCAGAAAACGAAGATCATGGCATCCGGTCCCATCACTTCATGGCAAATAGATGGGGAAACAGTGGAAACAGTGTCAGGCTTTATTTTTCTGGGCTCCAAAATCACTGCAGATGGTGATTGCAGCCATGAAATTAAAAGACGCTTACTCCTTGAAAGGAAAGTTATGACCAACCTAGATAGCATATTCAAAAGCAGAGACATTACTTTGTCAACAAAGGTTTGTCTAGTCAAGGCTATGGTTTTTCCTGTGGTCATGTATGGATGTGAGAGTTGGACTGTGAAGAAGGCTGAGCGCCGAAGAATTGATGCTTTTGAACTGTGGTGTTGGAGAAGACTCTTGAGAGTCCCTTGGACTGCAAAGAGATCCAGCCAGTCCATTCTGAAGGAGATCAGCCCTGGGATTTCTTTGGAAGGAATGATGCTAAAGCTGAAGCTCCAGTACTTTGGCCACCTCATGCAAAGAGTTGACTCATTGGAAAAGACTCTGATGCTGGGAGGGATTGGGGGCAATAGGAGAAGGGGACGACAGTGGATGAGATGGCTGGATGGCATCACTGACTCGATGGACGTGAGTCTGAGTGAACTCTGGGAGTTGCTGATGGACAGGGAGGCCTGGCATGCTGCGATTCATGGGGTCGCAAAGAGTCGGATACGACTGAGCGACCTGATCTGATCTGATCTGATGTTCATCAGTGGTATTGCTGGGCCATATGCCAGTGCTATTTCCAGTTTTTAAAGGAATTTCCACTCTTTTCTCTATAGTGGCTGTACTAGTTTGCATTTCCACCCACAGTGTAAGAGGGTTCCCTTTACTCCACACCCTCTCCAGCATTTATTTTTGTAGACATTTTGATACCAGGCATTCTGACTGGCATAAGATGGTACCTCATTGTGGTTTTGATTTGCATTTCTTTGATGATGAGTGATGTTGAGCATCTTTTCATGTGATTGCTAGCCCTCTGTATGTCTTCTTTGGAGAAATGTCTATTTAGTTATTCGGCCCATCTTTTGATTGGGTCATTTTTTTTTTTTCTGGTATTGAGCTGCATGAGCTACTTGCATATTTTGGAGATTAAGATTAATTATTTGTCAGTTGTTTTGTTTGCTATTATTTTCTGCCATTCTGAAAGCTGTCTTCTCACCTTGCTTATAGTTTCCTTCATTGTGCAAAAGCTTTTAATTAAGTCTCATTTGTTTATTTTGTTTTTATTTCCATTACTCTGGGAGGTGGGTCATAAAGGGTTTTACTGTGATTTATGTCAAAGAGTGTTCTGCCTATGCTTTCCTCTAGGAGGTTTATAGTTTCTGATCTTACATTTAGATCTTTAATCCATTTTGAGTTTATTTTTGTGTATGGTGTTAAAAAATGTTCTAGTTTTATTCTTTTACAGGTGGTTGACCAGTTTTCTCAGCATCATTTGTTAAAGAGATTGTCTTTTCCTCATTTCATATTTTTGCCTCCTTTGTCAAAGATAAGGTGTCCATAGGTGCATGGATTCATCTCTGGACTCTCTATTTTGTTCCACTGATCTATATTTCTTTGTGCCAGTGCCATACTGTCTTGATGACTGTAGTTTGTAGTATAGTCTGAAGTCAGGAAGGTTGATTCCTCCCATTCCATTCTTCTTTCTCAAGATTGCTTGTCTATTCAAGGCTTTTTATGTTTCCATATGAATTATGAAATTATTTGTTCTACTTTTGTGCCAAATACTGTTAGTAGCTTGATAGGGATTGCATTGAATCTATAGATTGCTTTGGGTAGTATACTCATTTTCACTATATTGATTCTTCTGATCCATGAACATGGTATATTTCTCCATCTACTTGTGTCATCTTTGATTTATTTCATCAGCGTTTTATAGTTTTATATATATATATGTGTATATGTATATATATACATATATGTATATGTCTTTTATCTCTTTAGGTAAATTTATTCCAAAATATTTTATTCTTTTGTTGCAATAGTGAAAGTGATTATTTCCTTAATTTCTCTTTCTGTTTTCTTGTTGTTAGCGTATAGGGATGCAAGGGATTTCTGTGTATTAATTTTATATCCTGCAACTTTACTATATTCATTGATTAGCTCTAGTAATTTCCTGGTGGTGTCTTTAGGGTTTTTTTATGTAGAGGATCATGTCATCTGAAAACTGTGAGAGATTTACTTCTTCTTTCCCAATCTGTGGGCACCCTTGCCTTGTTCCTAATTTTAGAGGAAATGCTTCCAATTTTTCACCATTGAGGTTAGTGTTTGCTGTGGGTTTATTGTAGGTGGCTTTTATTATGTTGAGGTATGTTATTTCTATGCCTGCTTTCTGGAGATGTTTTTATCATAAATGGGTGTTGAATTCTGTCAAAGTCTTTCTCTGCATCTATTGAGATAATCATATGGTTTTTGTCTTTCAGTTTGTTAATGTGGTGTATTACATTGATTAATTTGTGAATATTGAAGAATCCTTGCATCCCTGGGATAAAGCCCACTTGGTCATGATGGATGATCTTTGAAAAATGCTGTTGGATTCTGTTTGCTATAATTTTGTTGAGGATTTTTGCATCTATCTTCATCAGAGATATTAGCCTGTAGTTTTCTTTTCTTTTCTTTTTTTTTGTGTGTGGCATCTTTGTCTAGTTTTGGTATTAGACTAACAGTGGCCTTATAGAATGAGTTTGGGAGTTTGCCTTCCTTTGCAATTTTCTGGAAGAGTTTGAGAAGGATAGGTGTTAGTTCTTCTCTAAATTTTTTGTAACATTCACCTGTGAAGCCATCTGGTCCCAGGCTTACCCCACCCACAGGGAGCAGACTCCACAATAAAAAGGAACCACAAACTTCTAGCCTACAGAAAGGGCACCCCAAATACAGCAATCTAAACAAAATGAAAAGGCATAGAAATGTTCAGCAGGTAAAGGAACATGGTAAATTCCCAACAAACCAAACAAGAGAGCAGTAGATAGGGCATCTACCTGAAAAAGAATTCATAATAATGATAGTAAAGATATCAAAAATCTTGAAAATAAAATAAAGTTACAGATAAATAGACTAGAGACAAGGATTGAGAAGATGTAAGAAATGTTTAACAAGGACCTAGAAGAAATAAAGAAAAGTCAATCAATAATGAATAATGCAATAACTGAGATCAAAAGCACTCTGGAGTGGACCAACAGTAAAGTAACTGAGGCAGAAGAGAGGATAAGTAAGGTGGAAGATACAATGGTAGAAATAAATGAAGCAGAGAGGGGGAAAAAAAAGAAATGAGGACAACCTCAGAGACCTCTGGGACAATGTTTAACACCCCAACATTCAAATCATAGGTGTCCCAGAAGAAGAAGACAAAAACAAAGGGTGTGAGAAAATACTTGAGGAGATAATGGTTGAAAACTTCCCTAAAATGGGGAAGGAAATACCCACCCAAGTCCAAGAAACCCAGAGAATCCCAAACAGGATAAGTGTGCTTACTGATTATTTCTAAGACTCCTGTTGAGAAAGCTAGTGTCATAGAATATAGTTATAGTTTCCACTCCTCTATCTCCTAAACATCTTATCTAGTCCCATCACTTCATGGGAAATAGATAGGGAAACAGTGGAAACAGTGTCAGGCTTTACTTTTTGGGGCTCCAAAATCACTGCAGATGGTGACTGCAGCCATGAAATTAAAAAATGTTTACTCCCTGGAAGGAAAGTTATGACCAACCTAGATAGCATATGCAAAAGCAGAGATATTACTTTGCCAACAAAGGTCTATCTACTCAAGGCTATGGTTTTTCCAGTGGTCATGAATGCATGTGAGAGTTGGACTATGAAGGAAGCTGAGTGCCAAATAATTGATGCTTTTGAACTGTGGTGTTGAGAAGACTCTTGAGAGTCCCTTGGACTGCAAAGAGATCCAACCAGTTCATCCTAAAGGAGATCAGTCCTGGTGTTCATTGGAAGGACTGATGCTGAAGCTGAAACTCCAGTACTTTGGCCACCTCATGCGAAGAGTTGAATTATTGGAAAAGACTATGTTGTTGGAAGGGATTGGAGGGCAGGAGGAGAAGGGGACGACAGAGAATAAGATGGCTGGATGGCCTCACCAACTCGATGGGCATGAGTTTGGGTAAACTCCGGGAGTTGGTGATGGACAGGAGGCCTGGTGTGCTGCGATTCATGGGGTCCCAAAGAGTTGGACACGACTGAGCTACTGAACTGAACTGGGATATGCATGTGTTGAACTAAAGAAAATCACGTTCCCCAATAACTAGAACTTCAATTTAGTTGATTACTTTTATCATATACAGTGAGGAAACCTTAGTGAAGCATTGAGAACACTTTTACTACTTGAAGGAAGTCTACTTAAAAACCTTGAGAGGCAGATCAAGCAGTCCTACTTCAATTCAATTTATTTGACAGAGTCCTATGACAACACTTGGGTGGCCCCACACCACATGGCTTAGTTTCATTGAGGTAGGCCAGGCTGTGGTCCATGCTATCAGATTGGTTAGTTTTATGTGATTATGGTTTCAGTGTGTCTGCCCTCTGATGCCCTCTCACAACACCTACCTTCTTACTCGGGTTTCTCTTACCTTGGATGTGTTGTATCTCTTCACGGCTGCTCCAGCAAAGTGCAGCCACTGCTCCTTACCTTGGACGAGTCGCCCCTCCTGACCTTGTACGTGGAGTAGCTTCCAAGATGGACAGGTCATGGTGGAGAGGTCTGACAGAATGTGGTCCACTGGAAAATGGAATGGCAAACCACTTCAGTATTCTTGCCTTGAGAACCCCATGAACAGTATGAAAAGGCAAAATGATAGGATACTGAAAGAGAAACTCCCCAGGTCTGTAGGTGCCCAATATGCTACTGGAGATCAGTGGAGAAATAACTCCAGAAAGAATGAAGGGATGGAGCCAAAGCAAAAAGAATACCCAGCTGTGGATGTGACTGGTGATAGAAGCAAGGTCCGATGCTATAAAGAGCAATATTGCATAGGAACCTGGAATGTCAGGTCCATGAATCAAGGCAAATTGGAAATGGTCAGACAGGAGATGGCAAGAATGAACATCGACAGTCTAGGAATCAGCGAACTACAATGGACTGAAATGGGTGAATTTAACTCAGATGACCATTATATCTACTACCGTGGGCTGCTGCTGTTGCTAAGTCACTTCAGTCGTGTGCGACTCTGTGTGACCCCATAGATGTCAGCCCACCAGGCTCTCCTGCCCCTGGGATTCTCCAGGCAAGAACACTGTAGTGGGTTGCCATTTCCTTCTCCAATGCATGAAAGTGTAAAAGTGAAAGTGAAGTCGCTCAGTCGTGTCCAACTCTTAGCAACCCCATGGACTGCAACCCACCAGGCTCCTCCATCCATGGGATTTTCTAGGCAAGAGTGCTGGAGTGGGGTGCCATTGCCTTCTTCAACTACTGTGGGCAGGAGTCCCTTAGAAGAAATGGAGTAGCCAACATGGTCAACAAAGAGTCTGAAATTCAGTACTTGGATGCAGTCTCAAAGATGACAGAATGATCTCTGTTCATTTCCAAGGCAAACCATTCAATATCATGGTGATCCAAACCTATGCCCAAACCAGTAATGCTGAAAAAGCTGAAGTTGAATGGTTCTATGAAGACCTAAAAGACCTTTTAGAACTAACACTCAAAAAAAGATGTCCTTTTTATTATAGGGGACTGGAATGCAAAAGGAGGAAGTCAAGAAACACCTGGAGTAACAGGCAAATTTGGCCTTGGAGTACAGAATGAAGCAGGGCAAAGGCTAATAGAGTTTTGCCAAGAGAATGCACTGGTCATAGCAAACACCCTCTTCCAACAACACAAGAGAAGACAACACATGGACATCACCAGATGGTCAACACCAAAATCAGACTGATTATATTCTTTGCAGCCAAAGATGGAGAAGCTCTATACAGTCAGCAAAAACAAACTGGGAGCTGACTGTGGCTCAGACCATGAACTCCTTATTGCCAAATTCAGACTTAAATTGAAGAAAGTAGGAAACCACTAGACCATTCAGGTATGACCTAAATCAAATCACTTATGGTTATACAGTGGAAGTGAGAAATAGATTTAAGGGACTAGATCTGATAGACAGAGTGCTTGATGAACTATGACAGAGGTTAATGACATTGTACAGGAGATGGGGATCAAGACCATACCCATGGAAAAGAAATGCAAAAAGCAAAATGGCTGTCTGGGGAGGCCTTACACATAGCTGTGAAAAGAAGAGAAGCAAAAAGCAAAGGAGAAAAGAAAAGGTATAAGCATTTGAATGCAGAGTTCCAAAGAAGAGCAAGGAGAGATAAGAGAGCCTTCCTCAGCAATCAATGAAAGGAAATAGAGGAAAACAACAGAATGGGAAAGACTAGAGATCTCTTCAAGAAAATTAGAGATACCAAGGGAATATTTCATGCAAAGATGGGCTCGATAAAGGACAGAAATGGTATGGACCTAACAGAAGCAGAAGATATTAAGAAGAGGTGGCAAGAATACACAGAAGAGCTGTACAAAAAAGATCTTCATGACCCAGATAATCACGATGGTGTGATCACTCACCCAGAGCCAGGCTTCCTGGAATGTGAAGTCAAGGGGGCCTTAGAAAGCATCACTACAAACAAAGCTAGTGGAGGTGATGGAATTCCAGTGGAGCTATTTCAAATCCTGGAGGATGATGCTGTGAAAGTGCTGCACTCAATATGCCAGCAAATTTGGAAAACTCAGCAGTGGCCACAGGACTGGAAAAGGTCAGTTTTCATCCCAATCCCAAAGAAAGAATGCTCAAACTACTGCACAATTGCACTCATCTCACACGCTAGTAAAGTAATGCTCAAAATTCTCCAAGCCAGGCTTCAGCAATATGTGAACCATGAACTTCCAGATATTCAAGCTGGTTTTAGAAAAGGCAGGGGAACCAGAGATCAAATTGCCAACATCCACTTGATCATGGAAAAAGCTAGAGAGTTCCAGAAAAACATCTCTTTCTGCTTTATTGACTATGCCAAAGCCTTTGACTGTGTGGATCACAATAAACTGTGGAAAATTCTGAAAGAGATAGGAATATCAGATCACCTGACCTGTCTCTTGAGAAACTCCAGGAGTTGGTGATGGACAGGGAGGCCTGGCATGCTGCGATTAATGGCCTTGCAAAGATTCGGACACGAGTGAGCGACTGAACTGAACTGAACTGAACTATGACAGCACTATAGCAAAAAAGGAGAGTCTAAAGAAAAATAAATGAAGAAAATAATAAGTAGATAAAGAATGATTTTGGAGCAAAAGTTAATGACACTAGTGGAGAAAAGAAGGATCAGAATAAACCAGATCTTGTTTTTCTCATAAGGCTGTATTCTACTGCTAGGTGCTAAAACTTAAGATAAACTTGATAATACTTGAATATAAAAATTATAATTCTCTAAACTTCATCAGTTATAGGTCTATGAAAATAAATTAAGGTTAAAGAAGGATGCCTATGATGAGAATATGTTGCAACAGAAATGAATTTTTCTAATAATGCTACACTTAGAAACCTGACAACAGGTGTATTCTCATAAGAATATTGCCTTGGTAAAGGAATTAAGTTAG
The DNA here is from genome assembly GCF_003369695.1 of Bos indicus x Bos taurus. Classification (NCBI taxonomy): domain Eukaryota; kingdom Metazoa; phylum Chordata; class Mammalia; order Artiodactyla; family Bovidae; genus Bos; species Bos indicus x Bos taurus. The sequence goes on along the minus strand of NC_040084.1, from coordinate 14,447,469 downwards.
CCTTACCCTAAAGTCTAATCTGGACCCACTCTCACAAAGGGGCCAAAAGTCTCACAAACTCTAATGTTCTTTTAGGGAATACAACAAAATCTAGCAAGAAAAAAAGTGAAATTCAAATTGCTTACCATCCAATTGTAATTCAATCATAAATTCTAATAAGCAGGAAACTATGATCCGTCATCAGGACACAAACCAATCAATTGAAAGAGATCCAGAACTCGCAAAGTTTGCTGGTTTCTAAATTATTACTGCTGCTACTGCTAAGTCACGTCAGTCGTGTCCGACTCTGTGTGACCCCATAGACGGCAGCCCACCAGGCTCCCATTTGATGGTTTTTTTCCTCCTTGTGAAGACTCTACTCAATATGATTTTGTTTTATTCTTGTTGGTATAATTGTTGAATACATTGTTATTGGGAATGAAAACTGCCACAGTCACTTTAGAAAACATTTTGGAGGTTGTTTATAAAGCTACACTTACTGAAAGATTCAGTTAGGGAACTAGTTTCCCTTTGATATTTACTCAAGTGACGTCAAAACATATCTTCAACATATATTTGTACATAAATGTTCATAATAGAAAAATCATCCAGTTCAGTTCAGTTCAGTCGCTCAGTCGTGTCTGACTCTTTGCAACCCCATGAATCACAGCACGCCAGGCCTCCCTGTCCATCACCGACTCCCAGAGTTCACTCAAACTCATATCCATCGAATCGGTGAGGCCATCCAGCCATCTCATCCTCTGTCGTCCCCTTCTCCTTCTGCTCCCAATCCCTCCCAGCATCCGGGTCTTTTCCAGTGAGTCAACTCTTCCCATGAGGTGGCCAAAGTATTGGAGTTTCAGCTTCAGCATCAGTCCTTCCAATGAACACCCAGGACTGATCTCCTTTAGGATGAACTGGTTGGATCTGTTTGCAGTCCAAGGGACTCTCAAGAGTCTTCTCAACACCACAGTTCAAAAGCATCAATTCTTTGGTGCTCAGCGTTCTTCACAGTCCAACTCTCACATCCATACATGACCACTGGAAAAACCATAGCCTTGACTAGATGGGACTTGGTTGACAAAGTAATGTCTCTGCTTTTGAATATGCTATCTAGGTTGGTCATAACTTTCCTTCCAAGGAGTAAGCGTATTTTAATTTTATGTCTGGCACCCCACTCCAGTACTTTGCCTGGCAAATCCCACGGATGGAGGAGCCTGGTGGGCTGCAGTCCATGGGGTTGCTGGGAGTCGGACACGACTGAGCGACTCCACTTTCACTTTTCACTTTCATGCATTGGAGAAGGAAATGGCAACCCACTCCAGTGTTCTTGCCTGGAGAATCCCAGGGACGGGGGAGCCTGGTGGCTGCCGTCTATGGGGTCACACAGAGTCAGACACGACTGAAGTGACTTAGCAGCAGAATCACCATCTGCAGTGATTTTGGAGGCCCAAAAAATAAAGCCTGACACTGTTTCCACTGTTTCCCATGAAGTGATGGGACCAGATGCCATGATCTTCGTTTCTGGAATGTTGAGCTTTAAGCCAACTTTTTCACTCTCCAGTTTCACTTTCATCAAGAGGCTTTTTAGTTCCTCTTCACTTTCTGCCATAAGGGTGGTGTCATCTGCATATCTGAGGTTATTGATATTTCTCCCAGCAATCTTGATTCCAGCTTGTGCTTCTTCCAGAACAGTGTTTCTCATGATGTACTCTGCATATAAGTTAAATAAGCAGGGTGACAATATACAGCCTTGACATACTTCTTTTCCTATTTGGAACCAGTCTGTTGCTCCATGTCCAGTTCTAACTGTTGCTTCCTGACCTGCACACAGATTTCTCAAGAGGCAGGTCAGGTGGTCTGGTATTCCCATCTCTTTCAGAATTTTCCACAGTTTATTGTGATCCACACAGTCAAAGGCTTTGGCATAGTCAATAAAGCAGAAAGAGATGTTTTTCTGGAACTCTCTAGCTTTTTCCATGTTCCAGTGGATGTTGGCAATTTGATCTCTGGTTCCTCTGCCTTTTCTAAAACCAGCTTGAACATTTGGAAGTTCATGGTTCACGTATTGCTGAAGCCTGGCCTGGAGAATTTTGAGCATTACTTTACTAGCGTGTGAGATGAGTGCAATTGTGCAGTAGTTTGAGCATTCTTTGGCATCGCCTTTCTTTGGGATTGGGATGAAAACTGACCTTTTCCAGTCCTGTGGCCACTGCTGAGTTTTCCAAATTTGCTGGCATATTGAGTGCAGCACTTTCACAGCATCATCCTCCAGGATTTGAAATAGCTCCACTGGAATTCCATCACCTCCACTAGCTTTGTTTGTAGTGATGCTTTCTAAGGCCCCTTTGACTTCACATTCCAGGATGTCTGGCTCTAGGTGAGTGATCACACCATCGTGATTATTGGGTCATGAAGATCTTTTTTGTACAGTTCTTCTGTGTATTCTTGCTACCTCTTCTTAATATCTTCTGCTTCTGTTAGGTCCATAGCATTTCTGGTAAGCCAAATTATTTATGGTACCCCGTTGTCGATCAGCAAGTGAATAAGAAAATTTTGATGTACCCCTATAAAGGACTACTGCTCACTAATAAAAAAGGAGTAAACTACTGATACACGCAACGTGAATGAGTCTCAGAGTCACTATGTGAAGGGAAAAAAGCCAAATACAGACATTTATAAAACATTACTAGAAAACATCACAGCCTCACGGACTGAAAGCAAATCTGAGTTTGTTAGACGCTGAAGCAGAAGGAAGGAAATTGACTATAAAGTACCATAAAGGAGTATGTACATATATTTTGGTATATGCATATATATTTATATTTTATTTATAGATATAAATATATATTTATATTTATATTTAATATTATACTATATGTTTATATAATTATAATATATATATGTATAAATTCAAGGCTAGTTGAATTTTAAAATTAAATTGGAGAATTTTATTGTATTATTTGTTAACTTTACCTCAATAAACTGAGTGAAAATAAGAAGAACAAATTTGGGGGTAGAGCAAATTTCTAAGATTTGAGACTGCTTGACCAAATTTTAAGTTCACGGTTCTTAAAAGAGAGACAATCTGGTAGTAAAAGTCAATAGCAAATAATTGCCCATGGTAAATAAAGCTTCTTGACTTAACATCAAACAAAATCTGCTCACATTCAAAGAAAGCCTTGAAATAGCACCAGGTAAACAGAAATGCAGTAAAATTGGCAAAAAGAGATAAACACTACTTTAGTGTATTAATAAAGCTAAGGTTTTTTGCAAGATTTAAAAAAAATAGGTTTAAAAATCAAATATATGGTTTTGAGTCTATTATTGGGTTGTTTAGATTTTTGGCCCCATTTGATTTGTATAGTATTGGACACTTGCAGTGATAATAAAATAACAAGAGCAAGAATTACATAAAATTAATGACACTGCTCATAGTTGGCATGCTCCCTGTGGAAAAAGACAGTCATCAATATCATTTTAGAACACTCGGATTGGCAGCTTCTCCCCATTCTGGACAACCAAACTATTTGCTGAGTGTTTTCTTAAGAATTGTTTGCTGCTCTTACACAGCAACTAATGCAGTTAGGAAAATATGTTACTTTCAACACCATCTTTCTTAATGCTGATTGCATCCTTGTGACACGAAAAACCTGCATCAGTGATTTCACCCACAATCAACTGGCTGAACTTTCACTTGAGAGGCATGTATCCATTCATTCATCCATCCATTGATTCAGTTTTTTTCTTTAATAAATTCACTCAAGATCTCTTGAGTATCATTTCTGTACCAGATACTCTGCTAAGCACCAGGGACATGGTAAAGAAATTATGTGGAGCTTTGATATTAGATATTCAGTCTAGTGGAAGAGACAAACTTGCAAGTGAAAAACCACAGGAACATGCTTGATTAGTTTTTTTTTTTTTTTTTTGTATAAGGTGCTGTGAAATAATGTATTATGGTTTTGGAAGCTTAGAGAATATGAAATTCAAATAGAAATTTGATAACAAACATATCTAAGCAAAAATTTGGAAAATGACAAAATTAATGAATTTAAAGTCCAAGGAGTCGTGCTGCGCGGCGCTGGGGGCCTAGAGGAGCTATCCCATGTTGAAGGTCAGGAAGGGTGGCAGTGAGGAGATACCCCTCGTCCAAGGTAAGGAGCAATGGCTGCGCTTTGCAGGAACAGCCGTGAAGAGATACCGCATGCCCAAGGTAAGAGAAACCCAAGTAAGACGGTAAATGTTGCAAGAGGGCATCAGAGGGCAAACACACTGAAACATACTCACAGAAATCAAGTCAATCTAATCACACTAGGACTACAGCCTTGTCTAACTCAATGAAACTAAGCCATGCCCATGGGGCAACCCAAGATGGGCAGGTCATGGTGGAGAGATCTGACAGAATGTGGTCCACTGGAGAAGGGAATGGCAAACCACTTCAGTATTCTTGCCTTGAGAACCCCATGAACAGTATGAAAAGGCAAAATGATAGAATACTGAAAGAGAAACTCCCCAGGTCTGTAGGTGCCCAATATGCTACTGGAGATCAGTGGAGAAATAACTCCAGACAGAATGAAGGGATGGAGCCAAAGCAAAAAGAATACCCAGCTGTGGATGTGACTGGTGATAGAAGCAAGGTCCGATGCTATAAAGGGCAATATTGCATAGGAACCTGGAATGTCAGGTCCATGAATCAAGGCAAATTGGAAGTGGTCAAACAAGAGATGGCAAGAGTGAATGTCAACATTCTAGGAATCAGTGAACTGAAATGGACTGGAATGGGTGAATTTAACTCAGATGACCATCATATCTACTACTGTGGGCAGCAATCCCTCAGAAGAAATGGAGTGGCCATCATGGTCAACAAAAGAGTCCGAATGCAGTACTTGGATGCAATCTCAAAAATGACAGAATGATCTCTGTTCATTTCCAAGGCAAACCATTCAATATCACAGTAATCCAAGTCTATGCCCCAACCAGAAACGCTGAAGAAGCTGAAGTTGAACGGTTCTATGAAGACCTACAAGACCTTTTAGAACTAACACCCAAAAAAGATGTCCTTTTCATCATAGGGGACTGGAATGCAAAAGTAGGAAGTCAAGAAACACCTGGAGTAACAGGCAAATTTGGCCTTGGAATACAGAATGAAGCCGGGCAAAGACTAATAGAGTTTTGCCAAGAAAATGCACTGGTCATAACAAACACCCTCTTCCAACAACACAAGAGAAGACTCTACAGATGGACATCACAAGATGGTCAACACCAAAATCAGATTGATTATATTCTTTACAGCCAAAGATGGAGCTGACTGTGGCTCAGACCATGAACTCCTTATTGCCAAATTCAGACTGAAATTGAAGAAAGTAGGGAAAACCACTAGACCATGCAGGTATGACCTAAATCAAATCCCTTATGATTATACAGTAGAAGTGAGAAATAGATTTAAGGGCCTAGATCCGATAGATAGAGTGCCTGATGAACTATGGAATGAGGTTCGTGACATTGTACAGGAGACAGGGATCAAGACCATTCCCATAGAAAAGAAATGAAAAAAGGAAAATGGCTGTCCGGGGAGGCCTTACAAATAGCTGTGAAAAGAAGAGAAGTGAAAAGCAAAGGAGAAAAGGAAAGATACAAACATCTGAATGCAGAGTTCCAAAGAATAGCAAAAAGAGATAAGAAAGCCTTCTTCAGCGATCAGTGCAAAGAAATAGAGGAAAACAACAGAATGGGAAAGACTAGGGATCTCTTCAAGAAAATCAGAGATACCAAAGGAATATTTCATGCAAAGATGGGCTTGATAAAGGACAGAAATGGTATGGACCTAACAGAAGCAGAAGATATTAAGAAGAGATGGCAAAATACACAGAAGAATTGTACAAGAAGTATCTTCACGACCCAGATAATCATGATGGTTTCATCACTCATCTAGAGCCAGACATCCTGGAAGGTGAAGTCAAGGGGGCCTTAGAAAGCATCACAATGAACAAAGCTAATGGAGGTGATGGAATTCCAGTGGAGCTATTCCAAATCCTGAAAGATGATGCTGTGAAAGTGCTGCACTCAATAGGCCAGCAAATTTGGAAAACTCAGCAGTGGCCACAGGACTGGAAAAGGTCAGTTTTCATCCCAATCCCAAAGAAAGGCAATGCCAAAGAATGCTCAAACTACTGCACAATTGCACTCATCTCACACGCTAGTAAAGTAATGCTCAAAATTCTCCAAGCCAGGCTTCAGCAATACGTGAACCATGAACTTCCAAATGTTCAAGCTGGTTTTAGAAAAGGCAGAGGAACCAGAGATCAAATTGCCAACATCCACTGGATCATGGAAAAAGCAAGAGAGTTCCAGAAAAACATCTCTTTCTGCTTTATTGACTATGCCAAAGCCTTTGACTGTGTGGATCACAATAAACTGTGGAAAATTCTGAAAGAGATGGGAATACCAGACCACCTGATCTGCCTCTTGAGAAATTTGTATGCAGGTCACAAGCAACAGTTAGAACTGGACATGGAGCAACAGACTGGTTCCAAATAGGAAAAGGAGTTCGTCAAGGCTGTATATTGTCATCCTGTTTATTTAACTTATATACAGAGTATATAATGAGAAACGCTGGACTGGAAGAAGCACAAGCTGGAATCAAGATTGCCAGGAGAAATATCAATAACCGCAGATATGCAGATGACACCACCCTTATGGCAGAAAGTGAAGAGGAACTAAAAAGCCTCTTGATGAAAGTGAAAGTGGAGAGAGTGAAAACGTTGGCTTAAAGCTCAACATTCAGAACACGAAGATCATGGCATCCGGTCCCACCACTTCATGGGAAATAGATGGGGAAACAGTGAAAACAGTGTCAGACTTTATTTTTCTGGGCCCCAAAATCACTACAGATGGTGACTGCAGCCATGAAATTAAAAGACGCTTACTCCTTGGAAGGAAAGTTATGACCAACCTAGACAGCGTATTCAAAAGCAGAGACATTACTTTGCCAACAAACGTTCATGTAGTCAAGGCTATGGTTTTTCCTGTGGTCATGTATGGATGTGAGAATTGGACTGTGAAGAAGGCTGAGCACCAAAGAATTGATGCTTTTGAACTGTGGTGTTGGAGAAGACTCTTGAGAGTCCCTTGGACTGCAAGGAGATCCAACCAGTCCCTTCTGAAGGAGATCAGCCCTGGGATTTCTTTGGAAGGAATGATGCTAAAGCTGAAACTCCAATTCTTTGGCCACCTCATGCGAAGAGTTGACTCATTGGAAAAGACTCTGATGCTGCGAGGTATTGGGGGCAGGAGGAGAAGCGCACGACAGAGGATGAGATGGCTGGATGGCATCACTGAGTCGATGGACGTGAGTCTGAGTGAACTCCGGGAGTTGGTGATGGACAGGGAGGCCTGGCATGCTGCGATTCATGGGGTCGCAAAGAGTCAGACACGACTGAGTGACTAATCTTATCTAATCTGATCTGAAGGTCTATTAATAACAGAGTTGGAGATCAGTGGTTGAGTCTTGATAAAAATATTTTTAAGAAATATCAAAGTAACCAAAGTCTGCATTAGCAAGTAAAGGCTACATATAGGTACATTACTATATATAAATAGGAGGGAATAAGTAAGCAGTGATAGAGGAATGGGCAACTGAAAAATCTGTATTGCTACAAACTGAATATATTATTTGAATGGGGGTTAATATTAAAAATAGATATTGCTTACCCATGGAGAAATATTTTATCTCCCTCATGGGGCATTCCACTACTCTTTGTATTTTACTAATATAGCTTTCATTTGAGGAACTCATTTTAAGGTTTTTATTTTAATTTGATCTCTAACAAGCTGTGTGACTTGACTAAAAATTAGCCATACTCTTCCTTTCTTCATTTTCATATAATTGTTTTTCTAGTTCTTCATATAAGAATTGTTTCCTCTTTAAACCATAGCATTGACATCATTTGCCTTCCAGGAAAGGAAGGGTTGCATTCACCGAAAGGAAGAAAGAGTATCTGAACACATTTCACTGTAACATATGGTTTTCTTATGCTTTTTTGGGGAAAAAAAAAAAAAAAAGGTCTATTATCAAACAGTTTTCCAGTGAAAATATTAGTTACTTTTATTGTCTCCTTACTTTTATTCAGACACTTTTATGGAACCCATGCTATGGCTGTGCAGTGCTCACGGTGCCATTTGCACCAAGTGGGTTGTGCACTGTAGCACTCCAGAAAGCTGTTTCTATCATGCTGAGTTGAGACACTGTGCCTGGCTGTGGATAAGTGGACATGGGGATGGGGAGATGATCTGGGAGATCTGGATTGACTTATGTGTACTTCCATGTGTAAAACAGATAGCTAGTGGGAACCTACTGTATAACCCAGGGAGTTCAGTTGGGTGCTCTGTGATAATTTGGATGAATGGGAATGGGTGGGAGAGGGAGGTCCAAGAGGGAGAGGATATATGTATACTTACAGCTGATTCACTGCGTTGTACAGCAGAAACTAATACAGCATTGTAAAGCAACTACTGTTGTTGCTGTTTCAGTCACCAAGTTGGTCTGACTCTTTTGAGACCCTGTGAATTGTAGTCTGCCAGGCTACTCTGTCCATGGGTTTTCCCAGGCAAAAATACTGGAGTAGGTTGACAGTTTTTTCTCCAAGGGATCCTCAACCGAGTGATGGAACCCACATCTAGTACATCTCCTAAATTGACATGCAGCTTCTTTACCACTGAGCCACCAGGGATGCCCAAATCAACTATACTCAAAAAAAAAAAAAGATACCATGGGACAAAAGGATGGTTAAAATTAGGAGATTCCTGGCCTGGGGGAGCTCCTCTGCAAATCTGCTCTTTGATTAGTTTTTTATGTTCTTTTCCAGTTATTCACAGTAACACTGGCCCATGTTGCCAGAATCAGACCTGTATCAAATATGTACAATAGATGTAGAGGACATACACTCTCAGGAAATCACCCAAAGGATGATGATAGTCACTGGAATTCTTTGATAGTCACAAAGTGAGTGAGAAATTCTGAACAATTTCCTTTCAGTATGGTTTATTTGCCAAATTATGCTTACATTTTCTTATGTAGAACCATGAACACTAGCATGATAGATACAGTTTTCTCTGACTTTTCATCAACTGATGTTCTTTGTATTAACTATGCTTTTTATTTTCTGCAATTTCTTTTTATAATTAATAATTTATTTTAATTGGAGAATAGTGACTTTACAATATTTTGGTGGTTTTTGTCATACATCAACATGAATCAGCCATGGGTGCACACGTGTCCCCCCATCCTGAGCCCCTCTTCCACCTCCCTTCCCACCCGATCCCTCTGGGTTGTCCCGGAGCACCAGCTTTGAGTGCCCTGCTTCATGCATTGAACTTGTACTGGTCATCTATTTTACATATGAAAATAAACACATTTCAATGCTGTTCTCTCAAATCATCCCACCCTTGCATTCTCCCACATAGTCCAAAAGTCTGTATTTACATCTGAGTCTCTTGATGCCTTGCATATAGGATTATTGTGAGCATCTAAGCATCTTTCTAAATTCCAAATATATGTGTTAATACACTGTATTGATCTTTCTCTTTCTGACTTACCTCACTGTGTGTAATAGACTCCAGTTTCAACCACCTCATTAGAATTGACTCAAATGAATTCCTTTTTGGAGCTGAGTAATATTTCTTTGTGTATATGTATCAAAACTTTCTTATCCATTCAACTGCCGATGGATATCTTGCTTGCTTTCATGTCCTGCTGCTGCATGTGTCTCTTTCAATTCTCATTCCTTGGTGTGTATGCTCAGCAGTGGGATTGCTGGGTCATATGGCAGTTCTATTTCTAGTTTTTAAAGAATCTCCATACTGTTCTCCATACTGGATGTACTAGTTTGCATTCTCACCAACAGTGTAAGGGGGTTCCCGTTTCTCCACACCCTCTCCAGCATTTATTGTTGTAGACTTTTTGATGGTGAACATTCTGAGCAGCGTGAGATAATACCTCATTGCGGTTTTGATTTGCATTTCTCGATGCTTTTGAACTGTGGTGTTGGAGAAGACTCTTGAGAGTCCCTTGGACTGCAAGGAGATCCAACCAGTCCATTCTGAAAGAGATCAGCCCTGGGATTTCTTTGGAAGGAATGATGCTAAAGCTGAAACTCCAATAATTTGGCCACCTCATGCGAAGAGTTGACTCATTGGAAAAGACTCTGATGCTGGGAGGGATTGGGGGCAGGAGAAGAAGGGGATGGCAGAGGAGGAGATGGCTGGATGGCATCACTGGCTTGATGGACGTGAGTCTGGGTGAACTCCAGGAGTTGGTGATGGACAGGGAGGCCTGGCATGCTGTTATTCATGGGGTTACAAAGAGTCAGACACGACTGAGCAACTGAACTGAACTGAACTGAATAATGAGTTAAAAGATGCTTACTTCTTGGGAGAAAAGTTATGACCAACCTAGATGGCATATTAAAAAGCAGAGATGTTACTTTGCCAACAAAGGTCTGTCTAGTCAAGCCTATGGTTTTTCCAGTAGTCACGGGTGGATGTGAGAGTTGCACTATAAAGAAAGCTGAGCACCAAAGAATTGGTGCTTTTGAACTATAGTGTTGGAGAAGACTCTTGAGAGTCCCTTGGACTGCAGGGAGATCGAACCAGTTCATCCTAAAGGAAATCAGTCCTCAATATTCATTGGAAGGACTGATACCGAAGGTGAAACTCCAATACTTTGGCCACCTAATGTGAAGAGCTGACTCATTTGAAAAGACCCTGATGCTGGGAAAGACTGAAGGTGGGAGGAGAAGGGGTTGACAGAGGATGAAATGATTGGATGGCATCACTGACCCAATGGACATGAGTTTGAGTAAACTCTGGGAGTTGGTGATGGACAGGGAGGCCTGATGTGCTGCAGTCCATGGGGTGCAATGAGTCGGACACGACTGAGCGACTGAAGTGAACTGAATTGAATAATGAGTGATGTTGAGCATTTTTTTATGTGTTTATTATCCATCTGTATGTCTTTGGAGAAATGTCTGTTTAGTTATTTGCCCTACTTTTTGGTTGGGTTGTTTGTTTTTCTGGTATTGAGCTGCATGAACAGCTTGTACATTTTGGAGATAAATTGTTTGTCAGCTGTGTTTATCTTTGTTTTTATTTCCATTACTCTGGGAGGTAAGTCATAGAGGATCTTGCTGTGATTTATGTCAGAGAGTGTTCTGCCTATGTTTTCCCCTAAGAGTTTTATAGTTTCTGGTCTTACATTTAAATAGTTAGTCCATTTTGAGTTTATTTTTGTGTTAAGTGTTCTAGTTTCATTCTTTTACGTGTAGTTGACCAGTTTTCTTAGAACCATTTGTTAATTTAACTCTCTTTAATATTGTATATTTTTGCAAGCATTCTACATTGTATATTTTTGCCTCCTTTGTCAAAGATAAGGTGTCGATAGGTGTGTGGATTCATCTTTGGGCTTCCTATTTTGTTCCATTGATCTATTTTTCTGTCTTTGTGCCAGTACCATATTGTCTTGATGCCTGTTGCTTTGTAGTATAGTCTGAAGTCAGGAAGGGTGATTTCCCCAGTTCCATTCTCTCTCAAGATTGCTTTGGTTATTTGAGTCTTTTTGAGTTTCCATGCATATTGTGAAATTATTTGTTCTAGTTCTGGGAAAAATACCATTGGTAGGTTGATAAGAATTGTGTTAAATCTATAGATTCATGGGGTCGCAAAGAGTCGGACATGACTGAGCGACTGATCTGATCTGATCTGATAGATTGCTTTGAGTAGTATTCTCATTTCCACTATAATGATTCTTCCAATCTGTGAATATGGTATATTTCTCCATCTGTTTGTGTCATCTTTGATTTCTTTCATCAGTGTTTATAGTTTTCTATATACAGGTCTTTTGTTTCTTTAGATAAATTTATTCTAAAATATTTTATTCTTTTCGTTGCAATGCTGAATGGGATTGTTTCTTTAATTTCTCTTTCTATTTACTCATTGTTAGTGTTAGGAATGCAATGGATTTCTGTGTATTAATTTTATATCCTAAAACTTTGCTATATTCATTGCTTAGCTCTAGTAACATTCTGCTGGTAGCTTTAGGGTTTTCTATGTAGAGGATTATGTCATCTTTGACATTGACAGTTTTGCTTTTTTTCCAATCTGGATTACTTTTATTTCTTTTACTTCTCTGATTGCTGTGGATTGTAATTCCAAAACCAAATTGAATAGAAATGATGAGAGTGGGCACCCTTGTCTTTTCCTGATTTTAGAGAAAGTGCTTTCAATTTCTTGCCATTGGGGATAATGTTTCTGTGGGTATGTTGTATATGACTTTTAATATGATGAGGTATGTCCTTTCTATCCCTGCTTTCTGGTGAGTTTTTATGTTAAATGGGTGTTGAATTTTGTCAAAGGCTTTCTTTGCATCTATTGAGATAATCATATGGTTTTTATCTTTCAATTTGTTAATGTGGTGTATCACATTGATTTCCCAATATTGAAGAATCCTTGCATCCCTGGAATAAAGTGCACTTGGTCATGATGCATGATCTTTTTAATATGTTGTTGGATTCTGTTTGCTAGAATTTTGTTGAAGATTTTTGCATCTATGTTCATCAATGATATTGGCCTGCAGTTTTCTTTTTTTGTGTGTGGCATCTTTGTCTGGTTTTGGTATCATGGTGGTGGTGGCTTCATAGAATGAGTTTGGGAGTTTACCTTCCTCTGCAATTTTCTGGAAGTGTTTGAATAGGATAGGTATTAGATCTTCTCTAAACTTTTGGTAGAATTCACCTGTGAAGCCATCTGGTCCTGGGCTTTTTTTTGTTGGAAGATTTTTTAGTACGATTTTGATTTCCATGCTTTTGATGTGTCTGTTCAGATTTCCTATTTCTTCTTGGCTCAGTTCTATTTCTTCCTGGTTCAGAAGGTTATACTTTTCTAAGAATTTGTCCATTTCTTTCAAGTTGTCCACTTCATTGGCATATAGTTGCTCATAGTAGTCTCTTATGATCTTTTGTATTTCTGTGTTGTCTGTTGTAATTTCTCCATTTTCACTTCTAATTTTATTGTTTTGATTCTTCTCCCTTTTTTCTCAATAAGTCTGTATATTTTATTCATCTTCTCAAAGAACCAGCTTTTAGTTTTGTTGATCTTTGCCGTAGTCTCCCTCTTTTGTTTTTCAATCATTTCTGCTCTGATTTTCATTTCTTTTTTCTTTCTACTGATTTTGGGTTTTTAGCTCTTCTTTTTCTAATTGCATTAGGTATAAAATTAGGTTGTTTATTTAATGTTTCTCTTCTTTCTTGAGGTAGGCTTGTATTGCTACTTGCTATTTTCTGTAAATTCTGATGCTTTGGCATCTGGGGCCTTCCTGACCATGGAGAACTAGTCTTCCTAGGGCTAGACAATTTCTAGAGACAGTAAAAGGATGACTAGCTGAGTATACCTTTCATATGCAAGCTAACTGATCCAAAACCCACAGCCCCTCCATCTCCTCTGTTGGGCTTTCATACTTGGGACCATAATTCCTCACCTTAGTCACTCCAAGATCAGGTACTAGGAAACTAGGGACAGTCCCTATGTCCCAGACTCCACTGAGATTATTCACACTGGCAAATTCTAAGCTTGCCTGCCATGCCTTGCTCTTTCATGCCCCACAGAGAGCACAACAGAGTCTCTTGCTCATGTCTTTCCCTTACTTCCTCCCTCCTGATGACCTCTGGTACCTTCTTGTATGGCTCTCTGTGACACATCATGCCCCCTTCTCTTGGGATCTGTGAGTAACAAACTACCCTTTCAGTGCCAATCACCTCCTGACCTGTTGGCCTCACCATCTCTGAAAAATAATAAAGCCCACCTTTTAAAACACCTTTGCTCTTTCAAAGAAGAACTGAACTTTATGGCTTGTGAATATTGATGCTACCTTCATGTCTTGCAGAACTGACTTGATATACATACATTTTTCTCTTTCCAAAGCAAGATTATTGTCATGCAAGTTTATCAACCTATTGCTTCCAATAGCTTCTCTGTCATTCAGATAAATAGATAAAAGGTATTCATTCTTCAGTCTTTGATTAAATGTCCTGTATTGTATGGATCCTACAATAAAAATATGTTACATTGCTAGGGTGCTTTATGGTCAATAAATATTTCCACATATATTTATTAAGAGCTACACACACACACACACATCACATAGACTGAAACCAGGTTGTCATGAATTGTTTCTCTGTTGAAGATGAAGGAAATATGTCTGTTGGAGCTTATATAATTTTCCCAAGCTCATATTACTAATAGGTGGTGGTCTATGGTTTGTGTTTGTTAGTCTATTACCCATGATTTTTGGTTTCCAAAAGTCTTGTGCATGGTAGAATGAAAATCCTAATAGCAACTTGATTTTAGAAGAGACAGTAAATTGAAATTATGCCTATATCAGTAAAAATTAATCACATGAATAGTTAGAAATGGAAACACTGAGCTCATTTCTCCCTCTACTTTGCAGTGCATCTTCTGGGAATGTATCGAGAAAACTATTTTCTCTGGCTACTTGCCAACATACATATATATCTTAGAATCAGTTTGATCTCGTATTAATTTCTTTAGTGTTTTGTATTCATTTCATTATTATATATATTATATATATATATACATATATATACATTTTTTTTTTAACAAAAGGCTGTTTTTAAAGACTATTTCAATTGAGCTTTCCAGGTAGAGAGCTATCAAGGCTGTGGTGCAACTCTTAACTGTTAAGGAAAGAGAAAAAATTAGACCTGGAATTAATTTTGGAGATTATGCAGAACAAACATTTATCAAAGAAGCCCAATGATATTAGAAAGTTTTCCCAAGATAACATAATACTCCCTCACAGAAATTTGTCATTTTACTCTTTAAGAATACTGTAATGATGCTTCAGCCAGAATTCTTGTGTTCTAATGCATGTCGGAGAATTCAGATCCTTAGTATTTTGTGAAGGATGAAAATATTGAGTATTTTTTCTAGGACAGTAATAGTGTTTTTTTCTTTTTGGAGTTAAAACATTTGAACTTGAGGAGGCAAGAGGTTTGTCCAAAATTTAAAGTCTTCAGGTTAAAAAGTTTAATGAGGATTTCAAGGGCCAGTCATTCTACACAATCTTATGGAATCTGGTAGATTTCAAGTTCTAGTCAGACCAAAACAAGGAAACCATCTCAGTCTTAAGTTGTATTTCTTTTTAACATAGACTCTGCAAAAGGGCAGGCCTCCCAGTATGATGTCTTTCATTGTTCCAAAAGTATTAGCCCTGAGGAAACAAAACTTTCTCCAAATCTATGAAAATAATTAAAAACCCCAATAAAGCATTTGAGTCTTTTAAAATAAAAACTTTAAAAGATCTCTGATGTTTGTGAAGGATTCTATTTATCACTGAAGGCTAGAATTACTTAAAGCAAATCTGCTTCATTTTTCTTTAATAGAATGCTCCCAAAGGTCATAGAGTGCTGAGAAATCAAGTCCTGAATTTTTCTTGAAGCTGGACTGAGTGATGTTTATTAAATCAAGCTCGATATTTTTGGCAATCAGTTTCTCACACCTTGAGATTAGAAATCTGGGAATCATTGGCATGTCAAACTTTCAAAGTATATGAAGATACTTTTATATAAACCAGTATGCCTAATTACTAGCATTACTTTTTGAACTGTTTTCATTACTGATCCTCTTGGGATTCATACATGGAAAATGCATTTAAAATGCCATCTATCATTTGATCCCTATTATTAAGCCCTCAGGCAGATGTTTTTGTAAACAATTACCCCTTGAAGGTATCCCTGGAGCCAAGAAGCTCATTTTTCATTGGACTAAGAGGAGAAGCAAGTTCCAGAGTTGAGGATCCTCTGAGGACAAAACTGTGAGTCAAGGTTCACTACATTGTATCATCAATCAGCTTGATTCAAATGATGTCATAAATTTAAGGTCAAAAAGAATCAATAAATTCCATCTCCAGAGATCCACTTTTACAGTTTTTAGGGTATCTTGTGAAGTTTTCCTTCTAATTTTAAAAATTGAGACAATGATTATGAACTACAAAATTTGAAGACTAACTGTAAATCAAGAGTTTAGTGTTGCAATAAAAAAAGTTAGAACTAAATATATCTAACACATGTTGACAAATCTACATAATTATGACTACAAAATATGGTAATCATACATAGCAACTAACAATGAGATTGGTGACACTTATATAACCGATTTGATATTGCATAGGAACCTGGAATGTCAGGTCCATGAATCAAGGCAAATTGGAAGTGGTCAAACAAGAGATGGCAAGAATGAATGTCGACATTCTAGGAATCAGTGAACTGAAATGGACTGGAATGGGTGAATTTAACTGAGATGACCATTATATCTACTACTGCGGGCAGGAATCCCTCAGAAGAAATGGAGTGGCCATCATGGTCAACAAAAGAGTTCGAAATGCAGTACTTGGATGCAATCTCAAAAATGACAGAACGATCTCTGTTCATTTCCAAGGCAAACCATTCAATATCACAGTAATCCAAGTCTATGCCCCAACCAGTAACGCTGAAGAAGCTGAAGTTGAATGGTTCTATGAAGACCTACAAGACCTTTTAGAACTAACACCCAAAAAAAGATGTCCTTTTCATCATAGGGGACTGGAATGCAAAAGTAGGACGTCAAGAAACACCTGGAGTAACAGGCAAATTTGGCCTTGGAATACGGAATGAAGCAGGGCAAAGACTAATAGAGTTTTGCCAAGAAAATGCACTGGTCATAACAAACACCCTCTTCCAACAACACAAGAGAAGACTCTATACATGGACATCATCAGATGGTCAACACCGAATCAGATTGATTATATTCTTTGCAGCCAAAGATGGAGAAGCTCTATACAGTCAGCAAAAACAAGACCAGGAGCTGACTGTGGCTCAGACCATAAACTCCTGATTGCCAAATTCAGACTTAAATTGAAGAAAGGAGGCAAAACCACTAGACCATTCAGGTATGACCTAAATCAAATCCCTTATGACTATACAGTGGAAGTGAGAAATAGATTTAAGGGCCTAGATAGATAGGCCTGATAGATAGAGTGCCTGATGAGCTATGGAATGAGGTTCATGACATTGTACAGGAGACAGGGATCAAGACCATCCCCATGGAAAAGAAATGCAAAAAAGCAAAATGTCTGTCTGGGGAGGCCTTACAAATAGCTGTGAAAAGAAGAGAAGTGAAAAGCAAAGGAGAAAAGGAAAGATATAAACATCTGAATGCAGAGTTCCAAAGAATAGCAAGAAGAGATAAGAAAGCCTTCTTCAGCAATCAATGCAAAGAAATAGAGGAAAACAACAGAATGGGAAAGACTAGGGATCTCTTCAAGAAAATCAGAGATACCAAAGGAACATTCCCTGCAAAGATGGGCTTGATAAAGGACAGAAATGGTATGGACCTAACAGAAGCAGAAGATATTAAGAAGAGATGGCAAGAATACACAGAAGAACTGTACAAAAAAGAGCTTCACGACCCAGATAATCACGATGGTGTGATCACTGACCTAGAGCCAGACATCCTGGAAGGTGAAGTCAAGTGGGCCTTAGAAAGCATCACTACGAACAAAGCTAATGGAGGTGATAGAATTCCAGTTGAGCTATTCCAAATCCTCAAAGATTATGCTGTGAAAGTGCTGCACTCAATATGCCAGCAAATTTGGAAAACTCAGCAGTGGCCACAGGACTGGAAAAGGTCAGTTTTCATTCCAATCCCAAAGAAAGGCAATGCCAAAGAATGCTCAAACTACCGCACAATTGCACTCATCTCACACGCTAGTAAAGTAATGCTCAAAATTCTCCAAGCCAGGCTTCAGCAATATGTGAACCATGAACTTCCTGATCTTCAAGCTGGTTTTAGAAAAGGCAGAGGAACCAGAGATCAAATTGCCAACATCCACTGGATCATGGAAAAAGCAAAAGAGTTCCAGAAAAGCATCTCTTTCTGCTTTATTGACTATGCCAAAGCCTTTGACTGTGTGGATCACAATAAACTGTGGAAAATTCTGAAAGAGATGGGAATACCAGACCACCTGATCTGCCTCTTGAGAAATTTGTATGCAGATCAGGAAGCAACAGTTAGAACTGGACATGGAACAACAGACTGGTTCCAAATAGGAAAAGGAGTACCTCAAGGCTGTATATTGTCACCCTGCTTATTTAACCTATATGAAGAGTACATCATGAGAAACGCTGGACTGGAAGAAACACAAGCTGGAATCAAGATTGCCGGGAGAAATATCAATAACCGCAGATATGCAGATGACACCACCCTTATGGCAGAAAGTGAAGAGGAACTAAAAAGCCTCTTGATGAAGGTGAAAGTGGAAAGTGAAAAAGTTGGCTTAAAGCTCAACATTCAGAAAACGAAGATCATGGCATCCGGTCCCATCACTTCATGGGAAATAGATGGGGTAACAGTGGAAATAGTGTCAGACTTTATTTTTCTGGGCTCCAAAATCACTGCAGATGGTGACTGCAGCCATGAAATTAAAAGACGCTTACTCCTTGGAAGGAAAGTTATGACCAACCTAGATAGCATATTCAAAAGCAGAGACATTACTTTGCCAACAGTGGTTCGTCTAGTCAAGGCTATGGTTTTTCCTGTGGTCGTGTATGGATGTGAGAGTTGGACTGTGAAGAAGGCTGAGCACTGAAGAATTGATGTTTTTGAATTGTGGTGTTGGAGAAGACTCTTGAGAGTCCCTTGGACTGCAAGGAGAACCAACCAGTCCGTTCTAAAGGAGATCAGCCCTGGGATTTCTTTGGAAGGAATGATGCTAAAGCTGAAACTCCAGTACTTTGGCCACCTCATGCAAAGAGTTGACTCATTGGAAAAGACTCTGATGCTGGGAGGGATTGGGGGCAAGAGGAGAAGGGGACGACAGAGGATGAGATGGCTGCATGGCATCACTGACTCAATGGACATGAGTCTGAGTGAACTTCGGGAGTTGGTGATGGACAGGGAGGCCTGGCGTGCTGGGATTCATGGGGTCACAAGGAGTCAGACACAACTGAGTGACTGATCTGATCTGATCTAATCTGACCATACTGTTACCCACAGTGGTTGTATCAGTTTACATTCTCAAAAACAGTGAAATATTTTCCTATTCCTTGTCTTTCAGTCTATATGTTCCTAAAACATGAAGTGTCTCTTATAGGCAGAACATAATTAGATGAGCCTTTTTATTTTTCAATCCATTCAGCCACTCCATGTCTTCTAATTGGAGAATTTACTTCATTTATATTTAGAGTAATTATGACAGTTATGTGCTTACTATTACTGTTTTCTGACTGTCTTGTAGTTCCTCTGTGTTCCTTTATTCTTCTTTTCTCTATTCCCTTATGGTTTGATGATTTCTGTAGCGTTTTGCTTTGATTCTTGTTCATCTTTTGTGTGAATACTACAGCCTTTTGTTTGTGGTTACCATGGAAATTACATAAAACATCTTACATTTATAACATTCTATTTTAAACTGATAACAGCTTAACTTCAAGTTTAATACAGAGTTTTACATTTTTACACTCCCACCCTCCTTTTATGTTTTCCATGTTACAATTTATATCTTTTTACATTGCATGTGTGCTCAGTTGCTTTAGTTGTGTCTCATTCTTTGCAACCCCATGGACCATAGTCCACCAGGCTCCTCTATCTATGGGATTTCCCAGCAAAAATACTGGAATGGGTTGCCATGCCCTCTTCCAGGGAACCTTCCCTACCAAGGAACAGAACCTGAGTCTCCTGCACTGGCATATGGATTCTTTACTGCTGAGCCATCAGGGAAGTCCCTCTTTTTATACTGTGTATCCATTGATGAATTATTATAGTCATTTTAATGCTTTTGTCTTTCATCCTTCATATAAAAGCTATAAGTGATTTGCCCATGAGCATTCTGATATTAGGGTGTTCTGAATTTAACTATATATTTATCTTTACCAGTGAATTTTATACCACAGACAACACATGATGCCTGCCATTCCAGTAAATAGTGAATGTTGCCCACCATCAAGCCATCAGCCATTGTACCCGCTCCTAGGTGGTGAGCCCTGAGGGGAATGCAGGATGGAAAAAAACAGGATAGTGGCCCTAGATATTAATAGTTAAGATGCATATCAAAGGAATAATTTCAATGAGCTCAAACTCTCGTGTCTTCACATATGTAGAAAAACACTAAAATCAGTAAATTTAAATGTCTGTTTTTGTGATTGTAATAGTATTTGATCTTCAGCACATTTGTTTATTTTTAGCAAAAGCTCCTGTATATCCTGGCTCCTCCCCTACTTCTCTGTAGCAGTTCCTCAGAGCTACCTGAGACACTGTCTCCTGGGTTATAATCCTCACTAAAGCTCCCAAATAACTTAACTCACAATTTTTAGGTCGTGCATTTTTTTTTCAGTCAACAATATTTACGTATGCTTTCCTGTTACTAGTTAGCTTCCTTTAGTTTCAACTTGAAGAACCCTTTTAACATTTCTTGTAAGGCTAGTCTAGTGGTCATGAACTCTTCTTACAGCATTTGTTTGTCTGGAAAAGTCTTTTTTTAAGCACTTCTTTAGTATTGATGGACAACCATGTTTATTCTTACTGGGTAGCTTTTAAAGTGTGCAAATAAATCTGTTTTCAGGGAAACACTGGGAGATGAGTGAGTTTTACCTGCTCACTCTGTGCTAAACCCTGGAGTACAGCCACAGTGAGTTCTCACATCAGGAACTTCTCTTTTGGGGGGTATAGTTTTGTGAGTATGATGGATTCAAGGCCTGTTGACTTTCAGAGGTAGTTGTTTTGAGTCCATCGCTTAGGTGAGAGTCTTAAATTTGGTATGCTAATCATGGGGTTCAAATCCTTAGCTCTTAAGCGAGAAACTGGGAATTCAGGGCTCTTTTCAGATTGTATGGCCCTGGGCCAGAGATAGATTTATGACAAAATGATGTCTCAGCTTTTCCTACCCATTTTAATCTGTACCTTCTCAGTAGCCCAATGTGGAAGAGTCATTCAGCTAGTTTCTGGATCTCTTTTATTAGAAGGTGCAATGTGTATAACTATAGAATTGGTGCATCCAGTAAAGCAGGGGAACTCAGAAGATTCTTATGTCACCATCTTGGTCCTCTCTCTCAAATTCCTCCTTCCATTGTTAACTAAGATAAACCTATTAAACAATACTACAAGAATGCAATCAGCAAAATCCAGAATGTGGAAAACTCTAAAGGGAAAATAAATGGTTTCTTTAACAAATAAGTTGTGAAAAAAGGAGATCTATAAAAAGCTGTATTAATCAACTGCAATATATGGGGTTTATACGCACTTTCCCTGTGGCTCAGCTGGTAAAGAATCCACCTGCAATGTGGGAGACCTGGGTTTGATCCCTGGTTGGGAAGATCCCCTGGAGAAGGGAAAGACTACCCACTCCAGTATTCTGGCCTGGAGAATAGTCCATGGGTCACAAAGAGTCGAACACGACTGAGCAACCTTCACTTTCACTTTTCTTTCATTTGAAGTAGTTAAAAATAGACTCAAAGAAATTTGAACCTTGATCATATAATTTATGACATTAAGGATTATTGATATTTTTGTGTAATTAATAAAAATTCCTTGTATTTTAGAGACACATTCTCAAATATATGTATAAAATGTAAAACGTTTCTCAATTTTTTCAATAATATATGTATATATGTGTGTGTGTGTGTGTGTGTGCGTGTGTGTACACCCTTCTATGGGCTTATTAGGTGGCACAATGGTAAAAAATCTTGCCTGTATAAGTCTCTGAAACACTGGGCTTTGGTAATCCCATGTCAAAGAAGGAAAGTCAGCATTTACCTCTACCAATTTCTCCCAACTTTCCTGATAATAAGAGTCCTCTGGGATTTTAATTAAAAATTCAGGTTTGTTCTCTGCATATGGGCAGATTTAGAAAAACATATACAAATGCAATTATTCATTGTGTATGTGAAATAAAATTTAGGAATACAATTATTTATTATCATTATGAAATTCAAATTTAACTGTATCCTGTATTTCTGGCCTCCCTACTGGGATGATGTTCAGGAATTATGTTTGCACTTCAGGTTCTTTTTTTTTTTTTTTTTTTTTACAATGTCTTGAGTAGAAGCTCTGAGAAGTTTCCTTTTTCATTTGAGACTATCGATCACCTTTTTAAGTGATTTTAAAATAATCAAATCGGTTATATAAGTGTCACCAATCTCATTGTTAGTTGCTATGTATGATTACCATATTTTGTAGTCATAAGTATGTAGATTTGTCAACATGTGTTAGATATATTTAGTTCTAACTTTTTTTTATTGCAACACTAAACTCTTGATTTACAGTTAGTCTTCAAATTTTGTAGTTCATAATCATTGTCTCAATTTTTAAAATTAGAAGGAAAACTTCACAAGATACCCTAAAAACTGTAAAAGTGGATCTCTGGAGATGGAATTTATTGATTCTTTTTGACCTTAAATTTATGACATCATTTGAATCAAGCTGATTGATGATACAATGTAGTGAACCTTGACTCACAGTTTTGTCCTCAGAGGATCCTCAACTCTGGAACTTGCTTCTCCTCTTAGTCCAATGAAAAATGAGCTTCTTGGCTCCAGGGATACCTTCAAGGGGTAATTGTTTACAAAAACATCTGCCTGAGGGCTTAATAATAGGGATCAAATGATAGATGGCATTTTAAATGCATTTTCCATGTATGAATCCCAAGAGGATCAGTAATGAAAACAGTTCAAAAAGTAATGCTAGTAATTAGGCATACTGGTTTATATAAAAGTATCTTCATATACTTTGAAAGTTTGACATGCCAATGATTCCCAGATTTCTAATCTCAAGGTGTGAGAAACTGATTGCCAAAAATATCGAGCTTGATTTAATAAACATCACTCAGTCCAGCTTCAAGAAAAATTCAGGACTTGATTTCTCAGCACTCTATGACCTTTGGGAGCATTCTATTAAAGAAAAATGAAGCAGATTTGCTTTAAGTAATTCTAGCCTTCAGTGATAAATAGAATCCTTCACAAACATCAGAGATCTTTTAAAGTTTTTATTTTAAAAGACTCAAATGCTTTATTGGGGTTTTTAATTATTTTCATAGATTTGGAGAAAGTTTTGTTTCCTCAGGGCTAATACTTTTGGAACAATGAAAGACATCATACTGGGAGGCCTGCCCTTTTGCAGAGTCTATGTTAAAAAGAAATACAACTTAAGACTGAGATGGTTTCCTTGTTTTGGTCTGACTAGAACTTGAAATCTACCAGATTCCATAAGATTGTGTAGAATGACTGGCCCTTGAAATCCTCATTAAACTTTTTAACCTGAAGACTTTAAATTTTGGACAAACCTCTTGCCTCCTCAAGTTCAAATGTTTTAACTCCAAAAAGAAAAAAACACTATTACTGTCCTAGAAAAAATACTCAATATTTTCATCCTTCACAAAATACTAAGGATCTGAATTCTCCGACATGCATTAGAACACAAGAATTCTGGCTGAAGCATCATTACAGTATTCTTAAAGAGTAAAATGACAAATTTCTGTGAGGGAGTATTATGTTATCTTGGGAAAACTTTCTAATATCATTGGGCTTCTTTGATAAATGTTTGTTCTGCATAATCTCCAAAATTAATTCCAGGTCTAATTTTTTCTCTTTCCTTAACAGTTAAGAGTTGCACCACAGCCTTGATAGCTCTCTACCTGGAAAGCTCAATTGAAATAGTCTTTAAAAACAGCCTTTTGTTAAAAAAAAAATGTATATATATGTATATATATATATAATATATATAATAATGAAATGAATACAAAACACTAAAGAAATTAATACGAGATCAAACTGATTCTAAGATATATATGTATGTTGGCAAGTAGCCAGAGAAAATAGTTTTCTCGATACATTCCCAGAAGATGCACTGCAAAGTAGAGGGAGAAATGAGCTCAGTGTTTCCATTTCTAACTATTCATGTGATTAATTTTTACTGATATAGGCATAATTTCAATTTACTGTCTCTTCTAAAATCAAGTTGCTATTAGGATTTTCATTCTACCATGCACAAGACTTTTGGAAACCAAAAATCATGGGTAATAGACTAACAAACACAAACCATAGACCACCACCTATTAGTAATATGAGCTTGGGAAAATTATATAAGCTCCAACAGACATATTTCCTTCATCTTCAACAGAGAAACAATTCATGACAACCTGGTTTCAGTCTATGTGATGTGTGTGTGTGTGTGTAGCTCTTAATAAATATATGTGGAAATATTTATTGACCATAAAGCACCCTAGCAATGTAACATATTTTTATTGTAGGATCCATACAATACAGGACATTTAATCAAAGACTGAAGAATGAATACCTTTTATCT
This sequence comes from Bos indicus x Bos taurus, assembly GCF_003369695.1. Taxonomy (NCBI): domain Eukaryota; kingdom Metazoa; phylum Chordata; class Mammalia; order Artiodactyla; family Bovidae; genus Bos; species Bos indicus x Bos taurus. Next base: position 14,423,088 of record NC_040084.1, on the reverse strand, counting down.
ATTTATCTGAATGACAGAGAAGCTATTGGAAGCAATAGGTTGATAAACTTGCATGACAATAATCTTGCTTTGGAAAGAGAAAAATGTATGTATATCAAGTCAGTTCTGCAAGACATGAAGGTAGCATCAATATTCACAAGCCATAAAGTTCAGTTCTTCTTTGAAAGAGCAAAGGTGTTTTAAAAGGTGGGCTTTATTATTTTTCAGAGATGGTGAGGCCAACAGGTCAGGAGGTGATTGGCACTGAAAGGGTAGTTTGTTACTCACAGATCCCAAGAGAAGGGGGCATGATGTGTCACAGAGAGCCATACAAGAAGGTACCAGAGGTCATCAGGAGGGAGGAAGTAAGGGAAAGACATGAGCAAGAGACTCTGTTGTGCTCTCTGTGGGGCATGAAAGAGCAAGGCATGGCAGGCAAGCTTAGAATTTGCCAGTGTGAATAATCTCAGTGGAGTCTGGGACATAGGGACTGTCCCTAGTTTCCTAGTACCTGATCTTGGAGTGACTAAGGTGAGGAATTATGGTCCCAAGTATGAAAGCCCAACAGAGGAGATGGAGGGGCTGTGGGTTTTGGATCAGTTAGCTTGCATATGAAAGGTATACTCAGCTAGTCATCCTTTTACTGTCTCTAGAAATTGTCTAGCCCTAGGAAGACTAGTTCTCCATGGTCAGGAAGGCCCCAGATGCCAAAGCATCAGAATTTACAGAAAATAGCAAGTAGCAATACAAGCCTACCTCAAGAAAGAAGAGAAACATTAAATAAACAACCTAATTTTATACCTAATGCAATTAGAAAAAGAAGAGCTAAAAACCCAAAATCAGTAGAAAGAAAAAAGAAATGAAAATCAGAGCAGAAATGATTGAAAAACAAAAGAGGGAGACTACGGCAAAGATCAACAAAACTAAAAGCTGGTTCTTTGAGAAGATGAATAAAATATACAGACTTATTGAGAAAAAAGGGAGAAGAATCAAAACAATAAAATTAGAAGTGAAAATGGAGAAATTACAACAGACAACACAGAAATACAAAAGATCATAAGAGACTACTATGAGCAACTATATGCCAATGAAGTGGACAACTTGAAAGAAATGGACAAATTCTTAGAAAAGTATAACCTTCTGAACCAGGAAGAAATAGAACTGAGCCAAGAAGAAATAGGAAATCTGAACAGACACATCAAAAGCATGGAAATCAAAATCGTACTAAAAAATCTTCCAACAAAAAAAAGCCCAGGACCAGATGGCTTCACAGGTGAATTCTACCAAAAGTTTAGAGAAGATCTAATACCTATCCTATTCAAACACTTCCAGAAAATTGCAGAGGAAGGTAAACTCCCAAACTCATTCTATGAAGCCACCACCACCATGATACCAAAACCAGACAAAGATGCCACACACAAAAAAAGAAAACTGCAGGCCAATATCATTGATGAACATAGATGCAAAAATCTTCAACAAAATTCTAGCAAACAGAATCCAACAACATATTAAAAAGATCATGCATCATGACCAAGTGCACTTTATTCCAGGGATGCAAGGATTCTTCAATATTGGGAAATCAATGTGATACACCACATTAACAAATTGAAAGATAAAAACCATATGATTATCTCAATAGATGCAAAGAAAGCCTTTGACAAAATTCAACACCCATTTAACATAAAAACTCACCAGAAAGCAGGGATAGAAAGGACATACCTCATCATATTAAAAGTCATATACAACATACCCACAGAAACATTATCCCCAATGGCAAGAAATTGAAAGCACTTTCTCTAAAATCAGGAAAAGACAAGGGTGCCCACTCTCATCATTTCTATTCAATTTGGTTTTGGAATTACAATCCACAGCAATCAGAGAAGTAAAAGAAATAAAAGTAATCCAGATTGGAAAAAAAGCAAAACTGTCAATGTCAAAGATGACATAATCCTCTACATAGAAAACCCTAAAGCTACCAGCAGAATGTTACTAGAGCTAAGCAATGAATATAGCAAAGTTTTAGGATATAAAATTAATACACAGAAATCCATTGCATTCCTAACACTAACAATGAGTAAATAGAAAGAGAAATTAAAGAAACAATCCCATTCAGCATTGCAACGAAAAGAATAAAATATTTTAGAATAAATTTATCTAAAGAAACAAAAGACCTGTATATAGAAAACTATAAACACTGATGAAAGAAATCAAAGATGACACAAACAGATGGAGAAATATACCATATTCACAGATTGGAAGAATCATTATAGTGGAAATGAGAATACTACTCAAAGCAATCTATCAGATCAGATCAGATCAGTCGCTCAGTCATGTCCGACTCTTTGCGACCCCATGAATCTATAGATTTAACACAATTCTTATCAACCTACCAATGGTATTTTTCCCAGAACTAGAACAAATAATTTCACAATATGCATGGAAACTCAAAAAGACTCAAATAACCAAAGCAATCTTGAGAGAGAATGGAACTGGGGAAATCACCCTTCCTGACTTCAGACTATACTACAAAGCAACAGGCATCAAGACAATATGGTACTGGCACAAAGACAGAAAAATAGATCAATGGAACAAAATAGGAAGCCCAAAGATGAATCCACACACCTATCGACACCTTATCTTTGACAAAGGAGGCAAAAATATACAATGTAGAATGCTTGCAAAAATATACAATATTAAAGAGAGTTAAATTAACAAATGGTTCTAAGAAAACTGGTCAACTACACGTAAAAGAATGAAACTAGAACACTTAACACAAAAATAAACTCAAAATGGACTAACTATTTAAATGTAAGACCAGAAACTATAAAACTCTTAGGGGAAAACATAGGCAGAACACTCTCTGACATAAATCACAGCAAGATCCTCTATGACTTACCTCCCAGAGTAATGGAAATAAAAACAAAGATAAACACAGCTGACAAACAATTTATCTCCAAAATGTACAAGCTGTTCATGCAGCTCAATACCAGAAAAACAAACAACCCAACCAAAAAGTAGGGCAAATAACTAAACAGACATTTCTCCAAAGACATACAGATGGATAATAAACACATAAAAAAATGCTCAACATCACTCATTATTCAATTCAGTTCACTTCAGTCGCTCAGTCGTGTCCGACTCATTGCACCCCATGGACTGCAGCACATCAGGCCTCCCTGTCCATCACCAACTCCCAGAGTTTACTCAAACTCATGTCCATTGGGTCAGTGATGCCATCCAATCATTTCATCCTCTGTCAACCCCTTCTCCTCCCACCTTCAGTCTTTCCCAGCATCAGGGTCTTTTCAAATGAGTCAGCTCTTCACATTAGGTGGCCAAAGTATTGGAGTTTCACCTTCGGTATCAGTCCTTCCAATGAATATTGAGGACTGATTTCCTTTAGGATGAACTGGTTCGATCTCCCTGCAGTCCAAGGGACTCTCAAGAGTCTTCTCCAACACTATAGTTCAAAAGCACCAATTCTTTGGTGCTCAGCTTTCTTTATAGTGCAACTCTCACATCCACCCGTGACTACTGGAAAAACCATAGGCTTGACTAGACAGACCTTTGTTGGCAAAGTAACATCTCTGCTTTTTAATATGCCATCTAGGTTGGTCATAACTTTTCTCCCAAGAAGTAAGCATCTTTTAACTCATTATTCAGTTCAGTTCAGTTCAGTTGCTCAGTCGTGTCTGACTCTTTGTAACCCCATGAATAACAGCATGCCAGGCCTCCCTGTCCATCACCAACTCCTGGAGTTCACCCAGACTCACGTCCATCAAGCCAGTGATGCCATCCAGCCATCTCCTCCTCTGCCATCCCCTTCTTCTCCTGCCCCCAATCCCTCCCAGCATCAGAGTCTTTTCCAATGAGTCAACTCTTCGCATGAGGTGGCCAAATTATTGGAGTTTCAGCTTTAGCATCATTCCTTCCAAAGAAATCCCAGGGCTGATCTCTTTCAGAATGGACTGGTTGGATCTCCTTGCAGTCCAAGGGACTCTCAAGAGTCTTCTCCAACACCACAGTTCAAAAGCATCGAGAAATGCAAATCAAAACCGCAATGAGGTATTATCTCACGCTGCTCAGAATGTTCACCATCAAAAAGTCTACAACAATAAATGCTGGAGAGGGTGTGGAGAAACGGGAACCCCCTTACACTGTTGGTGAGAATGCAAACTAGTACATCCAGTATGGAGAACAGTATGGAGATTCTTTAAAAACTAGAAATAGAACTGCCATATGACCCAGCAATCCCACTGCTGAGCATACACACCAAGGAATGAGAATTGAAAGAGACACATGCAGCAGCAGGACATGAAAGCAAGCAAGATATCCATCGGCAGTTGAATGGATAAGAAAGTTTTGATACATATACACAAAGAAATATTACTCAGCTCCAAAAAGGAATTCATTTGAGTCAATTCTAATGAGGTGGTTGAAACTGGAGTCTATTACACACAGTGAGGTAAGTCAGAAAGAGAAAGATCAATACAGTGTATTAACACATATATTTGGAATTTAGAAAGATGCTTAGATGCTCACAATAATCCTATATGCAAGGCATCAAGAGACTCAGATGTAAATACAGACTTTTGGACTATGTGGGAGAATGCAAGGGTGGGATGATTTGAGAGAACAGCATTGAAATGTGTTTATTTTCATATGTAAAATAGATGACCAGTACAAGTTCAATGCATGAAGCAGGGCACTCAAAGCTGGTGCTCCGGGACAACCCAGAGGGATCGGGTGGGAAGGGAGGTGGAAGAGGGGCTCAGGATGGGGGGACACGTGTGCACCCATGGCTGATTCATGTTGATGTATGACAAAAACCACCAAAATATTGTAAAGTCACTATTCTCCAATTAAAATAAATTATTAATTATAAAAAGAAATTGCAGAAAATAAAAAGCATAGTTAATACAAAGAACATCAGTTGATGAAAAGTCAGAGAAAACTGTATCTATCATGCTAGTGTTCATGGTTCTACATAAGAAAATGTAAGCATAATTTGGCAAATAAACCATACTGAAAGGAAATTGTTCAGAATTTCTCACTCACTTTGTGACTATCAAAGAATTCCAGTGACTATCATCATCCTTTGGGTGATTTCCTGAGAGTGTATGTCCTCTACATCTATTGTACATATTTGATACAGGTCTGATTCTGGCAACATGGGCCAGTGTTACTGTGAATAACTGGAAAAGAACATAAAAAACTAATCAAAGAGCAGATTTGCAGAGGAGCTCCCCCAGGCCAGGAATCTCCTAATTTTAACCATCCTTTTGTCCCATGGTATCTTTTTTTTTTTTTTGAGTATAGTTGATTTGGGCATCCCTGGTGGCTCAGTGGTAAAGAAGCTGCATGTCAATTTAGGAGATGTACTAGATGTGGGTTCCATCACTCGGTTGAGGATCCCTTGGAGAAAAAACTGTCAACCTACTCCAGTATTTTTGCCTGGGAAAACCCATGGACAGAGTAGCCTGGCAGACTACAATTCACAGGGTCTCAAAAGAGTCAGACCAACTTGGTGACTGAAACAGCAACAACAGTAGTTGCTTTACAATGCTGTATTAGTTTCTGCTGTACAACGCAGTGAATCAGCTGTAAGTATACATATATCCTCTCCCTCTTGGACCTCCCTCTCCCACCCATTCCCATTCATCCAAATTATCACAGAGCACCCAACTGAACTCCCTGGGTTATACAGTAGGTTCCCACTAGCTATCTGTTTTACACATGGAAGTACACATAAGTCAATCCAGATCTCCCAGATCATCTCCCCATCCCCATGTCCACTTATCCACAGCCAGGCACAGTGTCTCAACTCAGCATGATAGAAACAGCTTTCTGGAGTGCTACAGTGCACAACCCACTTGGTGCAAATGGCACCGTGAGCACTGCACAGCCATAGCATGGGTTCCATAAAAGTGTCTGAATAAAAGTAAGGAGACAATAAAAGTAACTAATATTTTCACTGGAAAACTGTTTGATAATAGACCTTTTTTTTTTTTTTTTCCCCAAAAAAGCATAAGAAAACCATATGTTACAGTGAAATGTGTTCAGATACTCTTTCTTCCTTTCGGTGAATGCAACCCTTCCTTTCCTGGAAGGCAAATGATGTCAATGCTATGGTTTAAAGAGGAAACAATTCTTATATGAAGAACTAGAAAAACAATTATATGAAAATGAAGAAAGGAAGAGTATGGCTAATTTTTAGTCAAGTCACACAGCTTGTTAGAGATCAAATTAAAATAAAAACCTTAAAATGAGTTCCTCAAATGAAAGCTATATTAGTAAAATACAAAGAGTAGTGGAATGCCCCATGAGGGAGATAAAATATTTCTCCATGGGTAAGCAATATCTATTTTTAATATTAACCCCCATTCAAATAATATATTCAGTTTGTAGCAATACAGATTTTTCAGTTGCCCATTCCTCTATCACTGCTTACTTATTCCCTCCTATTTATATATAGTAATGTACCTATATGTAGCCTTTACTTGCTAATGCAGACTTTGGTTACTTTGATATTTCTTAAAAATATTTTTATCAAGACTCAACCACTGATCTCCAACTCTGTTATTAATAGACCTTCAGATCAGATTAGATAAGATTAGTCACTCAGTCGTGTCTGACTCTTTGCGACCCCATGAATCGCAGCATGCCAGGCCTCCCTGTCCATCACCAACTCCCGGAGTTCACTCAGACTCACGTCCATCGACTCAGTGATGCCATCCAGCCATCTCATCCTCTGTCGTGCGCTTCTCCTCCTGCCCCCAATACCTCGCAGCATCAGAGTCTTTTCCAATGAGTCAACTCTTCGCATGAGGTGGCCAAAGAATTGGAGTTTCAGCTTTAGCATCATTCCTTCCAAAGAAATCCCAGGGCTGATCTCCTTCAGAAGGGACTGGTTGGATCTCCTTGCAGTCCAAGGGACTCTCAAGAGTCTTCTCCAACACCACAGTTCAAAAGCATCAATTCTTTGGTGCTCAGCCTTCTTCACAGTCCAATTCTCACATCCATACATGACCACAGGAAAAACCATAGCCTTGACTACATGAACGTTTGTTGGCAAAGTAATGTCTCTGCTTTTGAATACGCTGTCTAGGTTGGTCATAACTTTCCTTCCAAGGAGTAAGCGTCTTTTAATTTCATGGCTGCAGTCACCATCTGTAGTGATTTTGGGGCCCAGAAAAATAAAGTCTGACACTGTTTTCACTGTTTCCCCATCTATTTCCCATGAAGTGGTGGGACCGGATGCCATGATCTTCGTGTTCTGAATGTTGAGCTTTAAGCCAACGTTTTCACTCTCTCCACTTTCACTTTCATCAAGAGGCTTTTTAGTTCCTCTTCACTTTCTGCCATAAGGGTGGTGTCATCTGCATATCTGCGGTTATTGATATTTCTCCTGGCAATCTTGATTCCAGCTTGTGCTTCTTCCAGTCCAGCGTTTCTCATTATATACTCTGTATATAAGTTAAATAAACAGGATGACAATATACAGCCTTGACGAACTCCTTTTCCTATTTGGAACCAGTCTGTTGCTCCATGTCCAGTTCTAACTGTTGCTTGTGACCTGCATACAAATTTCTCAAGAGGCAGATCAGGTGGTCTGGTATTCCCATCTCTTTCAGAATTTTCCACAGTTTATTGTGATCCACACAGTCAAAGGCTTTGGCATAGTCAATAAAGCAGAAAGAGATGTTTTTCTGGAACTCTCTTGCTTTTTCCATGATCCAGTGGATGTTGGCAATTTGATCTCTGGTTCCTCTGCCTTTTCTAAAACCAGCTTGAACATTTGGAAGTTCATGGTTCACGTATTGCTGAAGCCTGGCTTGGAGAATTTTGAGCATTACTTTACTAGCGTGTGAGATGAGTGCAATTGTGCAGTAGTTTGAGCATTCTTTGGCATTGCCTTTCTTTGGGATTGGGATGAAAACTGACCTTTTCCAGTCCTGTGGCCACTGCTGAGTTTTCCAAATTTGCTGGCCTATTGAGTGCAGCACTTTCACAGCATCATCTTTCAGGATTTGGAATAGCTCCACTGGAATTCCATCACCTCCATTAGCTTTGTTCATTGTGATGCTTTCTAAGGCCCCCTTGACTTCACCTTCCAGGATGTCTGGCTCTAGATGAGTGATGAAACCATCATGATTATCTGGGTCGTGAAGATACTTCTTGTACAATTCTTCTGTGTATTTTGCCATCTCTTCTTAATATCTTCTGCTTCTGTTAGGTCCATACCATTTCTGTCCTTTATCAAGCCCATCTTTGCATGAAATATTCCTTTGGTATCTCTGATTTTCTTGAAGAGATCCCTAGTCTTTCCCATTCTGTTGTTTTCCTCTATTTCTTTGCACTGATCGCTGAAGAAGGCTTTCTTATCTCTTCTTGCTATTCTTTGGAACTCTGCATTCAGATGTTTGTATCTTTCCTTTTCTCCTTTGCTTTTCACTTCTCTTCTTTTCACAGCTATTTGTAAGGCCTCCCCGGACAGCCATTTTCCTTTTTTCATTTCTTTTCTATGGGAATGGTCTTGATCCCTGTCTCCTGTACAATGTCACGAACCTCATTCCATAGTTCATCAGGCACTCTATCTATCGGATCTAGGCCCTTAAATCTATTTCTCACTTCTACTGTATAATCATAAGGGATTTGATTTAGGTCATACCTGCATGGTCTAGTGGTTTTCCCTACTTTCTTCAATTTCAGTCTGAATTTGGCAATAAGGAGTTCATGGTCTGAGCCACAGTCAGCTCCATCTTTGGCTGTAAAGAATATAATCAATCTGATTTTGGTGTTGACCATCTTGTGATGTCCATCTGTAGAGTCTTCTCTTGTGTTGTTGGAAGAGGGTGTTTGTTATGACCAGTGCATTTTCTTGGCAAAACTCTATTAGTCTTTGCCCGGCTTCATTCTGTATTCCAAGGCCAAATTTGCCTGTTACTCCAGGTGTTTCTTGACTTCCTACTTTTGCATTCCAGTCCCCTATGATGAAAAGGACATCTTTTTTGGGTGTTAGTTCTAAAAGGTCTTGTAGGTCTTCATAGAACCGTTCAACTTCAGCTTCTTCAGCGTTTCTGGTTGGGGCATAGACTTGGATTACTGTGATATTGAATGGTTTGCCTTGGAAATGAACAGAGATCATTCTGTCATTTTTGAGATTGCATCCAAGTACTGCATTCGGACTCTTTTGTTGACCATGATGGCCACTCCATTTCTTCTGAGGGATTGCTGCCCACAGTAGTAGATATGATGGTCATCTGAGTTAAATTCACCCATTCCAGTCCATTTCAGTTCACTGATTCCTAGAATGTTGACATTCACTCTTGCCATCTCTTGTTTGACCACTTCCAATTTGCCTTGATTCATGGACCTGACATTCCAGGTTCCTATGCAATATTGCCCTTTATAGCATCGGACCTTGCTTCTATCACCAGTCACATCCACAGCTGGGTATTCTTTTTGCTTTGGCTCCATCCCTTCATTCTGTCTGGAGTTATTTCTCCACTGATCTCCAGTAGCATATTGGGCACCTACAGACCTGGGGAGTTTCTCTTTCAGTATCCTATCATTTTGCCTTTTCATACTGTTCATGGGGTTCTCAAGGCAAGAATACTGAAGTGGTGTGCCATTCCCTTCTCCAGTGGACCACATTTTGTCAGATCTCTCCACCATGACCTGCCCACCTTGGGTGGCCCCACGGGCATGGCTTAGTTTCATTGAGTTAGAAAGGCTGTTGTCCTAGTGTGATTAGATTGACTAGTTTTCTGAGTATGGTTTCAGTGTGTCTGCCCTCTGAGGCCCTCTTGCAACACCTACCATCTTACTTGGGTTTCTCTTACCTTGGGCGTGGGGTATCTCTTCACGGCTGCTCCTGCAAAGCGCAGCCATTGCTCCTTACCTTGGATGAGGGGTATCTCCTCACCGCTGCCCTTCTTGACCTTCAATGTAGGATAGTTCCCCTAGGCCCTCCTGTGCCTGAGTAGCCACGGTGGGGTTGCTCCTCCCAGCCGCCGCCTGTGGCCTCGTGCTTAGGGGTATGGGGTAGCTCCTCCTTCCTGCCGCCCCTGGCCTCCGGCCTAAGGGCATGGGGTATCTCCTCCCGGCCGCCGCCCCTGACCTCCAATGCAGAGTAACTCGTCTCGTCGCCTCCCCTGAGCTGAACGCTGGGTATCTCCTCTCGGCCGCCCCCTCTGACCTTGGACGTGGGATAGCTCCTCTCGGCCGTTCCTGTGCTGTCGCAGTCTGGCACTCTTGGCCGCTGCCCCTGACCTCGGACATGGGGTAACTCCTCTTGGCCGCCGCCCTTCCTCAAAAAAACTAAAAATAAAATTGCCATTTGATCCAGCAATCCCATTCCTGAGCATATATCTAGAGAAAACCATAATTTGAAAAAAATGCATACACCCCAATGTTCATTGCAGCACTATTTACAATAACCAAGACATGGAAGCAACTTCAATGTCCATCAGTACAGAAGTGGATGAGGAAGATGTGGTACTATCATTAAAGAGAATGAAATAATACTGTTTGCAGCAAAATAGATGGATCTAGAGACTGTCAGACTCAGTGAAGTCAGACAGAGAAAGTGAAATGTATGGTATCACTTATACGTAGAATCTTAAAAAAAAAAAAGAAAAACTTATTTACAAATAAACTTATTTACAAAATAGAAATAGACTCACAGACTTAGAGAACAAACAGGGTTACCAGGGGAAGGGTTAGGGAAAGGGATAGTTAGGAAGTTTGGGACTGACATGTACATGCTCCTATATTTTAAATGGGTAACCAACAAGAAGCTACTGTATAGTCCACGGAACTCACTTAATATTATGTAACAACCTAAATGGGAAAAGAATTTGAAAAATAATGGATACATGTATATGTATAACTGAAGTACAGCACACCTGAAATTAACACAACATTGTTAATCAGCTATACTACAATATAAAATAAAAAGATTAAAAAGAAAAAAAATAGAATTAAAGACTATAACAAGAGATAAAGAAGATCATTATGTGCAGTAAAACAAGTCAGACAGGGAAAGGCAAATATTGCATGGCATCATTTACTATGTGGATTAAAAAATAAGCAATCAAAACCCCTCAAACTCATAGAAACAAAGAGTAGAAAAGTGATTGCTAGAGCTGGGTGGTTGGGGAAATAGGGAGAGGTTGGTAAAGTACTCATTTTCAGGAATAAGATGAAAAAGTTATGAGGATCTAATAATGTAGTGACTATAGTTGATAATACTGTATTGTAAAATTGAAATTCACTAAGGGAGTAGAATTTAAATATTTTTACCAAAAAAAATTTTTTTAAAAAGGTAAATATGTGAGATGATGGCTGTTTTGATTAACTTGTGAGGAATCCTTTCACAATGTATGTGTATATCAAATAATCAGCTGTATGCTTTATCTTACAGTTTTGTCAATTATGCCTCAATAACACTGAAAAATAATTTTTAAAGAGAATTTATATTTTAAAAATAATTTTATTTATTTATTTTTGGCTGTGCTGGGTCTTTGTTGCTGCATGTGCTTTTGTCTGGTTTGCAATGTGCAGGCTTCTCATTGTGATGGCTTCTCTTTGTTGCAGAGCACAGGCTTTAGGGCACTTGGGCCTCAGTAGGTGCAGCATGTGGGCTCAGTAGTTGTGGGTTCTGGTCTCTGGACACAGGCTCAATGGTTGTGGTGCATGGGCATAGTAACTCCTCGGCATGTGGAATCTTCCTGGATCAGGGATCAAACCTGTGTCTCCTGCACTGGCAAGTGGATTCTGTACCACTGAGCCACCAGGGAAGCCCAAAAAAACAATTTTTTAAAAATAAACTTGGTAGAAACAAAAAAGAGGGGAAAAATAAAATAAAGGGCAAAATAGGAAAGGTTAATATGAATATGGAGAACAAGTAAAGAGAAAACCAAGACACTGGTGTGGAGAGTAAATGTGATAATATAAGTGAGAAAAGAAGGTGGAAATCTGAGAGGATACATGAGTTACACTCATTTTTCCTGTAGAAAATGAGGTATATATGCAGAGATACTCATACAGAACTTAACAGGAATTGTGGTTAATAATGATATTTTAGCCTAATGTATACAAGACAGTTTTACTTTTGTTTCACAATAAATATTATACAATCTTCTTTACTATTAAATAAAAGCAGTGGTTAATAAAATTTTCTCTTGTGGGGAGAACTTTGCACACATACGTTATTTTCCATGTCATTCCAGGTGTTTATGGACTCCCTTGAAGTTCTTTTATAGCACTCAAGAACTGTAAAATAATTTATCTGTGAGTTCACTCATTCATTCATTTATTCATTCAACAAGCATTCAAAGCCTTACTATGTGCCAGGAACTGTTTAGCAACTGAAGATATAGTAACAAACAAAACAAATACTTTTGCCTTCATGGAGTTTCTATTTATGAGGTCATCAATAAAAATGACTTTAAAGTGAAGATATAGTATATTAGATGATGTAAATTGTTAAAATAAAGCAGGTTGATGGATAGACAGTGTCAAGGAGGCCTTCAAGTTTAACTAGGGCAGTCAGGGATGAATGCACTGAAAAGGGGATATTCAAGTCAAAACTTGTAGGAAGTGAGGAGCTAGGCAGAACTCTGGGAGGAGAGTTCAGACAGAGAACTGTAAGCTCAAAGGCTCTGTCTGAGATAACAGAAAGCTGGATATATACTAGAAATGGGGAAGAGTCTGTGTGGCTGGACAGGAATGATCAAGTGGGGAGATAGGGCTGAGTGCTTCAGGAAAGATAGGCCAGATTATGTGAGTCCTGGCAAGTTCACAGGAAGGTCTTAACTCTGAGTAAGTTGGAACGTACCTTGAAACAGTCTCAAAAAGTCTTCTAAGGTCATAAAATCTCACCTAATTACAGCAAATAGAGTTACCATTAAAATGTCTATTGGGCAAAATTTCTCTTTTGTCTTGGACTTTTGGTAATGAACAGTATTTAATACAAGAAAATTGCAGTAAATTTATTTATTTAAGATAATTTGGTTCATTATATCACCTGTAATTTCACCATTGTAATCTTCTTTACAAATCACTAACACTTCACAGATAGAACCTTACAATGACATCTCAACACTTCCTTTTATTTCCTTCAGCATTGTATTGACTTTCTGGCTATGTAAACTTAGAAAGGCATTTATGGTCTGGTAGACTTGCATCTGAACTTTAGAATGTCCCTATGGTTTTTTCAGTGGTCATGTATGGATGTGAGAGTTGGACTGTGAAGAAAGCTGAGTGTCGAAGAATTGATGCTTTTGAACTGTGGTGTTGGAGAAGACTCTTGAGAGTCCCTTGGACTGCAAGGAGATCCAACCAGTCCATCCTAAAGGAGATCAGTCCTGGGTGTTCATTGGAAGGACTGATGCTGAAGCTGAAACTCCAATACTTTGGCCATCACATATGAAGAGTTGACTCATTGGAAAAGACCCTGATGCTGGGAGGGATTGGGGGCAGGAGGAGAAGGGGATGACAGAGGATGAGATGGCTGGATGGCATCACCTACTCGATGGACATGAGTTTGAGTGAACTCCAGGAGTTGGTGATGGACAGGGAGGCCTGGCATACTGTGATTCATGGGGTCGCAAAGAGTCGGACACGACTGAGTGACTGAACTGAACTGAACTGAAAGTCCCTATTACTTGAAAACAATATAACATTGATGTGTTGCTTAACTTTTTGAACCTTGGTATCCTCTCTGTAAATTGTAGGTTAAATTAACTAGCATATAATAGGATGGCCAAGAGAATGTATGCAACCTAGTAGGCTTTCAATGAAAGGGGTTTTATATTAGTTTTCTAGGGCCATAGCAAATTAACACAGACATTATCTAAAAGGTATTTAGATACCTTAGGACGAGGATCCTAAACCCCTGGGCTACAGACCAGTATTGGTTCATGACCTGTTAGGAACTGGGCCACACAGCAGGAGGTGAGCAGTGGGCCAGCAAGGGAAGCTTTATCCTCCAGCACCAGAAAAATTGTCTTCCATCAAACTGGCCCCTGGTGTCAAAAAAGTGGCAACCTATACCTTAGAACAACCAGAAATTTATTATCTCACAGATCTGGAAGCTAGAAGTCCAAAGGTGTTTCTAGACCATGGTCCCTTTGAAGACTCTAGGGAAGAATCCTTCCTTGTCTCTTTCTAGCTTCTGGTGGTTTCCCTAGCCCTTGGCCTTCCTTCGCTATAGCTGTATCTCTCTACTCTTTGCCTCCAGCTTCACTTGACTGTCTTCCTTTGTATGTGTCTGAATGTCTTCATTCTGAAAGGACTTCATTCTGAAAGTCTAAAAGGACTGATGCTGAAGCTGAAACTCCAATACTTTGGCCACCTGATGCGAAGAACTGACTCATTGGAAAACACCCTGAGGCTGGGAAAGATTGAAGGCAGGAGGAGAAGGGAATGACAGAGGATGAGATGGTTGGATGGCATCATCGACTCAATGGACATGAGTTTGAGCAAGCTCTGAGAGTTAGTGATGGACAGGGAGGCCTGGAGTGCTGCCATCCATGGGGTCGCAAAGAGTCGGACATGACTGAGCAACTGAACTGAACAGCAGTCACTGGACTCAGGGCCCACTTTAATTGAGGATGGCCTCATCCAAACTTGATTACATCTGCTAAGGCCCTATTTCCAAATGAATTCACATTTACAGGTTCCTAGAGTTAAGATTTCAACACACCTTTTTGGAAAGCACACCTTTTTGGAAAGCACACCTCAACTGGTAATAATATAAGTTATTCAAGTCTTATAACTTGAATAACTCATTTACTCTAGTTTCCCTCTCTGAAATGAAGCTGCTTCACAGTGGTCATCAAACTTAAATGAGATATTTCATGTGCCTGCCATGCGCCTGACACACCCGACACAAAAAAGTCAACCTGAATTTTCCTTTTCCCGTTTAATCACAACCAGCCATCCCATTTTTAATTTTTGTACATTTTTTTAAATACAAGATCCAGCTGTCCCAAAGCTTAAAAACACTGTAGAATTTTCCCCAGTTTAGGAGATGGAATAAATGTGGAGCATCTGGGTAAACATAGTCTGTATCACTTACATTCACAGATTGGACTTGATTGCTTTGATGACGAATGTGTACATGAAACACTCTTTCAGCTCACAGGGCCTGTTTGTGCTTTCCTTCAGAGAGAGAGAAGAGGAATTGGGAGAAACAGTCTAATGATTCTTTGCCTGAATGAACTACGTAAGTAGCTTCCTTGGAAAGATGTGGTTAGTTAGTTTTCCTTACACACAGAAAGGAAATGTGTCTTTCTGGGGCTGGGTCAAGCAGTATTTTCCCAAGTTTGGATAAGAGGGCAGGAGTGTTGACTGCTGTTGTGAAACAGAACCTACTAAATTTCTAAAGAAACTTGAGTCTTGCCTCAGGGGAGGACTAAAAATACAAAAGGTAAATGTGAGAGGATCCTAGAGCCAGAATGCTTTTGCCTTGTTCCCAGGTACAGCCCAGGAAATCATTGTCCTTGCAAAGGAGACTTGTATTCAGAAAGGTGCACAAATGTAGGGGCAGCAAGGCAGAGCATTTAGGCTGTTCATCCTAGAGAAAGTCTCACAGGGTGTCAAGGAGGTTTGGAAGATGGTGATGAGAAGACTGCAAGTGTTTAGGTAGACCAGTGGAGGAGTTCTGTGAAGGTGGACACCAGGTGTCTTCATGAATTCAGGGAGCTCAGCAACACCATAGACAAGTATGAACTGACAATAATCAAATAGGAAGCACTGTGTCTCAGTGGAGGCTGGTGTAAAGACATAGTCAAGGATCAGGTGTCTCTTGCTAACAATGCTGTGAGCCACTACATCCTCCCCAAAACATCAGGAATCAGAAAGAGGAAACTAAATGGACTGATTTTGACTCCTCAACCCACTGAGTTTAAATCCAAAAATAATGAAATTTTAAACCTGACTAGATTAAATAATCTCTGCTGAGTTTACTAAGTAGTGACTAGGTGACATTTTCTAATATCAGTAAAATGGAGAGTTCAAGATAAAAATTGCATTTGATTGAGGAAAAATGATGGAAGTCATATTCTTGAACATTAAGTTTTGTTTGTAAAATTGTATAAAAATGACTCCTTCCATTCACCTCCATGCTCAGTGGCCCAATTGTGCCGGACTCTTTGTGACTCCATGGACTGTAGTCTGCCAGTCTCCTCTGTCCATGGAATTTTCTAGGCAAGAATGCTGGAGTGGGTAGTCATTTCCTAGTCCAGGGGATCTTTCCGACCCAGGGATCAAACCTGCATCCCCTGGATTGGCAGGCAGATTCCTTACCATTGCACCAACTGGAAAGTCAAGGTCCATTCTCCTAAGAGCACTTGAATTTTTTTTTTTTTCCTGCTACTCTCTTCACTTTTGACTTCTTCATCTTTTTAAAGAAACCAATTTTCTCTGCTGTTTTTGCATGTAGGTCAAGCATGGCTGCATTGGAATAACTCTTTCAGTCTTTGCATCTTTCATTAATACCAAGTCCAAGCTTTGTTCTGCTCACCACAGGACAGGCTGATAAATCAAGAGAAAAGGTGTTGGTACAAGGAATTGTGACTTTATTTGGAAAGCCAGCAGACCAAAAAGATGGTGGACTAGTGTTCCAAAGAGCCATCTTGCCTGGGTTTGGATGCTAGGTTTCTTTTGTTTTGTTTTTTTAATAGAACAAAGAGTGGGAGGTGAAGAGCAAGGTAAAAAAGGTAATAAGTTGTTGAATATTTCCTGGTTCCAGCTAGACTCCAGAGGGGATGTATTAATTTCTTCTTTCTTGAAGCCATTCACAGGTGGGCCTGGCCAGGATGTTTTCTGTGAGTTAAACAAAGATATTTTAGCTTAATTTTCAGGGCTGGGAAACAGGATTCCTTGAGATGGGTCATCATATATACTTTAAGCTATAGGCAGCACCATTTTAGTGATTAACTTGTAGTGAAAGCAATAGAACACAAATGTTAAAGTAAAAGAAACAAATCCAATATGGAGTCAGATTTGTACTTCCTTGTTACAAATCTACTTCATTGCAATGTAAGTGACAGCAGAGACTAATGTTTTTAACTTCAAATACTGCTGCTGCTGCTGCTAAGTTGCTTCAGTCATGTCCGACTCTGTGTGACCCCACAGACGGCAGCCCACCAGGCTCCCCCGTCCCTGGGATTCTCCAGGCAAGAACTCTGTAGTGGGTTGCCATTTCCTTCTCCAATTCATGAAAGCAAAAAGTGAAAGTGAAGTCGCTCAGTCATGACAGACTCTTAGCGACCCCCTCCCTCCATGGGAGTTTCCAGGCAAGAGTACTGGAGTGGGGTGCCATTGCCTTCTCCAACTTCAAATACTAGAGTTCCCCAAAGAAACTGGTTGTTCCACTGGAAATGCGCCCACTGTTGATTAAATCACTTATTGTCAGGAAGTTGGAATTAGGATCATGTAATACTAGCCTGGTCTTATACCTCCAGAAGAAATAGAGATAGAGGAGAGAAGAGGGAGATTAGCTTAACTCATGTCAAAAATGCATCTTTACAAAGAGCTACATATTTGAGACAATAGAATAAATTGACTACATTCTCTGTGGACAGTTTGATTGACATTTTTTCCTTACAGTCAGTGCAAAGAGTAAAAAGTCATTTGAAATATATAAAATTCTAATTTCTCCAAATCAGCAATAGATCCTGAATTCATCATAATAAAGTAATCATTAATAAGCATCATTTTTTGAAGTATTTTTATTATTTGTTAATTTATTAATATCCACAGCTTTTATTGATCAATTTCTGTTACTGAGTACAAGCTTGCTCTGCTCGCCTCACAATAGGCAAATAAATTGGAAACATTGTGTTGAGGCAAAGAATAATGACTTTATTCGGAGAGCCAGCAGACTGAGAAGATAGAAGTCTAATGTCTCAAAATAACCATCTTTAGGTCTGGATGCTGGGTTCTTCTTTAGAACAGAACAGGGAGGGGATGAGGAAGTAAAGTCAAAAGGTCATAAGTTTTGCAAATATCTCCTAGAATGGCCCTCATTGGGAAAGGGATATGTTCTTTCTTCCTTCCTGTAGCCATTTACAGGTGGACAGGGTGAGGATGTTTCTCTTAACAAAGGCACTTTGGTTTAACATTCAGGCAAAGGGGCAGGGTTCCTTGAAGTAGGCCATTATGTATAGACATTATGCTTTTACTGAACAAAAGCAACGGGAAACAAAGTAAAAGAAACAGATCCAACGTGGAGTCAGATTTAGCTCTTTCCTGTGACACTTCTAGGAGCCAGGCATAAAAGGCGTTGGCTGTTGGCATGAAAGACATGGCCCAAGCCCTTGATTCTGGTGGAGGGAATTTCAGCCAGAAGGCAGGTGAATGTACAGTGACAAATCACTATGATAGAAGTAAACCCAGGGTACTGTCAGAGCTCAAGGAAGTGTGCTCAGTTCAACAAAACACACTAAGATACATGGCATATTTTCAATTTAAAGAAAGTTAAATAAATATGCAAAAGTGTATTAGTTTCCTTATGATTTGCTATGTCATAAATGACTTTTCAACTCAATTCTGGACAAAATAAAATACTCAATGTAAGTTTTAGGAACCTTTTTAGTGAACTTGACTGATATAAAAACTATGTACAGAGAAACTTGTAAAATGTGAGTTTAAGAAGCAAGTATTTAAGAAATGATCATCTTGCTACCTCCAAGGCAATCACCTGAGGTTTCTTAAATAGAAAGCCCATAAGGATAGTCTTGTTCTGGTCAAAAACTAAACCTTTAAGCATTGCATCTAAACATTGTAAGTCTTCATGTTCTTTTTGAATAACCAGTCACACACTCTCAGAAGAGCATAGCAATAAACAAGAAGCAAGTGATTCAGATATTTCCACAAAATGGAAATTATGATTTCAAAATAAAGATTGACTTTAGCAGTATCCTTAAACAGGTGGAGACGACTGAAGCAAGGATAACTCAAATTCATAATGCCTGTCATAATATACCAGTGGGATATATTATAACCCACAGACATTTGGAACTGGAAGCTTCATGTCACAGCTGAGTAATAGAGAAATGGTTAGATGTTCACTCTTTCAAAAGACAGAAGATGTAATAAGCTGTGGAAGCTATGATAATAAGAATTTTTAAGTGTTGCGTGCTTTTCCATTTGTCTTTCAAGTAGTGACAGTCAAAGGAAATAATGTAGTAATGATCAAACACATAGAAGTCTTGTTCTAATCAAACATTGCTTATTGGCAGAGCCAGCACTATGAGGTCACAAACATCCCAGTTAATTTTCCTCTTTCTGGACCCATAAGAAGACTGTATTTCTGACTCTCCTTGACTCAGTTCTGGCCGATAGGATGTGGGCGAAAGTGATGCAGCCCTTCTAGACCTGGCCATAAACCTTCTTCACATACTCTTGTGGCAAATTTGAGAGTTGTGTCTCAACATGGAAGAAAGCTCAGTCCTTGAGTTGCCACTTGGAGGATAATCACCAAGGAGAACAATTCTACCTACATTACTGTTACGGTAAGTGAAAAATAAGCCATTCCAATGCTAAGCCAATATGGCATGTGGGTGCCTAGTCGTTCAGTCATGTATGTCTCTTTGCGACCCCATGAACTGTAGCCTGCCAGGCTCCTCTGTCTATGGGGATCCTCTAGGCAAGAGTACTGGAGTGGGTTGATGTGCTCTCCTCCAGGGGGATCTTCCCAACCTGGGGATCCAACACAGGTCTCCCGCGTTGCAGACAGATTCTTTATCATCTGAGACCCCAGGGGTGGGGCTTGTTTGAACTAGAGCATAACTAAGCCTATCTGGACAAATACACAACCTTTTATAAGAATTCAAGATTAATCTATGGAAGGTGAATTTCTTATCAATTTCTTTATGAACTTTTAACAAAAATAAATCAAAAGTTCATAGCATATTTTGTTTCTAAAAACAGAAAATAAAAACCCATAGAAATAATACATAAAATTGCAAAAATAAAAAAAAATAGATATTTCATGAAAATAAAGATGCACATCTCTGAATCATTTGGAAAAATCAAATTTACTTTAAAAAGTAGGAAAATCCCACTGAGATACTATTTCTTACCATAAGTAAAAGTTAAAAATACAAAGCTTTTACAACATATCTTGCTGAAGAGGCTAGGAGGAAACAGCACTCTTATACAGTATTAATGAGAATAAAAATGATACATGATACAACTGCCACAATGGGAAATTTAGGAGTATCTAGGAAAACTACATATCTATTTACCTCTTGAATTAGTAGAGTTATTTCTAGTCAAAAACATGCTACCAAAAATAACCAGCTTATTTCTATAAGGCTATTCAAAGCAGAGCAACTAGGGACTAGTTAAGGGCTAACTGGGGACTAGGTGGAGACTGCAATAGGGAACTAGCTAGAGAAGTGTTAATATATCCATCCAAAGGGGAGGAGGGGAACAAGGCAGAAAAATGGTTTTCAGTTTGCTATTGTTTACCTAAAAATGAAAGAAATACATTTGCTTATATTAAAAGTAAAAATAGACAATGAAAATCTAAAATGTCAAATCTTTGTACTGACTTTGTAAAAAACTAAGCTGTGATGTCTTCACTATTTTTATTGTCTTTTAAGAGGAGAGTAGGGCTTCTCAGGTGGTGTTAATGGTAAAGAACCTGCCTGCCAATGCAGGAGACATAGAGACTTGGGTTTGATCCCTGGGTCTGGAAGATCCCCTGGAGAAGGGCATGGGCAACTCGCTCCAGTACTCTTGCCCTCCAGGCAAGAGTCTCCAAATCCTGTGGACAGAGGAGTCTGGTGGGCTGTGGTCCATAGTGTCGTGGAGAGTCAGACACAACTGAAGCGATTTAGCACACAGCACAGGAGGGGAGTAGTTGATACTCTTTAAGACAATCTTTAAATAGTTGATAATCTTTAAACATCTATGTTCAGGATGTTTGAGATCTTAGTACTCTGTTTAAGAAAATCCTTAAACCGAGAATGTACAATCTATCAGTCCTTTACATTTTAATTTATGTATTTTGGGTCAGTCTATAAGAATGAACACTGTGCTGTAGTTTATTGATAGCCTAGCAAATTTTAGATAGATGTGTGATTTATCTAAATGTGAAGCCTATAAAAATGCATGATAGAAAAAAAAACTCTCATAATAAACCACTCTACAACATCTAATTATTCATGTTTATATTTTATATTTAAATATTAAAATAAATAACAGATTTTAACTAAAAATAAAACATTAATTGATTTAAAAAAAGAAAACTCTCACAAATGTTATTGAAGGGCTTCCCTGGTCATTCAGTGGTTAAAAATATGCCTACCAATGCAGGGGACACTTGTTTGATCCCTGGTCCAGGAAGATCCCACATGCCATGGAGCAACTAAGCCCATGCACCACAACTATTGAGCCCCTGTGTCTTAGAGCCCACGCTCTGCAGCAAGAGAAGCCACAGCAATGAGAAGAGCATGTGCTGCAACTACAGAGTAGCCAGCCCCCACTTGCCACAACTAGAGAAAGCCCTTAGGCACCAATGAAGACTCAGTGCAACCAAAACTAAAATAAATAAATAAAATTTAAAAATGTTACCTATAAGCAATGAAATGAAATAGGTTGAGGGGAAGACAGAGGCAAGATTTTTTAAAATATAGCTTTTTTCATGTAGGTACTATAGAAATCTTTTACATAATTTTATAATTTTAAAAATAAAAGAACAATCCTTAAGAATAAAATTTTTTAAATGAACCTAAAGATATATATTTACTCAGTCATATAACCATATGATAAGATAATATTCCAAGTGATTTTAAAATATGATAATTTGACTATGGGATATATCCAAAGAATAAAAGAGCTTAGAAAAGCAAGTTACTTTAATTATGGACTCTAAATTCTTATTTTCATACTAAAATAAATAATGTTCCTTGAGAAAATGGGTGAAATTCCTGATTTTAAATTCAGTTTTAATCTCCTTATTAAAATGTCGTCAAGCACATTTTTTAGCTTCCTTATGCCTTAGTATAAAGGGGGCTAGAATAGTATCTATCTCATAGGGTATGTCTCAGGATTAAATTAGTTCTATTTGTGGAAATGGTGTTTGTCACTTGTCAGGGACTAGATGAATGTATAATCTTCCTTTTACTCTCCTTCAATTCCCTTAAAATATAATCTACCAGAAATGTACAGGCTACCTCGAATTACGTAATCTGATTCTTCAGCCAGAGCAAGGTGATGGAACATCCCATACTTCAAAGCTGCTGAGAACAACTTTCTAAGTAGACCCATGAACACTGAACAACTATTTTGTGCTTAACCTTCCTTGTTTTACTTGATAGTCAAAATAACCATAGATTGTTTTTATTCTGTCCATTTTATGAGGAAGGGAATCAAAGCTCAGAAAAGGCTGAAAACTTGTTCTTGTTTAGGCCTAGTAAATGACAGAGCCAGGATCCCAAATCAGCCTGTCTTCCCAGTGGACTCTTCCCACCCCACCACTGCCTTTCCAAGGAGACCTGTCAGGTCTCAGTGAAGGGAATCTGAAGCTCCAGGGTTGCAGACTGATTCCCCCTCGTCCTCTGTTAAATGCAGCTGTCTTTGCAATAACCTGTCTTTGCTTTCATGGACCTAGAAAAAAAGAGATACTTATATTTGGAAAAATTTACATTTTCATTTTGTATCATAGTTTGTGTTCTCTAAATCATTCTCAGAATTAATAAGACATCTTTTCTTCCAAGAAAGCATATGATTTGAAAAAGAGATAGCACCTTCATGATGTTGATGGCAGAAATAGTACAGAACTCTTCCAGTGAAAATTACACCTTGATTCAACAGCTATGGAAGAAGGGTCCTCCAGGAAGAAAACATCCTTGCATCATGTTCGTTAATTCCCTAGACTTTATTTCAATGTCGTCCTTGGCCACTACTCAAATGCAGTTTTAGATGTGAAATTGCCTAAAATATTTTATTTTAGACTCTGGTATTTTTCCAGCTGGAAGTAGAAAAAAAAATGGGAATCATGAAGTTAGTTATAAAATCAAATCTAATTTTAGAATAATTAGTAAAAAGAGTTGGCAAGATAATTCAGAGCATTTTAAGATACAATCAAATTTTGCCATCTTCTGCTCCTAATTTTAAACCCAGGAAAATTAGATCTGATAAGTTGATTCATATTTCCTTAATTTTGTAAACATATTCAAGAACTGTGCATCTGATAAAACATAAAATGTATGGATGTAGAAAGAGGAAAATGAATTAAAGGCAATAAAAAAAGAAATGCTATAAGTAAATGGTTACTGCATGGTACATATTCTAGGAATTATTTCTGTTTGCTTGGAAATGATTATCTCATGCATGAATCATTTATGATTTTAAAAACATTTAGCATAAACAAAAAGAAATAAGTGAAGTTTGCATGAATTATACACACTTGCAAAGGAAAATTAACAGAGTTGTTTATGAAAGCAGATCAGCTAAATTTAAAACATCCTGAAATCTCCAGCACAAAATCAGTTATAGTTTTTCCTTCATAAGTATTTTATAGCTTTCTAATTTATACCATTCTAAAGTCTTAGGAGACAAATGGATAGATAAAATGTAGTGGCTATAAGAACTTTTAAATTTAACTTCTATCTATATATGCAAATTTAAACAATTTGCCAGTTGAGGCTTTTATTTCCAATATCTTAATATTGATAATGGGTAGATATTGACAGATACAAAATGCTTAAAACGAAAGGATTAAGTTTGGAACAACTTTCTTCAGGAGAAACAGATAAGCTTTAAAAACTATCAGTGATGTAACAATCTCACTAAAAGCACAATTTGATTAGCAGAAACAAAGGGGAGGAAGAAGGAAAATATAAACCATTAAAATACCTTTATTCCATTTAAGGAAAGTTGTCCACACTACAACCTCCACCCTCTGCCCTCCCACACTCAAAGGAATTGCTTAATATTACGTTGAAGAATGCTTTTTGAATAAAAAATCTTTGAAATAGGCAAAAATACATCTGTTTCTTGTGCAGTCTTGGAGATTTGAAGATTCCATAACTTTAACATTTCCTTCTAGATCACTTTTTTGATCTCTAGCTTACTTTCCAATATGATCATTTAGGAAAGTCTTGATTTTACTTAAAAATTATTTTCTGTGGAAATAAATTTCTTTCAGTAAGATGGTATTTTTAGTCTTTTCTTTCTCTAACCAAGTATACAAATGTTAGTCACTCAGTCGTGTCTGACTCTTTGCGACCCTATGGACTTTAGCCTGCCAGGTTCCTTTGTCCATGGAATTCTCCAGGTAAGAATACCGGAGTGGGTTGCCATTCCCTTCTCCAGGGGATCTTCCCAATTCACGGGTCAAATCCAGGTTTCCTGAATTGCAGGCAGATTCTTTACCATTTGAGCCACTGCGAAGCCCTCCGTAACCATAATCCTTAATATCAGAGGATGCAAACATGGAATTTCATAGAAGTCTGTAAAAGAATAGCTAGTTTTCTATTGATATTTCTTTACCATGGATGAAAAAAACCTATTCACTAGAAAGGTATGGCTTATATTTACAGTTTAATTGAGGTAAGAATACAATGGGATGTCATGGCACTAGGCTTTGCGGATCTGGAATTTGCATCTTAATACAACTGTTACCTCTAGTCACAAGATTTTCCTTGAGAAACTGGATTTGTCTGTGCATACAGCCTTTGGCCCATCATTACACTTCTTGTGCTCCTCATTCTTTTTAATGGTAGTCTATGGATCTGGAATTTGCATCTTAATACAACTGTTACCTCTAGTCACAAGATTTTCCTTGAGAAACTGGATTTGTCTGTGCATACAGCCTTTGGCCGGAGAAGGCAATGGCACCCCACTCCAGTACTCTTGCCTGGAAAATCCCATGGATGGAGGAGCCCGGTGGGCTGCAGTCCATGGGGTCACTAAGAGTCAGACACGACTGAGCGACTTCACTTTCACTTTTCACTTTCCTGCATTGGAGAAGGAAATGGCAACCCATTCCGGTGTTCTTGCCTGGAGAATCCCAGGGACGGGGGAGCCTGGTGGGCTGCCATCTATGGGGTTGCACAGAGTCGGACATGACTGAAGCAACTTAGCAGCAGCAGCAGCACAGCCCTTTGGCCCATCATTACACTTCTAGTGCTCCTCATTCTTTTTAATGGTGGTCTATCCATCCAAATTTGTAGGAATTCAATCACTCCTACTACCCTCCAGGGCCCCAGAGCCAGCCATTAGGGGTCTCAGCCAGCTCCCGTTTGGGAATATGAGTCTAAGCAAATAGGGCTTAAGCTTTATATTACATTTGTTTCTGTCTTGTAGCCATGAACTCAATATGTGCAACAAGATAACTAAATGTTTCATATATTCCCTAGAGTGGTGGCTCAGATGATAAAGAGTCTGCCTGCAATGGAGGAGACTGGGGTTCAGTCCCTGGATTGGGAAGATCCCCTGGAGAAGGGAATGGCAACCTACTCCAGTATTCTTACCCAGAGAATTCCATGGACAGAGAAGACTGGCAGGCTACAGTCCACAGAGTCGCATAAAGTTGGACACGACTGAGTGACTTTCATTCACTTGCCTTAGTGAATAATTCCATTATTTCTGGGTCAGTTTTGATCCCAAAGACATTATTAGACTTGATGAAACTTGACTGTAATATTTATACTCCTGTTAGAATAGGAAAAAGGAGTCCCAATTAGCGGTGGCTAAAAGACAAAGAAAGGAAAAAAACCCACAAAAATAGAACAAAGGAAGGTTCGAGGACCAGAGTGAGGACCTCAAGTGAAACAAACAGTATTCTTGGCTAGCTCAATTTACACACGGCAGGCTCAGGGGGAGGAGAAAGAATAAAAAGAGGAGCCAAAATTGAGCTGCTCGCCCCTTTTGGGTCAGGCTGCCCTCACGCCTCAAGGATGTATTTTCCTTTGCTTGCCAAATAAAGCTGAGCTGTAACAGAGCTGTAACACTGGTCCACCAGTTCAAATTTTTGCTGCAGTGAGACAGAACTGAGGAAATTACACACTGTCCTGACATATCTGGTGCCATTTCTAGGGTTTAACCTGGGTGAAACAATCTCAGGTTGGCCCCTGCAAGGCGGAGGCTAAGCACAGCAGAAGCTCAGCTCGGCAAAAGCTCATGCAGTGGAAGCTAAATGGAAAGAAAACCCAGTGCAATGGAAGTGACGAGAAGCCTAGCATGCTGGGAACTGGGACAGCAAAAACAAACTTGGCAGAAAGCTCACACGGCTCAGTCTCAGATTCCAGAAGACCTCTGGTTAAGGTAGGGGGTCCTCGCTCCTATGGCTGGAAGGACATATGGCTAACAACATCTTAATTCCTTTAGAATCTCTCATTTCTGTTTCCTCGAACCCGCTGTGAATGGTTGAGCAGCAGTGATGCAACTGAGGAACTCTGGCGGGGGCTACTCCCCAGTGCATCCCCAAAGCTCTACTATCTGCTGTGCCTTAGTAGCTGTTGCCCAAGTGGGTGAGTGTTCTCTGTCCTTAATCTTCTTTGTGCCAAGGATCAGGTATTCAGCAGATTTTCCGGCAGGTTATGAAGGGGAATCCTCAGCTCGTTTTTCCCACTGTTTTTTCCTCCTGTCCTTTAGCTCTTCTCTCCATCTATGCCACTGCTTACAAAGTATTGGGCAGGTCATCATCTTTCCATTTCTGAAAGTTGCATTTGAAACTGTTTATTCAAGATTGGGACTCAAACTCCCATTGCAGGGACTCTGCTATGCTTGGTCACTCAGTCATATCTGCCTGGGACTTGAGCCCGGCCAAAACCCACAGTGCCTGGTTTTAGGACCTAATGAAGCTCAGGTTCTTGATGTCTCATTGCAAAATGTTCAATGAAAGACACAATGATAGGTAAGAGGTAGATTTGTTCAGATTCAGAGAGAAGCACAGTCCACAGAGTGTGTGCCATCGCAGAGGGTGAATGTGGCGGCCATGAATTGTATGGTTAGTTTTTGTGAGCTGGGTGATTTCATTTGCTAATGAGTGGGAGGATCATTCCAACAGTTGGGAAACCACCCATTCCTTGGTCTTTTGATAATGCCTTGGAACTGTCCTGGTGCCTCTTGGTGTGTCATTTAGCTTGCAGATTGAGAATCAAGGTTTAGTTGAATTTGACTTGTCTGTCATCTTGGACCCATTTGATTTTAATTCATTTATATTATGCCCTTGGGCTATGTCATTCTTTCAAAAGTCGTGCCCTGCTCCTGTTTCATGCTCTTTTCCTGAGCCCCAGCCAGGCCCACAATGTTGCCTCTACAGTCTTCTGGCAGGACAACCAGAAAATAGCTGTCCCTTGGGAAGGAAATACTGTGTAATATCCAATCAATCCCTCTAGATGTTCAGGCCTTCATCTTCCATGTTTCCTACAACATGTGCAATAACAGCATCTCTCAGTGAACCCGCTAAGGTGGGTGATAGGCACACAATGCCTGGTAGAAGTCCATCTGTTGGTGGCATCCCTTCAAGGGCAGATGGGCTTCCAGGGATAATGTTTGCCACTTTGGGATTGCAGGCCGTTTGGGCCCAAACTCTTACCGTCCTTCTCTTAAAGTTACAAACACACCCCCGGATCAGATCTCTACTCCACTTTTATGGAACATCTGGTCTGTTGCCTCTTATCAGTTTGTCCTTAAGCCACTTATTAACTCCTACAACCAAGAGCCTGTCCACTTTTAGACAACATCACTCCACCCAGCTTATTATTAAAATACTCTTAATGCCCCTAACAGGACCAGATAACCCACTCATTTGTCATTACTTCTGTTATTATGTAAAATGGGTCTATGACAATGAAATGTTTATCATTGGAAACACCCTAAGCTGTTCTTATGGAGGAGTAGGGCAGGAAATCAGCGACTTACATTCCCTCAGAGCAATAAGAGGATAAGGCTTCTGGTTGTTTCCCCAGGCTCCCAGTCTCAGGGCACAGGCTTGGATTGCTTTACATCATGGTATCCATTCCTATCTATGGTGGAAAAACTGGAAATGAGTTAAGATTACAACCCCTTAATCCTCCCCAGCAAGAGTCATGCTGGAGACCTTGGGAATGCCCAACAGCCTGAGATCTCGGGAGGCCGACCTGCCTTGACCTGCCTAGGGATCTCATCCCTGGGAGGTTGTCACACCTCAACCTGCTCCGGAATCCACCAGCCCGGGGTCCCAGGAGGTTGATCTGCCTCAACCTGCCTCGGAATCTGGTTCTCAGAAGATTGTCATGCCTTGACCTGCTTGGGGATCTGCCAGTCCAGGGGTCCCAGGTGGTCGACATGCCTTGATCTGCACAGGGACCCAATTCTCAAGAGGCTGACATACCTCAACCTTCCTGGGGATTCAATCTCCAGGAGGTTGTCTTGCTTCAACCTGCCTGGGGATCTGCATCCTAACCTGGGGAAGCCTGGGTCTCAGGTTGCAACACTACTGGGTAAGATAAGCTTCAGAAAGACTCACCTGTAAGAAAGTCCACCCATGGAAATAGAAGGAAGCCTATTAGTTGTGGGACTGTGCCCAGTCTCAGCAATAACAGGAGTCCAACAAGAACCCCATTGCCTTTCTGGAAATGCTAAAAGAGGCCCTCCCAAAGTTTACCAATCTGGATTTAGACTCTTATAGGCAGAGGTGATTTTAAAGGACAAATTCGTGTCTCAATGTGCATCAGACATCATGATAATGTTACAATAGCTACAGCAGCAGAGCCCTGCTGCCTCTTTAGATGAGATGCTCCAGATAGCCACAAATACCTTTTATAACAGAGAACAGGAGAGGGAGGCCAAGGCCCAGGAAAGGGAGAGAAGGAAAGAGACAATGCATGCCCAGATGCTGGCCACGCTCTAGGAAAGCCCTATGGCAAACCCTGAGTCCTTAAAGGACAAGGCATGAGGCAAATGCCTAATCTGTAGACAGGTGGGACATTGGGTCGAAGAGTGTCCAAACTGTGACAAGTCTCCTAAAACTGCTTGCTACAAATGCCATCAATTGGAACATTGGGCAGCACTCTGCCCTCAGGACCCAAGAGCCTCAAGGTCAAGCACCAAGCCTTCCCTAAAGATGGTTCAACAGGACTGAAGCGGCTGGCTCCAGCCAGCCCACCTGTCACAGATAACCATCATGGGGCTGGAGCCAATGGTGCAACTGGATGTGGCAGGTAGGTCTAAGAATTTCTTGGTTGACACAGGAGCTACCTACTCTGTCCTGACCTCCTACTGCAGAGCCTTCTTCCAAACTTGTACCATTTTGGGTGATACAGGAAAACAATTACAAAAAGATTCACTTGAGCACTTCTTTGTTGCTGTGATGTGCAAATATGTTCCCACCAGTTTCTGGTGGACCCTGAGTGTCCTACTCTTTTATTGGGAAGAGATCTTTCCCTGTCTTTGAAGTCTTACAGCTATTGCAGTCCTGATAGAAGATGCTTTAAAACTCTCTCTTGGGGGCAAACTAACTATTTTTACCAGCCACCAAGTGAAACAACTCCTGAATGGGAGATACTATTTATGGATGTCTGCTCAAAGGATCCCCAGATATCAAGTAGTGCTGATGGAAAATCCAGGCCTGACTATATCCCCCTGTGAGGTTCTTAACCCAGCCACCCTCCTGCCTACCCTCCAAGGGCTCTCTCCCCTTTCACTCTTGCCTAGAAACCTTGGGCCACTGGACAAAACCCTGAGAGGGTTTGTCAGAAGATCCTCTAATCAATTCTCAGTATATCTGGTACACTGATAGAAGCAGCTTTGTCTTGGATGTAAAAAGAAGAGCCAGATATTCAGTAGTCTGCAATTTTGAGACCATAGAGGCTAAACGTTTGCCACCAGGTACTTCAGCCCGATTGGCTGAGCTCATAGCCCTGACTCAAGCTTTAGAGCTGGGAAAAGGAAAAAGAGTAGCCATTTACACTGACTCCAAGTATGCCTTTCTGGTGCTGCACACGATGCTATTTGGAAAGAAAAAGGCCACTTGACCACCTGAGGGTCCCCAATCAAATATGGTGATCAAATCCTTAGGTTCTTGGAGGCAGTCCATCTGCCTCCTAAGGTTTCAGTCTTCCATTGTAAAGAACACCAAAAAGGGAGCACGGAAGTTGCACGAGGGAACCAAGCAGCTGATCAGGGAGCTAAGAGAGCAGCATCACAGAACAATGACCTAATAGGGGTTGCCACCTTAGTTCCACAGACTAATTTGCCAGAAACTCCTTCATATACTGAAGGTAAGAGTGAGGGCTCTTACTCTTAAAGCTAAGAGTGAGGGCTTTCAAGAAGATCATACAGGGTGCTTCCAAAAGGAAGGACTCCTTTTTCTGCCTTGGAACCTCCAATGGAAGTTGGTTAACTTCTTACATGCCACCACTCATTTAGGGTAGAAGGCCCTCCAAAGATAACTAGAAAGGTCCTTCAGAGGAACAAGCCTCCAAACAACTATAAGGCAAGTGGTCTTCTTTTTATTATTATTATTATTTTTACTTTACAATATTGTATTGGTTTTGCAATACATCAACATGCATCCACCACAGGTGTACACATGTTCCCCATCCTGAACCACCCTCCCACCTCTCTCCCCATACCATCCCTCTGGGCCACCCCAGTGCACCAGTCCCAAGCTTCCTGTATCCTGCATCGAACCTGGACTGGTGATTCGTTTCTTATACGATATTATACATGTTTTAATGCCATTCTCCCAAATCATCCCCCCCTCCCTCTCCCACAGAGTCCAAAAGACTGTTCTATACATCAATGTCTCTTTTGCTGTCTCGTATACAGGGTTATTGTTACCATCTTTCTAAATTCTATATATATGCATTAGTATACTGTATTGGTGTTTTTCTTTCTGGCTTACTTCACTCTGTATAACAGGCTTCAGTTTCATCCACCTCATTAGAACTGATTCAAATGTATTTTTTTTAATGGCTGAGTAATACTCCATTGTGTATATGTACCACAGCTTTCTTATCCATTCATCTGCTGATGGGCATCTAGGTTGCTTCCATGTCCTGGCTATTATAAACAGTGCTGCAATGAACATTAGGGTACACGTGTCTCTTTCAATTCTGGTTTCCTCAGTGTGTATGCCCAGCAGTGGGATTGCTGGGTCATAAGGCAGTTCTATTTCCAGCTTTTTAAGGAATCTCCACACTGTTCTCCATAGTGGCTGTACTAGTTTGCATTCCCACCAACAGTGTAAGAAGGTTCCCTTTTCTCCACACCCTCTCCAGCATTTATTGCTTGTAGACTTTTGGATCGCAGCCATTCTGACTGGCGTGAAATGGTACCTCATAGTGGTTTTGATTTGCATTTCTCTGATAATGAGTGATGTTGAGCATCTTTTCATGTGTTTGTTAGCCATCTGTATGTCTTTGGAGAAATGTCCATTTAATTCTTTGGCCCATTTTTTGATTGGGTCTTTTATTTTTCTGGAATTGAGCTGTAGGAGTTGCTTGTATATTTTTGAGATTAGTTGTTTGTCAGTTGCTTCATTTGCTATTATTTTCTCCCATTCTGAAGGCTGTCTTTTCACCTTGCTTTATCCCAGGGATGCAAGGATTCTTCAATATCTGCAAATCAATCAATGTAATACACCACATTAACAAAATGAAAAATAAAAGCCATATGATTATCTCAATAGATGCAGAGAAAGCCTTTGATAAAATTCAACATCCTTTTATGATAAAAACTCTCCAGAAAGCAGGAATAGATGGAAAATACCTCAACATAATAAAAGCTATATATGACAAACCCAAAGCAAACGTTATCCTCAATGGTAAAAAACTGAAAGCATTTCCCCTGAAGTCAGGAACAAGACAAGGGTGCCCACTCTCACCACTACTATTCAACATAGTTTTGGCCACGGCAATCAGAGCAGAAAAAGAAATAAAAGGAATCCAAATTGGATAAGAAGAAGTAAAACTCACTGTTTGCAGATGACATGCTCCTCTACATAGAAAACTCCAAAGACTCCACCAGAAAATTACTAGAGCTAATCAATGAATATAGTAAAGTTACAGGATATAAAATCAACACACAGAAATCCCTTGCATTCCTATACACTAATAATGAGAAAATAGAAAGAGAAATTAAGGAAACAATTCCATTCACCATTGCAACGGAAAGAATAAAATACTTAGGAATATATCTACCTAAAGAAACTAAAGACCTATATATATAAAACTATAAAACACTGATGAAAGAAATCAAGGAGGACACTAATAGATGGAGGAATATACCATGTTCATGGATCAGAAGGTTCAGTATAGTGAAAATAAGTATACTACCCAAAGCAATCTATAGATTCAATGCAATCCCTATCAAGCTACGAACGGTATTTTTCACAGAGCTAGAACAAATAATTTCACAATTTGTATGGAAATACAAAAAACCTCGAATAGCCAAAGCTATCTTGAGAAAGAAGAATGGAACTGGAGGAATCAAGCTACCAGACTTCAGGCTCTACTACAAAGCCACAGTCATCAAGACAGTATGGTACTGGCACAAAGACAGAAATATAGATCAATGGAACAAAATAGAAAGCCCAGAGATAAACCCATGCACCTATGGACACCTTATCTTTGACAAAGGAGGCAAGAATATACAATGGATTAAAGACAATCTATTTTAACAAGTGGTGCTGGGAAAACTAGTCAACCACTTGTAAAAGAATGAAACTAGAACACTTTCTAATACCATACACAAAAATAAACTAAAAATGGATTAAAGATCTAAACATAAGACCAGAAACTATAAAAACTCCTAGAGGAAAACATAGGCAAAACACTGTCTGACATACATCACAGCAGGATCCTCTATGACCCACCTCCCAGAATATTGGAAATAAAAGCAAAAATAAACAAATGGGATCTAATTAAAATTAAGAGCTTCTGCACAACAAAAGTGGTCTTCTTTTGTCCTACTTGCCAATTAAACAACCCCCAAGGAACTCGAAGATCCCAGCTGGCCCTGCTTATCCAACCTGAGACCTACCCAGGAGAGGACTGGAAGATGGAATTCACCCAGATGCATTTCTCAAGGGTATAAATCTGTATTAGTCATGATAGATGCATTCACAGGATGGATTGAAGGCTTTCCCACCCAGCCTGAGAAGGCTGATGAGGTGGTAAAATAACTGCTTCATGAAATCATTCCAAGATTTGGTCTGCCCAAGTTATTACAAAGTGACAATGGGACACCATCTGGTACCTTAGGAGTAGGTCACCCAAGGGGTCTCTAAAGCATTGGGCATTACTTATTATCTCCATTGTGCCTGGAGGCTTCAGTCTTCAGGAAAAGTACAAAGAGCCAACCAATTCTTAAAATTAGCAATAAAAAAGATAACCCAGGAGACCTCCCTGGGATGGAAGGAAGCTTTACCAATAGCTCTCCTCTGCACCCATATTGTCCCTAAGGAACAGGTTGGTCTTAGTCCTTATGAGATGCTATATGGGAGACCTTTTGTTTATGTCAATGACCTCTTCCTAGATTCAGGAAGAGGATCTTTGGTCTTATATCATGACCATTGGGCAATTTCAACAGGATATACACTTGTGAGGTGTCAACCAGGACACAAAAGATTCTAAACAGCCATCACTATATGCTCCAGGGACTCAAATCCTATTTAAAGTCTGGAAAGATGGGTCCCCAAGGGCTCAACTCCAGCCCACATGGAAGAGCCCCTACCCTGTAATACTTTCTGCCCCCACAGCAGTCAAAGTAACAGGGCATGACTCCTGGATTCACTACTTATGAGTCAAGCCATGGAAGAAAACAGAAAAGGCCACTCAATACGCCTGTGAGCTTCTGGGAGATCTCAGATACCTATTCAGGACTACAAATGAGTGCCATTATAGTGAACACCCCCAAAATCAAGTTTCTGGGGATAAGATTTCTCAGGACATCTCTAAAGAGCCAACACAGGTTGGCAGGTATTATACCACAAAATAGACAGGATATAGACCTCCTGATCACTGAACAAGGAGGGACTTAAGCCATCTTGAATGAGATGTATTGTTTCTGGGTATATACCTAGAGCTAAATTAAAGAAAGTCTCACAGTCCTCAAGAAAAACATTCAGATCCTATGGGATCTCAAAGAATGAGCTGGAGAGTTCTTGAGCTGGCTACAACCTCTCTTTGGGGGATCCTTCTCCTGGCAAGGGGTAATTTGGAGTTGGCTATTGCCCCTGCTAATCCCTGTTATCACCATATTGATGCTTCTTATGATTGCCCCATATATTATCAATTGTTAAACCTATTTTGTCTCTGCCCAGGTCATCAAGCTACAACATGCAGTGCCA
Organism: Bos indicus x Bos taurus; assembly: GCF_003369695.1. NCBI lineage: Eukaryota > Metazoa > Chordata > Mammalia > Artiodactyla > Bovidae > Bos > Bos indicus x Bos taurus. The sequence continues at coordinate 14,388,800 of NC_040084.1, read as the reverse complement.
GTTCAACAAGGATATATAAAACTATACCCAACCACAGAAAATACCACTCATCCTTAGGTGAACATCACTATAAAGACTCTGAGGCTTTAGGGGGAGGCCCAATGTCCCTTGCCATCCCAGCTCAGCAGCAAGTAGCCAGAAAGACCTCAATGCCCCTATCCCCAAAGAATTTGGCCTCCCATCTCTTGGAGGGGGTGGGGGTGGGGGGATGTTGCTGCTGCTGCTGCTAAGTCGCTTCAGTCGTGTCCCACTCTGTGCGACCCCATAGACGGCAGCCCACCAGGCTCCTCCGTCCCTGGGATTCTCCAGGCAAGAATACTGGAGTGGGTTGCCATTTCCTTCTCCAATGCGTGAAAGTGAAAAATGAAAGGGAAGTGGCTCAGTTGTGTCCGACTCCTAGTGACCCCATGGACTGCAGGCTACTGGGCTCCTCTGTCCATGTGATTTTCCAGGCAAGAGTACTGGAGTAGGGTGCCATTGCCTTCTCTGGAGGGGGCAATGTTAGGTAGTTAGAATAGGAAAAAAGAGTCCAAAATAGTGGTGGCTAAAAGACAAAGAAAGGGAAAAGCCCACAAAAATAGAACAAAGGGAGGTCCAAGGGCCAGAGTGAGAACCTCAGGTGAAACAAACAGCCCTCCTGACTAGCCCAGTTTACATAGGGCAGGCTCAGGGGGAGAAGAAAAAATATATAAAAAGAGGAGCCAAAATTGAGCCGCTCACCTCTTTTGGGTTGGCCCGCCCTTGTGCCTTCAGGATGTATTTTCCTTTGCTTGCCAAATAAAACTGAGCTGTAACCAAGCTGTAACAATGGTCTGCCATTTCAAATTTTTGCTGTGGTGAGACAGAACTGAGGAAATTACACACTCCCCAACACTTTTAAATTAAAAATTAAGACTGTAAAACTAGTATGACAGTTTGGGCTGAGCCAAAGTGACCAAGGGTCACAATGACAGGGTCAGGTCATTCCAGTGACCCAAGAGCAGTGGCTAAAGCTGAGTAGAAGAGCCACACTTAGGGCTTACTCAAAGGGTGTTAGAAAATCTATGGGGAGAGGAGAGACTCCCTCTACATTCAGGATCCACTCCTGCTGTTGTCTTCCAAGAGGTTTTCTATCTCCATTCTGTCAAATGTGTCTATCTCCTGTCATTCTGTGCCTTATACCCTGTTCTCTAAACTCATCAAATCTACTTATCATTTTTTGCTTCTCCAAGTTTTTAATTCCTGTTTCATCCTTGCATATGCTCCCTAATCTAATATGTTCTTCACTATACAACTATCTCCTATATTCATCCTGTCTCCTCCTTTTATGCGGAGTGTCTTAGTTAAGGCCCCTGAGAAGTCACTTTGAAATGGGGATTTGTGGGCAGGAGGTTCCCTAGAGAGGCCTGTCTGGAACAATATAAATGAAAGAAAAGAACATGGTTGAGTCAGGAGAAGTTGGACTTTGATGCAGTTGAAAAAGAAATTCCAGCAAATTTTACCAGGGACTCTGGAGCTGTCATAACCTTCAGTGTTTGAGGTAAGAGGGTGACTCTTTGTCTTCTAGATCATCCCCTGCATCAAAAAATTATTGGATGAGGGTGAGTGGCAGGGCAGTTATAACCTGATAACCTTGAGACTTGCAGCCTGCTTCTGCCAAGGGCAATTCAGAGGAAAGATTCAGCTTTGTATAATCTATTATTTGTATGCAAATTACTAAGTCTAGCAGGCACTTAAGGTTAAGTTCCCTCTCCTGGAGGTTGACTATCTGCTTATATCTTTTAGAATTTTCCCTTTGGGAGATTGGTCCCCTTTCTCCCAGATATTTATGCACTTGGTCATTTATTTATATTAGTATGGATACATGGATATTTATTTTGTATTTTGAGATGTAATATAGTACCACATTGTTTATTTTGTTGCTTAATTTCTTTGACCACTGGAAGTTCTTTCTAGCTGTTTTCTGCCTCCCTTTTTCTTAACTTCATCATTTTGTTTTTAGAGCCCATTCTTACTTTTAGGCATTACAAGATGATCCAAGTTTATCACATATGGTCCCTGCTCAGATTTAGAATCAACCATTTCCCTAAGGAGCCTTGTTTTCTTTCACTGGTATTTCAAAATCAATATCTGAGTGCTAAGTGTGCTTATTGCTACTGTAGCATCACTATTCAAGGCTTTATAAGCAGGCAGAACAAGAGAATACATATATGTAAACTAACCCATATATATACCCACATCTATAATTATTTTTGTGTTTATCTATCTAAATATGAACAGATAAATACACAGATGTATTCATATTAATGCATCCACCCCAGTTCAGTTGCATAAGCTTTAGTCTAACCTTTCTTTCCACCTGGCTCATCTATTATTGGGTTGGCCAAAAAGTTCATTTGGGTTTTTCCCTAGGGCAGCACACAGAAACCCAAATGAACTTTTTGGCCAACCAATACTTGTCTCTCCAACAATGAGAGACCTAGCTCCCACCATCCACCATCCACCATCCCATCCACCATCGAAACACTTGTTCAACCCAGTATATATGAAAAGCAGGTTCAGAATTGTTAACAGAAACACCAGTCAGAAGCAAACTTGTCAGTTAGAGTACAGTGTTCATATCCATTTCCTTTTGCTTTTATCTGGTCAAAGCACATTTATCCAAAGTTATTTGTAAGCTCCTTTTCCCCACCCCCTCTGTGAGGGAATGTGAATATACATTTATAACACAGATTTGTTTGCCACAGTCTTAATTTCATCCTGAATCCTGAACATTTCAATTGATTTCTCAATTACATACATTACAGTTTATTCGTTATAGTTCTAGGATATTTGACAAGTGCATATAGGCATGGCCAACCACATCAGTACCAAACAGAACAGCTCCATCTCAAGCTCCCCAGAAGCCAGAGACCCCAGGGAGGCATCAACCAATAGACTATATGGTGGTTGCACACAGTAAACTTTTTATTTTCTTGGGCTCCAAAATCACCCTCCCATCATCCTCCCACCACCTGCCCACCATCCTCCCACCATCCTCCCAGCACCCGCCCACCCCCCGCCCACCACCCTCCCACCACCCTCCCTACATCTTCCCAGCACCCGCCCACCATCCTCCCACCACCCTCCCACCACCCTCCCAGCACTCTCCCACCACCCTCCCACCATCCTCCCAGCACCCGCCCCCCATCCTCCCAGCACCCTCCTACCATCCTCCCAGCACCTTCCCACTATCCTCCCACCCCCCACCCACCCCCCCCACCCACAACCCGCCCACCACCCTCCCAGCACCCGCCCACCATCCTCCCAGCACCCGCCCCCTATCCTCCCAGCACCCACCAACCCCCACCCACCACCCTCCCACCACCTGCCCACCATCCCCCCATCACCCTCCCGCCACCCGCCCATCACCCTCCCGCCATCCTCCCACCACCCTCCCACCATCCTCCCACCACCCTCCCACCATCCTCCAAGCACCCTCCCTCCACCCGCCCATCACCCTCCCACCATCCTCCCAGCACCCTCCCACCATCCTCCCAGCACCCCCCGCCCACCCCCCACCCCCCACCCGCCCACCATCCTCGCAGCACCCGCCCACTCCCCGCCCACCACCCTCCCATCAGCCTCCCACCTTCCTCCCAGCACCTGCCCACCATCCTCCCAGCACCCGCCCGCCATCCTCCCAGCACCTTCCCACCACCCTCCCAGCACCCTCCCACCCACCCACCACCCTCCCAGCACCCTCCCAGCACCCGCCCATCACCCTCCCACCCTCCTCCCAGCACCCACCCACCATCCTCCCACCCCCGCCTGCCATCCTCCCAGCACCTTCCCACCACCCTCCCACCACCCTCCCACCATCCTCCCAGCACCCTCCCACCACCCGCCTATCACCCTCCCACCACCTGCCCACCATCCCCCCATCACCCTCCCGCCACCCGCCCATCACCCTCCCGCCATCCTCCCACCACCCTCCCACCATCCTCCCACCACCCTCCCACCATCCTCCAAGCACCCTCCCTCCACCCGCCCATCACCCTCCCACCATCCTCCCAGCACCCTCCCACCATCCTCCCAGCACTCGCCCACCCCCCGCCCACCCCCCACCCCCCACCCCCCACCCGCCCACCATCCTCGCAGCACCCGCCCACTCCCCACCCACCACCCTCCCACCACCCGCCCACCATCCTCCCAGTACCTCCCCACCACCCTCCCACCACCCGCCCACCACCCGCCCACTACCCTCCCAGCAACCTCCTACCACCCGCCCATCACCCTCCCACCATTCTCCCAGCACCCGCCCACCCTCCGCCCATCACCCTCCTACCACCCACCCACCACCCTCCCAGCACCCTCCCAGCACCCACCCACCGCCCTCCCACTACCCTCCCACCATCCACCCTCCAATCCACCCTCCCATTCATCTTCCCACCCCTGTGGAGTAGGATGGAATAGAATGAACCTGTTTTCTTATACATAAAATGGGATACATAAAATATAGCTAGATTTCTGGTTTATAAACTTGACCTTTTGGAGCTCTAGGGTATCTAGGATTTATTGGCTTTCTGTGTTGTGATTCTGGGTGAGATTTCATCCAAAGAAAGATAGAGGGACACCATATCGCTTCCCTATCTGCACCCCTCTGAAAAAAGGGTCACTGTGACCCTCAATAAATACTATATGGAAGGAAAGACAAGAAGGGAAGGAAGCAAAGTAGATGAAAGGGATGATGAGGGTGGATGGGGGGGGGGTGGATGGGAGGATGGTGGGAGGGTGGTGGGAAGGTAGATGGGAGGATGAATGAGAGGATGTGAGAGGATGTGAATGGATGGATGGGAGGATGGATGGGAAAGTGGTTGGGAGGGTGATGGGAAGAAGGTGGGAGGGTAGTGGGAAGATGAATGGGAGGGTGGAATGGAGGGTGGTGGGAGGATCGTGGGAGGGGTGGTAGTTGCCGTGGGGCTCCTCTCGAGTTGCAACGGGAATCTCAGGGACCGGCTCGTGTTGCCAGAGAAGTCAGGTCCCTTTTCGAGTTTCGAGGGGCCCGTCGGGATTCCTCTCGAGTCGCTGCCGGTGAATAGGGCCGTGTCTAGAGTTCAGTCGGGAAACTCAGTGTTCCTCTCCGGTGGCAACCGGGATCTCGGGCTTCCTATCGAGGTTCAACTAGGGAGTCAGGCCTCCTCTGGTGTTGAGGCATGGAACTCTGTGTTTCTCTTGAGTTGTCAAAGGGCTGTCATGCCTCCGGTCGAGTTCAGGTGGGGAATTTGGGCTTTTTCAAGAGGACAGGCAGGGCCGACAGGCCTCCCATCCTGTTGTGAGGGGATACTCAGTGTTCCATTGGAGCCAGTGCAGGGGAATCAGGACTTATCTGGAGCTGAGGGGGAACTCGGGTCCTTTTTGGCCTCCTCTTGTGGTGCGAGGGGAAGTTGGGATTCCTCTTGAGTTGAAGCAGGGAATAGGCCCTCATCTCCGGATGAGGTGGGACACACGGGGTTCTAGTCGAGTTGTGGCGGGAAACTCGTCTTTCATCTCGAGTTGTGGTGGGGATCTCTGGGCCCCCTTGAGTTGCGTAAAGGGAGTCAAGCTTTCTCTTGAGTTTTGAGAGGGAACCTGGGATTGCTTTCGAGGTGCTGCAGGAGAAAAGGGCCTTGTCTCGCGTTGACGGGGGCATCTTGTGGTTTGTCTCGAGTTGCGGCGAGAGGCTTGGGATTCCTCTCCAGGTACCACGGGGAACTCAGGGAGCCTCTCCTGTTGCCTCAGGGAAGTCAAGTCTCCATTCGAGTTGGGAGGGCGAGCGTGCGAGTGCTCTGGAGTCACGGCAGGGGAATCAGGCCTCAATTCACATGGAAGGGGGAATCTCAAGGTGTTTCTCAAGTTGTGGCAGGAAGTGTGGGTTTCCTCGAGTTGCCATGGGGACCTGAGGGAGCCTCCCATGTTGTCTCTGGGAAGTCAGGAATCCTTTCGAGTTGTGAGGGGCCTCTTGGGATTCCTCTTGAGTTGGTGCGGGTGATTAGGGCCTCATCTCGAATTGAGGTGGGAAACTCAGGGTTCCTCTCCAGCTCTGACAGGGATCTCGGGGTTCCTATGGATATTCCCCTGGGGAGTCAGACATCATCTCATGTTGGGGCATGGAACTCCGCTTCCCTCTCAAGGTGGAAAAGGGGTGTCAGGACTCCTGTTGAGTTGAGGTAGGGATCAGGGGCTATTTCTAGAGGCACCATGGGGCTCTCAGGCCTCCCTTCATGTCGTGAGTTGATCCTTGGGGTGACACTTGAGTATTTGCAGGGAAATGAGGCCGTATCTTGAGTGGATGAGGACATATGGGTCTTTTCGACTGGTGGCCCGACTCCTGGAGTTCCTCTCGAGTTTCAAGGTGAGACCAGCCTCCTCCTGAGGTCAGCATTCCTTTGCAGATGAAGCAGGGGAATGGACCGTCATCTCGAGATGAGGAGGGGAAAACAGGGCTCTTCTTGAGTTGTGGTGGGAAACTCGGCGTTCCTCTTGAGTGGAGACGGGTATGTTGGGGAACTTCTTGAGTTGCCTAAAGGGTGTCAAGAATCCTTTCGAGGCTCAAGAGGGAAGGTGGGATTTCTCTCGAGACTCTGCAGCAGAAAGAGGCCTCATCTCGCGTTGAGGGGAGAATCTCCTGGGTCTTCTCGAGTTGCAGCAGGAAAATTAGGGTTCCTCTTGAGTTGCGATGGGGACCTCAGGGACCCGCTCGTGTTGCCTCAGGAAAGTCAAGTCTCCATTCGAGTTGCGAGGGGCCTCTCGGGATTCCTCTGCAGTCCGTGCAAGGGAAAAGGGCCTCATCTCAAGTTGAGTCTGCAACCTGAGTGTTCCTCTCCAGTTCTGACATGGATCTCTGGGTTCCTATGGAGTTTCAACAGGGGAGTCAGGCCTCATCTCGTGTGGAGACATGGAACTCCGCTTCCCTCTCGAGTTGTAAAAGGGTTATCAGGCTTCCTGTCAAGTTCGAGTTGGCATAGGGATCTGGGGCTTTTTCTTGAGGTGCCACGGGGCTGTCATACCTCCCTTCGGGTTTTGAGTCGATACATGCGGTTCCAGTCGAGTCAGTGCAGGGGAATCAGGTATCTGGAATGGATGGGGAAATCAGGGTCTTTTCGAATTGAAGCACAACTCCTGGGGATGCGCTCGAGTTTCAAGGTGAGACCGGCCTCCTCCTGAGGAGCGACAGCAACATCGGGATTCCTTTACCACGAAGTAGAGGAATCGCCACTCGTCTGGAGATGAGGAGGGGAAAACGGGGCTCTTCTTAAGTTGTGGTGGGATACTCAGCGTTCCTCTCAAGCGGGGACGGGTATCTTGGGAAACTTCTGGGGTTTCATAAAGGGTGTCAAGTTCCCTTTCGAGTTCCAAGATGGAACATGGGGTTTCTTGGGAAACGCTGCAACGTAAAAGGGCCTCATCTCGCATGGAGGGGAGAATTTCATGGTTTTCGTGGAGTTGTGGTGGGAATCTTAGGGTTCTTCTCGAGTTGCGTGGGGACCTGGGGGACCCGCTCGTGTTTCCTCAGGGAAGTCAGATCTGCTTTCCAGTTGCGAGGGGCACCTCGGGATTCCTCTCACGCCGCTGCAGGGATAAATAGGGCCTCATCTTGAGTTTGGCGGGAACCTCAGGGTTCCTCTATATTTCTGACATTGATCTCAAGGTTTCTGTGGAGTTTGAACAGGGGAGGCAGGCCTCGTCTTGTGTTGAGGCATTGAACTCAGCTTGCCTCTTGAGTTGTGGATGAGGTGCCAGGCCTCTTGCCCAGATGGATTTGAACCTGAGTCTTTTTCTGGAGGATGCAACCGGGGTGTCAGTGGCCCTTCGTGTTCTGACTTGATACTCGGGGTTCCATTCGAATCAGTGCAGGGGCATCAGGCCTTATCTCGAGTGGATGGGGAAATAAGTGTCTTTGGGATTGTGGCACGACCCACGAGGGTTCCACTCGAGTTTCACTGTGAGACTGGCCTCCTCTTGAGGGGCAATGGGAACGTCGGGATTCCTTTCCAGAGAAAGCAGGGGAATTGACCCTCATCTTGAGATGAGGAGTGGCCAAGGGGCTCAGATTGAGGTGTGCTGGGAAACTCGGTGTTCCTCTCGAGTGGGGACGGGTATCTCGGGGACCTTCTTGAGTTGCATCAAGGGTGTCAAGTACCCTTTCATGTTTCCAGAGGGAACGTGGCATTTCTCTTGAGACACTGCTTTGGAAAAGGGCCTCATCTCGCATTGAGGGGAGAATCTTGTGGTTTTTCTCGAGTTGCGGCGGGAAGCTTGGGGTTCCTCTAGATTTGTGACAGGGACCTCCAGGACCTGCTCGTGTTGCCTCCGAGAAGTCAGGTCTCTTTTCGAGTTGTGAGGGGCATGTCGGGATTCCTTTCGAGTCGCTGCAGGTGAATAGGGCCCTGTCTAGAGTTCAGTCGAGAAACTCAGTGTTCCTCTCCGGCGGGGACAGGGATCTCGGGCTTCCCATCAGGGTTCAACTAGGGAGTCAGGCCTCGTCTGATTGAGGCATGGAACTCTGCATTCCTTTCAAGTTGTCAAAGGGGTGTCAGGCCTCCGGTTGAGTTCAGGCTTTGAATTTGGGCTTTTTCAAGAGGATCAGCATGGGAGACAGGTCTCCCATCCTTTTGTGAGGGGATACTCGGTGTTCCATTGGAGCCGGTGCAGTGGAATCAGGACTTATCTGGAGTGGAGGGGGAACTCGAAGTCCTTTTTCCCTGCAGCAGGATCCGTGGGTTTCCACTCAAGATTTAATCGGTGACACAGGCCTCCTCTTGTGGTGCAAGGGGAAGTTGGGATTCCTCTTGAGTTGAAGCAGGGAATGGGCCCTCATCTCCATATGAAGTGGGAAACATGGGGCTCTTCTCGACTTGTGGTGGGAAACTCGTCTTTCATCTCGAGTTGTGAAGGGGATCTCTGGGCCCCCTTGAGTTGCATGAAGGGAGTCAAGCCTCCTCTCGAGTTTTGAGAGGGAACTCGGGAATGCTCTAGAGGTGCTGCAGGAGAAAAGGGCCTCGTCTCGCGTTGACGTGGGCATCTTGTGGTTTGTCTTGAGTTGCGGCGAGAGGCTGGGAATTCCTCTCCAGGTACCATGGGGAACTCAGGGAGCCTCTCGTGTTATCTCAGCAAAGTCAAGTCTCCATTCGAGTTGTGAGGGCGAGTGCAGGAGTGCTCTGGAGTCATGGAAGGGGGATCAGACCTCACTTTAGATCACTTCCTCTTCTAAATAGTTTATGTATGTGGTTAGTCGGTTGTGTCTAATTCTTTGTGACCTCATGAACAGTAGCACACCAGGCTCCTCTGTCCATGGGATTCTCCAGGCAAGAATACTGGAGTGGGTTTCCTTCTGGCAATACTGGAGCCATTTCCTTGTCTAAAGTACATTATGTAAAGTCCCCAATATAATCTTCCAAACATCCCACTGAGGTTGATGATTCCATTGTCTCCATTTTATGGATGGAGAAACTGAAATGCAGAAAGGTTAAGTGATTTGCTCCAGGACACACAGCTCAGAACTGATGGAACTGTGACACAGGCCCATGCATTCTGGCTCACTGTTGACAGTGACTGCAGCCATAAAATTAAAAGATGCTTGCTCCTTGGAAGAAAAGCTATGACAAACCTAGACAGCATATTAAAAAGCAGAGACATCAATTAACCAACAAAGATCTATATAGTCAAAGCTACATGGTTTTTCCAGCATTCATGCATAGATGTGAGAGTTGGACTATAACAGAAGCTGAGGGCCAAAGAATTGATGCTTTCAAGCTGTGGTGTTGGAGAAGACTCTTGACAGTCTCTTGAACAGCAAGGAGATCAAACCAGTCAATCGTGAAGGAAATCAACCTTGGATATTCATTGGGATGACTAATGCTGAAGCTCCAATACTTTGGCCACCTGATGTGAAGAGTGGACACATTGGAAAAGACCCTGATGCTGGGCAAGATTGAGGGCAAGAAGAGAAAGGGGCAACAGAGGATAAGATGGTTGGATGGCATTACTGACTCAGTGGACATGAGTTTGAGTAAACTCTGGGAGATTGTAAAGGACAGGGAAACCTGTTGTACTGCAGTCATTAGGGTTGCAGAGTTGGACACGACTTTGTGACTGAACAACAACAGCTGAGAAGTAGACATCAAGACATGATTAAATGTGCAATGATATTATGAGAGGAAACACTTACTTAAAGGAAACAGGAAGGGAGCTGGAAAAGGCTGGACAGATAGGACACCAGTATGCAAACTGACCCCAAATGAAGGAGAGGGCAAGGGAGGTTGAGTGGAGACTAGATTTATATGCAGTGCCAGGAATATTTGGCAAAGCCATCAGGAGTCCCTGAGCCCAAGTAGGTTTTCAGATGTTTCTCAAATCTCCCAGAAATAGGTCTGCTTCAGTCCCCTACAGTTCTCTACCACTGGCAGGAAAGGTGGGGGAGGTGGGGGGAGCACAAGCTCTGCTGTCTCCTCTCTGAGTTTCCGCTTCACCCTTCTCTCCTTCCAGAGCTTTCTCTGTTTGCTGAGGACATATGTAATTGACAAGATAGAATCTCACAAACAAAAAAATGCCCCAGAGAAAAGCACATTAGTATATTTATAAACGTATTTACATATGTTTATGTTATATATATATTTACATATATTAACTTCACCTATTCATTCAAAGTTCAATTTAAAATAATAAAATAAATATTTTGCAACTCCCATGGACTGTAGCCTGCCAGGCTCCTCTGTCCATGGAATTCCCCAGGCAAGATTACTGGAGTGGATTGTCATGCACTGCTCCAGGGGATCTTCCTGACTGAGGGATCAAACCCCTGTCTTCTGCACTAGCAGGCATATTCTTTACCATTGAGCCAACAGGGAACCCCTAAATAACAATTTCATTTTAAGTTCAATTTAAAATGATAAAATAAATAGATTTAAAATGAAACAAGCAGCAGTAGAATTTTATTAATAATGATGTAAACATTTGATTTGATAGGAATATATTGGATTTCTTTGAAATCTTAAATTAATCTTTCATTGAAGAAATAATATGCCAGTTATCAGTGCATTTCTGTCTACTGGTTCAAAATATTATCTATTTACCTCTATAAATTAATGTATGTGAGTCTATAAATAATTAACCTATATTTGGCTTAAGAGGAACTTCATTATCGCATCATTTGGATACTTATAAAAATAAAGATAAAGAAGTATCTTTTTTCTACAAAAGCTCTGTGTGGGAACAAGTACATTACTGTGTCCTCAAATTCCTTGATTCCAGAATTATGGGACCATAGTTGTGACCATTTAAGAAGTCCCAGGCCACACCTGAGACAGAAAAAGAAAATAGTTCCTGATGATTTTCAGTAAAGTGGAAAATCATTCATATTTTTTCCTCCATGCAAAAGAAATTGAAAGCAAAAGTTGGGAAACATGTGAGAAAAAGAAATAATTCAATCATGACTATTACAGCTGTCTAGTTGATCTTTTTTATCCTCAGAGGAAGAGGTAGAGTTATTGGAATATAGAATGTTAAAGTAGAGATTATGCTGCAGATAAAAATGTTCAACAATGAATGGTAGGAAAATAATAGGGGTGAAAAAAGAAGAGAAAGCAGGTACTGTGTTTTTTTTTTTTTTTTTTCTGAATATTATTTTTGATGTAAATCGGCTTCTTTGGGAAACTGAGAATTTTCTAGTGATTAATAAATACCTTACTGTGGGATTTAATATCTGTAGGGAAAATAAAGTTGAAGAGTGTAAGCACATATATATGTAACTCTTAAGTTTTCTGATTTTGTTGCCAAAATGCTGAGAGTTGTATGCATTTTACACGAAGTACTTAAAAATAAACTGCTCAATTAGTAGGTTCCTTTCTGTTGTCCAATTTCTATCACACAATAACATCTTTGGGCCTTGCACTCACATTCTTTCACTCCCACATTTCTGAAATGAATGAGCCACACTAGTTCAAGCCTCATTGACTGTACATCTTCCACCTTTAAAAATAGGGGCATAATTCTGAAGTCCTCATCATAAGTCCAAAACTTTATTGTTTCTGGCAGTCACAAACGTAAGTTTTAACTGCTATGCCAGAAGCAATAGTTTCCAGTAATATGAATGAACCTAGCTAAATTTTGCTGCTCCTCTTAGGCTTTTGGCTTTTGTTTCTGTCTCAGAAAGACTAGACAGGACTAAAGATCTGTGTGTTAATGAACCTCTATATTTGGATCATTCAAGTGGCAACAAAATAGATGTTAGAATATAAAATAGACATCTATTGTACAGAAACATAAGCAAACTATATTATACTATAAAATAAAGGTAAGCTTTATGAATAGAATCTCTAAACTTTTGGAGTTTATGCAAATTTTGAAAAAGAACATACACGTTTTAAATATAACAAGGACAGATATAAATAAACATAATGAGAACATATACTAATCAATTTCTATTTAAGTTTCTTTCCATGTCAAGTTATTTTATGTTTGCTATCAACCACAACTCTTTTCTAACAAATATTTTAATAGCTAGAAATATCAGTATTAAATCAATGTGATTTAAGTAAATCTAAAAATTAAAAAATATTCTCTAGTTAATCCAATAAGGATTTTGCATTCAGGAACAATACAACAGATTTCAAATAATGGGTAGAGTTTGCATCCTCCACTGATTGTTTCTCTTCTCTGAGAAGTTTAATTTTTAGGATTGTAGAACTGTTCCACTACCACATGACAGATTTTTGTATGTAAATACAAGATATTCTAGGATTTCTGTTGTTTTAGTTAAGAGCTGACCAAATGGAAGGGTAGAAATGCAATCTGAATGACTTCATGGCTGATGTGGGCTTGTGGCACCCATATCCATCCATCTCCACATGTTTTGTACTATCTCAGTTACTACAGTTGTCTAGACATGCCTGGAGGGACTCACCTGGACCCCAGATCACATCTCACAGACATCTCCCCTTTCCAAACCAAGGTTACACTGCAGGACCCTTATGATTCTTATTATTATTGCAAGATGCCCTTTAGCAATAAACATTTAGGAAACTTTGAAGAAAAACAGAGTTTATTACTTACAAGCCCTGGCATTTGCAAGGCATGTCAAGGGGCACACAGTGAGGGCTCCAGGAGAAAGAGAGCTTGAGATTGCCTAGGCCTGGGGTTCTGCTTTTGTTGGGGTCGTGTTTCCTGAGGCACTCTTTATTAGTGAATGTTAAATACAAGGGTAGGAATTTGAAGCTTTGAAGCTTGAAGAGAAACAAGTGGCCCAAATGGTCAATTATCAAAATCAACCAAGGTCTCTAAAACAAAGGAGCCTCAGTTGGGGAAGGCAGCTTAGTTCTTTATCTGGCAAAGTGTTTCTTCCAGATAGTCTCACTGAATGAATTTCTGAAATGGATGTCTCTTTGAGGGGTATGCCTTGGCAATCAAAACTTAAGTTAGGCACTTGTGTTACAAAAAGAAAAGCTAATCATCAGGGTTTATTGGAAGGGCCGATGCTGAAGCTCCAATTCTTCAGCCACCTGATGCAACGAGTTGACTCATTGGGAAAGACCCTGATGCTGGGAAAGATTGAGGGCAAGAGGAGAAGGGGGCCATAGAGGATGAGATGGTTGGATGGCGTCACTGACCGGATGGACATGAGTTTGAGCACACTCCAAGAGGTAGTGAAGGACCAGGAAGCCTGGTGTGCTGCAGTTTATGGGGTCACAGGGAGTCGGACAGGACTTAGCAACTAAACAACAACAACAAACATCAGGGCTTATACTACAGTTAGGGTGGTTGGTTTTATTGATAAACTTACTAGGCAATTTATCTTTCCTCCCTTACTGCTACACACCTGTCTTTCCCAAATCTGAACAGTCAAAGGGTATAATTCTTTCAGTAATAAAGGAGTCAGATTTTGTTCCAGGGAATAAAAGTATCTGGTTTACTCTACTATAACCTTTATGAAAATCAGTTCTCTGACTGCAATTTGTAAAATCTGACTTAGGTCTTATATATTTTAGATGGCTTCTCTGGTGGCCCAGATGGTAAAGAAACTGCCTGCATGCAGGAGGCCGGAGTTTGATCCTGGGTTGGGAAGATCCCCTGGAGGAGGGAATGGTTGTCTGGAGAATTCCAAGGACAGAGGATCTTGGTGGGCTACAGTCCATGGGATCCCAAAGAGTTCAACATGACTGAGCAACTAATGTTTTCACACATACACTATTCTGAATTTAAAAATCAAAATGTTATTTGGTTCCATTGTTTTTGTTTTTAAATAATTATCCTATTCAACGTAATTTTCTCCAATGTTTACTAGTTATCATTTACTCAACTTCAAGACAAGAAGGTTTATCAGATCAGATCAGTCACTCAGTCGTGTCCAACTCTTTGCGACCCCATGAATCGCAGCAGGCCAGGCCTCCCTGTCCATCACCAACTCCCGGAGTTCACTCAGACTCACGTCCATTGAATCAGTGATGCCATCCAGCCATCTCATCCTCTGTCGTCCCCTTCTCCTCCTGCCCCCAATCCCTCCCAGCATTAGAGTCTAAATGTAAATCAAACAAATAACAGACAACACAGTATTATTTCATATGAAATAAGTTAGTTATTTGGAACTTGTGACAGAAACTTGTAATTGCCAACCATATTATACTTTCTCCCTTTCCTTAGCAACAGAATAATGATTTTTAGTAAGTCACATTGAAATGGAGCAGGACCCTGTGAGTCTTCTTGGGTACAAATCCTTTCTGTGTTCCCTATGTCTTAGAAAATAGGCTTTAGTCTCTTTGAAATTCCCTGAATTCCAAAGGGCAGAGTCAAATAGTTGCTTATCAAAGAATTAAAGGAATGCAGAAACTAAGTAGGAGCAGTCAAGAAACAATAGTTTAGTTCTGGGGACAGAGTTCTTGTTCTTCCTCAAGGAATATACTTAATAGTAACTTTGAATTCTTCTGTAGGAATAAGGCCCCCATTGAGGTGGAAGATGGTAACTTCAGGCTGAGCACAGAATCCCTGTTACCTCACCACCAAACAATCAGAAGAAGTCTGCACACAGTGGAAGACTCTGACCCCCTCTCCAAATGGTTTTTAAAACTTTCATGGTCAAGCACAATCTTCAGAGTTGATTTTTAGACATAAGCCCACCTTCCCCCCAGTTTACTGGCCTCCTAAATAAAGTAAACTTTGCTTTCCAATGATCATTCATCTCTTGAGTAATGGTGTGCTGGCTTTCAAGTGTCTCATAGACAAACATGAGTTTGGTAAACAATATTTCTTCTTGAAATGAAAAAATAAATTTCTCAGCATCCCATGCAAGTAGGTGTATCTTATGACCAGGATCTAGACAAGGAGATGTCCAATCAGAAAAAATAAAGAGCTCACTGAAGTTACAACTTTGATGTGTAAGTTGCTCAGTCTTGTCTGACTTTTTGCGACCCCATGGATTGTAGCCTGTCAGGCTCCTCTGTCCATGAGATTCTCCAGGCAAAAATACTGGAGTTGGTAGCCATTCCCTTTTCCATGGAATCTTCCCAACCCAGGAATCAAACCCGGGTCTCCCACATTGCAGGTAGACTCTATATTATCTGAGCCACCAGGGAAGCCCTACAGCTATGATAGCTGATACACAGTTCAGTGGAGTTGGAAGATGACAATGAAATACATTTTTTTTTTTTTTTAGAAATAATAAAGATGAAAAGAGTTGAAAAGGAGAGAAAAGATGAAAACTTAGAGGATCAATCCAGGAGATTCCACATCCATTTAGGAGACATTCTAAGTATGAGACAAAATGGCAAAGAAGAAATTATCAAGAAATTGTACAAGGACACTGCCCAGAAACAAATGACATGATTCTCAAGTTGTAAATGACTCATTGCATCTTCAGTCCAACAAATGAAACAAAACCAAAAATGAATAGCAACACTTCAGGTTAGATCAGTGCTTCTCAAATATTTACATGTATTTATAAATCACTGAAAGTCTTGTTAAAATGCAAATTTTGACTCATTAGGTCTGAGGTTGATTCTAACAAGCTTTCAGATGATGGTGCTGCTGGTTCCTTGAGTGTACTTTGAGTTACAAAATGCTAATGTATGAAGTAGTGCCCTCAAAATTCTGATAATGTCTTGAAACCCAGAATCCTATGTTCTGTCAAATTATGAGTCAAGTATAAATGCAGGATAAAGACATTTCTAAATACAAGGATTTCAAATGCTATCTTCTATGCCCAAAGATTGAAAACGGAAACAGGAAGAAGACATGGAACCTATGAAAAAGGGGTGTAATGCTTCAAACTGCTGAAATTGAGCTCAAGACATAGAGAGAAATCTAAGAAAATAATAAAGGAATTATTCAAGGAAAATCAACATAAGTTATATGAGAGATGATTCATAATCATGGTATACCATTTGATTCAGGAGTGATATCTTCTGTTTTTATATTATGAACAAATACTATTCTGAAAAAAATTAAAATAAGGAAAAATTATATGTAAGTATGTATGCATGCATATGATTTGCTACACAAAAATAAGACAATAGATAGATAGATAGAGATTTTACATGTATAATTGTTTTCCTGTAATCAGAAACAACCAGAGAAGAAAATTCTGCAAGAGTTAAAAGTCATCATTTCTGGAGACCAAATGGATGGAGAGTGAAACTGTGCCCCATAGGCTGACAGAAGCTGATAACTAATAGAAATTCTTAAGCCAGTCTGACAGAATAATAGATGAGCAAATAGCTTGTTGAAAACGCCTTTGCTTGTAAAATTCCCTTCATTGATTAAGTTCACTTTAGCTTTTCATTTCCCCCTTTTCTTTCACTGCTTATATCCAGCTTTGGGCAAACTTGCTGTTCTATAGGAACTTGGTGTCACTTCCTGCCCAGTTAAGGTTGATTTGGACACCAACTCTAAAACTAGGCCTGTGTCTGATGAATGGCCTGTTGACCTCAGATGACCAGAAAACTCCACTCATCAATCATGCTGAGGACCTCTATTTTGAATAAGCAGAAGCATGTAACCCAGATGTACCTACGCAGAATACTTTTTCCCTGACTCCAATTACCTTTACTTATGTCTAAGAGTACTCTATTTTTTTTCTGTTAATATCCTGAGCCTCTTGACTTTGAGAAGGCAGATCTGAGACTTGTTCTACCATTTTCTCCCTTAATGGCCTTGGGAATAAACCTTTTCTTGACTATAAACCTTGACATCTCAGCATTTGACTTACTGTGTGTCAGGCAAACAGATCTGGTTTGGTAACATGGGTAGGATAAATTAGGGATAAGAGACAGCTAAAAGTAGTGATGAACCTTTCAGTATTATTTTTATACAGTAAGCAAATATTTCATTAATACAATTAAGAATAAAATACAAAAAATAAGACAATCTATACAGATCCTGCTTTAATATAATCAAATTTTAAGTTTCACTGTAAGCCAAAAAAAAAATTATATACTTGACTTATTATTGTAGACATGTTAATGTGAGACATTATTTTTGATAAACATCTGACCTGGAATATACAAAATTGTTTAAATTTATTAACTCATAATATGATGATAGATTTTAAGATATGTATTTTTAGTGTTATTAATAGTAGGAACTTTAAATGTTAGTTCATGAAACTCATTTTACATATTGGGCTGAGAAAAATATTCCCCTTTTCTCTCTTTTTGTTTTTGTTTTTTCTGGTGATTAAAATGATATAAGGCAGATTAGCAGGAGATAATCAAATTTTTTATGTACCGTGAAATAAAAATCATATTTTCTCACAAGACAAGAAAAACTGAAACAAATTTCCTCTGCCCTTTGGCCTTCTCTCTCCACCTTATTATACATTGTTTACAATATGCACTGATATGCATCAATCAGACCTCCTCCATCAGCCAAAATACCTGCTCAATCATGAAGAGCAACACTCTCTTAGCACCAACAAGACAACACCTTAAAGATAACATTCCTCTTTGATCTTGTGAGAGGCCATGATAATGCTTAGATCTGGATTGTGTAAACTGTCAATAATACATTATATAATGTACAGCCCTCTGTCTGAAAAAACTTATATATAACTATACCTTGACTTCTAAGAAGCAGAACAGTTATCAGAACTTTCTGAGACACTATTCCTGGGTTATAATCTTCAAATTTGGTTTGAATAAAATTTCTCATTTTTTTTCATTGACAGTATGTATGGGGAGTTCATACAGGCATGAAGCATTTGCCAAACAGTAAGGCAAAATGAGGTTTATACCTCACTGTGGACTAAGGAGAAGGAGGAAACGGTCAGGGACCTCAAAAGGAAGTAAGGCAACTCACAGAAAAATGAAAGCCAGTTAATGATCCAGAAGCAAATGTTTGCTGGTTCATCTGGAGACACAGAGAGAACTTTGATCAAATGGCCTTGCTAGGTTCTACCATACCTAGTTCATACTTTACTATCCATGGGGATAGCTCCTTACTGGAACAGGCCTTCTATCTTAAATTCTTTTAGGCAGTTAGAGAGAAGTTCAAAGGTTCTTCTTAAATATTTTGGGCTTTGCTTGTTTTCAACTCCAAATAATTCACATGCCACAATGATACATCTTGGGGTGGCCTGCCCCGAGCCCATTTAGTTCCCTCCTCTGAAATTTCCTTGGAAATCTGACATACAAAAAACTGAGCTGAAGACGGTGGAGAGAGAAAATAAGTCAGTAAATAGCAGTAAGAAATCTACAAAGGAAATAAAGGAGGTAGTTTAGAAGGAGGATGAACAAACAGGAAGGAACACAGTGTACATGTCAACCATATCCCATTATACTAGTTCCCCAATCCTGGGAATGGTTCAATTTAATAAAATGTATGAGCTCCATTTATCTGAGGGAAAAGGCTAATCTTTTCTTTCATTAGATAGATGTTAGATACTACTTGCTCTATTTGATCCACATAAAACCAACATTTTTCAGTAATGATTGCACAAACTCCTCTTTGCTGGGCCTTTGGTATATCTAGGACACAATGATTTTGGAGCACCCTGGAGTCAAAGCTGTTAACGTCTGAGTGGAATATTTTCAAAGTTTGGATAGCGGTATTGAACTTTTGTTCCATTACCATGGAGAGATTTAAGATCGATTTTTCCAATTCATTATCTCCAAAACTTGAGAAGAAGATCCTCAAGGCTGAAAAGAATGTGGAGTTATGACACATTAAGAGGATTCTCCATGATTTATCAACTGGCACATTTATGTGACAAAAATTTATGAACAAAAGAGCCCAGGACTGTAACTTGGCTGGCATTTAGGGTGGAATATTTAGTGACAGAAGGAGCCAGGTGCTCAAGTCCACATCTTCCTTACCATTTAGTTGGGAATCTTTTTTAGACTTTGTTGCCACATAAAATTAAAAGGCGAGTATGGTTTACAGACAAGATAAGAATGGAACCTGAAATTCCTAAGATCTGGAGTGTTCGGTGACCTTGACCATTGATACTGTTAGTATCCAAACACCTCCATCTCCTTTGCATTTCTGTCAGCCTCTGAGAGAAAAGCAGATTATAAAAAGGCTGATATAGGAGGCCTGTAATCTGCTCCTCGCAGCATTAAAGCTTGATTCTTTCACCTAATCAAATAAGTCCAGATTTTATATCTACCCATAGAGAGTTCACAGCATTGGGTAGCTTAATCATGGGGGCAGCTGTAATACCCCAAGTTGTACAAGGGTAGCTTGTGAGTGATGTAGAATATTTGGTGATTTGGCAGATGTTATGCCAAAAAAGGATATCTCTAGAGTCACTTACAATTTCCTTGAGAGGTTTGCCTATGTGACTTGTGGAATCAAACCAAAGTTTGATTCCAATATCATCCTGGTATGTCGCCCAGACAAGGTCTTTTGTCATGTTTTCAATGCGGGGGAAATTTTTCCACCTATTATCTTTATCTGATTAAGAGATATTCTTTGAGCTTTTGTATAGTTTTTCCAGAGCCCAGATGACTCACCAAAAAAGAGGCAGTGTGATGTTTTCTTGTCCTGGATGCTATACCCTGTCCCTCATCCACATTCTGTACCTGGTCCACCCGCTGCTCCTATCAGCAGGAACAAGACTAGTTCAGATTTTATTGCACTGTCAGACTGATTGATTAGTTAACATTGTTGTCACACCCAAGTTTATGTGCCTGATGCACAGAGAGGCCAAACAAATGGAAATGCTGGCATTTTGATCAGATAAAGATTTACTGCAGGACACCCAGCAAGGAGAATGGGCAGTTCATGCTTAAAAGATCTGAACTACTCAAAGGTTTTCAGGAATGAGTTTTTAAAGGCAAAATCTGGGGTGAGGGCTGCAGTGTATGTGATTTCCTTCTGGTTGGTTGGTGGTGAGGTAATAGGGTGATGTCTCTGGAATCTCAACCTTCTAGCTCCAAACAGTCTGGGTGTTTGTGGTCACCACCTTCCAAGTAGGTCCAGGGAGGTAGGGGGTGTCTTGCTTTCTATATAAGAACTCAGAGACTATTATCTATATATCAGATTCTTATCTATATTCCTTCAAGAGAAACCAGAAGTCCTATGACTTATTGTCTATTAATTTCTTGAGCCTGCTTTTTGAAATTCTGGAAAGATCTAGGAGAATGAAGCCTTCAAACAAAAACAGTATTTGTCATACATGGCCTTGATTATGTTGTGATTGGTTCCTTCTATGCTCACATTCTGAAGGCTTTTCTTTTTTACCATAAATGTATTTTGAAATTTATTGCAAGTTTTTTCTGCATCTATTGAGATAATCATATGTTGTTTATTCTTCAACTTGTTAAGGTACTGTATTACTTTGATTTATTTGTAAATGTTGAAAAATTCTTGCATCCCTGGGATAAACCCCACTCTATCATGGTATATGATCCTTTTAAAGTAGTTAGATTTGGTTTGCTAATACTTGCTGAGAATTCCTGCATCTGATATTGGCCTGTAATTTTCTTTTTTTGTGATATTTGTCTGGTTTTGGTATCAGGGTGATGGTGACCACATAGAATGAGTCCAAGTGTTTCTTCCTCTGAAATGTTCTGGAGTAGTTTAAGAAAGATAAGTGTTAACTTTTCTCTAAATGTTTGATAGAATTCACCTACGAAGCCATCTGCTCTTGGGCTTTTATTTGTTGAAAGTGAAAGTCACTCAGTTGTGCCTGACTCTTTGCAACCCCATGGACTGTAGCCCACCAGGCTCCTCTGTCCATGGGATTCTCCAGGCAAGAACACTGGAGTGGATTGCCATTTCCTTCTCCAGAGGACCTTTCTGACCCAGGGATTGAACCTGGGTCTCTCCTGCATTGCAGGCAAATTCTTTATTGTCTGAGCTACCAGGGAAACCCTCATTTATTTGTTGGGAGTTTTAAAATTACGGATTCAATTTAATGACTGGTAATTGGTCTGTTTATATTTTCTACTTCTTCTTAGGTAGATTGTACTTTTCTAAGAATTTGTTCATTTCTTCCAGGTTGTCCATTTTCATGGCATATAGTTATTCACAGAAATAGCATATCATCCCTTGTTACTTTTGTGGTGTCAGTTGTAACATCCTTTTTATTCCTGATTTTGTTAATTTGGCCCTCCCCCTCCTTTTAAATGAGTCTAGTTAAAGGTTTAACCATATTATCTCTTCAAAGAACCGGTTTTTAATTTCATTAGTCTTTTCTACTTTTTTTTTTTTTTTTAGTCTCTGATTGATTTCTGCCTTGATATTTAGGATTTCTTACCTTCTACTAACTTTGATTTTGCTTCTTTTCCTTTCTCTAGTTGCTTTAGGTGTAAAGTTAGGTTGTTTTAATTTTTCTTGTTTTCTGAGATAAGCTTGTATCACTAATACTTAGAACTGCTTTTCCCGTGTCTCACAGGTTTTGTTTTAATTTTTCAAAACCACTATGAGGTACCATTTCACGCCAGTCAGAATGGCTGCGATCCAAAAGTCTACAAGCAATAAATGCTGGAGAGGGTGTGGAGAAAAGGGAACCCTCTTACACTGTTGGTGGGAATGCAAACTAGTACA
Organism: Bos indicus x Bos taurus; assembly: GCF_003369695.1. NCBI lineage: Eukaryota > Metazoa > Chordata > Mammalia > Artiodactyla > Bovidae > Bos > Bos indicus x Bos taurus. The sequence continues at coordinate 14,366,825 of NC_040084.1, read as the reverse complement.
GCCACTATGGAGAACAGTGTGGAGATTCCTTAAAAAACTGGAAATAGAACTGCCATACGACCCAGCAATCCCACTGCTGGGCATACATACTGAGGAAGCCAGAATTGAAAGAGACATGTGTACCCCAATGTTCATCGCAGCACTGTTTATAATAGCCAGGACATGGAAGCAACCTAGATGTCCATCAGCAGATGAATGAATAAGAAAGCTGTGGTACATATACACAATGGAGTATTACTCAGCCATTAAAAAGAATATATTTGAATCAGTTCTAATGAGGTGGATGAAACTGGAGCCTATTATACAGAGTGAAGTAAGCCAGAAAGAAAAACACCAATACAGTATACTAACGCATATATATGGAATTTAGAAAGATGGTAACAATAACCCTGTATACGAGACAGCAAAAGAGACACTGATGTATAGAACAGTCTTTTGGACTCTGTGGGAGAGGAAGAGGGTGGGATGATTTGGGAGAATGGCATTGAAATACGTATAATATCATATATGGAACGAGTCGCCAGTCCAGGTTCGATGCACGATACTGGATGCTTGGGGCTGGTGCACTGGGACAACCCAGAGGGATGGTATGGGGAGGGAGGAGGGAGGAGGGTTCAGGATGGGGAACACATGTATATGGGTGGTGGATTCATTTCGATATTTGGCAAAACCAATACAATATTGTAAAGTTTAGAAATAAAATAAAATTAAAAAGTTAAAAAAAAAGGATTCACAAAAATTTGAAAATATTCATGTACTCCAATGTTCATAGCAGCATTATTTATAATAGCCAAGGTATAGAAGCAACCTAAATATCCACTCCTTATTTAACTTATATGCAGAATACATCATGTGAAATGCCAGGCTGGATGAAGCACAAACTGGGAGCATGATTGCAGGAAGAAATATCAATAACCTCAGATATGCAGATGATACCACCTTAATGGTACAAAGCAAAGAGAAACTAAAGGGTCTCTTGATGAAAGTGAAAGAGGAGAGTGAAAAAGGTGGCTTAAACCTCAGCACTCTGTAAACAAAGATCATGGCATCTGGTCCCATCACTTCATAACAAAATGGGGAAACAACGGAAACACTGATAGACTTTATTTTCTTGGGCTCCAAAATCACTGCAGATGGTGACTGCAGCCATGAAATTAAAAGACACTTGCTCCTTGGAAGAAAAGCTATGACCAACCTAGACAGAATATTAAAAAGCAGAGACATTACTATGACTACAAAGGCCTGTATAGTAAAAGCTATGGTTTTTCCAGTAGTCAGGTACAGATGTGAGATCTGGACAATAAAAAAAGTCCGAGCACTGAAGAGTTGATGTTTTTGAACTGTGGTGTTGGAGAAGACTCTTGAGAGTCCCTTGGACTGCAAGGAGATCAAACCAGGTCAAATCAATCCTAAAGGAAATCAACCCTGAATATTCTTTGGAAGGACTGATGCTGAGGGTGAAGCTCCAATACTTTGGCCACTTGATGCGAAGTGTGGACTCATTGGAAAAGACCCTGATGTTGGCAAAGATTGAAGGCAGGAGAAGGGGACAACAGAGGATGACATGGTTGGATGGCTTCACTGACTCAATGGACATGAGTTTGAGTAAACTCTGGGAGATGGTAAGGACAGGGAAGCCTGGCATGCTGTAGTCCATGGGGTCCCCAAGAGTCAGACATGACTGAATGACTGAATAATAAAATGTCTATTGACAGGTGAGTGAATAAAAAAGATGTAAGATATATCTATATCTATATTTATGTCTATGTCTATATCTATATATGTATCCATATCCATATCCATGTGTGTGTGTGTGTGTGTGTGTGTGCTCAGTCATGTCCCACTTTTTGCAACCCCATGGACTGTAGCCTGCCAGGCTCCTCTGTCCATGGGATTTTCCAGGCAAGAATACAGAAGTGAGTTGCTATATCCTTCTCCGGGGGATCTTCCAGACGCAGAGATAGAACCCACATCCTGGGCATCCCCCTCACCACCCCAGGATTTTGCTTGATTTAATAAAGTGGCATAAGTATTTGTTTTGTCACTGACTGAATATAGGTCATTTCAGCTTTCGCTGGTATAGTGGTTGGAAACTGTTTTTCTGTTTTTAGAATTCTTTTGATTTTGGAATTGTGTATAAGGACATGTGCAGAGAAGGCAATGGCACCCCACTCCAGTACTCTTGCCTGGAAAATCCCATAGATGGAGGAGCCTGGTAGGCAGCAGTCCATGAGGTCGCTAAGAGTCGGGCATGACTGAGCGACTTTGCTTTGACTTTTCACTTTCATGCATTGGAGAAGGAAATGGCAACCCACTCCAGTGTTCTTGCCTGGAGAATCCCAGGGACGGGGGAGCCTGGTGGGCTGCCGTCTATGGGGTCGCACAGAGTCGGACACGACTGAAGTGACTTAGCAGCAGCAGCAGCAGCATAAGGACATGTGGACCTGGACTGTCAAAAACTTACAGTAAAATACTTGTCATTTAAAAATTGCAGAGAGTAGTTCCTAAAGAGCTTTTTTTGTTCTTCATGAAGTACGTAATTCATCTAGTTACCCAGATATGATATTTGCTTTAGAACCTATTCTTTGAACCAAAGTGTCCTTGCAAAGATTATTTCTGAGAATATTGATGTATGTGTAAATATGTATACTATTTTTGAAATGGAACATGCCAGGACTCCCAATAATGTGTGGGGAAAGAAGATATAGTAAGACTTTTTATCTGAGGTACTTCCAATTTCCTCTTCTGATTTTTAAAATTCAAATTATATAATTTTGCTACCAATTACATAACTTTGCTACAAAAAGTCATATGTATTTAAATTCTTGAGGTAATCAAAGAGACATGTTTTTAAATATTGAAAGAAAATGTATGTATACATTCCTTATTATTTTTTAATTAAAAGATATAAAATAATGTTATAGTATTAACTGTATCAGTAATAATCATGGCTTATATATAAAGGACACTTACTCTGATCCAAATATCCTAATATCTGGATAATATCTAATGCCTAAGAATTCTTTATTTATTTTGTCTCATTAGACCATACAACGATTTTATTAGATACATATTAATCTCATTTTCTTTGATTTAACTACAGAGCTAACTACACACTGAATTACTTAAAGTAGTTGATATATAAGTAATTTGACCAAATTTTGCAATTTTCAATTCAACAGCCAAATTGAATGTATCATGCTGGGTTAAACATTAAAAATAGTGGGGCACGGTTTGTCTGGAGCCTAATTTTTCCCTCACTTTATAGAATGATAGCAAATACTCAAAAACTGTATGTTGAATTAAAGCATTATGTTGTAAAATGTATATATATGAGACACAGCCTTGTCCTCATAGAAAGAATTTGCCATACCACTGCATGAGAAAATTTTCACTGACAGTTGGAACCAAACTGTGGGATAGCACATTTTTTCAGGTTTTTATTACTGAGAAATACACTATAAGGTTATTGACAGATTTGATTTAAACAATTTGCTAAGTAAAAAAACTCTTTCCTTTAATAATTGCTACATAGCACACCTGTTTTCATATATATTAACTGGGAACCAATTACAAAATAATATTATTTTATTGATAGGCATAATTCACAACTTGGAGACGGCAATGGCAGCCCACTCCAGTACTCTTGCCTGGAAAATCCCATGGACACAGGAGCCTGGTAGGCTGCAGTCCATGGGGTCGCTAGGAGTAGGACACGACTGAGCGACTTCACTTTCATGCATTGGAGAAGGAAATGGCAACCCACTCCAGTGTTCTTGCCTGGAGAATCCCAGGGACGGGGGAGCCTGGTGGGCTGCCGTCTATGGGGTCTCACAGAGTCGGACACGACTGAAGCGACTTAGCAGCAGCAATTTACAACTTATCAGAACACTCTTTAAGAAAATTAGAAGATACATTTTAAAAGGAATTATAATTCAAAATAAAACTATGTCACAATATTAGTAAAGGCATATTGGTAATTAGGCACAGCAGTATTTTCTCAGTTTTCTTTAATTATCCATATTTCTACTTTTCTATAGTATTCATGTAAGAGTGCTCGGATAGAACATCTATGAGAAACTGTGTTGAAACTGTGACAATTCCAAGAAAATGAAAGAATCCATTATCACAGAGAGTTAAGAAAAGTTAAAATCTTACTTAAATTAAGTTAAGGTTTTTAGAAAGTAACAGAGTATGATTAAAAACAACTTCTATTTTCCTGATATTTCAATTATTATATAAAATACTTACTTCAATAGTAGGAGATATGATTTATACATATAATAAATTTCTTAGTTATAAGGTGCATGTGTGCATGCTCAGTTACTTTAGTTGTGTCTAATTCTTTGTGACCCTATGGACTGTAGCCTGCCAAGCTCCTCTGTCCATGGGATTCTCCAGGCAAAAATACTGGAGTGGGTTCCATGCCCTCCTCCAGGAACTATAAGGTAGGAAAGGCTAAAACATTAAAATAGTACAAATGAAAAAATATTTTTCTTGATGCCATGGACTGGAAACACATTACATCTATAATACATTTTTCCCTTTTAAACTGAATTGGCTGTCTTTTCACTGTCTGGAAGTAAAAACCAAAGATGACTCTTTTCCTATAATGTTTGGAAATATGTGCCACGTACCTAATCTGAGGAATGAGGCAAAGGTATATTCTTTATTTATATTGTCATAGAATAGTTTATTGACCAAGATATAATATTTCTGAAACTTCACCTACTTGGCTATAAATTATTTATTGGGCCAAACATTTAATAATATGTAAAAATACTATAATCAATGAATTTAAGATAAGTCAGTTTAATAATAGAATAGACTCCAAAAGCATGAACTATGTTGCCAAAACTTCTATTTGGTAGATGTATAAAATCTGGAAGAGACTGAATAGCCTATTTAAAGATAGATTTCTTTGTTGGATTTTTAAAAAGGCCATGTAAAGTAGATTCTTAGAATGAGAACATTATCCTTTTCTTCTTTATTTCACTGATGATACACACTGGAATACTGTTTATCAAATTATTCACTTGAAAGAAATTATACATTCCAATATTAGTATTAGCTTTAAAACTATTTGAATAAACTCAAATGGTAAGTTTTTATAAAGTATCACAATTTTAAACCTCAGTTAATGAAGATCTTAGTTGTTTTTGATTAAAATAAAATTTTAAAGACAGCTTTTTAAGAGTGGTTTTAGGTTCACAGCAAAAGTAAGAAAATACAAAGATAACCTGGGTTTGATTCCTGCATTGGGAAGTTTCCACAGAGAAAGGAATGGCTACCCACTGCAGTATTCTTGCCTGGAGAATTCCATGGAAAAAGAAGCTTGGTGGGCTGCAGTCCCAGGGGATGCAGTGAGCTGGACATGACTGAATGATTAACATTATTTTTAGATTTATAGCAAAAATAAAAATATACAGAGATAATAAAATACTTCCTGCCCCCAGCCATGCAAAGACTGCCCATTATCAACACCACCCATTTGGGTGATACATATGTTACAACTGCTAAATCTACACTGACACACCATTGTCCCCAAATCTGCAGTCTGCATTAGGGTTCACTCTTGGTGTTGTGTATTCTATGGGTTTGGATAAATGTGTCCACCACTAAAGTATCATACAGAGTATTTTTACTACCCTAAAAATCCTCTGTGTTCCATTTATTCATCTTTCCCTTCCCCTAACCTGTGGCAACCACTGATCTTTTTACTTTCACTATAGTTTCATCTTTTTTAGAATGTCATAGAGCTGGACTCATGCAGTATACAGCCTTTTCATATTGTCTTCTTTCACTTAGCAATATGCACGTACGCTCTCTGTGTTTTAATGGCTTGATAGCTCATTCTGTGCAGCATGGTATAATATTCAATTGTTTGGATGCACCACACTTTATTTATCCATTCACCTACTGAAGGGCATCTCGGTTGCTTCCAAGATTTGGAAATTATGAACAAAGCTGCTATAAACATTTGTGTGCAGATTTTTGTATAGACATAAATTTCCAGTTATTTTGTGCAAATACTAAGGTGTGTGATTGCTAGATCCTATGGTTGGAGTATGTTTAGTTTTGTAAGCAATCACTAAACTGTCTTCAAAAATGACTGTATCATTTTCCATTTCCACAAGCAGTAAATCACAGTTCCTCGTGCTTTGTATCCTTGTCAGCATTTGGTGTTCAGTGTTCTGGATTTTGGTCATTTTAGTAGATGTGTGGTGGCATCTCACTTTTTTTAAGTTTTCTTTCCTCTTGATACATGCTGTAGAGTATCTTTCCATAACCTTATGACTTGACTCAAGTTGAGGAAGCTGAATGAAATGTTGATCACTAAGCATCAGTAAGCACAGATGACCTAATTAAATTAACCAACCTCTCATTCAGCTTTCTCCAGTACTTTTCTACTAGCTCATCCCAGCACTTAAAAAACCTCCTGCCCTTTGTTCAATGGAGTTGAGTTCAATCTCTACCCTCTATTGCAATAGTCTTGAATAAAATCTTCCTAATCCATTCAACTATGGTGCAATAGGTCTTTAACAAATCTTATTAATTTCAGGCAAATTGTTTACCATTAATAATTAAATGATAAAGATTGAATACCATCTCTTTATACTATTGCATTCGTGTAATTTGGTTGTTTAGCTTTAACTTTCATTTTTGCTACTAATAGATGTTATACTGGACTTTCAAACTACTTGATAGTATATATTTTAGTATTTACTTATAGCTTCATTTTATTTCTATCATCATATTATAATCATCATTATAATCATCATTATAATCACCATGTTTATAATGATTGATTATATACAATTGATTGATTATCTACAATTGATTATATACATGAATATTCTTTTATATTAAAAATTCAGCATGAATGCAAATACGAAGTCATATGATATGCACAATAATCTAATATCTGTCACTTAAAATTTAGCATTAAAATAATTTTAATTATGTTGACATTTTATTCTTTGGATAGACATGTTCATGCATAGATAAAACAATTTTTTTTGCATCAAAAATAAGCATTATACTCATATGGTGATGGTTTAGCTCAATTGGTTTTAAGAGGTACCATTGGCCAAGAAGCTTCAAGTTCTACATATGAAAAACTGATTATTGTGATTTTCTCTTTCATGTAGTTTTAATTCCAAAGCAATTGGAATTAAATTTGCTTTACAAATATGTGCCATTAGTTAAACAGTTTCATTTAAAATGAGAATTCAGTCATACTGAGATTTAAATTAATCAAATGCAATCTGCACGTGAAATAGCTTTTTCCCACCCAGACTTCTAACGGTTTTAATCAACTAGAAAAGAAGGTCTTCTGAAAAGTGTTTTTGCGACTTCCTTGGTGGTCTAGTGTTTAAGACTCCCAAAGCATGGGTAATGGGTTCAAACCCTCTTCAGGAAGCTAAGATCCCATATGTCTCATGGCCAAAAAACCAAAATGTAAAACAGAGGCAATACTGTAATAAATTCAATAAAGACTTTGAAAATGGTCCATGTAAAATTTTTTTAATACAATTGTTTTTTATTGTGTAGCTATATAAATGTTCAAGCAGTTTTCTAAAGCTGTCACTCTATTGTTATTTTATGAAATATGTTTTTATTTAAAAGCATTTTTTCCTTACTAAAATCTGATATTCCAATGAAACAGCTCTGATAGAGATCTCTTGGAACTGCTCAATGCAGAATGCCATGAATTCTGTTCAGTATTTATCTTATTGATTTGTCTGTGTATTAGGTTCTGCTGACAGATTTCACTTTTATTTTTGTTGCCATTGTTTATTTTCATTAATTTCTAAATTGCAAATGTAAACATTAAAAATAGCAAAGTGAAGAAATAACCAAAAGAAAATGCAAAATCCTTTATCACTTATCGTTCACCTCAGGAGTAACCAACATTTTTTATGAAACTTCAGACTGACTTTTATAAACAAATAACAATAGCTATACTTAATTTTGAATCATATTACATTATGGTCAGAGAACATGGCTTATATAATTTTTTTCAATTAACATTTTTCTTATGATCAACCACTTTGCCAGTTTTTATATGAATTTTATTAATGTTTGTTAATGCAAAGTTCAATAACTATGTGTAATGAGATGTTAAACTAACATCAGGTATGAAAATGAGCTTAAGACAGATCTTTTGTGAAGAATTTACAAATGAAGTGTTTTAAAAACCAAGTAGATGTTGTTAATTTGGAAACCTCAGCTAGGCCGAGAAAGGTATCTTCTATCTTCACCTTAAACTTAGGAAGGGGGACTTGCAGGGGAATGCAGGAGATCTTGAAGCATATTCCCTATGCTGGAACGACAGCGTGTAGTGCATGTTTGAGGATGATGGAGCTGGTGCAGCAGAGTGAGGGGGTTGAACTTAGTGGCCAAAGCCTAAAGCCATCAAGGCTTCTGATGTGTGACTGTTTGCCACTGACCAGATGTACACAGCTTGTGAAGGAAACTGTACTAGTTCGAGGCTGTTTTAGGTTCTAACCAAAAGATCACTTAGATGAATCAAGAGATTCCAATAAAAAAAGGCCAGAAGCAAGTGCTGTATTTCTAGTATTACCAAGCCAGGTTTGTTTGCCTGATACGCAGCAAGTCAAAGGCCGAGATGCTGAGGTTTCCAGGTGCGAAATGCTTATTTAAGAGCAGTCAAACAAGGAAGTAGGAGAACACATCTCAAATCCACTTTCCCAAAGGCTTGGGGCTAGGATATTAGTGGGATGAGGAAGTAAGGTAGTCTGAGCTGTGGAGAAAGATGATTGGAGATGAGAAAAAGGTGAAGCAATTAGTGTTCTGTGTGGTATATCTGAGTTACATACTTCATGGGATGAATATTCTGAAAATGATAGCATTAGCATAATCTGAGGGTAGAGTTTTTGGTCCTCTGACATCAAAAGGTCACCCATCAGACATCTGTGCAGGTTTGTTGAATGGTCAGTGGTCTGACTAGTTTGATCTAGACAAGACTAGCTCCTAAAAAGCATTTTAAGCAACTTTTACTATAGAGACCCAAACATCAAAAGTGTGATCTATCAAGGGTGCTCAAAGGAGTCTTGGATATATCATCTAAACTATGTGACGCTTGGATGATATGCAATTTGCAAGAAATTTGATTGATGAAGGCAGGATACAGGATACTATTTATTAAGCAAGTTGTGGTTCAAGGCAGGGATCCCCAACCTCCAGGATCTAATGCCTAATGATATGAGGTGGAGATGATGTAACAATAATAGAAATAAGGTGCACAATAAATGTGATGTGCTTGAATCACCCCAAAACCATAGCCCTCTCACCCAACTCCAAGGAAAAAATATCTTTCATGAAACCAGTCTCTGGTGCCAAAAGGGTAGGGGACCACTGGTAAAGGATCTAACTGATTATTCAACTTCACTAGCAACTTTAGAAAGAGTTACAGGAGGACATCTAGAATAGTGGTGCATCAGCCTGACCAAATCAACCAGAGGAGGAAGTATCTGCTGCAATAAAATTCTCTTAAGAATGCACAAATATAACTCTCAAGAGTCAGTATAAACATCTTCAGGATCCAGAGAGCCTGCAGTCACCTGGCCAGCCAAGAACTCACCCATCCCTACTTTCCTTAGAAGTCTCATTATTTATCTGTATTTTATTAGCTGTTTGTTTATGCCTATTTGTATTTATCTTTGCCTGGATTTTTTTTCTTAAATAGCTTGTGTTTCCTTTTTTTTATTTTAAAATATTTTTTATTTAATTTTTCAATATTTTGGTCATGCCACATGGTATGCAGGATTTTAGTTCTCCAACCAGGAATGAAATCTATGCCCCCTTGTGGTGGAAACACTGAGTCTTAACCACTGACCTGCCAGGAAAGTCCCTAAGTTGTGTTCTTTACATTCAATTGATGTATATATGACTTCCCTGGTGGCTCAGACGGTAAAGCGTCTGTCTACGACGCAGGAGACCCAGATTCGATCCCTGGGTTGGGAAGATCCCTTGGAGAAGGAAATGGCAATCCACTCCAGTACTATTGCCTGGAAAATCCCATGGACAGAGGAGCCTGGTAGGCTACATATAGGATGTTAACCATTTGTATGCTGCAGATAGTTTTATCAAAGTGTTATTAAAGGTTCAGTTCAGTTCAGTTCAGTCATGAATTTGTGTCTGACTCTACCCGACCCCATGAATCGCAGCACGCTAGGCCTCCCTGTCCATCACCAACTCCCGGAGTTCACTCAGACTCACGTCCATCGAGTCAGTGATGCCATCCAGCCATCTCATCCTCTGTCATCCCCTTCCCTCCTGCCCCCAATCCCTCCCAGCATCAGAGTCTTTTCCAATGAGTCAACTCTTCGCATGAGGTGGCCAAAGTACTGGAGTTTCAGCTTTAGCATTATTCCTTCCAAAGAAATCCCAGGGCTGATCTCCTTCAGAATGGACTGGTTGGATCTTCTTGCAGTCCAAGGGACTCTCAAGAGTCTTCTCCAACACCACAGTTCAAAAGCATCAATTCTTCAGCGCTCAGCTTTCTTCACGGTCCAAAAATAATTGTGGTTTGTGAATTTTAAATAATTATACCTAGGCTCAACCACATCTCTGTTAATCAAAACAGGAACCATTACAATCAACACATTTGTGGCAATGAGAAATAGCTTTGTTTATTTCTATAGTGTAAAAATCCATGCTTCGGGATTCGACAAGCTCTTGGAAAGGATTTTCTGTATCCTGCTGGTTATGGAAGCATTTTCCCTGCAAAAAAAGTTGTTGAGATGCTTGATAAAGTGGTAGTTAGTTGGTGAGAGGTCAGATGAATGTGGGATATGAGGCAAAGCTTCGTAGCCTAATTTGTTCAACTTTTGGAGCATTGATTGTGCAATGTATGTTCAGACATTGAGAAGAACTGAGCCCTTTCTTTTGACCTAAGCTGGCTGCAGGCATTACAGTTTTCAGTACGTCATGTCAATTTGCTGAGCAGACCACCAACTTGACCTTCTTTTGGTGCAAGTTTGGCTTTGGGAAGTGTTTTGGAGCTTCTTCTCAGTCCAGCCACTGAGCTGGCCATCATCAGTTGTCGTATACAATCCGTTTTTTGTTGCAAGTCACAATCCAATTGAGAAATGGTTCATTGTTCTCAACTTCCCATGGCCAGCCACTATACTTCTCATCTTCAGGGCTCTCATCTCCTTTGTAAAACCTTTTGAACCACCACTACACTGTACATTCGTTGTATAGAAAGAGAAAACGACATTTCAGAATGATGATTTTTTTGACTTTTTGGTCAGTTAATGAGGCACCCACTAATCACTTTTCCAATTTGCTTCAAATATCAAACAACCATGGGCTTCCCAAATGGTGCTAGCAGTAAAGAACCTCCTATCCAATGCAGGAGAAATAAGAGACACAGGTTCGATCCCTGGGTTGGGAAGATCTGCTGGAGGAGGGCATGGCAACCCGTTCTAGTATTCTTGTCTGGAGACTCCCACAGATAGAGGAGCCTGGCAGGCTACAGATCATGGGGTCGCAAAGAGTCAGACATGACTAAAAAACTGAGCACACATGCACTGAACTCAACATTGAGTTCTTGGCAAATTCTCGTATAGTTGTAAATATAGATGAACTTCTATGATGGCTCTCAGTTAGTTGTTATCAACTTCTGATGGCCAGCTACTATTCTCCTCATCTTCAAGGTGTTCATCTCCTTTGTAAAACTTCTGGAATCATCACTGCATTGTATGTCATTAGCAGTTCTCAGGCCAAATGCATTGTTGATGTTGCAAGTTGTTTTACGACCCATTTTTAATTGGAATAAGAAAATTATTTGAATTTGCTTTTTGTCTAACATTATTTCCATAGCCAAGAATACATAGAAAATAAACATCAAGTAATAAGTCATTAGCAAAAAAAATAAAACAAGAAATGCACATTAAAATAATGTATAACATAACCATATTTACTTAAGAATGTATTGCAATATCAAACAGCAAATTTCAGCAATGCAAACAGCAAAATTACATTTGAATAAGTGTATTACTTGCCTTTTTTTTCACTTTGTTTTTACCTTTTTAAAAAATGCATTGATACCTAGTTCATTTGGTTCCTTAAATGCTGATCACATTTAGTAGTGCTTTGCAGTGTTTTGGAGAAGGCAATGGCACCCCACTCCAGTACTCTTGCCTGGAAAATCCCATGGACGGAGGAACCTGGTGGGCTGCAGACCTGACTATACCATCTTGCATCATCTAGTTTGCAAATTACAACCCACAGGACAAATCCATCAGTAATCTCCTCCCACTATTTGGGTTTGTACAGTCCACAAAGAACATTTTTATATATTTATGCTTTGTTGTTGTTGTTCAGTCACTCAGCTCAGTTGTGTCTGATTCTTTGCAACCCCATGAACTGCAGTACACCGTCTTATCTGTCCCTCACTATGTCCCTGAGTTTTCTCAAACTTATGTCCATTGAATCAGTGATGCCATCCAACCATCTTTTCCTCTGTCACCCCTTTCTCCTCTTGCCCTCGGTTTTCCCATCATCAGGAACCCCATGTTTATGTTTATAGGGCTTAAATTATAATTTTTTTAACATATGAAAGACATGAAATCAAAGTTTCAGTGTCCAAAGTAAAATTTTGTTGGAATACATACTTTTATTCTGTACCTTATATTTACATGATTTTGCTTGAAAAGTAACATTCTTTAATATGGCATTAGCATTTCTTTAGACATAGGATTTGGATTGAGTAGCATGAAGCACTATTGAAAAAAATCAAACACCTTTAAAGGTTTGAATGTTCATATTCCTGATTTTTCTGTATAATTTTCTTGTATGATGCTTTTAGAGAAAAACAGGCTGTCAATATGATCTATATTATCTTTTTCCATTTTCTACCAATTTTTTTTTAATCCCAGTAAGAAAAAAATAAACTGCGCTTATTATTTTCTATTTTGATCACAATTTTTAAATTATATTAATTGGCTTTACTGTTTATGCCACAGGTCAGGAATTCTGAATAGTGATAGATTTTAGAGTAATAGAGTGTTTAGATCATATAGCAATAGAGTGTTTTGTTCATGAATACCACAGACATAACAGTGAATACTAACTAGATTTAAATCAACACTCTTTCTTTATGTAAGAGGCAGTGTCTCCATCCCAGTTGCAGAAATGGTACTAATTTAGTTGTTGTTCAGTCACTCAGTCATGTCCAACTCTTTGTGACTCTATAGACTGCAGCACGCCAGGCTTCCCTGTCCTTCACTATCTCCCCGAGTTTGCTCAACTCATGTACATTGAGTCAGTGGTGCCATCCAACCATCTCATCTTCTGTTGTTTCCTTCTCCTGCCTTCAATCTTTCCCAGCATCAGGGTCTTTTCCAATAAGTTGGATCTTCCCATCAGGCATCCAAAGTATTAGAGCTTCAGCTTCAGCATCAGTACTTCCAATGAATATTCAGGGTTGATTTCTTTAAGGATTTGCTCATTTGATCTTGCTGTCCAAGGGACTCTCAAGAGTTTTCTTCAGCACCACAGTTTGAAGGCATCAACTTTTTAATGCTCAGCCTTTTTTATTGTCCAACTCTAACATCCATACATGACTCCTGGAAAAAACATAGCTTTGACTAGAAGACCTTGGTTGACAAAGTAATGTCTCTGCTTTTTAATATGCTTTCTAGGTTTGTCATAGCTTTTCTTCCAAGCAGTAAGCATCTGTTAATTTCATAGTATTACCAGGAGATGACTTATATTCAGTTGATGTTAGTAAAGGTAACCTAGCTTCTGGAAGTCCATAGGCAAATTTATGAATGAGGGAGAAATTAATTCTAACCACAAGAACAAAACAATGGGTTTTGATGTGATTTCCTAAATCATTAACTTAAGCTTTGGGGAAATAAGCAGTAACAGGTAACATATACTGAATGTCCATGCTCTAAATTAAATAATTTACATGTTACTTCATTTAATTATCACAGTTATTGTTTTAAAATGAAGAAACAGTGGTTAAGAAAAGTTAAATAATTTCCCAGGATCACAACACTATTAAAGAACAAAGAGTGATCAGTCATTGCCCTTGGATACGGTATCATCGTCTCAACTCTATAAACAATGGTCCTAACTGAGCATACTGTTCATAACTGAGCATATCTGTTCAAGCTGGTTTTAGAAAAGGCAGAGAAACCAGAGATCAAATTGCCAACATCTGCTGGATCATGGAAAAAGCAAGAGAGTTCCAGAAAAACATCTCTTTCTGCTTTATTGACTATGCCAAAGCCTTTGACTGTGTGGATCACAATAAACTGTGGAAAATTCTGAAAGAGATGGGAATACCACACAACCTGATCTGCCTCTTGAGAAACCTGTATGCGGGTCAGGAAGTAACAGTTAGAAATGGACATGGAACAGACTGGTTCCAAATAGGAAAAGGAGTACATCAAGGCTGTATATTGTCACCCTACTTATTTAACTTATATGCAGAATACATCATGAGAAACACTGGGCTGGATGAAGCACGAGCTGGAATCAAGATTGTTGGAAAAATATCAATAACTTCAGATATGCAGATGACACCACCCTTATGACAGAAAGTGAATAAGAACTAAAGAGCCTCTTGATGAAAGTGAAAGAGGAGAGTGAAAAAGTTGGCTTAAAGCTCAACATTCAGAAAACTAAGATCATGGCATCTGGTCCCATCACTTCATGGCAAATAGATGGGGAAACAGTGGCTGACTTTGCCAACAAAGGTCCGTCTAGTCATGTATGGATGTGAGAGTTGGACACATCCATGAGAGAGTGAAGAAGGCTGAGCGCCGAAGAATTGATGCTTTTGAACTGTGGTGTTGGAGAAGATTCTTGAGAGTCCCCTGGACCACAAGGACATCCAACCAGTCCATTTTGAAGGAGATCAGTCCTGGGAGTTCTTTGGAAGGAATAATGCTAAAGCTGAAACTCCAGTACTTTGGCCACCTCATGCGAAGAGTTGACTCATTGGAAAAGACTCTGATGCTGGGAGGGATTGGGGGCAGGAGGGAAGGGGACGACAGAGGATGAGATGGCTGGATGGCATCACTGACTCAATGGATGTGAGTCTGAGTGAACTCTGGGAGTTGGTGATGGACAGGGAGGCCTGGCGTGCTGTGATTCATGGGGTTGCAAAGAGTCGGACAGAACTGAGTGACTGAACTGAACTGAACTGAACTGAATATTTATTTGTCTTTGGTTCTACAATTTCATCATAAAATGACTAACTTTGTATTCCATTTTATTTATACTGTTTGATTGTTGTTGTTCAATAGCTAAAGTTGTGTCCAACTCTTTGTGACCGCATGGCCTGTAGCTCACCAAGATCTTCTGTCCATCGAATTTCCCAGGCAAGAACACTTGAGTGGGTTGCCATCTCCTTTTCCAGGTGTATCTTCCTAACCTTGGGATCAAACCCATGACTCTAGTTTCCTGCATTGGCAGATGGATTCTTTACCACTGAACCATCTGAAAAGCTCATATTTTGTAATATGATTAAATGCGTACTTTCAAATCTGAAAATATGCATCTTTGGTCAATTTTGGAAAATTCTCTGCTATTGTATCTTTAAATCTCTCCATAATTTTCTCTATTATCTCCTTTAGGAATTTTGATTAAATGTGTGGTAGAGCTTCTCATTTTATGTTTATAATTTCTATTAAATTTTTTGTTTTTCCTTGATGAATTCTGAATCATTTTTCAGATTTTTTTTCAATTTTTAAATATCTTGAGCAATTTTCAATCTGCTCTTTGTCTCTTCCAACAAGTATCTTTACTTTTTAAATTATTATACTTTACATATTAAAAATTCCTTATTTTTGTTATTTTTTACCTTGTCTAATCTATCAAATTTGGAAAAATCAGCAGTAGCCACAGGACTGGAAAGGTCAGTTTTCATTTCAATCTCAGAGAGAGGCAACGCCAAAGAATGTTCAAACTACTGCACTCATTTCACATGCTAGCAAAGTAATGCTCAAAATCCTTCAAGCTAGGGTTTACCAGTACATGAGCCGAGAGCTTCCAGATGTACAAGGTGGATTCAGAATAAACAAAGGAACCAGAGATTGAATTGTCAATATCCATTGTATCATAGAAAAAGCAAGGAAACTAA
Source organism: Bos indicus x Bos taurus (assembly GCF_003369695.1). Classification (NCBI taxonomy): domain Eukaryota; kingdom Metazoa; phylum Chordata; class Mammalia; order Artiodactyla; family Bovidae; genus Bos; species Bos indicus x Bos taurus. The sequence goes on along the minus strand of NC_040084.1, from coordinate 14,350,696 downwards.
AAAAAAAAAAAAAAAATCTATTTCTGCCTCACTGAGTATGCTAAAGCCTTTGCTTGTGTGGATCACAATAAACTTTGGAAAATTCTTAAAGAGATGGGAAACCCAGACCACCTTACTTGACTCCTGTGAAATCTGTGTGAAGGTCAAGAAGCAACAGTTAGAACCAGACATGGAACAACAGACTGGTTCCAAATTGGGAAACGAGTACATCAAGGCTGCACATGGTTGCCCTGCTTATTTGACTTCCAGGCAGAGTACATCATGTGAAATCCCAGGCTGTATGACTCACAAGCTAGAATCAAGATTTCTGGGAGAAATATCAACAGCCTCACATATGCAGATGATACCACTCTAATGGCAGAAAGTGAAGAGGAACTAAAGAGCCCCTTGATGAATGTGAAAGAGGAGAATTTAAAAAGCTGGTTTAATTCAACATTCAAAAAACTAAGATCATGGCATCAGATCCAATCACTTCATGGCAAATAGATGGGGAAAAGATGCAAACAGTGATAGATTTTTTTTCCCCCTTGGGTTCCAACATCACTGAATATGGTAACTGCAGCCATGAAATTAAAAGACGCTTGCTCCTTGGAAGAAAAGCTATGACTAACCTAGACAGTGTATTGAAAAGCAGAGACATCACTTTGCTGACAAAGCTATGTATCGTTGAGGGTATGATTTTTCCAAGAGTCATGAATGGAGAGAGCTAGACCATAAAGAAGGCTGAGCACCAAAGATTTGATGCTTTTGAACTGTTGTTCTGGAAAAGACTCAAGAGTTCCTTGGACAGAAAGGATATCAAACAAGTCAATCCTATAGGAAATCAACCCTGAATATTCATTGGAAGGTATGATGCTGAAGCTGAGATTTCAATACTTGGGGCACCTGATGTGTTGAGCGGACTTATTGGAAAAGACTCTGATGCTTGGAAATATTGAGGGCAAGAGGAGAAGGGGGAGACAGAGGATGAGATGGTTGCATGGCATCGCTGACTCAATGGACATGAGCCTGAGCAAACTCTGGGAGATAGTGAAGGATAGGAAAGCCTGGCATGCTGCAGTCCATGGGATCGCAAGGAGTCAGACATGACTTAGTGAATGAACAATAGCAAAGATTTATGATAGCCTTTTATTCCTTTGTCATGTTTTTGACTGTGTGGATCACGACAAACTGTGGAAAATTCTTAAAGAGATGGGAGTACCAGGCCACCTTTTTTGACTCCTGAGAAATCTGTATGCAGGTCAAGAAACAGCAGTTAGAACTGGACATGGAACAATGAACTGGTTCAAAATTGGGAAAAGAGTACATCAAGGCTATATATTGTCACCCTGCATTTTAAACTTATATACAGAGTACATCATGAGAAATGCTGGGCTGGATTAAGCACAAGCTGGAATCAAGATTGCTGGGAGAAATATCAGTAACCTCAGATATGCACATGAGACTACCCTTATGGCAGAAAGTGAAGAGGAACTAGAGCCTCTTGATGAAAGTGAAAGAGGACAGCAAAAAAGCTGACTTAAAGCTCAACATTCAAAAAGCTATAATCATGGCATCCAGTGCCATCACATCATGGCAAATAGATGGGGAAACAATGGGAGTAGTGACACACTTTATTTCCTTGGGCTCCAAATCTCTGCAGATGGTGACTGCAGCCATGAAATTAAAAGATGCTTGCTCCTTGGAAGAAAAGCTATGACAAAGGTAGACAGTATATTAAAAAGCAGAGACATTACTTTGCCAACAAAGGTCTGTCTAGTCAAAGCTATGATTTTTCCAGTAGTCATGTATGGATGTGAGATTTGGACCATAATGAAGGCTGAGCACAGAAGAATTGATGCGTTTGAACTGTGGTGTTGGAGAAGACTCATGAGAGTCCCTTGGACTGAAAGGAGATCAAACAAGTCAATCCTAAAGGAAATCAGTCCTGAATATTTATTGGAAGGACTGTTGCTGAAGCTGAAGCTTCAATACTCTGGCCACTTGATGTGAAGACTGACTCATTAGAAAAGACCTTGATGCTAGGAAAGATTGAAGGCTGGAGGAGAAGGTGATGACAGAGGATGAGATGGTTGGATGGCATCACCAACTTAATGATGAACATGAATTTGAGCAAGCTCTGGGAGTTGGTGATGGACAGGGAAGCCTGGCATGCTATAGTTCATGGGATCCCAAAGAGCCAGACACGATTGAGTGACTGAACTGAACTGAACTGTATTTCTGTGGGCTTCCCTGGTGGCTCAGATGTATTTCTGTAAGCATATCTAGCATAATAATTTTACATTCAAAGAACAATCCCAATATTTTAAGTCTTTGAAAGTATTATTCTTCTCTTTAATGCCTCTGCTTACCCTTCACCTTAGTCTTCCCTGATAGCTTAGTTGGTAAAGAATCTGACTGCAATGCAGGGTACCCCGGTTTGATTTCTGGGTAGGAAGATCTGCTGGAGAAGGGATAGGCTATCCACTCCAGTATTGTTGGGCTTCCCTTGTGGCTCAGCTGTTAAAGAATCTGCCTGCAATGGGTTCGATCCCTGGGTTGGGAAGATCCCCTGGAGAAGGGAAAGGCTACCCACTCCAGTATTCTGGCCTGGAGAATTCCATGGACTGTACCAAGGATCCAGGCTCTTGGACCACCCACTCCCTGGTTAAGGATCTTTTTCTTATTCATCTATTCATCTCTCTATTCCCAATGCCAAGGGGTCACAAAGAGTCGGACCTGACTGAGCTACTTTCACTTTCACTCTTCATCTTGGTACCTTCTCTCCTGTTATACATTTTGTGTGTCTGACCTGTTAATGTATCTGTGAGAGTTCAATGAGATCTGTATTGAAAAACCTTCCTTCCTTTCTTTTTTTTTTTTTTTTCTTTGAAAGAGAGAATAATTCCTTTCTTCTTGTTGTTGTTATGTAGCTAGGTATGGCTCCTGGAAGATCATAAAATAATTTAGTTAAAGCTGTGTAGGGCTATTTTGGTAAACTTTTGTAAATTTTAACTTCTGGATTCCCCCCATGCTCACCTTTTACCTGAGAGTAAACGTTTTGTCAGACTAGCTTCCTTGTGTTATTTCCACTCATGGGACAATTTGCCCTAGCTTTTTACTTTTCCTGAAATAGTACTTCTAAGGGACTCTGAATTAGGGACTAACTCCAGTTAGTCCCTAACTGGACTCCCCACTTTTAAGTCCTTGTCTTGTGTTGCTTGCATGCTCCGTTAAGACTTACAGCTCCTCGAAAGTGAAACTATTAGTCTCTCAGTCTTGTCTGAGTCTTTGCGACCTTATGGACTATAGGCAGCCAAGCTCCCCTGTCCATGGAATTCTCCAGGCAAGAATACTGGAATGGGTAGCCATTCCCTTCTCCAGGGGATCTTGCTGACCCAGGGATCAAATCTGGGTCTCCTGCATTTCAGGCAGATTCTTTACCATCTGAGCCATCTCCTTGGGGATCAGAAAATGTCCACAGGGCAAGCTTCTGTATTTGGACATTTTTAAAGTCACTGTATATTGGTATTCTCACTTCATTATTCCCTTCTGAAGACTCTCTTTACTTTCTTGTAATCTTGGTTATCTGTTTTTAAAAGATATTTTAATATTTTGAAGATTTTGTGGGGATAAAAATTTTAGGATTTGTATATTATTATATTATATTAGTATATTATCAGAAGGGACTTCCCTGGTAGCTCACTCGGTAAAGAATCTACTTGCAGTACAGGAGACCTGGGTTCCATTCCTGGGTCAAGAAGATCCCCTGGAAAAGGAAATGGCAACCCACTTCAGTATCCTTGCCTGGAAAATCCCATGGACAAAGGAGCTGGGGGGCTGCAGTTCATGAGGTCGCAAAGTGTCAGGCATGACTGAGTGAATAATATTTGATATTATCAGAAATGCAAGCCTGTATGCTTGTTTTAAATCATTTTATCAACTGAGTATCATTCTCATATGGACATGTTAATTAAAATATTTAATAGTTCTAGGGATAATAATGGTAGTAATAATAATAAATTCATATGGAAGTCGAAGAATAGCTGCTGTGAAATTATTTTTGCAATCTAAGTTTCCTTTTCACTCAGTAACCACTCTTCCCCATCAAGTAAAACAAGGTCATTTGTTCCATTCCAATCTATCAAACAATATGACCACACTGTGGTTGAATCATCATTGTTACTCTCTGATCCTTGGTTGCTTCACAACATTTTGATCAGATTAAGCTTTGGTACTTAGTAGATACCACAGGGGCATGCAAGAAGATCATCATGACACCACATTGTGCTTTGCAAAGAAAATATTCAATTTGTATAGCTTTTAAGGAGATACTAATATGTCAGATTATTACATGACAAAATACTTTATCTTGATAATTGTGGGCCATGGTTTTAGGTTTCTGTCATCATCCCTTTATCACATAAATGATCTTCCTATTGAAATAAACACATTCCAGCAGTGTAGAATTTAATTGTTTAAGATCATTTATATCTTATAATAACTACCTCATGGTTTTAAAAAACTGGCATTAATATAAAATAATAGCTTTTTGAAACACTGACATAATCATAGGAATATGCTTGTATCCTTTTATATGGTAATGGAACATTAAACACTTAACATTTTCTGGAAAGAAAGCTGGATGTGCTCGTGTGTACATGCACGTGTGTGCAGAACCAGCTATATGTACGTGATTGTGCATATTGTAATCAACATTCCACATTGTATTCTGGCCTCTTAGTTGTCATGACCCCATGTTTTGGAATCTATTATGAAGTAACTTATTTCCTGAAAAAACGTTCCAATAAAGAATGTTCAATCCAGGTCCCTGACAATTAAATATGAACTTTTGGCCTAGATTACTTATTATCTATCTGACATTTAGTTGCAGGTCTTCTAGGGTAAAAATTATGTTCAATAGAAGAAGTTTAATAAATGTGATTTGGGTAGGGTTGGTTTCTGTTCTGTTTAGGGAAAGGTCTTTTTTTCTTCAAAACACACAAAATTTAGGAAAAATGACAAGCTGTACTTCATTTTAAGTAGCATCATAAAACTTATTTTTCACGCAGAAGTTAAAAGACACTAAATGGAAGAAGAAACTGGAAACACTGTTCTCCATTGCTGGACATTGTCAAGAAATTTTCTCAGGTGATACGAACCCAAGACAGATCTTTGTTTCTCCACCTTTCCCACCTTGTTTATCCTCTTTCCTTCTTTGCATGGGTCCAGATCCTGGTTTCTCTCCTTTTCTTCTTCTATTGAAATATTTTAGGCCTGCCCACTGATAGTCCTCCCAACTCCACCACTTCCCATCGGTGTGGCCTTGGTTGACTTTCTAATACTTTTTCAGCCTAGGCTTCCTCATTTACAAAATGAGGAGGGTAACACAGTGTTGGAAATCACTGCAGATGGTGACTGCAGCCATGAAATTAAAAGATGCTTACTCCTTGGAAGGAAAGTTATGACCGACTTAGCATATTCAAAAGCAGAGACATTACTTTGCCAACAATGGTCCATCTAGTCAAGGCTATGGTTTTTTCCAGTGGTCATGTATGGATGTGAGAGTTGGACTGTGAAGAAAGCTGAGCACCAAAGAATTGATGCTTTTGAACAGTGGTGTTGGAGAAGACTCTTGAGAGTCCTTTGGACTGCAAGGTGATCCAACCAGTCCATTCTAAAGGAGATCAGTCCTGAGTGTTCATTGGAAGAACTGATGCTGAGGCTGAAACTCCAGTACTTTGGCCACCTCATGTGAAGACTTGACTCATTGGAAAAAACTCTGATGCTGGGAGGGATTGGGGGCAGGAGGAGAAGGGGACAACAGAGGATGAGATGGCATCACCAACTCGATGGACGTGAGTCTGAGTGAACTCCGGGAGTTGGTGATGGACAGGGAGGCCTGGCGTGCTGCGATTCATGGGGTCGCAAAGAGTTGGACACGACTGAGTGACTGAACTGATCTGAACTGAACACAGTGTTGAAAACACTGTGTTATCAGTAAGTAATAAAGGCGTGAAAGGAAAGTGAAAGTTGCTCAGTCATGTCCGACTCTTTTCGACCCCATGGACTAGACAGTCCATGGAATTTTCCAGGCCAAAATACTGGAGTGGGTAGCTGTTCCCTTCCAGGGGATCTTCCCAACCCAGGGATCGAATCCAGGTCTCCCACATTGCAGGCAGATCCTTTAACAGCTGAGCCATTCAAGTAACCCGGCATAGATACTGCTAATAAATAAAAGTATAGATATAATAAATTGAGAGGTTATATTAATCACACATCTTTGGACTGGTGGTGGTGGTGGTTTAGTTGCCAAGTTGTGTCTGACTCTTGCAATCGCATGGACTGTAGCTTGTCAGGCTCCTCTGTCCATGGGATTCTCCAGGCAAGAATACTGGAGTGGGTTGTCATTTCCTTCAAAGTCAGATCAGAGAAAATACAGTGCAAGCTTCTATATAACTGAGAAAAACAAAAAACAAACAAACAGAAAGGACACTGAACAATTACAAATAGAGTGCAGTTGTTACTTTTAATTATTTTTATATTTCTACCTTTCACATTGTTCCTAGCATCTGGTAAATGATAAATCAATTTGACACTAAAATCTATAGAAGCAAAACTTTTTCAAGCCTGTGCTGAAAGATTGCTACATTGAAAGTGAGAATAGTCACAGTTATACTTTCCATTTCACTGAAATGCTACTACATTTTTCCCTTTGAAGAAAGTCCTCTTAAAAGTTTCTCCTTCTCAGTGACCCAATTTCATGTTAGGTTTCTACTAAACAAAAAATTTATAGCCGGTGCTGGTGTCCACTGTAAAGTCTGAAAATAGTGTGATACAAACCATGGAATTTTTTTCATTTAAGTTTAAGCTTCAGTTTTTTTTTTTTGTCATTTCTATAATGGAATAGAATAGACAAATTCCACTTCTTGGTGTCTAAGAAAAGTAGATAAAATTCTGTTCCTCATTAAATGTGGAGAACTCAGGGTAAGTGAATGTGATAAATTCTATAAAAATTAAGCTATTATTTAACATTTTACAAAAAAAACTTTATTTTTTTGTAAACTGTATTGCTTTAATGAAATTTTATTGTGATAATTTTCTTTCCTAAGTGACTTAGTAAACTTATTCACTTCACTTCAATCCCCTCTTCCTCAAATTTATAGTTGCTAAGTATCAAGAAGACTTCCCAGGTGGCTCAGACAGTAAAGAATCTGCCTGCAATAAAGGAAACTGGAGTTTGATCCCTGGGTTGGGAAGATCCCTTAGAGAAGGGAATGGCTACTCACTCCAATATTCTTGCCTGGAGAATCCCATGGACAGAAGAGCCTGGTGAGCTACAGTCCATGGGGTCACAAAGAGATACGACTTGGACATGACTGAGTGAGAATTCCTTAAGGAAAACACAGATTCCCGGGCCCCATCTCTAGGGACTAACTCGAAGGTCTGGAGTAAGAATATACTGTATAACAAGCCACCTTGATTGGGATTGGGGCACCATGCTTGTGACCCATGAGCAAAATCCAGCCGTTGGCAAAACTGCCCGATGGCCTTTGTAAAGTCTGCCCAAGAGTGATTTTTCACATTTTTAGAGTTGTAGAAAGGAAAGGAAAGGAAAGGAAAGGAGAGAATCCCTAACAAACTCTGAAATATTTATCAACAGATCCTTTCCAGAAAAAGTTTGCCAATCCCTGTCCTTGATAATCCTGGTTCATTCATTCGGCAAATATGTAATCACCACTCACTCCATGTTGAGCATGTGCCCTAACTCTGCTGATGGGGACACACGGACCAAAAGAGGGAGGAACCAGTGTTTAAGTCTCACTTAGGTCCCATTGCTTGTGGGACAGATCATAATTAACTTGTAATTACGGTGTGTGAAGTAACAAATACATTAGTGAGATAATTTTAAATAGTAATTTGTTATGAAGAAAATATAAGAGTAGTATGTCTTCTCCAAGGTGACATCTGAACTAACCCCTCAGGGCCTGGCTTGGCTACAGTGTGGTGATTTGGGGAGAGCTTGACCAGTATGCAGAATGAAGAACAAAGGCAGGAGCCTAAAGTCAGAAATGAGTGTGGAGTCTTCAGAGAGGCCAGTGTGGAGAGAAAGTAGAGAGGAGAGGCACAGCTTGAGGAGCAATGTGCAAGAGAGCAAGTTTTGCAAGGCTGGCAGGGTTGTCAGGAGGACTTTTTACATTTTAATCTAAGGGTGATGGAACCATAGCCTGTAAACTCCATTTTCAAGCCCACGGTGGTGGTGGTTTAGTTGGTAAGTTGTGTCCGACTCTTGCAACCCCATGGACTGCAGCCTGCCAGGCTTCTCAAACCCATGACTTAGATATAAATGTACAGTGCATCGCTACTTTGAGATATATTGAAACTCAAATTAAAATGATTGTGTTAATAAAAAATTCCTAGAGAACAATAGTAGCTTTTGTTTTGCATATTGAATATGATACTTTCCTTCACTTTGTGTTCATGCATAATCTTAGGGGATATAAAATCAGAATTAATTATAGACTAATGTACCAAAATAAACATACTTAAACTTAGTCTTGAAGGAAGATAATGCTTTTAAAAGTGCTCTGTTTCTTAGGAACTTATATGTCCACAAATCTAAGTTAATTAAAGATACAGATTATGTTTTATTTAAAGTTATAATATCAAAATTTATTCTTTAAGTAGTAGTTCTTTCTCCTTGATAATGGGTCTCATAACACATCTACTTATGTTACATATAAAAGAATCTTTATAAAGGGTAATAATTTTGGGTTTTAGAAACTTAACATTCTCCATGGTAACTATGATATATTATGATGACTTAACCATAAAGGCAAGTGTGAGAACCCAATGAATAATTCATGCTGTCTGACCCTAACTTCATGCATTAATTGCGTTAGACATCAGCTTCAACGGAAAATCCATTTAAAAATAAACTGGATGGCACTGAACACGAATAGTAGCAAGAACTCTAAAAAACCATATGGGAAACTGCAACGTTTACTATTTTAAAACATTAATTTTGTTTTGCCAAAGAAGAATATATATAATGCATAATATAAAACTTATTCACATTTCCAAACACATTTCTAAACATTCAAATACACTAGAAAAACACATTTCACATCCAGCTGGCGCTGAATTTATTGTATTTGAAGAGACAGTCTCTGGGACTGGTGGAATGTGGTGGTGCAAGTTAAGAATGCACATTGATTTCTCAATTTCTAGCAAAGCATTAATGATCCTTATATGTTTGTCTCCCTAATGAGATCAAAGCTTATGATAATAGTGTTCACTCTCTAGTACTTCTTATGTGTAAGCATTCATTAAATAGATGTTTGCTAAAAGAAAGTATTAATTTTCTCTCTCAAAATACCAAATAAAATATTAATAGTACTAAACTATGTGCAAAGGGAAGACATGCTGTCAGATACACAGAGCTGGTATTGGTGCCTTTACACCACAATGCCTTGCGTGCCAGAGAGAGAATCTAGGCCTTATTTATTTCCCCAGGAACAGAAGTGAGTGGCTCTTCTCTGAGGTTTTGAGGATGAAGCAGTATTAGAGGCATTTTACAGGGTGGCTTTGTACTCTGATGAATGAAGCAAATGAAATGATTAACCTGAAATGACACCTTCAGACCTGGGGGCATCCAATCTCACGCTGTCATTGACTTACCTTGATTCTTGCTCTTCCTTTGTTCCTTTATAAGTTTTTCTTGTATATACATATGTGTGTGTGTGTGTTTATTTTGTGTTGAGTTGCTCAGTCATGTTCGACTCTTTGTGACCCCATGAACTCTAGCCCGCCAGGCTCCTCTGTCCGTGGGATTCTCCAACAACACTGGAGTGGGTGCCATTTCCTACTCCAGGGGCTCTTCCCAACCCAGGGATCAAACCTGTATCTCTTGCATCTCCTACATTGGCAAGCGGATTCTTTACCATAGCACCACCTGGGAAGCCCTTTCAATTTCCTACCTCAACTGAAATGACTGAATTTCACCATCAATTTTTGGAGAGAAATTCAGAGCTTCTAAAGTCCCCAGGTCTTTGCAGGTTTGAGAATGTCTGCCTCTTGCCTTGATAAGAGGAAAGTAGCATAGACACATGAAGAATCTGATGATACCGTTTTCTCTTGGAAGTTTATAGAGACATTGCTCGATGGAATCTCCACACTGAGTGCTTTTCAACGAGGCTTCCCCATTGATGATTTTATTGGCCTGATTTAATTGCATGTACTTTTGCCCCAAGAAGGGCTTTAGTCCTTGAGATCTTTCATGTTTGAAAGTGTCTTCCTCTTTTCCCTATATTTGAATGACAGTGTGACAATGGCTCATATTCTCCTGGCAGTCCTCCTGCACAACTTGGTTGACATGGTTCCTCTGTGTCCTGGCTTATCTTGGAAGTAACAGCAACTCATCCAGGAGGTGCCTGAGAGTTGACTGCCATTGTACTCATTTTTCTTGGAAGAGTGCATGATCTTTCACTGCAGATGCAGTCCTTCCTTTGTTTCAGAGATCTTTTCTTCATGTACATTATTTTTTCTTCTGCCTTCATTGTGGTTTTCTTGGTCCCTTGGTCTATTAGAGTAACTCCATTTCAGCTCCACCTTGCTCTATTACGTTCCTTATCATTTCTAGCTCATTTAGAAAATTGTCATAAGGCTTAGGTGACGTCTCAGTGTTCAGAGTTTTCCCACTGCCATCCCAGCTCATTTCATTCTGTGGTTTTATTATGTCTTCATGCATTATTGTACTCACAAGATTATTATGTTTTCTTTCAGTAAAACTAAGAGAATTTTCTTCTGCTTTTCATACTATGTTCTTAGGTTAGGATAAGAATAAGAAGAAAAATAAGAATAGTTTCTATATTGATATGGCCCCTTTTTCACACTTTTAACATAAAAAGTCTGGCCAAATTAAAAAAAAAAAAACATGTCATCAGCTGTCATTGTTTTATCATTTTGTCTATTTCAACTGATGATATCATTCATTAATATAATATAACTCTAACAGTATATAAGCATTTATAATCAATGGAGAGTCTGCCATGTAGTATTAATTTCCTCATAAATTTCTTGATTTTCTTTGTTGTAAAGATGTTTCTTTTGCCTGAGTTTAAATGAGAAAAGAATAGTGACCACATAAAATATTGTGAATTCTTCTAGTTGATAGCTAGATTTTCTCAATGGTATTTTTTTGTGTGTCTCTCATGCATTTATCTCTACTACAATTAGGGAAAGTGTGAGAACTCTCAAGAATTTTGACATCAGAATGAAGGATTTTGCTCTATGCTTCTGTTTCTTTTTTTAGCAGTCACCACATATGAATTATTCAAATGCTATCTTGGCAGGGTCATGCATAAACTATGTCAAATACATTAATTTACGCTTTCAATTAATGTCTTACAGAGATGCGAGAACATCTACCAGAGCAAATAATTGGACACAGGCCAGATATTTCAACATAGGGGCTGTCTGCAGTCTGGGGAGGTGTTAGTAAGGAGGCAAGAGACTCCAAGTTTCTAAGAACTAGCCTTGTGGATTCTCACTCTGAAGCAGGTGAGCACAAGAACTTTCTTAGGAGAAATGTTTAAAGTGAGAGGGTATATAGTCTGAGGCTTCCCTCATAGCTCAGTTGGTAAATCGTCTGCCTGCAATGCAGGAGACCCGGGTTTGATTCCTGCGTCAAGAAGATCCCTGGAGAAGGAAATGGCAACCCACTCCAGTATTCCTGCCTGGAGATTCTCATAGACAGAAGAGCCTGGCGGGCTACAGTCCATGGGATCACAGGAGTTGGACATTACTTAGCCACTAAACCACCACCACAATATAGTCTGCTGGAAGTCTCTTGAAGATTTTAACCTTTGTAACTAGCCCTGATACAAGGCAAGGAGATGGAAGAGGTGTGTTGGGGCCTATAGTAAGTCCCCTTACATACGAATGAGTTCTGTTCCTAGAGCTCCTTCATAAATTCAGTTGGTACATAAGTCCAATAAGATTAGTCTAGTTACCCAACTAACACAATCGGCTATACAGTACTCTACTGTAAGAAGTTTATAATATTTTTCACACAAATAATACATAAAAAGCAAACACAAAAATAAAACATTTTTTTTGTTTGTTTTTGTTTTTTTAATTTAATTTTATTTTTAAACTTTACAATATTGTATTAGTTTTGCCAAATATCGAAATGAATCCACCACAGGTATACCTGTGTTCCCCATCCTGAACCCTCCTCCCTCCTCCCTCCCCATACCCTCCCTCTGGGTCGTCCCAGTGCACCAGCCCCAAGCATCCACTATCGTGCATCGAACCTGGTGACTCGTTTCATACATGATATTATACATGTTTCAGTGCCGTTCTCCCAAATCTCCCCACCCTCTCCCTCTCCCACAGAGTCCATAAGACTGATCTATACATTAGTGTCTCTTTTTAATCTTACAGTACAGTACCTTGAAAGCTACAGAAGTAGAGTACAACAGCTGGTACAGAGACTGGATCAAGTGAACAGGCAAGAAGAGTGACTGGAGTTGGGAGAGGAGGTGGGAGATGGCAGAGCTGAAGGATCATCAGCAATAGGAGACGGAGGGCAAGCTGCAGTTTCACTCATGCCTGGCGTTGATGACACAGATTCTGGTTCCTTGCTGGATTCAATTCTATCCACTTTCCTGAAAAAAAAAAAAAAATCCAATGATATCTGGGTAGTAACTCTTTTTTTCTTGTCATTGATGGCATGTTGGCATTGGATTATATTCTGGATGGCTGCTGCAACCTTCATGTACCATTCTACATTTGGGTCCTATGACTCAAAAATTTATAGGACCTCCTCTGAGAAAATCCTCTTGCCATTTTCTGTGTCATGTATCTCTTCGGTTCTTCAGTTACTTCTTTCTCTTCTCACTCCAGTCTCAAATATTTTTACTTTTGTTTCTGTCATTATGGCTTAGTGCTTGTTAGTATAGTAGCAGCTATATCACTATTTATATTACACTTGCTTCTGGACATCTGGGCTTGAAATAAAGATACTGTACTACTATACTCTATACAGTACTGAACAGTAAAGTACAAAAAGGCACAACCACTTGTAGAAGATGCACACACGTGACAACATACCCCAGAGGCATGAACTAACTTATGTGACTGGACATGTAAAAGCACATTCCCATCTTTGAAAGCTTGTAACTTGAAGGTTTGTATGCAGGGGACTTACTATAGTTGGCTTGTTTCTGATTTTCCCTGGTGGCTCAGGTGTTAAAAAATCCGCCTGCAGTGCAGGAGACGACACTTTAATTCCTGGGTCAGGAAGATCTCCTAGAAAAGGAAATGGCAACCCACTCCAGTATTCTTGCCTGGGAACTCCAGGGACACAGGAGTCTTGTAGGCTACAGTCCATGGGGTCACAAAGAGTCAGACCCAACTGAACGCAACTCTTTACTAGTTTTTACATACTATAGCAAACCTCCTATTACCACTTTGGAGGTTTAAAGAGATAGATATGAGTGATTTGAGATTATCAGAGGACATGTCTTATATTTATAAAATCTAGCATTTAAAATATTGGTTGCATTAATTTAATCAACCGTTCTCCTACAGGCAAGAAGAAAACAGGAATTAGAAGGACCCTTTCTTCTGGGAAATTTTATTTCTGACAATTAATCAAACACTCTAGGAAACTGCTTTTCTGAATTTATGGACACAAATATTTGTTTTAGCAAACCTTACTTTTCTTATGATTATCAATGAATTCTTTTTTTTTTTTTTCCTGTGAGGCTAACTGCCTTAATAGTTACAGATACTTTTTAATGAGAGTTTACCTTGTGCCAGATATAATTTTATGCATTTTATATTTGTTTCATGCTTAGTACTTACAAGAGTTATGTACAATGAATCATATTTATCTTTTATAAATGAGGAAATATACAAATGGTTTAAGAAATATGACAAGATCAGAAATATGATAAGTCTCAGGGGCTAGGTCTTCATCTACGACCTTCTGACTCTAAAACACTAAGTTCTATTTCTTCTGTGAGTCAGTCAACAGATGCAAACATTTGCTGAGCATCTTCCGCATCCCAGAGTCTAGTCTTGATGCTAGGGAGATGGTGTTGAAAAGAGGGTGAAGGCTCTGCACTTACAGGGCTTGCATTCTAGTGGAACTCTTGAAAAACCTATCAATGAGTGAGGCAGTTCCAGTAAGATTTTGTAAGTGTTTCCTGAGTGAATGCCAGCATATGTGACTGAGGGCTCCACACTTCTATCCAGTGCAGTCCAAAAGGCCCTGATGAAACTGCTACACTAAGGCACTTAGAGATTAACTTGTAGAAAAGAAAATTGTCTTCCGAAGCTTCACACAGAAAAAGAAGCTTTTCCAAATCAGTAAGCATAAATAATGTTTGAGTGAAAATCTTTTTTAAAATTGGAATAGGAAGGTAGAAGTGGTTCTTTAAACTACCTACAGGAAAGTATTTGCAAAAATTAGAGTAGAGAAATAGGAGAGATTCTTAGATATTAATAACATGTCATATGTATATATATATGTATATATACAAAATGATAGAATAATTTACCTTCTTTTGTTCTGTGGCCTGTAATTATTTGCAGCTCGCTAGAAATAAGCACTAAAAAATAATTTTTAAAAAGAGTTAGACCTATCTACAACCCTAATAGTGGTAGAAATGCAAAACTGAAAGAATATAGGTTAATATGTTTCGTGTTTACTGTTTCTGTCTAATCACCACATGCATATAGTTTTAAAAGGCAAATAGAAACTATTAAAACTTCATATAAAAAGAATAAAACAACCACTTTCCACTTTCCAGTTACTGAGATGTTTCACAATTTTACCATACTTCCAAATAACATTCATATGGTACTATTTCTTCAATTACTCATTAAAGATTTTCCACTGATTTTCTCTTTCCATAGATGAGATTTTTCAGTTCTTCTTCACCCCTCCTCTTCTTCCTCCCAATTAGTTAATATAGGTATGTGTGCCTGTGTGCATGGATGAGTGGTCGCTTCAGTCATGCCTGACTCTGCGACTCTATAGACCGCAGCCCGCCAGGCTTCTCAGTCCATGGGATTCTCTAGGCAAGAACACCAGAGTGGGTTGCCATTTACTCCTCCAGGGGATCTTCTGAACCCAGGGATTGAAACTGTGCCCCCCTATGTCTCTTGCATCTCAGGAAGATTCTTTACCACTGAGCCATCACATTTTAAAACCTATTATTGTGACTACATAAAAATTAAGCATTGATTATTATTGCTGTGTCAGATGGTACACACTGTTACGTTTTCTTGCTTGTTTCTTCGCATATGTATAGACCATTTGGTCCTGGGAAATTTATTATCTTTTGTTAATTTATTCTTCTCTATCTTCCACCTACTTTTTAAATTAATTTTATTTATTTTACTTTTTAATTTAAATGTATGTATTTTAATTGGAGGCTAACTGCAATATTGTATTGTTTGCCATACATCAACATGAATCCGCCACGGGTGTATGTTTTGGCAATGCTGGGTCTTCACGGCTGCGTGGGTTTTCCACTAGTTGTGGCGAGTAAGGGCTACTCTCTAGTCGTGCTGCACAGGCTCTAAGGTACCTAGAGTACGTGGGCTCAGTAGTTGTGGCTCCTGGGCTCTACAGCACAAGCTCAATGGTTGTGATGCACAGGCTTATTTGTCCTGCTGCATGTGGGATCTTCTCGAATCAAGGATCCAATCCGTGTTTCCCGCATTGGCAAGCAGATTCTTTACCACTGAGCCACAAGGGAGACCCACTTACTCTTTATAGAACTCTTATTAGGTGGATTTTGGAGTTTGGATTGATCCTACCCTTTACTTTTTATCTCGGTCCTCCTTCCTTATCTTTTTTTGTTGTTGTTGTCGTTGTTATTTTCTTTGTAGTTAAAAAAAAATATTTTTAATTTCAAAACATTTCCTCTTTCATTCTGCCTTTCATAGCATCATGCTTTTGTTTCATGGATGCAATATCACCTTTTTCTGCTGAGGATTTTTTCCTGTTTATACTGTTTCTTGTTTCCCCCGTTCTTTCTTTCCCTCAGGTTGCTTTGGCTTCTCTCTTCCATGCTGGAGGCTTCCCACACATGCCTGGTGACATTCTTGGCTGTCTATTTGTAATTAAAAGTCAGGCACTAAGAAACTGGTATTGTGTCATATTCCATTTCTCTGCCAGCTTTCCATATGCATATATCTCTAGTTAAGGTTACAAATATTATCTTGCTTAATTGAAAATAGAGAGTATGTATCTTGCTTCTTCTCCTTATATTTATGAAGTGATTTTAATGAAGATAATAAAGTGAAAAGGACTTTGCTTATGCTATTGAGTACTTTGTTCAAAGACCTAAGATTTTCTAATTTCCATTTTCAGACCTGTTCCCGAATCATTTAGTCTCTCTGCTTTTACATTATTGATCTAGAATCAAATTTCAGTTTGCATTTTATCAAAAACTTCTCTAAACTTGATATTATTAATTGTTTCTGATTTTCCATAAAGGTCTTTCAGGATTTGACACAGTCTTCCACTTTTAAATGTCAACTTCACAGCCTGACAATTATTATAATGGCATTCACTTGTCTTCTTCTTTACTCTGAATATTTATTCATTTATTAAATGAGTAGCATCCAATAGAACTTTCTTAGAATGGTAACAATGGTCTACATCTGTATCTTCCATTATACTGTCCTCTAGCACATGAGGTTGCTGCTGCTGCTGCTGCTAAGTCGCTTCAGTCGTGTCTGACTCTGTGTGACCCCATAGACCATAGCCCACCAGGCTCCCCCGTCCCTGGGCTTCTCCAGGCAACAACACTGGAGTGGGTTGCCATTTCCTTCTTCAATGCATGAAAGTGAAAGTGAAGTCACTCAGTCGTGTCCGACTCTTCGAGAGCCCATGGACTGCAGCCCACCAGGCTCCTCCGTCCATGGGATTTTCCAAGCAAAAGTACTGGAGTGGGGTGCCATTGCCTTCTCCGAGCACATGAGGTTACTGAGCACCTAAAATTTGGCTACTGTGACGTATGTACTGACTTTTACAATTATTTTCATTTTAATTGATTTAAAGTAAAATTTAAATAGTCACATGTGGTTAATGGCCACCATATCAGATTCTATAGCAATAACAAAAATTTATTAAGGGATTACTCTGTGCTGGGGACTCTTCCACATATTGAGACATAGCACCACAAAGGACAAAGGTCCCTGCCTTGTAGGAGCTTATATTCTAGCAATAAACATAGCCAGAAAATTGTAGAAATATATTATATAATATTATATGTCATATAATATCATGTAGATATATGATATTATATATCATATAATATCTTAAAGTTTGATATTATGGAAAACGAAAAGGAAAATCCAGGCAAGAGTGAAAAGCATTGAATGTAAGTAGTATATGAAATGTGTTAAATATGCAGCATAAGAACTCTTTCACTCTATTAAGATAAGTAAAACTTGATTTCATGCTATCACCATTTCTACCTCCTGCAGATGAGATAACATTTCTCTCTCTGCTCTTCCTCCCAATAATTGCAGTACATATTAGGGTTTTGGTCATTGTTATTAAAATATTTTTCTGTATTTTTGTTTTAAATGATTTATAACTTAATAAAGTGTATCTAAGCTGAAGAATACTCAGGGCACAAATCTTGATATATCTTCATCTAGGGATATAAACTTTTATTAATTGCTGTAAAGATCACTAGTCACTTCCTTACTTTATAACAGGGTTATTTACATGCATATATTGGGCATGTGCTGTTTGACACTCTCCATCCATTTACTTTTCTCCTGTTGGGTTTATTGGAAATGCTCCAGGGCCACTCTCAGTCATGTGGTTTCAAAAAGGGCTGAGGAGCTTCCCTGGTGGCTCAGTGGCAAAGAATCTGCTTGGCACTGCAAGAGACAGGGGCTCCATCCCTGATGTGGGAAGATCTCATATGCTACAGAGTAACTAATCCATGCGCCACAACACTTGAGCCTGTGCTTCCAGAACCCAGGAACCACAACTGCTGGGCTCACAGCACAACTACTGAAGCCTGCACTCAGCAAAAGAGAAGCCACTGCAAGGAGAAGCCCATGCAGCACAAGCAGAGAGGAGCTCCCGCTCTCCACAACAAGAGAAAGGCTGTGCAGCAGGGCAGATCCAGCATGGCTGAAAATAATAAATAAAATTCTGTTTTCAAAAAGGCTCTGGGAATGGGCATGTGTATGAGACCCTGCTCCAGGCATTCCATTGCCTTGGCATTGATGATTTTTCAGGAACAGAAACAAACGCAATTCTGTTTGGAGAAAGTTAGGGCAAGATTTTCGCTTGCATCTGTTTGAACAAAGAGAAGTGCTCATTTCCTTTGAACCTGAGCACACAAGGCTACTGACGCTATAGCTGCTGTAACCATCTTGCTACCAAGGGAGGCCTGAGAGTAGAATCGATGTAGAGGAAGTGTTGTTGAAGGATGGGAGAAAAGCTAGCTCCTTTTGATACTGTTGTGACTGTTTCAGTTTCATGAATCGATAACACCTCCTTTAAACTTTCGCCACTTTGAATTAGACAGTTTCACGCTTGCAATGAAAAGAACACTTCTCAGCTTGTGTTAGGGGGGCTAAAATCACTGTACTTGAGTCAGAAGACCTCTTAACTGTTCTCTTCCTGGCTAACAAGAGTTCCCTTCCTAACTCTGCCTGTGATTATCTGCATGTCTTGGAGCCAATCTCTTTATTCTTCAGATCTGTCGGCAAATGGGAGAGTTAGATAAAATGTTTTCTCTGGTCCCTTCCAGCTCTCTCATTACGTGAAGCAGCTCATTTATATGAGTATGCAGTGAAAAGAACCATGACATGCCCTGAAACTCTCCCACACTAGAGCACACACCATCTGTCTTCTGTCAGCTGTTCACAGAGGAGGAGTCAGGAGTCAGGACTCAACCGCACAAGTGCCTGGCTTAACTCTGCTCAAGCATGGGTGCCTCCTGCTAAAACAGTCATCAAGTGGCTTTGGGACATGAGCTAGACCCTGCCCAGCTCTGATGCGAGGTCTAACACTAAGCCAAAATATGCTGTTTCCAGGGAAAACCTAGCCATATAGATTGCTTAATTTCTATTCCTTGAAAATGTCATTTTTTTTTTTCCATTTTGGACAATTGCTGGGAAATTTTTTTTTTTAAGAATTCTTAACAATGAATTAATTTAACACACGCTTTGATAAATATAGACTGTGGTTTTAAAAAATTAAGTAAACAAACTTAAGAAATACATGTTCTCATGCATCTTGCTCTGCTTAGAGAACATTAGCTTCAGTAAGGTCTGTTGAACACCAAATATCTGAGCAGATGGGCTGTGAGTCAGACCAGCATTTTTTTTTCTCTAAACATTCTGACTTTACTACTTGGGCAAGTCACTTAACTTCTCTGAACTTCAGTTATCTCTTCTATAAAATGGCTATAGTACTGTTCCATATCTCCCAAGATTTCTCATGAGGATAAAATGAGAAAATAAACATAAAATTTTGAGCATGGTCCCTATAATTAGCACAAATTAGGAAAACACCTATTTATAGTAGATTCATATAATACCTACATTGTACATATGCCCACACCCACACAACTATATATACATCACATTTGTCATTCAGGTGTGTAATTTTATGTGCATTTATGTTATCTCTGGGCTTCCCAGATGGCACAACTACTGAATCCTCCTTCCGATGCAGGAGACGTAAGAGACTCAGGTTTGATCCCTGGGTTGGGAAGATCCCCTGGAGGAGGACATGGCAGTCCCCTCCAATATCCTTGCCTGAAAAATCCCATGGACAGAGCAGCCTGGCGGGCTACAGTCTACAGGGTCACAAACAGTCAGACACGACTTAGCATCTGAGTAGGAGCATGATGTCATCTCTAGCTGTGAACACTGAAAATGTTATGCTTTTATTTCTCATTATTTCACATATATAATTACAAAAAGTGTAAAATTTTAATGTATATTACCTGAATTGCCCATTTAAATGGAATCTGATTACTCAATAAATTCCAAGTTAAACTTTAGAATCTACTTTGAGGAAAAAGAATATAAATCTATCTCAAAACATTGATGTGTCCACATAACTAGGATGCACCAACTCTGCCAACACCCACAGCATATTTTTTTCCTTGTCTTTAAAGAGCAAAAAAATTCAGATGAACAAAATATATTTTATAATTAAAGGAGAGAGAAAATACTGTCTTCTGAATCAATCTTGCTTATTGAGAACCAAGAAGTTTATATAACTGTTTCACCCAGACAGCCTGTGGAAATCCAAAGATCACCATTACTAGTTTTCCATTTCTAACTTTCTATTTCAGTTTTTATAATCTATATGAATATGGGCCAACTTTTAGGTCTTAAATTTATACATAGTAATGAATGGTATATGATTGTCTTTTTAACAACAAGTCAATAATAATCGCCATTTCTGTTCATTTCTGCTGGTATTGTCTAATGAATTCAGGATCTATATCCTGTGTTGATTGCAAGGTTTCAAACTGGCTACCTCAAAGCTGTGCTTGATTCTATTTTGTAATGTTAACATTTACAGAAGCATACACTAAAAAGCAGTATAACACATTGGAACATAAAAATTCAGATAATTTACTACAGCTATTCTATTAAACGAACTTTGCTTTACAGTTTTTTTTTTTCCCTAAAACTTCAGCAATGTTCATTTAAAACAATTCTATTTTTTTAATTTGTCTCTAACTTAAATTCAAGTTATAGAAGACAAGCAGATTTCCTCTGGAGTCAACTCAGAAGATACTACTTAGTTTTCTTCTCTTCTTCAACTATTGGGTTTGCTTAAGTGAATGAAAAAGGAAGTGAATTGAATCCTCAGAGAATTAGAGGGAAAGTTTTAAATAGTAATTGGATTTGGGGACAATAATGGGAAAGGCATTTTAAAAGTTGTGAAAGAGTAGGAACTTGTTTTAATATTAAAAGACAAGGGAAAATTTAAGCTTAGCAAATTTTATATATGTTACAAAATAATATTTGTATTTATATTAAATATTTGAAAGTATGTTCACTGTATTCACTATAATCAAACAATCTTTCTTGTTCCCAGAACAGAATGCAGAAGTTAAACATGGGATGTGCCTTAAAAGCTTGATTTCTAAATTTTTATTTGCATTGAAGAATAATAATACACCTAGTAAATTCATGTAAAAATTGATTGTGTTTCCTGGAAGGAACTATGATAACTGAAGAATTAAAAATGGGTGTCATGAATGGAAGAGATGGAATATCTAACGTTTGGGCTATTTCTACTTGGTAGGTTTTATACATTGTCATGTCACCTTGATAGAGCCCACTTCCCATTTAAATTTTATCTCCTTCTCTGCGATACAGACCTGATTGCCACACATCTATGGAGCATTTCTTGAGTAGTAGACATTGTTTCTAGGTGCTGGATATGCAAAGATAAACATTTTTTGCCCTATTCCCCTATCCCTTTCTATCTGGGAAACTATGCATCCAGTCTCAGTTGGAGGATTTCTTTCTTTAAAAAATATTCTCTGGGATCCCTAGCACTGATTGTGTTAGAGTTATTTTGAATTCTTAATGGATTTTGTACAAATAGCTACTACTTAGTCCATAACACCTTTATATCAACAAAACAAAAATTTTTAAGAAGAAGGAGAGAGGTATTTATATTAAGGAGTTGGCTTATATGATTGTAGGGGTTGATAACTCTGAAGTCAGTAGAATAGACCAACAGATTTGAAATTCAATCAGTAATAAAAGAAGAAACCCTCAACAAACAAAAATCTGAGGCTAGAAATCTTCACAGGAGAGTTCTACCAAACATTTAAAGAAGAGGAGAAGGAATGGTAACCCACTCCAGTATTCTTGCCTGGAGAATCCCATGGACAGGGAAGACTGGTGGGATATGGTGCATGGGATCTCGAAGAGTCAGACACGACTGAGCACACAGCGTGCATGCAATCCCTATCCATCTCAAACTATTTCAAAAAACTGAAGAATAAACTCTTCTAAAATTGTTCTATAAGGCCAGCATCACCTTGATAACAAAATCAAATGATGATATGTTACATACATACAAATTATAAGCCAACATCAATGATGAACATAGATGCAAAAATACTCAGTAGAATATTATCAAGCAAAACTCAACAATGCACTAAAAATTTCATCAGGTAGCATTTATCCCAGGGATATAAGGATAGTTCAATATCTGCATATCAATCAATGTAATACACTGTATTAACACATTTGTCAGGGGATGTTCAACTTTAAGGGATCCAATATGTTTTCTTCCTTTGTGTGCCATTTCTCAAGGATTCTCTGTTCCTTATCAGTTCCTGGAAAACAGGAAGGAGCAGAGCTGCACACAGTTCTCAGGACTGAGATCATGGGAAAGAGCACCTGCTTGGATTCCCTTCAGTGACCTTTTACTTAAAGGACTATCCATTTTATTGCAACTGGTGGAATTTCATTCTTTTTAATGGTTGAGTAATCATTTTATTGAAGATATATAACCATGCATTTCTGCAAATAAAGTACTCTCATTGCACTCGAGACTCGGGTCCCCTCCATCCTTCTTCTCGTCAACTCCAGTCCCCAGGTCCCGGTCTACAAAGACAGGGACACACATCGAAGAATAAAAATCATGTTATCGTCTCAATAAATGCAGAAAAAGCTTTCAACAAAATTCAATGTCCATTTATATTAAAACTCTTAACAAAATGGGTATAGGGGAAGCATAACTCAACATAATAAAGGCCACCATACATGACAAGTGCACAACTTGCCTCATACTCAATGGTGAAAAGTTGAAAACTTTTCCTCTAAGATCAGGAACAAGACAGGGATACCCATTCTCAACACTTTTGTTCAATATAGTATTAGAAGTCCCAGCCACAACAATCAGACCACAAAAAGTAATCAAACAAATTGGAAAGGAAGAAGTAAAACTGGTTGCAAATGTCACAATACTATATACAGAAAATTTTAAAGAGTTCACTAAAAAAATGATTAATATTAGTACTCATAATTGAATTTAATAAATTTATAGGGTACAAAATTAACATAGAGAAATCTGTTTCATTTCTATATACTGACAATCAATTACCAGAGAGAAATTAAGAAAACAATCTCATTTACAATCACATCAAAATAAATAAAATATCTAGGAATAAATCTAATTAAGGGAGTAAAAGACTATACTCAAAGACTGTAACACACTGATGAAAGAAATTGAAGACAACATAAAGGAAAAATACTATGTTCATGAATCTGAAGAATTAATATTGTTAAAATAACTATACTACCCAAGGTAATCTACAGATTCAATGCAATGCTTATCAAAATACCAATGGAATTTTTCATAGAACTAGAAAAATAATTCTAAAATTTATATAGAAACACAAAAGACACCCTAAGCCAAAGCAATCTTGAGAAAAAAGGATAGAGTAGTAGGTATCACACTTCCTGATTTCACTTTAATACTACAAAGCTACAGTAATCAAACAGTATGGTACTAGCACAAAAACAGACATATAGATCAATGAAACAGGATATTTCTCACATTCATATAGGCAATTAATCTGTGACTAAAGAGGCAAGAATACATGTTGGGGAAAAAATGGTGTCTTCAAAGTAAGTGATGTTGGAATAACTAGACACCTACATGCAAAAAATCAAACTGGACTACTTATATCATGTAAAAATAAACTCAAAATGAATTAAAGGCTTAAGTGTAAGATCTAAAACCATAAAATTTCTAGAAGAAACACAGGCAGTACAGTTTTGACATAGACCTTACATATTATTTTTGATCTGTATCCTCACACAAAGGGAATAAAATTAAACAAATTTGTAAAAGCTTACATGGTGAAGGATTCTATCCATAAAATGAAAACTTTCTCCCTATTGAAAGGGAGAAGATATTTGCAAACAATATATCTGTTAAGGAGTTAATATCCCAAATATACAAAGGACTCATATAATTCAACATAAGAAAAAAATTAAAAATGGGCAGGGCACTTTAGTAAACACTTTTCCAGAGAAGACATAGAGATGGCCAGGTGAAACATTAAAAGATTCTCAACATCACTAATCATCAGGTAAATTCAATCAAAACCATAAAGAGATACCACCTCATACCTGTCAGAATGGCTATAATTTAAAAGACCACAAAAAACTAGTGTTGGCAAGGATATGGAGAAAGGGAATTTTAATTCAGGGTTGGTGGGAATGCAACTTGATATAGCCACTATGGAAAAAAGTATAGAGGTTTCTCAAAACTTTAAAATAGATCTACCATACAATCCAGCAATTCCACTCCTGGGTATTTTTCTTAAAGAAAGTAAAACACTAATTTGAAAAGATTTTTGCACCTCTGTGTTCATTGTAGCATTATTCATAATAGCTAAGAAATGGGATGTGGTAAAATGTGTAAAGCCCAGAAGTGGCCACAGGACTGGAAAAGGTCAGTTTTCATTCCAATCCCAAAGAAAGGCAATGCCAAAGA
Organism: Bos indicus x Bos taurus; assembly: GCF_003369695.1. Lineage (NCBI taxonomy): Eukaryota > Metazoa > Chordata > Mammalia > Artiodactyla > Bovidae > Bos > Bos indicus x Bos taurus. Next base: position 14,326,173 of record NC_040084.1, on the reverse strand, counting down.
ATGCTCAAACTACCGTACAATTGCACTCATCTCACACGCTAATAAAGTAATGCTCAAAATTCTCCAAGCCAGGCTTCAGCAATACGTGAACCGTGAACTTCCAAATGTCCAACCTGGTTTTAGAAAAGGCAGAGGAACCAGAGATCAAATTGCCAACATCCGCTGGATCATCGAAAAAGCAAGAGTTCCGGAAAAACATCTATTTCTGCTTTATTGACTATGCCAAAGCCTTTGACTGTGTGGATCACAATAAACTGTGGAAAATTCTGAAAGAGATGGGAATACCAGACCACCTGACCTGCCTCTTGAGAAACCTATATGCAGGTTAGGAAACAACAATTAGAATTGGACATGGTAAAAAGCATATTCAAAACAGAGACATTACTTTGCCAACAAAGGTCTGTCTAGTCAAGGCTATGAAACGTTTTTCCAGGGTCATGTATGGATGTGAGAGTTGGACTGTGAAGAAAGCTGAGTGCCAAAGAATTGATGCTTTTGAACTGTGGTGTTGGAGAAGACTCTTGAGAGTCCCTTGGACTTCAAGGAGATCCAACCAGTTCATCCTAAAGGAGATCAGTCCTGGGTGTTCATTGGAAGGACTGAGGCTGAAGCTGAAACTCCAATACTTTGGCCACCTCATGTGAAGAGTTGACTCATTGGAAAAGACTGTGATGCTGGGATGGATTGGGGTCAGGAGGAGAAGGGGATGACAGAGGATGAGATGGCTGGATGGCATCACTGACTCGATGGATGTGAGTTTGAATGAACTCCTGGAGATGGTGATGGACAGGAAGGCCTGGCGTGCTGTGATTCATGGGGTAGCAAAGAGTCGGCATGACTGAGTGACTGAACTGAACTGAACAACACAAATGCCCAGAGACTAATGAATGGATACAGAATATGTGATATATACATATCTGTGTATACAAACATATATATATATATTATTCAATCATAAAAAAATATTTCCACTTATGGCCACATGAATGGTCTAATAATATGTAAAATAGCAGTCCCCAACTTTTTTGGCACCGGGGTCCGTTTTCATGGAAGATGATTTTTCTATGGACTAAGGGGTAAGGGGATTTGTTTCAAGATGATTCAAGTGTATTACATTTATTGTGCACTTTATTCCTATTATTATTACATCAGCTCATCTCCGATCATCAGACATTAGATCCTGTAAGCTGGGGACCCCTGCCATAGAGGTAATTGTGTTATGAGAAATAAGGTAGACAGAGACAAATGCTGTACGATTTCTTTTATATGTGAAATCTAAAAATCAAAATAAAAATGAACAAATATAACAAAACTATCATAGAGAACACCAGATGGTTTACCAGAGGGATAAGGTTGGAGTGAAATAGTTAAGGAAAAATAAGAGATACAAACTTCTGGCTACAAAATTAATGAGTTACGGGGATGAAATATACTCCTGGGGGAACATAATCATTAATATTGTAATATCTTTGTATGGTGACAGATAGTAGCTAGACTTATTGTGGTATTCATTTTGGAATATATAGAAATATTGAATCAATATGTTATGCATGGAATTCTCCAGGCAAGAATACTGATGTGTGTAGCCGTTCCCTTCTCCAGGGGATCTTCCCAACCCATGGATTGAACCCAACTCTCCTGCATTGCAGGCAGATCCTTTATCATCTGAACCACCAGGGAAGCCATAACTCTGTTATGCTTCAGGAAGTAAAAAGAAGGCCAATTTTTCTTTATACATGGACAAAAACAAGCTCATGGTAAAAGAGATGAAATTTCTGATTACCAGAGGTGTTGAGTTGGGGGAGGGAATATTGTACGGTGATCAAAAGGCACAAACTTCTGATTATAAGATAAACAAGTACCAGGGATGTAATGTAAGGCATGATTAATATAATTAACACTGCTTGATGTTATATATGAAAGTTTTTAAGACAGTAAATCCTAAATGCTCTTACAACAAGGGAAAATTTTTAAACTTTTTTGTATCTATATGAGATGAGATGTTCATCAGACTTATTGAGGTTATTTCATACTGAATATGGAGCAAATCATTATGCTTTCTCCTTAAATTTATACAGGGTTGTATCTCAATTGTACCTCAACTAAACTGGAAGAAAAATAACTAAAATTCATTTTTCTTTAAAACTCATTTAAAGAAAAGAAGAAAGCAAGACACACAGAGAGAAATTGTCAGAGACAGAAAGAACAAATCTTTAAGATAATAATATAGGAATAGCTCAACAGACCACAGAACAGAAGTCAAAGGCGGAATTAATGAATATATAGGAAATTTATTATAAGGGGGTACCACAAATTAGCACATTTTTAAAGAAAAAAATGTATAGTTGAATGTTTAAACTATATCCCATGCAAAGTTGAACACCACATAGAGATCTTGATAGACCAATGGATATCGTGTTATTAATCTTAGCTTTCTTCACAAACAAAATTAATAGCCTCTGACAATCTGACAGAAATCATTTACAATGCTTTAAACTGGCAGATATTTTTATTTATAATATATCAGAAATAAACATGAAAGTAAACAAAAAACTCAAAAAATGAATAAGCAGTTTACAGAAGTGCAAATTCAAATAGCCAAGGAATATATCTGGGCCTCAGAGTGATCATAGAATAATATATTTTACATTAATACTATTGGCAAAGATACACTTAAATGATATTGGCAAGAATTGAAGTAATATAAAGCCAAATATTGGTGCGAAGGTATAGGGTGGGAGATGAGAGCTATAATTTACTTCTGCAAGAATGTTAATGAAAATATTCTTTACTGAGAGCATTCTGAAAGTACTGATCAAGACTGTGTGTGTGTGTGTGTGTGTGTGTGTGTGTATCTCCTCTGACCCAGGTAAGCTACTCTTTAGAAAAGAAACTTGTTCTCAAGTCAATTAAGGGAGTTGGTAGAGTTTAACATTACTTTTAGTATGAAAACTGGGAAATGAAAATCAGGTGCTCATTTCAAGGAAATGAACAAGTGAATGTATTCTGTATATATTATGGGGAAATCTTGCATTTTTAATAGAGTTAGATGTACATAGCAACATGAATAAATTTTAGTGTAGTACTGAGAAAATTAAAAACAAATAAATCTGTAGCACAACATAATTTATGAAAATTAAAAGCACGGGTACACAGAAAACAGCCTATAGACTTTACAAGGATGCAGACATACCTAAGAACATATATTAAAAACACTAAAGTGAATCTGTGTGATGGAGAGGTCAGTAAGAGTGGGAAGTGGGAAGAAGGGATAAGCTGAACATAGTCCAGAGAAGAGCCTTGCACTGAAGAGGGCTGTGATCAGAGATATATAAGGATCTCAGCCCTTGCCACCCGGCTGTCTACAAAAACAAAAAAAAGAAATTCTTGGACAGAACCCCAAATCTACCAAAGCAAAATCTTTGGCTGTGCAGTGAAAGAATTTGCATTTTTAACCAGTTTCCAAGGCCATTCGTATGCATGCTTAAATTTGAGCTTAGAATTTGAGATTGGGACCCAAGACTTCAGATTCACTGCTGGTTCTGCCAGCAACATACTCTGACTTCACACAGTTTCTGAGTTCTCTAGGTCTCCTTTACTCCCTCATCCATTACACAGAAATTATCTAACCTGACTTTTCAGGGAGAATATGTTTTTATTTTTTAATGTGAAAGCATTTTTTTGAAAACTTGTCAGAGAAATGACCATCAGATTTAATTAATTTTTTTGGATAAATTAAGGAGTCCAGGAACTCAATAATTCTATCCAATTTCTAAAATAAAACTGGCAAATTTTATTTGTAGAATTTGGTAAATGGGAATATTTAAGAAAATTGCAAGATATGTGCCAAAAATAAGCCAAGCATAGAAGAGAAAAGAAGGTGGTATAAGGCACTTCCAAACATGGGATAATGTTTATCTTACATACAGAAACTGCATAGAGAGCCAGTGCTTCAGAGCACTCAGATTTTGGCCATCAGAAGATTCTTTTCGCTTTATAGCTTGGATATATGCAATGTAGTGGGATAAATCACTTGAAAAAAATTTTTTTTCTGGAACACAAAGATTTCTTCTTATCTTTCCCAAGTTAGTTAGGAAAATGGCACTGCTCTTTATTTCCGAACTCAGTTATGTACTCACTTTCTAGGAAAAACAAAAGGTAGACAAATGTGTCATACCACCCTGAAATCAGACACTATATATCAAGGCTTCTGCACTGAGGGTGATTTTGACCCTCCCCCTCCCAGGGACAGCTGGCACTATCTGGAGGCATTTTCGGTTTTCAGAGCTGGGGAGTCTGGTGATGCTATTGGCCTCTACTGGGGAGAGGCCAGGGATGTTAAAAATGTTACAGTTCACAGGACAGCACCTACAACAAAACATTACCTTGCCTAACTGTCTGCATCACAGCTGTTGTGGAATCCTGTTGCACAGTATTACATCATTATTCTATTTATATCTATTTATATCATGTCTAAGCCTAAAGAGCTCTCTAGGAAAAATCTAGTAAAGCTGCCTACATTTGTTTTACAGACAAGGTTATAATATCAAATATATGTGTCTAACTGTTCATGCAGCCAATTATCTATCTGCCTGTTTTTCATTTACTCAAACACTGTGCATCTCACTGTCTACTCTTTACCAAGCATTGTGTAAGTACTTCTAAACCAAGGAAAACTAAGCCCGGGCTTTGCTTTGGGGATAATCTCAATTTATTCAGAAAGGCATGTCCAAGAGTGTTGTAATATAATCTGATACATTCTAGAAAAAAATCGTTATGCAAGTAGCTGACAGAGAATAACTATGTGTTGTGCTTCCCAGGCAGTGCTAGTGGTAAAGAACCCTCCTGCCAGGAGATATAAAAGATGCAGGTTCCATTCCTGGAATGGGAACATCCCCTGGAGGAGGGAATGGCAACCCACTCCAGTATTCTTGCCTGGAGAATCCCCATGGAGAGAGGAGTCTGGTGGGCTACAGTCCATGGGGTTGAAAACAGTCAGACACGACTGAAGTGACTGAGCATGCATGCATGGCATATAAATCAATGACATGTGACAAATCATCATGGCATTTTATAATGTTAGAAAAATGTAACATATATATGAATAAAAATATAAATATAAATGAGAAAAATTTCATCATTTTAATTAACTTTGCATTTTCTTAAGAATTGATTGCTCTCTTCTGGAAGTTCTCCAGACAGTTTCTGACAGTGTGTGGTATCCTGTCTGTCAACATCTACAGGGGAAGATCAACACGATGGCACATCACATATAGGGTAAGATTAAAGAGACTTTCTCTGGAAAAGCAGCAAGAGGAGAACCAGTTTTTATGTTCATGAGCGGCCAAAGAATGAACCATCAGTGTGTTAAAGGATTCAGACTCAAAGGAAGGAAAAGTATCCTCTTACATATCAAAAGAAGGGAAAAGAATGAGAATATGGCCCATAATATATTCAATATGTGCCTCTGTGGATTTGGAAAGTCTCTGTAAAGAGGACAGACTCTTTCCCACTTACTCCAAAAGCCACTCATCAAAGTTTTCCTACTGCAAACCTCCATTCCATTTCATTTCTTTTCCAAATTTGTAGAAATTGAGCTGAAAGTTGCTACTCAAATCTATGAGTAATGCTATTCATTAGTTTTCTCTTTCCTTGTAAATAACTTGGAAATAAATTTGCCACATGGGAAGAAGGACTCCAACAAGCGTGGTAACAGGCTCGGACTCTTCAGGCAGAATAAGCTTGGAGTAAGGAATCTCTCTGGGGAGGAAGTGGTACAGGAAGCTGAGACAGTTGGAGCTGGCCAGGAGGACATGGTGAGGCTCTGTGCTTCCAGGATTCCCAGAGAAGGGATCATGGAAACCCTTTTACCCAGAAATCCCACAGTGGCTCAGTCACGAGTTATAACAGTGCTAACTTCAAAAGAGTTTTCTGAGTCTGTAAAATATGCTCCTTTTTTTCTAAGCCTGTGTGATGAAATGGCTCCCGTGTTTACTGATAGTATCCTCATTGTCTTTAATGCCAGGCTTATGGAAGCTTTAATGTTCTTGCCTCACAGAGAAAAGCCAATAAAAGCACTATGAGAAAATGGATTCAAGGATTGAATGTGTGTGTCATAAGCTGATGTGTTTCCTGAGACATCCAACCAGACTGAGTCAATAAAATGTTAAAGACTTTGACATAAAGCAGGCATATGGAACAACTGATGTATGTAATTCCTTTTTTTCTCCCTGGGAAAAGTCATAACTGTACTGCCACAATTTCTTCAAATGAAGTCATGAATTTAGAAATTTTTAAGGGAGAAAAATTTGTTCTTGTACCAGAGAAATTGCTACCCTAAGTTTATTTCTAAATATATATTTATAAATTTCATTTTTGCCTGATACTTTCAGAAAGTGCTTTTAGTACTTTCTGTTATTCACTGTATAAATTGATGTGCCATTCTTATGAAAGGTACTCCCACATGAACTTGAGAAGTTGATCTGGTATCCTGAAGATAAATAGTTAAGCATGTAACATTCTAGAATGTCATATGCTGAAAAAGAAAAGGTTGATGTGGGAGGAAACCTCTGAATCCAAAAGGCAGATAAAGATAGCAAATAATTTTTACATTTGTGATCTAATTTAAAAGCTCTACAAATCCCAGGAAGGAAAAAGACATGTTATGTGTCAATGTACTTCATAGACTTTTTTATCCCCCAAGAAACTCAGAAATATCATGATGCAAGTTAAGAACAATAAAATACATAACCCAGTTTGTCATATACCCCAAATCCTTAGGAATTGTGGTAAGAAGCAGAAAGGGAACAAATGATTCCTGGCTTGAATTTACACTCTCTGAATCATGCTATCAATTTCTTTCATTAATTTTTTAAATCATTTTTTTCTGATTGTGAAAGTGATTCATTGCAAAAAAAAAAAAAAGGAAACACATGAATAATGAATAAAATCAAAACATATTGATACCACCTAGGGTTTAAAGCATATTCCTCCAAAAACATTTTTCATCTTAATGTTGAAGAATAACTGGTAGATGGTAGCGCCAACTTTGCAGGCCTGCTCAGTGAACCTTGGCCCTGGACAGCTGGTGCCAGCTTCCTACCATTTATAGTGACTTAGAGAAGCCTGCCAAGACATCCCATATGGGAAGAGAGAAAGTAAGGGAGAGGGAAAAGAAGAAGAGAGGGTGAGAAGGGGAGGATTTACTTAAATTTAAACATACTATTAAATGAAATGAAACAAAGGGAAACTGATAGTATTTGGACTATGAACCCTTAACATGTGAGAAGAGGTCTTTCAGGAACCTGGAAACCACATTCTATAGATGGTCTTTTACTTCACCTACTTGGTATGATGTTAATTGTATCTAAGAATGTTACAGGTCCTTATGCTAAAGAAGTACATGGAGATCCTAGTACTGATGGTTGGGCAAAGGACAAATGTGCGTGTGTAAATGTTGATTTGCTTATTTTAAAGATAGTCATAATTGGTAACTTTTGTTAATTGCTTCCTATATCCCTGAGAGCTGAGAGTATTATTTCATTAATCTTTTTCCCACCCATTTAATAGATGAGGAAACTGAGTAGAAAAGGAAAGGTATAGACAATGGTTATAAAATAGCAGAGCTTGGATTCAAACCCAGGTTCATCTTTAGTGACCACAAACCCAGGGCCACTATATTCAATAATATTTCCCCTCTCCTTACCACTATCCCCTCAAAAGTGTATAGACCCTTTGATTTGAAGAATATCTTTCAAGGTATAAAATTTCCAAAACAAAATATTATTAATGTTAATGATTTGTTACCAAATTCTAGAATATTATTGAAAATATATTCTCTTTGTAAAGGGAAGTGAAGACTCTGATAGAGCCAGTAGCATTGATTAATACTCTCCTCATAAAGCAGAGGAGAAGGCAATGGCACCCCACTCCATTACTCTTGCCTGGAAAATCCCATGGATGGGAGGAGCCTGGTAGGCTGCAGTCCATGGGGTCGCAAAGAGTGGGCACTACTGAGAGACTTCACTTTTACTTTTCACTTTCATGCATTGGAGAAGGAAATGGCAACCCACTCCAGTGTTCTTGCCTGGAGAATCCCAGGGACAGAGCAGCCTGGTGGGCTGCCGTCTATGGGGTTGCACAGATTCGGACACGACTGAAGCGACTTAGCAGCAGCAGTACCATAAAGCAGAACAGCTTTTAACCACTCGGTAACAGTATACTTGCTTTACAAACTTATTATATTTTACTGCATCCTCTCTATATCATATTTTCAGTTCAGTTCACTTGCTCAGTCATGTCCGACTCTTTGTGACCCCATAAACCGCAACATGCCAGGCCTCCCTGTCCATCACCATCTCCCGGAGTTCACTCAAACTCATGTCCATTGAGTCGGTGATGCCATCCAGCTATCTCATCCTCTGTCGTCCCCTTCTCCTCCTGACCCTGATCCCTCCCAGCATCAGAGCTTTTAAAATGAGTCAACTCTTCACATGAGGTGGCCAAAGTATTGGAGTTTCAGCTTCAGCCTCAGTCCTTCCAATGAACACCCAGGACTGATCTCCTTTAGGATGAACTGGTTGGATCTCCTTGAAGTCCAAGGGACTCTCAAGAGTCATCTCCAACACCACAGTTCAAAAGCATCAATTCTTCAGCACTCAGCTTTCTTCACAGTCCAACTCTCACATCCATACATGACCACTGGAAAAACCATAGCCTTGACTAGATGGATCTTTGTTGGCAAAGTAATATCTCTGCTTTTGAATATGCTATCTAGGTTGGTCATAACTTTCCTTCCAAGTAGTAAGCATCTTTTAATTTCATGGCTTTAGTCACCATATGCAGTGATTTTGGAGCCCCCCAAAATAAAGTCTGACACTGTTTCCACTGTTTCCCCATCTATTTGCCATGAAGTGATGGGACCAGATGCCATGATCTTCATTTTCTGAATGTTGAGCTTTAAGCCAACTTTTTCACTTTCATCAAGAGGCTTTTTAGTTCCTCTTCACTTTCTGCCATAAGGGTGGTGTCATATGCCTATCTGAAGTTATTGATATTTCTCCTGGCAATCTTGATTCCAGCTTGTGCTTCTTCCAGCCCAGTGTTTCTCATGATGTACTCTGCGTATAAGTTAAATAAGCAGGGTGACAATATACAGCCTTGACGTACTTCTTTTCCTATTTGGAACCAGTCTGTTGTTCCATGTCCAGTTCTAACTGTTGCTTCCTGACCGCATATAGGTTTCTCAAGAGGCAGGTCAGGTGGTCTGGTATTCCCATCTCTTTCAGAATTTTCCACAGTTTATTGTGATCCACACAGTCAAAGGCTTTGGCATAGATATAATGTCATGGAACCTAAATTATGATAATTCCTGACCCACCGATTTTTCAAATACAGCCATTTGACACTAAAGCCATTGATAATGTATAAACAAAATATACACTGCTTGAACTATAAGTATTTTAACCTCTTTAAATAATTTGAAGGTAATATTGGTAGAAAAAGTGATTTTACTGCACCTATATGGACCTTGTGTATGTGTGTGCTGCTGCCTCAGTTATGTCTGACTCTTTGCAACCTTGTGGACTGTAGACCACCAGACTGTCCAAGGGATTCCCAGGCATGAATACTGGAGTGGGTTGCCAAGCCTTCCTCCAGAAGATCTTCCCAACCCAGGAACTGAACTCTCATCTCTTATGTCTCCTCTGAACTCTCATCTCTTATGTCTCCTCTGAACTCTCATCTCTTATGTCTCCTCTGAACTCTCATCTCTTATGTCTCCTCTGAACTCTCATCTCTTATGTCTCCTGTTTGCAGGTGGATTCTTTACCAGTCATGCCACCTGGGCAGCCCATACACACCTTATTGGTCAAAAAAAAAAAAAAAAATCTGTTCTGTACTCTCCGATGATACTTCATGAGATATAATATTGATTTGAAAGACAATAACAAGGCATTGTTTTCTAATGAGTATAGAGTTTCAGTTTTTCAAGATGAAAAAAGTTTTGGAGATTGGTTGTACAATAATGTGAATGTACTTAGTACTACTGACCTGTATACTTAAAAATAGTTAGGGTGGTAAATTTTATGTTATGTGTCTTTTACTACAATAAAAAATAAAATAAAATTATAAAATGGAAACAAAAAACACTGGCCTCAGGTCAGATTGTTCTCTCATGACCTTCTCATCCGCCCCATACAGGGCCCTCCCTTTGAATATACTCAGCATATGAGAGAAACAGGAGCAAGTTTCCATCATAATTATTAGTATCTTTAACAAGTGTCAGTGGCCTACCTGCTTATTATCAAGTTGCAGTAATTTCCATAGTTACTATAAATACTGTAAAATTACTTGTTCTCAAGGCTGATGGATAGAAAAAGATTTCCTCTCACTGAGATTTTGTTTTCTTTTTTTTACTAGAATTTTATTTTCATTTCTCTAGGACTCCCTCCTAGTAGATGTCAGGCCTGATCAGCATTTCCAAGAAGTATCTCTGCTATCATTTAACACAGTTGTCAAAGAGGGGAAGACATTAAATATAATGCCTACTGCTTAGTGCATTCCAGGAAAGAGATGTGAACAGATTCCCTTTGTTTCATGAGGACCTGAGAGTTAGACTAGTTGTTTCTCAGTAGATACTTGGGTTGTTTCTTGCTAAATAGTAATTCTCTGGCTAAGCACACTCTGCACCATCTGGTCAGAAGCCAGTTTTGGCAGCTTGACGGAGTCCCTCGACAAACCAATCTTTTTAGGCAGTTGACCACCGAGGACATGGGTTAGTCTAGTGTCAAGAGCCCAAACCACCCCTTTGCAGTGGAGATTAAGACTAATACTGAATTCCAAGAGGATCAGTGCCACTTGGAAAATACATACTTTCCAACTTAATCAAAACCCAGCTTTATTATGGTTCCTCCTACTGGGCAATATTTCTTTTGGCTTTACTCTAAGAAACGGTTGCCCAAAATAGGATTCCCATTCTGCTAGAGTCAAACTCAATTGTGCTGTTGATCCTAGAGTTTGACCAGTTTCTGAGAGCCAGAGCTGGAAATAGAGGATCAAGGAAAAGCAGCAGCTCTCTCAAGATACAAACTGGAACACACAGGCTTCATCAGCAGCTTTGCTGACCCAGCTTCTCCTTTGAGAATCTGGCCTGATTTTCAGGGGTCCATTTTCAGTGAGGTGACTGAAGAGTTGGCAGGCTGGCTCTCACTTACTGTAATTGAGTCAGACAATTAAATTGCCTCCCAGTTACTGAAAATGGAAACCACATACAATGTATGTAGGTCACAGCGTTCCAGTGGTGCGTGTCCGGTATAGTGACTTAATGCCTGGATATGGACCACTCTTTGAGTCAAAGCAGCATAGCCTGCTGGCTCAGCAGTGCACATGCATGCAACAAGAGCAGCACCAAAGGTCTATAGCTTTGGAAGATGTCCTAGAATCAGAGCTCCAACACATGGATTTATTTAGACAAAACAATGTGTCAGCTTATCATCATGCTGTAATTTTTGGAAAGCTTTCCTTAAAATGCTAAAGTGTGTATATTAATAAACCCTTTCCTTTACACACAACCCTTATAAACCTCCATGTTTTCCCCAAACCCAAATTGTACTCAGGGATATAAAATAAAATACTTTTATATGAGTAGAGAATCTGAAGTAAAATTAGCAAAGGTGTCAGTCTCAGTGTGTGATGTTAGTTAGATAATGGAGGAAATGGGCTAAGATCATGTCATCTGGTCCCATCACTTCATGGCAAATGGATGGGGAGACAATGGAAACAGTGAGAGAATTTATTTTTTGGGGCTCCAAAATCACTGCAGATGGTGACTGCAGCCATGAAATTAAAAGAAGCTTGCTCCTTGGAAGAAAAGCTATAACCAACCTAGACTTCATATTAAGAAGCAGAGACATTACTTTGCCAACAAAGGTTTGTCTAGTCAAAGCTATGGTTTTTCCAGTAGTCATGGATAGATGTGAGAGTTGGACTATAAAGAAAGATAAGCACAAAAGAATTGATGCGTTTGAACTGTGGTGTCGGAGAAGACTCTTGAAAGTCCCTTGGACTACAAGGAGATCAAACCAGTCCAACCTGAATATTCATTGGAAGGATTGATGCTGAAGCTGGAGCTCCAATACTTTGGCCACCTGATGCAAAGAACCAACTCATTTGAAAAGACTTGAAGCTGGGAAAGATTGAAGGTGGGAGGAGAGGGGGATGACAGAGGATGAGATGGTTGGATGGCATCACTGACTCAATGGACATGAGTTTGAGTAGGCTCCGGGAGTTGGTGATGGACAGGGAAGCCTGGTGTGCTGCAGTCCATGGGGTCGCAAAGAGTTGGACATGACTGAGTGACTGAACTGAACTGAACTGGGAAAAGGCTTGAATTGTGTATATATTCCACCTGACAGTATGAAAGCCAGCATAGTCAGTTGATTACTGTTAATACAGCAGTGATGAAAAATACTTTTTATAATTAATGTTACTCTGCGAAGAATGACTTTTCACAGTATATAAAATATCTTGTCTCTGAAATAGACTACACACAATAGGCTGTTAAAACTTTTACTTAAAAATTCCTTGATCTGTATTTAGATTTTCCATGGCAAATCTTCAGTCTTAAGATTCTGTCCTTCTCCAACTCCACATGCTTTTTGACATCTGGCTCCATCATCAAGTGTTGCATGTTTAAAGAATGCAATTTTCCTAGTCTAACAAAAGCAGAATTACCAATATGTGTATGAACAAGTGTGTGTGTGTATGAATGTGTGTGTGCATGTACTCCAGGAATGTTCCCTGTAAAAGTATCCTAATGGATCCTTATTTAAACCCTTTTCCCCATAGTTAGCAAACCAGGCTCTTAGAATTGTATTCACTGTTAAAGAGGAAATCCAGTGTTATCCTGGTGAGCTAGATCTTAGGTAGCTCTGTTTCTATTTAGGGTATTCTGGTTATGAGTTTATCTTGGATGGTAAAGTCTTTCTACAATACAGAAAGGCTAAGAGAAAAGACAGCCAAATGTAAAATAGTGAGATGAAGACATTCCTCCACATTAGATAAAAAAGAAAAGAAACCTCAAAATGGTTTAAAGACCTAAATGTGAGAATAGAAACCAAAAAACTAGAAGAGAACATAGGCAGAACACCCTGAAATAAATCATGGCAATATTTTTTGGATTAGTCACCTAAGGCTAAAGAAATAAAAGCAAAAATAAACAAAAAGGACCTAATTAAGCTTAAAGGCTTTCACATAGCAAAGGAAGCCATTATCAAAATGAAAAGACATCCTACTAAATAGAATAAAATATTTGCAAATGATATGACCATGACTGACAAGGAGTTAATGTACAAAATATACAAACAGCTTATACAGCAAAAAGACCAAACAATCCTGTCAAAAAATTGGCAGAAGACCCGAATAGACATTTCCCAAAGAAGGCATATAGATGACTAACAAGACATATAGATGACTAACATATAGATGAAAAAATGCTCAGTATCACTAATTATTAGAGAAATTCAAGTCAAAACAACAATAAGGTATCACCTAACACAGGTCAGAATAGCTGTCATCAAAAAATCTGCAAATAAAAGATGTTGGAGAGGATATGGAGAAAAGGGAACCCTCATACATTGTAAATGGGAATGTAAATTGGTGCAATCACTGAGGAAAACAGTAGGGAGTTTCCTCAAACTAAAATTTGAACTACCATGTGATATAGCAATTCCACTCTTGGGTATACATATGGAAAAAAATGAAAACACTAATCTGAAAAGATACTTTTACCCCAGTGTTCATAGCATATAATATTTACAATAGTTTTCATGGAAGCAATCCATCAACAGACAATTGGATTAAGAAGATGTATATACTATGAAATGTTGTTGTTGCTTACTCAAGTGGTGTCTGACTTTTTTGCAACTCCATGGACTGTAGCCCACCAGGCTCCTTTATCTATGGGATTTTCCAGGCAATAATATTGGGGTGGGTTTCCATTTTCTTCTCCAAGGGATCTTCCCGACCCAGGTATCAAACCCAAATCTCCTGGATTTACACGGGTTCTTTTACTGCAGAACAACCAGAGAAGCCCACAATGGAATATTACTCAGCCATAAAAAGGAATTAAATTCTGTCATTTGAAGCAACATGGATGGATCTAGATGGTACTATGCTTACTGAAATGTCAGACAGAGTATGACAAGTAATGCACAGTATTTATTGTGGAATCTAAAAAGTAATATATATGAATGCATATGTAGAACAGAAACAGATTCATGGACATGAAAAACGAAGTTATGGTAACCAAACGGTAGAGGGAAGTGGGAGAGAAAAATTAAGGATATGGGATTAACAGATAAAAGCTACTATGTATAAAAGAGATAAGCAACAATGATACTGTAGAGGATAAAGAATTATGGCCATTATCTTGTAAAAACCTATAATGGAATATAACCTATAAAATGCTGAATCCTATGCTGTACACCTGAGACTAATATAATTTTGTAAATCAACTATATTTCACTTTTAAAAAGAGAGAAAGAAGGTATAAACTTGTGAGATAGGCTATTCTTCTGTCACAAAATTTTAATGCTTCCATGTTGAGTGTCTGAAAAGGTAATAAAACTCCTTGATTCTGGAGCAGTAGACTCACACCAGTTCTACATCTTCAGAGCTAGCTCAAAGCATCTTGAGGCTTCCCTTACTCAGAATGTGCAGCCAAGCTCTCCACGAAAAGGCTGCACGTTGCACTTTTTCCACCAATATGTCTTGACACAATGATAAGACAAAAGGCAACCTTGATGTGAAAATCTAGTTATATTCCTGGTCTATTTCTATTAAATCATTTAAGTTTCTAATGTAAATATTCAATGTATGTAGGTACAGTATGTGATGTTTGAGGCAGTGATGGAGAATATGGGTAATATGTGAATGTCTGACAATTTAGACCAACAGACAAATATTCACACAGAGCTCATCAGATTTTAGAATACACATTATTAAAAGGTTCTTATTTCTATGAAACCTCAACAAGATTCTATGTTACTCTTGCTATGTAGAATTCTTTGTTCCTCAGTTCTTTGTTATGAAATTCTTTATATATATCCAACATGAACAAATGCATAAATAGCCAGACAAAATTATTACATGCACTATAATTCTGAAAATTAGTTTAAATGCTTTTATAAAGAATAAGTTTAAAAGATACCCAGATGTCAAATAATAATTTGCCTCCCTCCCTCAAAAATCCCCCAGAGAACATACTGTCTCATATATTACTCATAAACTCAGTGAAAAAAGTTCTTATTCACAATAGCAATGAATATGAAAATAACCAGTTTTACCCTTAAGAAGCTGCTCAGACATGGGAAGGGCACAAAATGTATGCCCAACCAACAGAGACTGAGCCAGAACTGTGTCTGAGTGTCTCCTGTGGTGTACAGGTCAGCAGTGGCTGGCCGCAGGGCAGGGGCTCTGGGTGCAACAGACCTGGGTTTGGCATAGCCCTCTTGGAGGAGGTTGCCATTAACCCCACCATAGAACTACCAGAAATTACACAGGACTGGGGAAACAGACTCTTGGAGGGCACAAACAGAACCCTGTGCACAACAGGACCCAGGAGAAAGGAGCAGTGACCCCAAAACAGACTGACCCAGACATGCCCATGAGTGTCCAGGAGTCTCTGGAAGAGCCCTGCTGCAGGGTTGGGGGCACTGAGTGCAGCCTGGGACTTTTGAAGGAGGTCACCATTACCTTCATTACCCCCACCACAGTTTGGCCTAAGGTCAAGCAACAGTGAAGGAACACAGCCCTGCCCATCAACAGAAAATTGGATTAAAGATTTACTGAACATGGCCCTGCCCATCAGAACAAGACCCAGTTTCCCCCTCAGTCAGTCTCTCTCAACAGGAAGCTTCCATAAGTATCTTATCCTTATCCATCAGAGGGCAGACAGAATGAAAACCACAATCACAGAAAATTAACCAAACTGATCACATGGACCACAGCCTCGTCTAACTCAATGAACCACACTGTGTAGGGCCACCCAAGACTGACGGGTCATGACAGAGAGTTCTGACAAAACATGGTCCACTGGAGAAGGGAATGGCAAACTACTTCAGTATTCTTACCTTGAGAACCTCATGAACAGTATGAATGTATGAATGAAGGGAAAATGTATGACACTGAATGATGAACTGCCCAGGTCGGTAGGTACCCAATATGCTACTGGAGAAGAGTGGAGAAATAACTCCAGAAAGAATGAAGAGATGGAGATGGAGCCACAGCAAAAACAACACCCAGTTGTGGATGTGACAGGTGGTGAAAGTAAAGTCTGATGCTGTAAAGAGCCGTATTGCATTGAAACCTGGAATGTTAGGTCCATGAATCAAGGCAAATTGGAAGTGGTGAAACAGGAAATGTCAAGAGTGAACCTCAACATTTTAGGAATCAGCAAACTAAAATGGACTGGAAAGAGTGGATTCAACTCAGATGACCATTATATCTACTACTGTAGGCAAGAATCCCTTAGAAGAAATGGAGTAGCCATCATAATCAACAAATAGTCTTAAATGCAGTACTTGGGTCCAATCTTAAAAAAGACAGAATGATCTCTGTTCGTTTCCAACCCAAACCATTCCATATCACAGTAATCCAAGCCTATGCCACAGTCAGTAATGCTGAAGAAGCTGAAGTTCAATGATTTTATGAAGACCTACAAGACCTTCTACAACTAACATCCAAAAAAGATGTCCTCTTCATTATAGGGGATTGGAATGCGAATGTAGGAAGTCAAGAGCTACCTGGAGTAACAAGCAAATTTGGCCTTGGAGTACAAATCGAAGCAGGTCAAAGGCTAACAGAGTTTTGCTAAGAGAACTCACTGATCATAGCAAACACCCTCTTCCAACAACACAAAAGAAGACTCTACACATAGAAATCACCAGATGGTCAATACTGAAATCAGACTGATTATATTCTTTGCAGCCAAAGATGGAGAAGCTCTATAGAGAGAGCAGAAACAAGACTTGGAGCTGACTGTGGCTCAGATCATGAACTCCTTATTGCCAAATCAGACTTTAATTTAAGAAAGTAGGGAAAACCACTAGACCATTCAGGTAGGACCTAAATTAAATCCCTTATGATTAAACAGTGGAACTGATAAATAGATTCAAGGTATTAGATCTGATAGATAGAGTGCCTGAAGAACTTTGGATAGAGCTTCATGACATTGTACAGGAAGCAGTGATCAAGACCATTCCCAGGAAAAAGAAATGCAAAAAGGCAAAGTGGTTGTCTGACGAGGCCTTACAAACAGTTGAGAAGAGAAGAGAAGCTAAAGGCAAAGGAGAGAAGGAAAGACATACCCATCTGAATGCAGAGTTCCAAAGAATAGCAAGGAGAGATAAGAAAGCCTTGCTCAGTGATCAATGCAAAGAAATAGAGGAAAACAATAGAGAAAAGACTAGAGATCTCAGGCACAATAAAGGACAGAAATGGTATGGGCCTAACAGAAGCAGAAGATATTAAGAAGAGGTGGTAAGAATACACAGAAGAACTATATAACAAAGATCTCCATGACCCAGATAACCACGATGGCGTTATCACCTAGAGCTTGAATGCGAAGTCAAGTGGGCCTTAGGAAGCATCACTACGAACAAAGATAGTGGGGGTGATGGAATTCCAGTTGAGCTATTTCAAGTCCTAAAAGATGATGCTGTGAAAGTGCTGCCCTAAATATGCCAACAAACCTGGTAACTGAGCAGTGGCCACAGGACTGTAAAAGGTCAGTTTTCATTCCAATCCCAAAGAAAGGCAATGCCAAAGAATGCTCAAACTACTGCACAGTTGCATTCATCTCACATGCTAGCAAAGTAATGCTCAAGATTCTCCAAGCCAGGCTTCAACAGTATGAGAACTGAGAATTTCTAGATGTGCAAGCTGGATTTAGAAAAGGCAGAGGAATCAGAGATCAAATTGCCAACATCTGCTGGACCATCAAAAAAGCAGGAGAGTTCCAGAAAAACATCTACTTTTGTTTTATTGACTACTCCTAAGCCTTTGATTGTGTGAATCACAACAAACTATGGGAAATTCTTACAGAGATGGGAATACCAGACCACCTGACCTGCCTCCTGAGAAATCTGTATGCAGGTCAAGAAGCAACAGCTAGAATTGGACATGGAACAACAGACTGGTTCCAAATCAGGAAAGGCATACATCAAGGCTGTATCTTGTCACCCTGCATATTTAACTTATATTCAGAGTACATCATGAGAAATGCTGGGCTGGATGAAGTACAAGATGGAATCAAGATTGCTGGGAGAAATATCAATAACCTCAGATATGCAGATGACACCACCCATATGGCAGAAAGTGAAGAACTAAAGAGCCTCTTGATGAAAGTGAAAGAGGAGAGTCAGAAAGTTGGCTTAAAACTCAACATTCAGAAAACTAAGATCATGGCATCCGGTCCCATCACTTCATGGCAAATACATGGGGAAACAATGGAAACAGTGAGAGACTTTATTTTGGGGGGCTCCAAAATCACTGCAATGGTAACTGCAGCCATGAAATTAAAATACATGAAATTCAAAGCTTTTGTTTCCTTGGAAGAAAAGCTATTATCAACCTAGATCGCATATTAAGATGCAGAGACATTACTTAGCCAACAAAGGTCCGTCTAGTCAAAGCTATGGTTTTCCCAGTAGTCATGTATAGATATGAGAGCTGGACTATAAAGAAAGCTGAGCACTGAAGAATTGATGCTTTTAAACTGTGGTGTTGGAGAAAACTCTTGAGAGTCCCTTGGACTACAAGGAGATCCAACCAGTCCATCCTAAAGGAAATCAGTCCTGAATATTCATTGGAAGGACTGATTCTGAAACTGAAGCTCCAATACTTTGGCCACCTTATGCAAAGAACCAGTTCATTGGAAAAGACCCTGATGCTGGGAAAGATTGAAGGTGAGAGGAGAAGGGGACGGCAGAGGATGAGATGGTTGGATGGCATCACCAACGTGATGGACATGAGTTTGAGTGGGCCCCAGGAGTTGGTGATGGACATGGAAGCCTGGGGTGCTGCAGTCCGTGGGGTCGCAACGAATCGGACATGACTGAGAGACAGAACTGAACTGAACTCTTAAGGAGACACGTACCAATTTTGAGAAAACTATACTTTGGTCAGGGCTTTCCAGGTGGCTCAAGTGGTAAAGAATCCTCCTGCCAATGTAGAAGATCCAGGTTCCATCCCTGGGGCAGGAAGATCCCTTAGAGAAGAAAATGGCAACGTGCTCCAGTATTCTTGCCTGGGAAATCCCATGCGCAGAGCAGCATGGCGGGCTACAGTCCATGGGGTCCCAAAGAGTCTTTCATACACGGCTGATCAACTGAGCAGAGCACACAAACTTCAGTAGAATATTTACAGGAAAATTTCGATAAGAAATAAAATGTTCTTATTTGAAAAGATGTCAGTAATCCCCCCAATTTATAAAGTGCTCTTATTAACAAAATCCCAGTGAAACTCTTTAAGCCAAAAGACAAAACTATATAATTTAGCTGGAAGAACCATATTTGCATCCATTCTTTAGAAGCACATACAGAGGTTGGCACCATTGCTCTTTGCTGCAGTTGTGGTGGGGGCATGGCTTCATTCTCAAAGGGGATTGTCTCAGACAATTAAGCAGGATTGGAAACTACCTAATAAAATAAAGTTCAATTCCAGGAAGGCAGGCAGAATTGGTGGTAAAGGAAAGAGTGGGAGATATCAAGTCCCAAGGGGCATGGCAGAACCCCCCAAATCCTAAAATGTAAGTAGGAAATAATATTTGTACGTAGAAAAGGATCTGTGGAAATTGTCTAAAATAGATACAGCTTCTTGTCACTCAGCTAATCAGGATGGAGCTTGTGATGGCTTGGCAGAGATATCTAGGAATGAGCAGGAAAAATGAGAAATCTGGGACTGAGAAGAGAGGGGGTGACTGTGATTTGTTAAAACACATTAATAAAGCCATGTTAATTCCAGAAGCATGAAACAACTACAAAGACAGAATGATTCCAGTAAGGATAACTATGAAACAGAAGAAGCATCACAATGTAGCCTCATTCAAAAGTGTTGAAAGGAATAGTTAGTGATTTCTATCTCACAGTTCATCATAAAATAAAATACATGTCAAGGGGCAAAAGAATTAATTACGTTTAAAAACAAATGAAGCAAACAAGAAAAAGAAATAGAAGTATACTAATTCTAACACATACATACAGAGTGCCTCCTGTATAGCTTTGCTATTCTTACTGCTGGGGATACAACAGCAAACAAAACTGATGAAAGTCCTTGACTTCATGGAGCTTAAACTGTGATGGAGAGATGCATGCATTAAATGAATAGATAAGCAGAATCAAAGCTACATCCAGAGGGGCAAAGGTGAAAGAACTTTACAGGCAGAGGGCGTAGCAAGTGCAAAGTCCCTGTGACGAGCATTCCTGGTGGGCTGGGGACAGAAAGGTGTTTGGTGTGGCTGGAGTGAAAAAGTAAGGGGCAGGATGGTGGGAGATGAGATCACAGGCACAGAATGACATGGTATCAGGGTGGACTGTAGGACATGGGGGCCACTGTGAGGACACGAGTCTTTATTTCGAGTAAAACTGGAAATCACTGAAGGGTTTAAAGTAGAAGAGCGGGCTCCTTTGAACTTATATTTTAAAAGATTATTTTTTTAAAGATTTTTCTGTCTACTGAAGTGAGAATAAACCAGAAAGAAGCAAGAATGGGGATTATTTAGAGAAATTTAGGTGAGAGACGGTGGTGAGAAGTATTCAGATTATGAATGCATTTTAAAGAAAGAGCCAAGAGGGTCTGAGAACAAACTCCATGATGATTTCCAGTTTTTGGCTGGAGCAGCTAGAAAGATGAGATGTCATTTACTGAGATGGGAAATCTGTGGGAGGACCATTTGGGGACATGATTAGTAGTTCTCTTATGGACGTGTTATTTTGAGATTCTGATTAGAAGTCCAACTAGAGATATCAAGTGGGATGTTAGCTATAATTTGCAGTTTTGGAAAGAGGTTCTGGATTGGAGATACAAGTATTAGAGTTTTCAGAATATAGATACAGATATAGAAAAAGGTTTAAAAGTCTTGACCTGCGAGTAAAGACGAGAAGAGAACCAAGGGATGAGCCTTGGAGCAGAAATTGAGGAAATGAGGAGAAATCAACCAAGGAGACTGAAAAAAGCCACAGTGAAGTAGGAGGAAAATCAGGAAAGTGTAATGTTATTGAAGCCCAAAGCAAAAAAAAAAAGTGTTTATAGGAGGAGAGGTCAGTTGACCTCAATGCCCTGGAGAGGTCAAATGAGGTGAAACCAGAGAATTGTATGTTGCATTTTGAAGACTGGAAGATATGGTTATAGATGGAAGGGCTGTTTTGGTGAAACACAATTGGAGTGGGTTCCAGAGAGGATAGACTAATAGGGATTGAAGACAATGCACTTAATTAACTTTTTGAGGAGTTTTGCTCTATAGGGGAAAAGAAAAGAATAATATCTGTAGTGAGATATGGATTTAGGAGAGAAATTTTTATTTCCTTGCTTGATTTTTAAGAGAGAAATTACATTTGTCTGCCACTGAGAATTAAACAGTGGAGGGAAAAAATTGATGCTGCAGAGGAAAGAAGAAAAATTACTGAGACAATGAACCTGAGTAGATGAAAGTAGATTCTGCTGTACAAGTGGAGGGGGTTGACCTTCATCAGGTGTGAGACATTCATCAATATTCACATGAGGGAGTGTGGGCATGTGGGCACATATATGGTTAAAGTGCTGGATGTGGTGTAGGGTATGACGAGTAATATTTAACTAGTTATGGTAGAGAGTTTTTGATTATATTTACCAACAGTTCTTCCCAACCCTGTATTCACATGCAGATTCTCACATCAAGAAGTGGAGTCTCTTTTCCTTCTCTTGAACCCTCCTGTCCTTGGGCTTTGACCAATAGAATACTGTGGGAGTGACATTCTGGGCTTTCCAAACCTGAGCCTTAAGAAGTTGCCATCTTCTGCTTCCTTCTTCTTAGAACCCACAGCCACACTCTAAGGAAACCTAAGACACCAGATGCTCACAGTTCATATGGAGAACCATGGAAGCTGAGAGGCCATCACAGTTCTCGATTAAATCACCCTCAGCTGCTATGCATGGAGCAGAACTGCCCAGCTGAGTCCCAACCAAGGTCCCATCCACCAGTTGTGAGAAATAACGAATCATTTTAAGCCAATAATTTTGGAGACTTAAATTACTATTGGAGTATGATAGCTGTTCAGTGTTATGTTAGTTTCTTCTGTACAACCAAGTGAATCAGCCATGTATATATATAGCCATACATACACGCACACACGCACACACACACACACACACACACATGTATATATATCCCTTCCCTCCCACCCCTCCTCCATCCCACTCCTCTAGCTTGTCACAGAGCACTGAGCTAAGCTCCCTGTGCTATACAGCAGCTTCCCACTAGCTATCTATTTTATACATGGTAATGTATATATGTCAATGCTGCTGCTGCTGCATTGTCAGCATGTCCCGTCAGCCATGTCCGACTCTGTGCGACCCCATAGACGGCAGCCCAGCAGGCTCCTCCATCCATGGCATTTCCCAGGCACTGGAGTGGGTGGCATCGCCTTCTCTGATGTCAATGCTACTCGCCCCCAAAGTAAGGAAGAAATAGTTCATTGAAGCATCTGTAGAATTTTTAAAAAATTCATTTGAAAGTGGGGATGGAAAAGGTATAGGAGTAAGAAGAGGAGAGAAAAAGACTTGAAAAGTCAGAGGAGGAGACTGAGATTTAGGAGAGAAACAGGGTGACTGGAAGCACAAAGGTGAATTTAAAGGGAAAACAGTGTGTCTGTGAGTTTTTCTCGAGCCACATTCATTTGCTCTGGTGCAGCATGGTATCTGGGGAGGGCTGGATTTCAGCTGGGCTGGATTAGTGCAGTGACTGATGAATTTGGAAGGATATTGAAGAGATGCAAGAATATTGTAATGAATGACCATGGGATTCCATCTCACTGGCAAATAAATCATTTTCAAACCACCTCTCTGCTGATTAAAAGAAACAACACACTTTATCAGTCTGCATAGAGCTCCTGGGAAAGAATCCATACCTGTATTTCTATGGCTCCTCACACAATAGTACTTCTCTTTCTTAAAAGGAAGCCAGGAAACTGAAAGTAGAACATTTATTTTCTGCAATAATTTTTACCAGCTATGGATCATAAACTATTAGAAGACAAGCCTTGTACAGAACTTTTAAAAAAATCTGTAATTAAGCATAGCATAGTATAAAGCAAGATCATCAAGAAAAAATTATTTAAATTAATGAGTGAATAAATATGTCATTTACCTCTATTTGGGTTTTGTAAATAATTGTTCAGTAGGCAGGAAAGATGTAATTGAATGTCAATGAATCCAGTTGTGTGTGCAAGCTACTTAGAGTGCCTGATCTATCTCGGGCACAGTGTGAATGATTTTTCTGGTAATGCTCACATTCTCATGAATTGAAGGAAAATTTAACTTCTGCTAAAGACTTTTGACCTTTTATCCAATCATTTTCATCTACATTTATAAAATTCCAAATCGAACAAGGCTTTCCTAATACAGATTAACAGCCTGACATTCAAGCTTCTCTCCAAATCCCATTATATTGATTCAAGAAACTGTGCAAAAAGTTCACTTTTAGATCCATACCTTTATATTTGCTGCAATTTATTTACACTTTGTCCAGTAGTCTTGTGTGGATGTAAGAGTTGTACCCTGAAGAAGGCTGAGCACAGAAGAATTGATGTTTTGAACTGTGGTGTTGGAGAAGACTCTTCAGAGTCCCTTGGACTGTGAGGAGATCAAACCAACCAGTCAATCCTAAAGGAAATCAACCCAGAATATTCACTGGAAGGACTGATGCTGAAGCTGAAGCCCCAATACTTTGGCTACTCAATGGGAAGAGCGAACTCATTAGAAAAGACCCTGATGCTGGGAAGATTGAGGGCAGGAGAAGAAGGGGAAGACAAAGGATGAGATGGTTGGATGGCATCAACGACTGAATGGACATGAGTCTGAGCAAACTCCAAGAGATGGTGAAGGACAGGGAAGCCTGGCGTGCTGCAGTCCATGGTGTTGCAGAGTTGGGTGCGGCAACAACAAATTTGTACTTTAGTCCTAAAAGCGCTTGGGCGTTTGGGTGAATCATGACAATGGATAAGCTGTTGGTCATACAACTTCCTTGGAAATGTTTTCTCTTATGCAGTAGTAAAGTCTGCCCTATTTTGAAGTGTTAAGACATGTTGACTTAGAACACTTCTTTTTTCTGGTATGAATGGATATAGACTTTTCCATTTTGTTCCAGAAAATGAGTAAAAGTCTACTAATGTGTCTTCACTTCAGGAAGATTGCAATTTCAGGACCTAGCCAAGAGGGCAATTAAGATTCCAGAGATAAAAAGTATTTAATCTGCAGAAGATAGGTGATTGATGTCCTAGTTCTGATACTGTATTTCATTGTCCATTAATGCTTACTTTCTACAGAGAATTGCTGTTATCAAGCTTTTCAGTTATTTTCTCAGAAGAGTATTACTTACACACACTATCAGGGGGTAGGAAGAGTTCATTGTACAGCTACTAACATATAAAATGTTACTTAGTCCACTGGTTCCAAAATCTGGTCATATGAAGTACCACCTAAGCTGTTGTAAAATAAAAATTCCTGGATACTCCCTCCAAAGATTCTACTCCAAGAGGACTGGAGAGAGACTCAATTGGAATGATTTATAACAAGTTCCTCAGGTGATTCTTCTCTAGCTAGTCTGGCACCATTTCACTGAAAGGTCTTTAAAAATCACTGATTTATTCAATTGGAATATATGTCAGATGCCTGTTTGTGTGACTCTATAAAGGGTGACAGGTAGTAAAATATGTCCCTTTCTCTGCACGAAGGTGGATGCTTTTATGACCCTGCTGTCACCTATAAAACAACTGATACTTTTAATCCAGTGTTCACTTTACAAATATGCGTGACCAGCCTGTGCAGTCAGTGGATTTGTATTTACCTCACCTGAGATGAACTCTTCAATAATGCAAGGGCTTTACTCAGAAATAATTCTCAGTCATACACTTGTTCAGTGGCTAAGTCATATCCAACTCTTTGCAACCCCATGGACAGCAGCATGCCAGACTTCCCTGTCCTTCACTATCTCCCAGAGTTTGTTCAGTCTTATGTCCATTGAGTTAGTGATGCCATCCAATGATCTCCTCCTCACTGCTCTGTTGTATTTCCTTTCCCAATTGTCATTCTCTATGGTGCATGCTACTTCTTCGATACCCACCCCCATGATTCTAAGTTGGATGGTCACATCCCTCAAAGAAGGGTATTTCTTCCAGTTGTAGGAAAACCATATGCATATGTTGAAAGCCACATTCAATGTTTTACTGTAATTTTTAATTGGGAAAAAATATTGGTTTTATAATATAACCTACAGAAAATAAGACTCAACTAAACTTGTATAGTGAAGATCCACAGAAGTTAATGGATTCCTCTGTGCATCATCCTCCAGAATAATGTATCTTAATTGGCAGGGGCTGCAAAAGCATTTCCATCCTGTAGGTACCAAAAAGAATATATCACAAAACACTGACCAGCCCTGTTTATATTGAGTGTATGTGCAATGTCATGAAGTGTGTGTGTGTGTGTGTGTGTGTGTGTGTGTTCAGTCGTGTAGACTCTTTTGTGACCTCATGGACTGTATTCCATCAGGCTCCTCTGTCCATGGGATTTCCAGGTAAGAATACTGGAGTGGGCTGCCATTTCCTACTCCAGGGGATCTCCCTGACCCAAGGATCAAACCCATGTCTCCTGCTTGACAAGCATATTTATCAAAGCAACACCTGAAAAGCCCCTTGTTTACGTGATAGGATTGCTCAAACTGTTAAATCTAAGGCACCAGGGCCTTTTACTTTTTCAGCTGCTCTCTCTGATTCACTTCTTGCCTTCCTATCATCATTTTCCAACTCCAATAGCCCTTTTTCACTTTTTTGCTACTTCTACCCAGATTCTAATGATACACTACTTTGCCCACGTTCCAAAATTCTCGGGATGGTTAAGATTAAGGCACTGCTGCCCAGAAGGAATTGGCACTTGAGTTCTGCATATTGACTTTCAAATTAATGAGATAATTGTACAGCTCTCCATTTCCCAGTCCCAGAATAGTCACAGACTGTATGCTGAAGCCATTTGCCCTGAAGCTTAATCCATAAATTTGTAGTAAAAATGAAATAAGGATCCAGTGAATTATGTGCAATGTCAAACACCTCTTACATTTGGCATTTGGAAAATGTTAAACCACTGTAAAATAACTGAATTTCACTTGCCAAGCATTTTCATTACTATGATCATTTGGTAGAAAACGTCTCAAAGCTGGGCAGGGAAATTTAATGCTAAGAAGGCAACGCACACACACACACACACACACACACACACACACACACACACACATTTCATATGTATTTAAGTCTCAATTACCAAAATGTCCCTTCCCCTTTTCTTTTCTATTTCAGCAGCAAAGATAAATGATTCTGAGAAAAATGTATGGCACGTTTCCAAGTCTAAATGTTCTTCTTTCTGGATTGGCCAATACCAACTTCTATTTTTCTAGCAGGAAAGGTCCCAAGGCAAATAAGCAGCATACCCAACACTAGAAGCTAGACCCTTCTTCATTTAGGAAATAATGTGGATTCCAACATGTGCCAGGCACGCAGGTGAGGGGTACTCCTGCTCTGACCTCCATGTGTTCATTATCAATGTGATGGAGGTGAATGACTAACAAGGTTGCTACAAGAGGGAACATAGAAATAAGCATAGATTCTTCTTGAGTTGAATAAAAGGGACTTCCTAGAAGAGGTGACTTCTAATGTGACCTCTGAGCTGTATATAGGAGGAGTAGTATAGAAGAGTAGAAAGATATTTCCAGCATGAGGAGTATTTCCTCAGACTCAGAGGCAAGAAAGTGCATTCTTTTGGGGGAATTGTAGGTACCTCCTCACACTGGAGCACAAGACAGGGCTGGCAGGGAACAGGGAGAGATGAGACTGTTGGTGAGGGGTCTCCAATCTTGTCAAATTTAGAAATTTGGACATTATTCTGAAGGCAGTTGAAGCCTCACTGTAGGGATTTTGGCAGACTGATAGTACTATAGAGGCTCTCAGGTGGCACTGGTGGTAAAGAACCCGCTTGCCAATGCAGGAGACACAGGAGAAGCCATTCCATCCCTGGGTGGAGAAGATTCCCCTGGAGGAGGGCACAGTTACCCACTCCAGTACTTTTGCCTGGAGAATCCCATGGACAGAGGAGGCTGATGGGCTACAGTCCATGGGGTCGCAAATAGTTAGACACAACTAAGCGACTAAGTGTGCGCTCACGAACGCACACATGCAACAGTACTATAGTCTGTATTTTAGGAGTAATGATCAGACTGTAGTGTGAATACTGGATTGGACAAAGAGACAGAAAGGAAGTCAAGGCCATGTTTGCCCTATGATGCACAAAAGGTCTTGGTGAAAATTTTAAAAAGGCACCCCTTCTTGTTGGAACATAACATACATACGGAGTTTATCAGAACAAGACTCTGTACTCCCATTTGCCAGAAAATTATTGACAGATATAGAAATCCCTATGACATGCTATGACACCCTTGTGCAAGGCACAGCCTGACGAACTGGCCCTTATCACACATTGTTTCCAGGGAACCCGGACCGGAAGTATGATTAACTTTGTCTACCAGTTGAAAATGGACAAGCAACTTTCATAAGTTATTTTTCTTACTCTTCCTGATAAGCCTGTGAGGATTAGAAAAGGTGGTATTTTCATCCTCTTACTTAGGTGATACATTAACAATTGGGCTGAGGAAGCCTGGGTGATTATTTTAGATTTTCTTTCTCTCTCAGATCTTCACCAGGGAAAAAGAACTCTACAGTGAGATTCTTCTGTTGTATGGCCAATTGGTACCTTCCTTTTCTAACTACTCCCAAAGGGAGTATACAAAATACAAAATAGTGGAGTTGAAATCCTGTGGTTGTTCAAAAAAAACATAACATGTAAGACTGTGTAAGTTATAATTGCCTGGGAGGAAAATTCTGGGTTAGGCAGACATCACTGTATTTATTCATGTCTGAGAGTCTGATTATGTCTCACACAGCATTTCCAAGCTGATTCTGAATGATGACCATGTACAGTACCAAAAGTTCCTCAAAATACCCAATCAGTGTCATCATTGCTTCCAGATGAAAGATGTTCCTGTGAACAATGCTGAAAACTTAAAGGCAAAGATCAAGGCAACACACGCACTGATTTCGGTGCATTTAGTGGTTTCTGTGCTCACCTTCTCCACTGAAATAGTAGATTTTCAACAATGAAATTTTTATATGAATTTAATTTTTAAAAATATTTTACCTAAAGATAAAAAGTGAACTTTCATCATTTTTCAACAAATTAATTACTCAGTAACATCTTGCTATCTCAAGAGATATGAAAGTAGGTTTACAATGGCCTAAATACCAGAATTCTCTGAGTTTCTGTTAATTGAACACACAGCTGTGAACTTTATACCATAATTTAAAACAGGCTGAAAGATACTATAACTTTACGTAGATTATCATTTAAGTATTTCTAACACCAGCCTTAGATTTCAAATGCTTTGAATTTTGCAATACACCACAGTTTTGCAATAAAATGTTCAGAGACAAGTAATTAAAAAAATTTTTTTTCTGTCTGAGGAAAAGGATGGGACATTTTTTTAGAGCTGAGTTGTAATTGTTTGATTTTTTTTTTTTATTACAAGTGAGTGAAAATCCAAACCAAACTGGTTTGGATTAAAATAGAATTTATTGCCTCACCTAACCCAAAAGTTCAAGAATAAATCTAGTTTTGGTCAGAGCTTGACCAGACTCAAATGATATCATCAGGGGATGGTTTTTCTCCGCAGTTCATGGCTCTGCCTTCTACTTACTATAGCAAGGTTGACTCCATGGTTGGAAGTTGGCAGCCACGGCTCTGGTTCTTCACACTTCCAGGGTCTCACCATGTAGGGGAGAGGGTCTGCTTCTCTGAGAGCTGAAGCAAAAAGCTGAGCTGCAGCTATGATTGGCTGCCGTGGATCCTACATCCTCGGATATTCACTATGGTCAGAGAAGGGGAGGAAGGCACTCTCCATGCCTCCCATGCTCTGGGTTTAATTCAAATACACCATTTCTGGGGGCTGGGGGAGGATTCGTTTTACCTGAGGCAAATGGTCTAAAAAGGCAGAGGGGTGGTTCTGCCAGAGCAAAAAGGAGGTGCCATTGTTGCTTTTGCTTTGATGCCCTGGTAGATTTTAAGTTGCATATGGTAAGGACCTTATCAACTTTTGCTCACTATTTTATTAACAGCACATAGCACAGTGTCTGTGCACAGTGGGAATTCAATAAGTATATACTAATTAGATAAAGACAACAGTGACACGTTCTCGCTTCCACTAGGATGAATAAAGATGGGCTCTTGTAAGGACTGGAAAGTCCTGATGGCTCAGTGGATAAAGAATCCACCTGCAATGCAAGAGTCACAGGAGGCATGGGTTTGATCCCTGGGTAGAGGAGATCCTCTGGAGGAGAAAATGGCAACCCACTCCAGTATTCTTGCCTGAAAATATCCCATGGACAGAGGAGTCTGGTGGGGTGTAGTCTATAGGGTCACAAAGAGTCAGACACAACTGAGCGACTAAGCACGCACTGTAAGGTTTCTGCTGGTCTATAGCATTTTACATTCTTCATGCTTCCTCCTTCCTAAGACCCATCCTTCCTTGATTCTGATGGTTCTAACTGTTCAGAGTTGGCTCCTGACAACTGTGCATCCCCCAAGCTTCCCCGTGGGTAGCTCCCAGCCTGCCACTCCTGTTGCCACAGTGGTTGCCTTGACCTTTATTATCCATCACCTGTGAGAGATAATAATCTCCTTAGTAGTTTCCCTGCCTTTAGTCCTGCTCCTCTCTTCATCTACATTGTTTCAGAAGAATTTGCTTAAAGAACAATTTGAATATTACTTATTGGGAGTCACTTCCTTGCCCCAAGTGAAATCCAAACTCATTAGTACTCAAGGAAGATCCTGAACCTATTTTTAGTATTTATTTTCCTCTCCTGTTTGTTCTCAGGAACCCTCTAAATGCCTTAAGAGGAAAGATTATGTCTAATTCATTGTCTTATTTTATTTGATTACTTGCCTTTCTAGATCCTATATTCATGGTTTTGAATATAATAAATGATCAATAACTAAAAACTAATGAATAAATAAAATAAAAGACACAAAGATCAATGAAAGTACAATATTATTTCTGGAATTTCATCGTTTGAGGATAATAGCAAATACATACCCAGTGAGTAGAAAGCTCTTTTTTCTATAGTTCACTGAAGCTGGTTCAGGATAAAAATTTGCACTTTACTTCTTGGTAGATCTCAGAGATGGTTCCCTAAAATTGGCTTGAACTGCATAATATTTGTATAATGGGAAGAAGAGAGTATTTCCATCTTGGCCTTGAAAATGTTTTTCTTCTCAATTATGGCATCTGATCACATCTATAGCACAGGTTTTCATCTGGTAACTATAAAGAAATCATTTCTGGGCAACTCACAGATAAAGATCAAAGTTGTTCAATAAATATGAAATGCTCAACCTGAATAATTGTGATAGAAATTCAAATTTAGATAGCAAGGAATTAGTTTTTTATTTATCAGATTGTGCATGTGTGCTCAGTCACTTCAGTCATGTCTGACTGCGATCCCATGGATCCCAGGCTCCTCTGTCCGTGGGATTCTCCAGGCAAGAATACTGGAATGGGTTGCCATGCTCTCCTCTAAGGGCTCTTCTCCACCCAGGGATAGAACCCGTGTCTCTTAGGTCTCCTGCACTGTCAGACATGTTCTTTACCACTAGTACCATCTGGGAAGCCCTGAATTTATCACATTAGCTAAATATTAAAAGTTTGTTACTGGCCAATTTGACAGAGAAGCGAGCCAATTTGACAGAGTTCTCATAGTCCAGGTGGAATGGCAATCCAGCAGTCAGGTAGCCACATTACAAATTCATATTCCTTTAATGCATCTGTTTCAGTTCTAGTAATTTATTGTACACATATTCTACATAGTTTCATGAAAGCTATATGTGCAGGTATTACAATTCATCATTATTATTAGTGATTAATTCTAAAAAAAGAATTGGAAGCAATCCTATTACCTATCATCTAGGAACTGGAAAGTATTGCTCAGGCATGCAGTAGACGAGAATATTCAGAGTCAAATTTACAAAAATTAAATAGGTATATGTGTGTAAAGGTGGAAATCTGGGTAAATGTGGAAAAATTCTTCAAAAATATTAGATGGAATGAAACTATGTGCAAAATAGTACATAAAATATGAGCCCGTTTTTCTTTCTTTTTTTTACAAATAAACACGATTTTAGTAGCAATGCTAGAGATGGGAATGGGACCAGTAAGTAGAGGGGAAGACTCGTATATCCTTCTACTTGAATTTTCATCATATACAGTCACTGGTTTTACAATATGTACGTACAGTGTGGGGGGCGGGGGGAGAGGCACATACAAACACTCAAATGTAAAAAAAAAAAAAAGAATTCTTTAGTATTGCACACTTTAGTATTTTTTCATTCATTTATTCACTAAAGTGTTCAAAAACCATCTCTTGAGTGTTATTGTGGTCCAGACACTGTACACGCAAGGTGGACATGCAAGGTTCTTGTTTCCTTTTTCAAAACATGGAACTCAAAAATCATGTTGCACATAGGCCCCTGCCCACAAATACAGGTACTTTGCTTTTAATAAACATGTTAAAATACTATCTTAAATGACCAGCAGGCTCCTGCGGTATCCTGTGGGGATATTTCTACTCACATGTACAAAAAGCATGCTAATTCAATTGGCCATTTTCAGCTTTGTGCCCCGGGCTTCCCTTTGGTTTAGATGAAGAGCACTTTGTTTTTCTTGAAACATAAAATAATTTAAAACAGATTTTTGAGCATAGGTTAGCTCCTTAAACAGTACAGCCTGAGGAAGCAGAACTCTGCTGCCCTCTGACTGATGACGCTGCTGTAGGTTATGCTGTGCCTTATGGAGACAGGGGGCAGTTTCCCTCAAAGCTCAGGTGGACAGGAAACAAGAGCAGTCCATTTGCATTGGACTTAATTTTGAGAACCAAGCTCAACTTTTTCTGGCAATGTAATGTCAACCATTACATTCTCCTGGAATCAAGATTGCTGGAGAAATATCAATAATCTCAGATATGCAGATGACACTACCCTTATGGCAGAAAGTGAAAAGGAACTCAAAAGCCTCTTGATGAAAGTGAAAGTGGGGAGTGAAAAAGTTGGCTTAAAGCTCAACATTCAGAAAACAAAGATCATGGCATCCAGTCCCACCATTTCATGGGAAAGAGATGGGGAAACAGTGGAAACAGTGTCAGACTTTATTTCTGGGGGCTCCAAAATCACTGCAGATGGTGACTGCAGCCATGAAATTAAAAGACGCTTACTCCTCGGAAGGAAAGTTATGACCAACCTAGATAGCATATTCAAAAGCAGAGACATTACTTTGCCAACAAAGGTCCGTCTAGTCAAGGCTATGGTTTTTCCTGTGGTCATGTATGGATGTGAGAGTTGGACTGTGAAGAAGGCTGAGCGCCGAAGAATTGATGCTTTTGAACTGTGGTGTTGGAGAAGACTCTTGAGAGTCCCTTGGACTGCAAGGAGATCCAACCAGTCCATTCTGAAGGAGATCAGCCCTGGGATTTCTTTGGAAGGAATGATGCTAAAGCTGAAACTCCAGTACTTTGGCCACCTCATGAGAAGAGCTGACTCATTGGAAAAGACTCTGATGCTGGGAAGGATCGGGGTCAGGAGGAGAAGGGGATGCCAGAGGATGAGATGGCTGGATGGCATCACTGACTCGATGGACATGAGTCTGAGTGAACTCCGGGAGTTGGTGATGGACAGGGAGGCCTGGTGTGCTGCGATTCATGGGGTCGCAAAGAGTTGGACACAACTGAGTGACTGAACTGAACTGAACTGAATGTCAACCATGCCACTGTGGGGCCTCCTCACACATTCATGTGTGCTTAGTCATGTCCAGCTCTTTGCGACCCCATGGACTGTAGTTCACCAGGTTCCCCTGTTCAAGAAATTTTCCGGTCAAGAATACTGGAGTGGTTGCCATTTCCTCCTCCAGGGGATCTTCCTGACCTAGGACTTGTTTCACTTGCATCTCCTGCATTGGCAGGCAGACTCTTTAACATGGCAGCCTCTGGAAGCCCGCCTCACACACTCCAGTTTTCATCAAAAGAACACCAGAGATGGTCGACACTTTTTGTCCAAAATAAATTTTATTAGGGTAGATCTTGCCAGGACTTTTAAAAAATAATTAATTCTTTTCTTTAATATTCTTCAAGATGTTTATATAGCACTGACTGAACAAAAAATACATGCTTTACTCCTTAAAAGAGCAAAATACATAAAAGTACACCAATTTAATTAGAGCAGAAATGGAAATTCTCCTTACACAGCATTCATTTAATGTATTTTTGCCAGAATGAAGGAGTCCATGGCACGGAGCCCAGGCCACAGGCTAATGGTGGCCTTTGTATGGATCTGTAAGTACTGTGGCCTTAAAAATGCTACATTAAGACAAAAGAGGTTTAAATACTAGCAAATATTTAATGTTTATACTTTATATATCAATATTACTAGGTAACCAGAAAACATCCGAGTTTTGCCTCGTGTCTCAGGTACATCCCAAATATTCCCTATTTCCTGACTTCAAGGGTGTCAGTGGCCATGGTATCTTCCCACGGGCAGGGTTGGACCAGTGTGGATGGCTAATACAAGCTCCCTTGCCTGTGAGCAATATGTGAGCCAAAGAAGAACAACAATCCAATTTGTGCAAATTCCATACGCCCTGTTGTAGAATTCTGAGTAATCTGTCCTTTTCAGATGCTTGAGTAATAGATATTAAAGATCATTACCTATTTCCAGTACCTTGTACATGTTGTAAATAGGAATGCAAGTGTTTTTTTAATCTAAACTTGATACACCCTGATCCTGCAGAGTGGTGTACGTTAATGTTTCCTGTGAGGGCACCAGTTCAAATTTTCTGTCTTGTTTTACCAATACGCACATTTCTGTTTTTGTTATGTCATGTGTACTAATTTGCATTCAAAAAATATAGTGTAACCAAAAAGGGGGAATTATTGAATGTCTTAGCTTATTTTATTTTGTACGGAAATTATTGATCATATAGCCTGTTAAAATAGTAACCTGTAGAAGCGCTGTGTACTTTAAAGCATACCTCTATTTTATGCCTCTGAGCACCTAAGATTTTCTTCAGTCCACTTATTTTTTAACAAAAATTCTCTGAAATGTCTGATTGTAATAGCTGATTTCTTCTCGCCCCTCAAATCTTAAGTCCAAACTTACAGTGAACCAATATTTTGTGTATGAAGAATGTTCTCTGTTTAAATTGGGTCTTCATCAGTCAGTGCAAGATTAAACAGTTCTAAAAATACCATATTCCCCTTGAACTACTAGAATTTCCACTAGAGGAAAATAGGGCATTTGCATGAAATATATTTAAATGCAACTTCCACAGTACTGTGAAGAAAAATAATTGGAAATAAAGTTGTATTTATTTTTTTATAGGTAGTTTGCCTTTCTGGTTGTGAAGCATGTTATTCTAAATGAAAGTATCCAAAAATACGAAGGAATAATATTACTGATGCCAACTATTACAGGATATATAAATACTTGAGTAAATCCTTATGAGAAGGAAAAACGCTTTCAAATCCTCAGCTTTTCGGAACAGAAAGAATGTTGATTCTGGCACTGAGTGTAAACCACCTATGTATCACTTTTCATGAGCTACTAAAGATGAAACCAAAGGGCAAAAATGTATACTGAAATTCCCTGTTGAGAAGATGGGGAAAAAAGAAGAAACCCCCAAATAATGGAAACATTGTCTGCATGTTTAATAATTCCAGACTATGCCAGCCAAGAAAAGAGAATTAGAAATACTCAATCACATTCACTTCTTACATTTCATTTATTGTCTGTTTTGAAAAACACTTGGCAGCTGGGCCTACATTTTATCCATGTGATTGACAGTATGAATTTGCCTGAGGGCAGCTTGAGTGAAATGAAAAAATAAACAAAAAACATTTTCTTTTTTTTCTGAAGACTTTTTTCCTTGTACCATATCACTAGAGAGAAGAGGAAAAAGATTAATGGCAAATCTCACTGTGCTTGTTCTTGAATACATATCCTTTTCAACTGCAAAGCCAGATTGCAACCAGCATAAAACGTTGTTAGTACAAATGACTGATTTTGTTTTTTTTAATAAAAAATTAGAAGGTTTTTCATATATTTATCTTTAGATATTGTATTTGCTTGACTCCTGTTAACGTACTGCTTGTTTCTAAGAAATATTGTCTCATTCCTTGTAGAAGATAAGTGTTTCAACTAAATCTTTAGGTACCATCCATTCAGTTATCATGTGTGGTTTACAGATACTGCTTTTACAAAGAGCTCTTCTCACCCATTTCTAGAATACTATTTTATTTCATAGGTATTTAATGTTAAGAAAATTATAGTAAGTCTACCAACAGAAATATTATTCAATTACTGAAAAGTGGCTTTCCCTGGTGGCTCAGACGGTAAAGCATCTGCCTACAATGCGGGAGACCCGGGGTTCAATCCCTGGGTCAGGAAGATCCCCTGGAGAAGGAAATGGCAACCCACTCCAGTATTCTTGCCTGGAAAATTCCATGGACGGAGGAGCTTGGTTGGCTACTATCCATAGGGTCGCAAAGAGTTGGACATGACTGAGCGACTTCACTATGCTTAAAAATAGTTTTTGATATTATGAAATAATGTCTTTTCCCTAAAATGATTCTTATGTCAAGCAGAAAGCAGAATAAATTATTTTAAATGTAGTATGAAGCTAATTATATACAAAATACACACAAATAAAGACAAGAAAGAAATATTTCAAAATATAAATATCAGTTGCTATACATGTGGAACTATGACAAATTTGTGCATGTAGGACTTCCCAGTAGTTCAGTGGGAAAAGAATCTGCCTGCAATGCAGGAGATGAGGGTTCAATCCCTGGATCAGAAAGATCCCCTGGAGAAGGATATAGCAACTCACTCCAATATTCTTGCTGGGAAAATCTCATGGACAGAGGAGCTGGGCCAGCTACAGTATATCCATAGGATGGCGAAGAGTCAGACACCACTGAGCAACTGAGCGCACACACACACACACACATACACACACACACACACTTGACAAATTGATTTCATCTTTTTATCCATGAATCCTCAAACCCTCTTCTCTTCCTGTGTTACTATTTTTTTTGTCCCAGTCAAAGTATCTGACTTGTTTTCCAGTCAAAAACACGCCCTAGAATTTTTTTCTCCCTCAATCATGTTAAACCCCATCACTCCCTCCCAGTAACTTTACTTTCTACATATTTCTGCGGTCTTGTTCTTTCCCTCTCAATCTCTGCTGTCACTTTACTAGATCTTGCTCTCACCATGTCTGGTCTGTGTTGTGAACCAGCCTCCTATCTTGTCTCCCTACCTCTAGTCTTGGGTCCTTTAGAAAGGATTCTCTTAATATAATGTAAAAAAACTTATTTCAGATGAAGATACAATGAAGTAACTCTTCTTAGGTGGTGTTCTGTTGCCTATGGAATCAAGTCCTTTAGTGCAGCATAAAGTAATCTTCCTATGACTCTGCCCTGACCTCCCTCCTCAACCCCATCTTTCTCTCCCCATATTTTACTGTGTACATTATGCAAATTCATTCTTTAAGGGTTTACTCAGGCTATGTCTCCTGTTTAAAATGCCCTGTATAAAACTCACTCCCTACTATGACATACTGGAGAAGGAAATGGCAACCCACTCCAGTAATCTTGCCTGGAGGATCCCGTGGACAGAGGAGCCTGGCAGGCTACAGTCCATGGGGTCACAAAGAGTAAGACACAACTGAGTGCCTAAGCGTGCACTATGACATACAACTAAGGTAGCTCCCCCTTCCTGGAGTAACATTCTTTTTGGGACAAAATTGACTAAATATCTCTCCCATTACCTCTGGTGATTTTCAGTTCAGTTCAGTTCATTTCAGTCGCTCAGTCATGTCCGACTCTTTGTGACCCCATGAATCGCAGCATGCCAGGCCTCTCTGTCCATCACCAACTCCCGGAGTTCACTCAGACTCAAGTCCATCGAGTCAGAGATGCCATCCAGCCATCTCATCCTCTGGCGTCCCCTTCTCCTCCTGCCCTTAATCCCTCCCAACATAAGAGTCTTTGCCAATGAGTCAGCTCTTCGCATGAGGTGGCCAAAGTACTGGAGTTTCAGCTTTAGCATCATTCCCTCCAAAGCAATCCCAGGGATGATCTCCTTCAGAATGGACTGGTTGGATCTCCTTGCAGTC
The DNA here is from genome assembly GCF_003369695.1 of Bos indicus x Bos taurus. Lineage (NCBI taxonomy): Eukaryota > Metazoa > Chordata > Mammalia > Artiodactyla > Bovidae > Bos > Bos indicus x Bos taurus. The sequence continues at coordinate 14,288,600 of NC_040084.1, read as the reverse complement.
CAAGGGACTCTCAAGAGTCTTCTCCAACACCACAGTTCAAAAGCATCAATTCTTTGGTGCTCAGCCTTCTTCACAGTCCAACTCTCACATCCATACATGACCACTGGAAAAACCATAGCCTTGACTAGACATACCTTTGTTGGCAAAGTAATGTCTCTGCTTTTGAATATGCTATGTAGGTTGGTCAAGATTCTCAGTTAGCCTGTACCTTATTATACTGATTTAATATACTTAGATATTTGCTTCTTCCACTATACTATAAACTTTTGAAGAGCAGAAGCTGTGAATAATTCGTAATTCCTTTACTCTCGTGCTTAGTATGGGTCTGGAAGCACTCAGTAAACATCTGAGGAAAGAAACTGAACTTTCAGTCACTTAAAATTAGGTTTAAATTCAACAGCTTGCTCAGAAAAGTAATGCTCAAGGATATTAAGAACAAGTCAAATTAATGTTCCATACTGCAAGGGATAGTGTTGTTGTTAACTTGGTACAATTACTAAAATCGCAAAGAACTAGTTAATCTTTTGATGTCTTTGCCTTTTATTCTACCCTAGAAAAATTAGGTATTGACGTTTCAAAGAGATGTGAGTGTGAAGGAGTGTGTTCTTCTTTAAAGCTGCAGAATGAAACAGTAGGCAACAATAATATTTCACAAATGAAGTGGGCACAAAGTCAAACATTGTCTCAGTTCTATGTAGTTTCTGTGGCTTGGAAACTTCTTTTACAGGCATCGTATTTTTCCTAACACTTACCTAAGAGGACATACCTAAGGTTTGGAAATCAGTAGAGAACATCCATTCCTGAGGCATTTCCAGTACTTTGTGGTTCTGGTCAAGATGGTCAAAAGCAGTGTGCCGTATATTCTGTTCGTCTGGTACCAGGATTAGCAAAAGAAGATCTCCCAAGATCCAGGCTCAGATTCCAATTAACCACAGGCTCTAGGCAACACCCATGAGTGTTAGGGCTTCAGCTTCCATCTCTGTGACATGTCAGAATCAATTCTGCTCTGTGAAGAAGAGGTCTGCTATCTCACATAGCGTGTCTGCCGGCCCACTGCTTTCCCTGACCAGTTCAGTCTCAGAAACTAACTTGCAGAAGTATGGATCAGAAAGCTCTATCTTTCTGCATTCTATCCCCATGGACAGAGGAGCCTGGCAGACTAAAGACCTTAGGGCGCCAAGAGGTGGACACAACTGAAGCTACTTAGCACACATGCATGCATTAGTTTTCTGGGATACTTGTCAGAAATTAGACCTAACACTTCAGTTTTTTCAAGCATGACTAATATTTGAGTCAAAGGTTTCCCCTGAATTTTACCTAGCCCCTGCTGTCTATACAATAAAAGTTATCAGGGCTCGTAACTTCACTTCTTTTACCTTCTGAGGAACAATTTGATGGCTTTTATTCTCCTTTTCTCATAAGCCAAATACTAGACATCTGTTGCTCACACATATTATTTAAATATACAATGGCATCCAATGTTAACAGCTGGAGAAGTGTCTCTGAAAGGTAATGAAAACATTTGGATACTCTTCAAAGAATTAGGTAAGAACATAACAATTAACTCTTGGCCCCAAACTCCAGGACTTCACGAATATTTATCAGAAGTAAGAATCTAACAAAAATGGCTTAAATGCATTTAACTTGCTGTAATATTATCTGGGGTTAAGAGAATCAAATGAAGCTTTCATTATATTTTAAAGTAAGTATAAATGGTATGTGATTATAAAATGAGGAAAATATTGCCAATGATTATCTGTGAGGAAAGTACTAACCTGGAAAATATTTGGTGGTTCTAATCAGTCATGCATAACTTATGGAGAAAGACATAGAAGATGAAGAAATTTATTTTAAATAGCAAAATCCAGTTCCATGGATCGATTACCACTGTTATATACTGGGGAGTTCCAATAAGTGTTTAATATAATTAGACAACAAGTGTTTACTGGATCTATCTAATGGCCTACTTTGCCATTTGGAGAATATTTCAGCTATTCAGAAATTCCTGATTATAGAAATTCTTAGAAATTTTAGCAGAGAATAGCTATCATAAAGTGAAGCTAGTAGTCAAATGTATTTAAAATTCTGTAACTTAACCCTTGATACTTTCAGAAAATTAAGAAACCAAAATGTCCAATCAATCTATATCATATTAATGTGCTTAGTCACTCAGTCATGTCTGACTCTTTGTGACCTCATGGACTATAGCTTGCCAGGCTCCTCTGTTCATGGGGTTTCTCCAGGCAAGAATACTGGAGTGGATTGCCATTCCTTTCTCTAGGGGATCTTCGCAACCCAAGGATCAAACCCAGGTCTCCTTTACTATCTGAGCCACCAGGGAAGCCCAATTATATTAACAGAATCAGTCTATTCAAATAGTGGTGTAGTAAAGCTATTTAGAGGAAAACAGTTTTTGTCCTTAAAATTGAAACACACTAAGCATTGATGTGAATTATGTCATGCTATGAGACTCAAACAACTTAGGTCAATGTCGCTGGATGGTATGTTTCTGGCTTGCTAAAAGCCTATCATCTCTCCTCCCTATTTTGAATGATGAGTTATGGAGGTCTTAATAAGGTGCAATTGTCATGCACCTATTGAAGGATTCAGGCACTAGGATAGAAGAGAAAATTACATAATGTAAGGCCCACATTTTACAGTGAATAGATGGGTGGGAAAAATCTGAAAAGAGATAACACGGCACCTTTGATCAGGGGTTGGCCAACATTTCTACAAAAGCCAGATAGAAAATATTTCTGGTTTTGTGTGCCGTCACTCTCTCTGTCTCATAACTACTCAACTCTGCTATTGTAGCAAGAAAACAGACATAAACAAACTTTAAATGAATAACATGGCTATACTCTAATTTTACTTTACTTCTGGACACTGATATTTGATTTTCATACAATTTTCTTGAGTCATGAAATGTTCTTTTTTCAACTTGCTTTCAGCTATTAAAAAACATAAAATCATTCTTAGCCTGTGTACCATGCAAAAACAGGCAGCAGACCAGACTTGGCCTGCAGGCTCTTAGATGGATGGATGACTTTTTGTCTGGATGGAAAAAGAAGGTGAGGAACCAGAGCTGATGCTTGGGGAGTCTCCATAAGCCACATCTCAGCGCCTGTGGTGAATGCAGCCGGGAAGATCACACCCAGTTCTCTTTGGACCATCACTCAAGGACACTGTGGGTACAGGGTAGCGGCAAGCATTAAAAAGAAAAAAATCTTTTGAACTATAAAGACAGTTTTGGTTTTTAGGTCTTCATAGTTAATGTCTGTCTTCTCTGAAACTCAGGAAAGTAAGGGCTCTGTCAATCATTTCCCTACTCTAGGCCAGTGCTTATCATGATGTTTTATGGCATGATGCCACATAGCAACAACCCTTATATATTAGGTGATCTGAAACGAATGGACCAGAAAGCTCAAAGGGGTCCTGGGAAGGACATATTCAGTCTATTCCAAATGAATCAATTCAGCTACTTTCTGATACAGATTCCGATGTGGAAAACAAAATAAAATAATATAAAGTAAGAGCTGTAGCAGAAACTCTTACTTGTTTATTTAACTAGCTAAAAAGTCACATAACATCTTTGAGTGAACTTGACAGCTAACTAAGAGGTCAAAAATGCATTTCTTGAATGCAGTCTATGTATTTTTAATAGAACTTCGTAAAGTTGCTGAGTCTATACACATTTTTCTGTAAACTTTAGCTGATCTATAAAGGACAACAACACAGTGAGGCTAATGAAGTGTGCCTGCTTCAGCTGGAGGGCAGACGCTCACCTCATTCTCTGCCACTGAATCAAATCAGGAGCAGATGGTAATTGGGACCAGATGAAGTTTCAAAGGGAAGAGATGTGGGACATTCCAAAGTGCACACTGAACTTTTTTCCACAAAGACTAATGTCAATTAGAAAGACATCGTATTCACTGAACTTACCTCGAAAGTGAAGCAATTCATTTTTATAGACTGACATCATTCAGTATTTGGGGAAATTTAATAGCAATCAGCAACTTCATAGGTACTTTTTTTTTTTTTTTTGGTTGATTTTCATATGATCCATTTTACCAGAATGGATACAAAAGTATAGTCCTTTTGTATTTTGCTTTTATTTTTTTTACTCCAATTAATCTTTTAGTTTCAGGAGAAACTAGTTAAGCCAGCAAAATAAAATGTTCTGAAAAGTGTAAACAATGAAGCTTACTTAAAATTCTGTTATATATTCTATTTGCCCTGTTATACAATCCCAGCACATTCTTTACAATCAAATATTTAAGTTATTTTATTTGTTATATTTATATTAAGTTATTTAAATATTTAACTTATACTGCTCTCAACTTTAGTATGATCCAGAAACTCACTTTTTTTTAAATTTTAATTTTTACCAGAAGGACTTATAGCCACATGAAAATGTATTATTAATTTATTGATCCCCTGTGGTGGTAGCTATCCCCACACCAATCTGGTAGTGTCTGTGACCACCAGTAATTGGCCAGTCAGGGAGAGCGTGCTTGCCACGGGCCAATCACATTGTACAGAAACCACTCAAGACTATATTTATAAAGTGATACAGAATCGCAAGAAAAGCCAGTCCTGACCGGGGAGTAGCCACATTGTAAGTATTTAGGGGGCAGGTTCCGAGAAGGCGATGGCACCCCACTCTAGTACTCTTGCCTGGAAAATCCCATGGACAGAGGAGCCCGGTAGGCTGCAGTCCATGGGGTCTCTCAGAGTCAGACAGGACTGAGCGACTTCACTTTCACTTTTCAACAACCCACTCCAGTATTCATGCCTGGAGAATCCCAGGGACAGGGGAGCCTGGTGGGCTGCTGTCTATGGGGTCGCACAGAGTCGGACACGAGTGAAGTGACTTAGCAGCAGCAGGGGGCAGGTTGGATGGGGTAAAAGAGAATGCCAATGTCACTAACCTCCTCAAGAAGGTCTGGGCATTACCCTTAAAATGGTGCTTTCCTGGTGGTTCTGACGGTAAAGACTCGTCTGTAGTGAGACCTGGGTTTGATCCCTGGGTCAGGAAGATCCCCTGGAGAAGGAAATGACAACCCACTCTAGTATCCTTGCCTGGAGAATCCTATGGACGGAGGAGCCTGGCGGGCTACAGGCCATGGGGTTGCCAAGAGTTGGACGTCACTGAGCGACTAACACAGCACGGTGATCTAGCCAGTAGACTCCCTACTTCTCATGAAACACATCTTCTGCTTTCTGAGCTTGGTGCTTTTGCTCCCGCCACCCTGTCATCAACCTCTGCCTGAAGTGTGCCTCACACACTTGTCTTCTTTCAATTTAGAACCTGAACCTGTGCTAGCTGTCTTCCAAAGGTCCACAGCAGTTATTAGTTTAACACGGAGGTTGCAAATTTAGTTACAGGGAGATGATGGGATAGGGTTGGATGACTCTGCTTCATTTTTATACTGCTGTCTCCTTTCTAACTGACTCATGTGTGCCATATGGCGATGTGGGCCCGGTGTTGCCATGAGTTCCAATTTTTAAAAGATTTGGCAATGTAAACATGAAAATTTCTAAGTGTTCGCCCTAATAAATTCAAGTGATCAGATATCTGCCTGGCACACCCTGAGACTGAGTATGATTAGACTGAAAGCTCTTCTTTAACTATCATTTGAAGATCACTACATAAGCATCATAAATTTTTCTCTAGGTAGGTTTTAGTTTTATAATATTTAGTTTCCTTTATTTTATCCAAATAGAATCAGACTCCTTCAGATGAGATTATCTCATACACATTTTCACTTCAGAACCAAGAAGATGATTTACATATAAAAGCGATTTATATATGATCATTTGATTGCTAGTCTAATTAAATTTTAAAAGTGAAAATTGAGATACCACAGAAAGTTATAAGGAACATAACTGAAATGAAATTCTAGCAATTTCTTAATAAAAATATATTTCAAGAGAGACATCTGCTTTTGGCCCAAGAGAAGCCTTTGTTTTAAGGCTCAGATGTGCTATGAGATCTGAAAACCTTTTGTAAATTACAAAGGTGTCTAGAGATATTAACTGTGCTATTGTTAAGGAAAAGTATATAGAAGCGTTTGTACTTCGGTAATACTGCAACTGATGGTTGACCATTGTATTTACTCATCCATTACTAACGGTGGATCATTGCATCTATTACTGGTTTATAGTTTGTAGTTTAACACATAGAAATCTTTTAGTAAAATCATTTTATCCCTCTGAAATATCTTCCCCATGTATTAAATTCCTTTCAAAACAATCCTATTTTTTAGATTTGAGGAAGTCCATATGTTTGAGCAGGACAGAAACAAATTGATAATCCCAGGGCTTCCCTAATAGCTCAGTTGGTAAAGAATCCACCTGTAATGCAGGAGACCCCGGTTCGATTCCTGAGTCAGGAAGATCCCCTGGAGAAGGGAAAGGCTACCACTCCAGTATTCTTGGGCTTTCTTTGTGACTCAGCTGGTAAAGAATCTGCCTGCAATGTGGGAGACCTGGATTTGATTCCTGGGTTGGGGAGATCCCCTGGAGAAGGAAAAGGCTACCCACTCCAGTAATCTGGCCTAGAAAATTCCATGGATTATTCCCATGGGGTCACAAAGAGTCAGATACAACTGAGTGACTTTCACTTTCAAGAACTTGCAAAGCAGAGCTATTTTATGTTTGTTCTGGTGGTATAAGCTCTCTTGAGACAGAAGTTTTTTAAGTAAAAAGTTGTAGCAAGTGAATAACTTCTTAAGAGAAATAAATAATGTCATTTGAACAAAAATCGAAATTCTTACTATAATAAAGATCAAAGTAATAAATAAAATAGAGGTTCTCTTTGTATCTTCATTGAGAAGTTTTATGTTCCCAAATTTGAAAAATAAAAGAGAATATGAAATGTTACCATTTTTATCTCAAGAAGCAAGAATTCTTCCTGACCTGTTTGGAATGTCAAAGAGGGAATTCAGTTTGCGGTGATAGGAAATTTATAAGATCAATTTCCAGTATGCATTACATTTTTAGAGGACATCATGTTCCAATTTTTTTCCTTTTCCCCCTACAGGGTGCCTTCTTATGTTTGAAAGGGGTGCACTTAGAGTGACCTGAGGTTAACCCAAGCCTCTCTTTTCACATTCCTACTTGGGTTCCAAATGAAAGGCTTGCTTCTGCCATTGGCATCCAGGCACACCAATGCTGACTGCCAAATCCTAGTGAGAAATGGCAAGCAGATTAAAAAGAAAGTGGCATGAAACCCTTCCGTTGGTAACCAGGAGTAGAGTCAACAGTGAAAGGAAGTGTGGCTGGGAGCAGCCTGGTGGCTGGCCAAGGAAAGAAAGGACTGAGACTCAGTGCCTCTTTGATATGTGGTCAATCATACAGCCTCATCTGTGAGGCTCTCCCTTTCCCCTACTCCACCCCCTCAGCATTTTCCAGTGGATTTTAAATGTGAAAAATACTTACGCAAACCAAAATGGAGTTTTGATCAATACTTTGCGTTTGATACACCAATTTGTTTAACTCTCAGAGTTACCTGCATTTCATGCCTGAAATAAAGAGATTAAAAAAGGAATGATTTTGGTTCAAGAAAAAATTCAGGAGAGAGTGAATCCTTCAGTTGAGAATTCTTCTGATGAAGACTAGCTTAATTGAAAGCTATTTGTGGTGTTTATTAGCTTGCTGGTGGCACATATGAGCTGCCAGTATCTGAGGAATAGTTTGCTATAACCTTGAGAATGTGGGGACTTTGGGCACTTGTTCCTTCTGTAACTGATCATCTGGCTCTGAGGTTTTCACCTTGGCCTCTGGCTCTCACCTCAGTTGCCCTCTAAGTTCCTCCTGGGGAGCCCATAAAACTTCTAAAGGTCAAAAGAAGTGAGCAAGAAAAATGGATGCTTGGAATAGTCTAAGCAGAGGCAGGTAAAAGAAAATAGTGGGTTCAAAAGTTTGTAAGAAGCTACTGGTTGCTAGAGCCTAGAGATGGGAGCGGACCAGGTCAAGAAAGACTTTGCAAATGAGTTGAAGGAACTGTACTTATCCCCAGGACCATGGTGGCCCAGATGGTAAAGAATCTGCCTGCAATGCAGGGAGACTGGGGTTTGATCCCTGGGTCAGGAAGATCCCCTGGATAAGGGAATACAACCCACTCCAGTATTCTTGCCTAGAGAATTCCATGGACAGAGGGGCTGGCAGGCTACAGTCCATGGGATTGCAAATAGTAGGACATGACTGAGTGACTTTCACTTTTCACTTCCAGGGCCAGGGAAGGATGTTGATCAGGGGAGTACATGACTGGGTTTTCCTATGCCAGGCGTTGGATTTTCTAGAAAGCCAGTTAATCTCAAATTAGTTTTAACTGTAAAATGAGGTTTAAACAATGTTAAATTACCATCACAGAATATAGTACACAGAGTACATGAAGGTAGCAGAAAGGTATCTTTCTAGATCCCTGGTGCAACCCCATATGCACATATACATCTGGTCTGTCTTCATATGGAGACCTGCCTTCAAAGATGTGAGCATAAAATCAGTATTCTTCATTTGTCTTTCAGAACCACCAGGGATCAGGTGGCCAATCTGAAGAAAATGAGGGGAGTTGAGTGGGTCCCTTACAATAGGGAGAACAGAAAGGTGATTAAAGAGTGCAGAAGCACATTTAGTTTGATCCAATCAAGCAAAAAAAAAATATTAAATGCCTATTTTATTCTTGACACAATTACAATGCTAAAACTAACAAAAAGTAAAAAAGTCAGTCACAGTCGACCACGGACATACCGCTACACAGTTGCTAGTCAATATAACGAGTGTTATAAACATGCCAAGAAAAGTTATGAAATCTAAATATATGTCTAAAGTTATTTTCCAAAATACAGATGGTAGTATTGTTCATTATTAAGAAAAAGAAAAACAAACACAAACATTTGTAAAAATGGCCAAGAATAAAGGGAAGGAAATAAAATTTTTTTAATTTATTTACTAAATTTCCTTCCCTTCATTGATTCAATCAATTACTCACACATTTATTAATTTAATTAAGCCCTTAATCAGTTGAACAGTAAAATTTGTTTAATACTAAATACACTAGACACAGTGGTAAGTGCTAGTAATTGTAGGGGAATATAGAAAACTCCTTCTCCTCATGGATGCACAGATAAATAAGACCAATCCTTGCATATATGAGATGTGGTAGTTAATTTTATGTGTCAGTTTGACTGGGACACAGAGTGCCCAGCTATTTGGTTAAACAGTATTCTCTGTGTCAATGAGAGTGTTTCTGAATGAAATTAGAACTTGAACCTGTAACTGAGCAAAACAGTTTGCCTTCCTGGTATAGGTGGGCCTCATCTAATCCACTGAAGGTCTGAGGACAGCAAAAAGAAGTAAGAGAGATTTCATCTCTCTGCCTGTCTTCAAACTAGGACATCAGTCTCTGTCTGGGATTCAGACTTAGACCAGACCAGAACTTACACCATCAATTGTCTTGGTTCTCAAGCTGTTGGATTCAGAATATAATGATCCCCTTTGCTCTCCTGGGTCTCCAGTTTGCAAACCACAACTTGTATACCTGTAAGAGTTTCGCATTGTTGTTGTTCAGTAGCTCAGTAATCTGTCTGACTATCTATGACCCTATGCACTGTAAAACGCCAGTCTTCCTGGTCCTTCACCATCTCCTGGAGCTTGCTCAAACTCATGTCTGTTGAATCTGTGAGGCCATCCAACCATCTTGTCCTTTGTTGACCTTTTCTCCTGCCTTCAATCTTTCCCAACATCAGGATCTTTTCCAATAAGTTGGCTCTTCGCATCAGGTGGCCAAAGCATTGGAGTTCAGCTTCAACATCAGTCCCTCCAATGAATATTCAAGACTGATTTCCTTTAGGATTGATGGGTTTGCCCTCCTTGCAGTCCAAGGGACTCTCAAGAGTCTTCTACAACAACACAGTTAAAAAGCATCAATTCTTTGGTGCTCAGCTTTCTTTATGGTTCAACTCTCACATCCATACATGATTACTAGAAAAATCACAGCTTTGACTATACAGACCTTTCTAGGCAAAGTAATGTCTTTGCTTTTTAGCATGTTATCTAGGTTGGTCATAGCTTTTCTTCGAAGGAGAAAGCATTTTTTAATTTCATGCTGCAGTCACCATCTGCAGTGATTTTGGAGCCCCCCAAAATAAAGTCTGTCACTGATTCCATTGTTTCCCCATCTATATGACACGAAGTGATGGGACCAGATGCCATGATCTTAGTGTTTTGAATCTTGAGCTTTAAGAGGAGAGCTTCACTCTCCTCTTTTACCTTCATCAATAGGTTCTTTAGTTCCTCTCTGCTTTCTACCAACAGGGTGTTATCATCTATATATCTGAGGTGACTGATATTTCTTCCAGAAATCTTGATTCCAGCTTGTGTTTCATCCAGCCCATCATTTAGCATGATGTACTCTGCATATAGGGACTTCCCTAGTGGCTCAGTTGGTAAAGAATCCACCTGCAATGTGGGAGACCTATGTATAATCCCTGGGTTAGGAAGATCTCCTGGAGAAGAGAATGGCTACCCACTCTGATATTCTGGCCTGGAGAATCCCGTGGACTGTATAGATCATGGGGTCACAAAGAGTTGGACATAACTGAGTGACTTTCACTTCACTTCACTCCGCATACAAGTTAAAAAAGGAGGGTGACAATATACAGCCTTGATGTACTCCTTTCCCAATTTGGAGCCAGTTTGTTATTACATGTCTGGTTCTAACAGTTGCTCTTGACCTGCATACAAGTTTCTCAGGAGGCAGGTAAAGTGGTCTGGTATTCCGACCTTTTTAAGAATTTTCCACAGTTTGTTGTGATCCACCCAGTCAAAGGCTTTAGTGTAGTCAATGAAGCAGAAGTGGATGTTTTTCTGGAATTCTCTTGCTTTTTCTATGACCCAATGGATGTTGGTAATTTGACCTCTGATTCCTCTGCCTTTTCTAAATCCAGCTTGGACATCTGGAAGTTGTTGGTTCATATACTGTTGAAGCCTAGCTTGGAGAATTTTGAGCATTACTTTGCTAACATGTGAGATGAGTGCAATTGTGCAGTAGTTGAACATTCTTTGGCATTGCCTTTATTTGCATTGGAATGAAAACTGACCTTTTCCGGTCCTGTGGCCACTGCTGAGTTTTCCAAATTTGCTGGCATATTAAGTGCAACACTTTCACAGCATCATCTTTTAGAATTTGAAAGCTCAACTGGAATTCCATCACCCCGACTAGTGTTGTTTGTGGTAATGCTTCCTAAAGCCCACCTGACTTCACATTCCAGGATGTCTGGCTTTAGGTGAGTGATCACACCAGTGTGAGTTTCTCATACTGCAAAGTATTTTATTACACATATCCTAATGCAGTTTTTGCAGCCACATTGTATGAAGTTTATCATAATCCTTTGAGTTTTACACAAACTCAACTGTGCCATAAATGTAGAACTTCATACCAAAGTCCATCTTCTCTGCACCAAACAAGATTAAATGGAGTGACTTCTCATTGACAGAAAGGAGAAAATATCAGAGATGTGTGACATTTAAGATAATCAAAAGCACAGGAAAAAATGACCTATAATTTGATGGAGAAGATGAAAAATGGTAGGACTTGAATGGCTACAGATCAGAGGTAAGGACCCTCCAGGATGAGAGCATGTTACAGGAAGAAGTGGGATGCTGGGGATTACATCCAGTAATGCCATGTCTTCCCTTTTGTTAGGAACATATGGTATTTATAGGCCAGAGGAAGCATGGATGGATAAATATGCAGGAAAGTAAATTATCCGATGTCATAGAAATTGCAGTCTATATGGGTATGTGAATAAATCTCTTCAAATAGCTATGAAAAACATGAAATATGGGAAGAAAGGGATCAAGATGGTGGAGGAGAACACTGAGATCAGCCATCCCCCACTCCCCTATGAATGCATTAAAATTACAACTGTCTGTGGAAAACCTCTCACTGAAATTGACCTAGAGACTGTTGGAATGGCTCTTTTACAACCAAGATTAACAAAAATCCATACAGCATGTAGCTAGAAAAGGAGGAGAAGCATCTGGTTGAAACTTACACTGCTAGCAGGGAATATCATAGGCTGCAGGATGTTCCCTAAAGAGGAAGGTGTTCTTCTCCATATTATATACCTTAACCTGGGGTCCAGGTTAAGGACCAAAGAGATGAGGCCCTTCAGCTGGGTTGAAAACCTGTGGATTACTGGAGGACTCTAAGAACCTGGACTCTACTCTTGAAGAGAATATGCACAGGTTTGCTTAATTGTGGTCAGAGCACAGAGGTCACAGACTGAAAATGCCTGGTGCCCTGACCAGTTTGCCAGGACTGCCTCAGTGAGTGCCCCAGCCCTCACCATCAGCATCACCCATCAGAGAAGTGAATGTGTTGCAATCAATGAACCTACACTAACACCTCATTATCATCCATAGTCCACAGTTTATCTTAGGATTCAATCTTAATATTATACATTATGTGAGTTTGGATGGCAATTCATATGGGGGCATTTTCCATAATTGAGTGAAGCATATCTGCAGTCCCAATGCTTCTTATTAAAAATATTAAACATGTGTTATATACATGACATTATTCTAAGAGTTTGAGATACATTCGTTTGAAAAAAGAAGCCCTCAGATTCTAGGGAAGATAGACAATAAACCTTAAATATATTAAGGAAGTAGATTATGTAGGCTGTTAGAAGGTGATGAGTGGTAGAAAAACAAAATGTAAAGTTGAGTAAAAGTGGACTGAAAGCACAGACAGGGAGGAAGTGGGAGTAAAAATGAAGTCAGAGACTTCATTCAGAAGTTTTCCCATATAAAAGGATTTCCTTAAAATGTTATTTTGTTAAAAATATACTTAATAGCACTTATTTTTCCCCAACTCTTTCTGAGCATATTGTGTTGGATGATATGCCTCTAAGGGAAGAATGTGGTCATAATTAACAGTCATTTCCAAAGTCATATTAAGGACTTTGTTCATACACTTTATGGAAGACAAACACCTTTGCCATTTAATGAAAATTTTTTGTAAGTATTCCAGTTTCAAAAAACTTTGAACAAAAATCTAATTGAACAACTCAATAAAGCATTAATAGATAAGTTTTGATACTATGTTTTGGCATGCAACTCAAAAGTAATTTAAAGAATTGAACGACATTGCTACAACAAATTCTATTTCTTCTTAGACACTGATGAGAACAAAGTTTCATACATCCCTTTCTATCTATTTATCCATCTAACTACCTATCTATCAATCTACCTGCTATCTATGAAAACTAAAAACAAGAATAGACTGATAGTGAATCTTATTTTATACTAAAATAATAGAGATAGATGAATTAGCTGAAAAAATGGCATAATCTGACTCATTAAAAATATATTCTGAATGTTCCTGACTATGCTTAATAGTTATTGCTATTGTTCAGTTGCTAAGTCATGTCCAATTCTTTGCGGCCCCATGGACTGCAGCACACCAGGCTTTCCTGTCTTTCACTATCTTCTGGAGTTTGCTCAAACTCATGTCCATTGAGTCAGTGATGCCATCTAAACATCTCATCATCTATTGCCCACTTCTCCTTCTGCCCTCAATCTTTCCCAGCATTGGGGTCTTTTCCAGTGAGTCAGCTCTTCCCATCAGGTGGCCAAAGTATTAGAGCTTCAGGTTTAGCATCAATCCTTCCAGTGAATATTCAGGGTTGATTTTCTTTAGGATCGACTGCTTTGATCTCCTTGCAGTCCAAAGGACTCTCAACTGTTGAGAGTTCCTTGCACCGCAATTCCTTCTCAAGCACCACAATTCCTTCTTTATGGTCCAACTCTCACATCTGTACATGACTACTGGAGAAACTATAGCTTTGACTATCAGACCTTTATTGGAAAAGTGCTGTCTTTGCTTTTTAATGCACTGTCATAGCTTTTCTTCCAAGGAGCAATTGGCTTTTAATTTCGTGGCTGCAGTCACTGTCTGCAGTGATTTTGGAGCCCAAGAAAATAAAATCTGTCACTTTCTCATTGTTTCTCCATTTATTTGTCATGAAGTGATGGGGCTGATGTCATGATCTTAGTTTTTTTTATTTGTTTTAATTAATTCTTTCATTTTAATTGGAGGATAATTACTTTTCAATATTCTTATGGTTTCTGCTATACAGCAACATGAATCAACCATGGCCACACATGTATTCCATCTATCCTGAATCCCCTTTCACCTCTCTTCCCACCCCATCCCTCTGGGATGTCCCAGAGCACCAGCTTTGTGTGCCCTGTTTCATGTATCGAACTAGCATTGGTCATCTGTTTTACACATGATAATATACATGTTTCACTGCTACTCTGTCAACTCATCCCATCCTTGCCTTCTCCCACAGAGTCCAAGCATACATTCTTTGCATCTGTGTCTCTTTTGCTGCCCTGTAAATAGGATCATGATTACTGTAGTGGGGTACTTTAATACCCCATTCACACTTATGGACAGATCAACCAAACAGAAAATTAACAAGGACAGAAAAGCTTTAAATGATACAATGGACCAGTTAGACCTGATTGATATCTACAGGGCATTCTAAACCAAAACAATGGATTTCACCTTTTTTTTCAAGTGCACATGGAACATTCTGAAGGCTAGAACACATCCTGGGCCACAAATCTAGCCTCAGTAAATTAAAAAAAAAATTGAAATCCTTTCAAGCATTTTTCTGATCAAAATGCAGTAAGATTAGACATCAACTACAGAAAAAAAATATTAAAAACACAAACATATGGTGACTAAACAACACACTGCTGAATAACCAACAGATCACTGAAGAAATCAAAAAGGAAATCAAAATATACATAGAAACAAATGATAATGAAAACACGACAACCGAAAACATATGGGATTCAGTAAAAGCAGTGCTAAGAGGGAAGTTCATACCAATACAAGCATACCTCAAGAAACAAGAGCAACGTCAAATAAACAACCTCATATCATTTCAGTTCAGTCGCTCAGTCATGTCTGACTCTTTGCAACCCCACGAACTGCAGCACGCCAGGCCTCCCTGTCCATCACCAACTCCTAGAGTCTACCCAAACTCATGTCCACTGAGTCAGGGATGCCATCCAACCATCTCATCCTCTGTAGCCCCCTTCTCCTCCTGCCCTCAATCTTTCCCAGCATCAGGGTCTTTTCAAATGAGTCAGCTCTTCGCATCAGGTGGCCAAAGTAGTGAAATAAACAACCTGACTTACACCTAAAGCAACTGGAAAAAGAAGAACAACAACAACAAAAACACAAAAAACCCCACAGTTAGTAGAAGAAAAGAAATCATAAAAATCAGAGCAGAAATAAATGAAAAGCAAATGAAGGAGACTATATAAAGATAAACAAAACTAAAAGATGGTTCTTTAAGATAAACAAAATAAAACTGTTATCCAGACTCATCAAAAAAAAAAAAGAGCGAGAAGAATCAAATTAATAAAATTAGAAATGAAAATGGTGAAATCACAAAAGATAACACAGAAATACAAAAGATGATAAGAAACTACTATGAGTAGCTGTATGCCAATAAAATGGACAACTTGAAAGAAATGGACAAATTGTTAGAAAAGTGTAGCCTCTCAAAACTGAACCAGGAAGAAATAGAAAATCTTAACATGCCAATCACAAGCATGGAAATCGAAATTGTAATAAAAAAATCTTACAACAAACAAAAGCTCAGGACCAGATGGCTTCACAGGTGAATTCCACAAAAAGTTTAGAGAAGAGCTAACACCTATCCTATTCAAAGTCTTCCAGAAAACTGCAGAGGAAGGTAACTCTCAAACTCATTCTATGAAGCTATCATCACCCTAATACCAAAACCAGACAAAAATGCCACAGAAAAAGAAAACTACAGATCTTAGCTTTTTGAATCCTGAGTTTTAAGTCAACTTTTTCACTTTCCTCTTTAACTCTCATCAAGAGGTTTTTTTTAGCTCCTCTTCACTTTCTACCATTAGGGTGGTATCATCAGCATATCTGAAACTGTTGATGTTTCTCCTGGCAATCTTGATTCCAACTTCTGAGTCATCCAGCCCAGTATTTCACATGATACTCTGCATATAAGTTAAATAAATGGGGTGCATATAAGTTAAATAAACAGGGTGACAATATACAGCCTTGATGTACTCCTTTCCCGATTTGGAACCAGTCCATTGTTCCATGTTCAGTTCTAACTGTTGCTTCTTGACCTGCATATAGGTTTCTCAGGAGACAGGTAGGGTGGCCTGGTATCCTCATCTCTTGAAGAATTTTCCACAGTTTGTTGTGATCCCCACAGTCAAAGGCAATAATGTAGTTAATGAAGCAGAAGTAGATGTTTTTCTTGAATTTCTTTGCTTTCTCTATAATCCAACAAATGCTGGCTATTTGGTCTCTCATTACCCTGCCTTTTCTAAATCCAGCTTGCACATCTGAAAGTTTTTGGTTCACATTCTGTTGAAGCCTAGCTTGAAGGATTTTTGAGTATTACTTTGCTACCATGTCAAAAGAGTACAATTGCACAGTAGTTGAACATTTTTTGTCATTGCTTTTCTTTGGGATTGGATTGAAAACTGACCTTTTCCAGTCCTGTGGCTACTGTTGAGTTTTAGAATTTAATAGTTATAAAAATTTATAAGTATGTTTATAATTTTGTGTAATAATGGCCTGCTGCTGCTGCTGCTAAGTCGCTTCAGTCGTGTCCGACTCTGTGCGACCTCATAGACAACAGCTCACCAGGCTCCTCCGTCCCTGGGATTCTCCAGGCAAGAACACTGGAGTGGGCTGCCATTTCCTTCTCCAATGCGTGAAAGTGAAGTCGCTCAGTCATGTCTGACTCTTAGTGACCTCATGGACTGCAGCCCACCAGGCTCCTCCATTCATGGGATTTTCCAGGCAAGAGTACTGGAGTGGGGTGCCTGGCATGCTGCAATTCATGGGGTCACAAAGAGTCGGACATGACTGAGCGACTGAACTGAACTGAACTGAATGATAACTGTAAGGTTAAATTAATATGAAAACACATATAATATTTAAGCTTCATGATCACAAGCAATTAAAAATAGTACTTTAGTTTGTATTTGATATATTTTATTATGAAAATGAGAAATAGGCATTCAAAAAAGTTTATGAAGTTATAAATGCATGTTCATTAGAATTAAATTCTGTAAGATAAAGTGGGATGGAAATATAAGCCTAGTGATTAACAAAAAAGGATACAAAATTTCCAGTCATTAAAAAAAGATTTTTTATGCCTTATAATAAATGATAATAGGTATCAAATGACTGTTTTTT
Source organism: Bos indicus x Bos taurus (assembly GCF_003369695.1). Taxonomy (NCBI): domain Eukaryota; kingdom Metazoa; phylum Chordata; class Mammalia; order Artiodactyla; family Bovidae; genus Bos; species Bos indicus x Bos taurus. The sequence continues at coordinate 14,271,310 of NC_040084.1, read as the reverse complement.
TTATAGTCCACTATAATAAATGATAATAGGTATCAAATGACTGTTTTCTTATAGTCCACTGAATATATTTAGACAAGTCCTATAACACTGCTTTATGACAACATCTATAATATGCTGTAGTGTATATTACCTCCAATTATTTATATTTATGTTGAAAATTTTGGAATGTTAAACATGTGAGGGAACACACAGTTTTCAAAAATTATTTAGAATCTCAGGAAATATTTTGAAGATCACAAAACTACTATGTTTTAGGACAAATGTAGTACTCCTTGGATTCTTTAATATTGCATCACGTGTCTTCTAGTATCTCAGACCATTTTCCCTTTGCTTTTGCTCACTTCTCCATATAATTTCTAAGTTGTGGGTCCAAGATTCTTTTCTCAGTACTGTCACATTCAGGTTTCACATTCACACTCAGAATAATCTCATCTACAGTAAGATTTAACTCAGACCTTACTGTGGTTGAATTCTACCTAATCTGTAGCAGTACTGGCCTCTATCCTGTCATCCCCAACAGCATGCTGGTGTTGGGATCTCAGAAGTAAGGGGTTCCAACTTCTTCTCATCAAAGAAAATAATCCCCTCTTTCTGATTTACTGAGATAGTCTTACCATTCTACCAGTAACACTAACTTGAAACTTTATTTGATTTTCTTACTCTCCTACATCCCATAATTGAATATTGTTTTTAAAAAGCTCTGACCAGGGACTTCCCAGGCCGACAGCTCTAAAAAACTGTACTTCTACTGCGAGGGGTACAAGTTCAATCTCTGGTGGGACAATTAAGCAGGAATTAAGATCCCACATGCCTCACGGTGTGGCCAAAAAGTAAAAAAAAAAAGAAAGAAAGAAAAGAAGAAGCTCTGACCAATATACATTGGTTTGGAGGAAATATATACAGACAGCAGTATGGCTCAGTAAATGAATATTGATAAATTAATAGATACAAATCTAATTAGTAGGGGCTTCATAATCAGTGAGTGGTTGATACTTTTAGTAATGGTATAAAGCATACGGACCAATATGTTTAGGGAATATAAAAAATACTTTAACTTTTAAATTACATTCCTAAATCCTGTCACATAGATTTTAAGTAAAAATCCTCTTGGTCTCCTATACTAGTAAGGTAAGGTAAGGTGAAGTCGCTCACTCATGTCCGACTCTTTGCCACCCTACAGACTGTAGCCTACCAGACTCTTCCATCCATGGGATTTTCCAGGCAAGAGTACTAGAGCAGGTTGCCATTTCCTTCTCTAGAGGATCTTCCTGACCCAGGGATCGAACCCAGGTCTCCTGCATTGTAGGCAGACGCTATACTATCTGAGCCACCAGGGAAGTCCATACTAGTAGTTAAATTTAAAACCATTACACTTAGTAAAAGGAAATTGTATGGCAACTTACTATCTTAGTGTGTTTCTTTCATGAACAAGCTGCAACTTAATTAAAGACACTCTCAATTAACTTGATAAGTAAATCAGAAAACCAAGTTTTCTTCCATTTTTAAAAAGTGACTGAGAGACAATATCATTCTGCTTCAAGTTCTGCAATCTATAACATAAAGATAAGCACTGCTAACTTGCCTTCACAAAAACATTGGGGGAATTAACCGAAAGTCCCATCAGATTCCCCTGTCCTTGAGATTCTCTAGGCAAGAATAATGGAGTGGGTTGCCATATCTTCCTCCAGGGGATCTTCCTGACCCAGGGATTGAACTCATGTCTCTTACTTCTCCTGTGCTGACAGGTGGGTTCTTTATCACTAACAACATCTGTTCTATAATAGTTCTTCCTTAAAACAGAGTTTTCACAGCATAAAAGGCAGGCTAGGAAGAAATTGATATTGTGTATCATTTTTATATGCCTGCAATAAAACTTTATAGAGCTTTCTATGAAAACTTTGTTAGCATTGGTGTGTTTAGGCCAAAGAAAGCTACATAACTAATAACTCAGTCTTAATTTGTCTTTCCTGAAATGTATTGTATATTACATGCATTCTATATCTTAAGTTAATCTTTAGTGAAAATCCCAAAAGAAATCTTTTAAAGACAATATGCAATCTTGCAGTTTTAATAAGCTCTCAGGCAATGGCAACCCACTCCAGTACTCTTGCCTGAAAAATCCCATGGAAGGAAGGGCCTGGTGGGCTGCAGTCCATGGGGTCACTAGGAGTCAGACATGACTGAGCGATTTCACTTTCACTTTTCACTTTCATGCACTGGAGAAGGAAATGGCAACCCACTCCAGTGTTCTTGCCTGGAGAATCCCAGAGACCGGGGAGCCTGGTGGGCTGCCGTCTATGGGGTCGCACAGAGTCGGACACAACTGAAGCGACTTAGCAGCAGCAGCAGCATGTGGTCAAAATAATTCCTATATCAAGGAAATATATAAGCTCTGTGTGTCTGACAAGAACTTAAACATCACTTTTAGGTTTTTTTCTTTTTTTCTTGAATGGTATGAATTAACACAAAGCAGGGACTACTTGGTAATTAAAGAATTGACAGTTTAATTTACAAATTAGAAGAAACTTTATAAAATGTCTTGACCTGTCACAGTTTTCTTGTATTTCAATATTTCAAAGATGAAGTATGTTAATTTTTAATTGTATGGCCCATTTGAATAGGGAAAAAAATCTGTTTAGGCAGAATTCTGTAAAGAGAGCTGCTTCAATATCAGCCTGCTCTGTGCTGTTGAATATTTGCTCAATAACAGTTTGAAATATATTGCTGGATTCAAATGCCAGTCTTCAACATTACCTGAAGACAGATGTGTGTGCTTGGTTTGGGGGGATTATTTTTAACCTAGAATTCAATAAAAGGATTAGTAGAGACTAAAAGCACTGCGTATAACTCAGATTCTCCATATACACATACTCATATTCTCAGATATAATCATAAAGCTCAAATAAGAGGTAGTATAGTCCTAGTGCTAAATCCAAATTTCTGGAACTAGAAAATGTGAAATTCTTAATATCAGATAAGAAAAATATTTTCATCTTGGGGCTTCCCTGATAGCTTCTGATAGCCCCTGATCTTGGGGCTTCCCTGATAGCTCAGTTGGTAAAGAATCCGCCTGCAATGCAGGAGATATCGGTTTGATTCCTGAGTTAGGAAGATATGCTAGAAAAGGGAAAAAGCTGCCCACTCCAGTATCCTGGCCTGGAGAACTAGTCCATGGGGTTGCAAAGAGTCAGATAGGACTGAGCGACTTTCATTTTCATCTTATATCTGTCCAGAATTTGATTCTACGTGACTTGTGAATGATTTTCTGTCTCCACACTTATTCACATCTACATTAAAATAGGTGCTTTCTTGTATCAGAACTAAGAAATTAATTATACACATTTCTGTATGGGTTCACAATTATGCAACATCTATAATGTAAGTCTAAGATTCTTATCATTTTGTTTTAATAGTTTTAGTTGCTGTACTTCTTAATTTGCCACTGTACATATCCTTAAAATTCTGGCTTTTAAGCAGATCTACACTCCTTCAGTGAGCACTGCAACATTCCCTTTGACTTAAAGAATTTTCTTTTTCTACCTCATTATTGGATGTCCCAGGTATCTCTTGGAGAAGGAAATGGCAACCCACTTCAGTATTCTTGCCTAGAGAATCCTGTGGACAGAGGAGCCTGGTGGGCTGCTGTCCATATGGTCACACAGAGTCGGATATGACTGAAGCGACTTAGCATGCATGCAGGTGTCTCTAGTGGTAAATAATCCATTTTTCAATAGTGCAGGAGATATAAAAGATCTAAGTTTGATCCCTGGGTTGGGAAGATCCCCTGGAGGAGGGCATGGCCACCCACTCCAGTACTCTTGTCTGGGGAATCCCATGGACAGAGGAGCCTGGTGAGCTACAGTCCATGGTGTTGCAGTCAGACATGACTTAAGGACTTTGCACCACCAGGCACAAGACCACCTTAGTTATCCAGCCCAGCATTCTGCCTCTGTCTCTTTCTCTTTCTTCATCTACGACCCTTAGTTGACCTTTCTGGAGGGAACTGCGTATCCTTCGAAAGGATAAAGAGGCTGCTTATAAAGCTCTAAAATGACAAATGAGTATCAGACCTGGGCTTCAGTTCTTAGAGCCTGGGTTGGTCTAAGAGTGGATCTACTCTGGCCAGAAGCTTGAGTAGAGAATTTTGAAAGATTGAGGGCTAAAGCTTGGATCAGGTCAGCTGGGCTTTTCTACTGAGATATGAAGGGCTTGAGAAGAAAACAGAACAGGACAGGAAAGAGGACCCTAGAAGACAACAAGCAGCCTTGGAAGGGAAGGGAGGGCGCAGAGCTTGGGAACTACCTGCAAGGAGCTTAGCCACTAGGCCTTTCCATAGCACACCTATAGGCCTGCTCAGGGCCAGAAGGGAGTCGTTATGGGGACAGCGCTCCTGGACACCAGCTTTGAGCAAGGGACCCTGTAAAAATGTATTTCCACTGAGCCCATCTCTGACTCCAATCCACTTTCTGTGCTAAACCACTACGCATCCTTCATCCCTACACCAGTGGAGAAGTTCCCTACTACGCCATCAACATCTGGCTCTCCAGGGCTCTCTCCCTGGCTGCTATTTTTTATTTCTGCTTGTCCTGTATCTTAGTGCCCATTATCTTCTCATGGACCAGTGAGGTTCAGATATAGTTCAGTAGAGCTGAGAAAGAATTTTTAAAGGTCACGATCAATGAACCAAAACTAGGGTGGAGGAAATATTCAAAACATGTTAAATTTCATGGTTTTAGATTATGTGAACTTAGTTTCAACCCTCTGAGGATTTGTGAATTTTTATTTGGAAACTCTAAAGTACTGATTGGAACTTTACTGTTTTGCTGTTCTGTGACAGAGATGATGCCACAACATGATCTAGCCATTCTACTCATTTCTAATCAGCAGGTCTTTTGCGAGAAGTGTGTTGTCTTCAAACTCCCCTCCCCTCAACCTCATGTTCTATTGTACAAAGAGCATAAAAGCCATCAAACATTTATTTTATTTAACACATATTTATTGAACATCAACTCCATGTCATGATCTGTGCTACATGTTAGATACAGTGGTTGGGTGACACAGGTAAGTAGGCACTTTTAATAAGTATGACCCAGTCCTGACTAATTAGACACAAAAACACTTCTAATGGGCTCCTGGGAAAGATGATCTCCTTGCCAAGAGACAAGGACATTGCAAAAGGAAAGATCTCGAAGTCCCTTCTCTTGTCCCTGCTCTGGATTCTATTGTTTGAAGTCAGATACCTGTGAGGATAAGATGGCATCCACCTCGCAATGAGTAGGGACAAGATAGAGTAAGAAAGTCAACATATTGATTGCGGTGAACCAGAAGGATGGAAGAACCTGGGTTTTTGTGAATATATTAAAGTTGCTGAAATAATATCAGGCTACCCCTAAGCTGTGGCACCCCACTCCAGTACTCTTGCCTGGAAAATCCCATGGATGGAGGAGCCCGGTAGGCTGCAGTCCATGGGGTTGCTAACAGTCAGACACGACTGAGTGACTTCACTTTCACTTTTCACTTTCATGCATTGGAGAAGGAAATGGCAGCCCACTCCAGTGTTCTTGCCTGGAGAATCCCAGGGACGGGGGAGCCTGGTGGGCTGCCGTCTATGGGGTCTCACAGAGTCGGACACGACTGAAGCGACTTAGCAACAGCAGCAGGCTGATCTAGACTTACATCCCACACACAAGCATTTAATGTTCTTACAATTTAAGCCACTGATAGGTTTTCTGTTACTTGCATTCAGAAGCATCTTGACTGACAAAATGTCGTGAGGGAGTTTAAGAAGGGTGCTTACTTCAGCCTTCTTGGAAAAGTAATATCTATGATGGAAACTGAGAATCTACTAGGAAATTGGTATGCCAAGGAGGACCAGGTTTGAGGGGGAAGTTTGTTCTAGCAGAGGTAACAGGACACAAAGGGTTCAGATAGAGAGTGAGTTAGATGGAGGAATTTCAAGTAATCAGTGTGCAAGAGAAAAAGGACATGAAGAGAGCCATCTGGAGTGATGATCTCACTCCTCTGCTCAAATTCCTGCAGGAGCTCCTCTGCTTCTTCTTATCAGAAGCCAGAATCCTTGGAACGAGTTTTAAGATCTCGTGGTCTGGCTCAAGACTCTGTTCTGGCTTCACCTCCTCCTCTACTGCATTTGCTCTTTTGTTTTAAGCCTCAAGAGCCTAATTTCTCTTCCTCAGATGTCCTTAGCTTGATCCTGCTTCAGGACCTTTGTGCCTGCTGTTCCCACCACTGGGAATGTTCTCTTCCTACAAGTCTGCAGAACATGCTCTCTCTTGCCTTGTTTAGCTCTCTGCTGAAGGGTCACCTTTCCATGGAAACTGCCTCTGACCACCCTGTGTAAAATAGCAACTACTAATTACTTTCCCTGTACTCCAGACCCCCTTTATCTTGTTAACGTTTCCACTAAAGCATGTGTCTCTATTCCATGATGTGCTGAATGTGCTCAGTTGTGGCTGACTCTTTGTGACTCTATGGACTGTAATACATCAGGGTCCTTTGTCCATGGGATTCTCCAGGCAAGAAAACAGGAGTCACTTTTTCTCCTCCAGGGGATTTCCCCAACCTAGGGATTGAATCCACTTCTCTTGCATCTCCTGCATTGGCAGGCAGTTTCTTTACCACTAGTGCCATCTGGGATAACTTTATACATTTATTTATCGTCATCCTGCCCTTGTGTAAGCAGGAATCTTGTCGGTTTTATTCAAGACATATCTCTAGCACTCAGATAAACTGTTTCACTGCTGCATCCCTGGCACTCCAGCCCTTATCAGGAGGCTCACAGCAAACATTTGTTGGTAAAATGAATGAATGAATGTGAAAAATGTGAAAGTGTTAGTTGCTCAGATGTGTTCAACTCTTTGTGATCCCAAGTTAAGCCAAATCATCCAAGTTTTTGCATGCCATGGTAGACACATTAATTACCTTAACTTGCTCCTTTCCTCGGCATTTCCAAACGTAACCAACTCTTCATTAATCCTTTCCTTCTGAGAGGGTTGTAGGGAGTGGTGGACATGAGGCTAGAGAAGTAGGTGGATCACAGTGTATATTATGGTTGCATGAAGGACTCTGATTTTATAATGAAGGATTTTATAGCAAGAGAGTGATGCTTATCAATTCACATTTTTGAAAGGTAACTTTCCCTTCAGTGTAAAGAATAGGTTTGGAGTGGATAAGAGTGTGGCCAAGGAGATTTATGTGGCAGGGGTTGCAAAAATACAAATGAGAAGTTTTTAAGGTCTTAACTAAATAAAAGGCATCTGAAATTGAGGGAATGACATTCATTGAGACCTGATTGTGAGGGAGATGAAAAAAGTTTAGTGTCAGATTAGATGAGAGGGTATGAAATAGAGGGCAAATCTGGAATGTTCCCAAATTTGGGTCCTGTGACCTACTTGGCAGTTCATCAAGGAGGGGAAGGTGGCAAGAGGAAGTGAAGTTCCATGAAATGACACAATGAACTCAGTTTTAGACATACTGAGTTCATGGTATCTGCAGAGATATTCATAGGCAGTTGGATGTGTTAATCTACATCTCATCAAGAATCAACCACTAATATCTAATGGGTGGTTAGATTTCTAAAAAAGAGAAAAAAGAATTGCTGGGGACGAAGAGGAGAGCTTCATAAAATGAAGATGGAAAACTGGGAAAAGTGCTGCATAGAAACCAAGGACAAATACTGAAAAGATATTACTGTATGTGATACCCCAAGAGCCCTGATGACATTTGAGGAAAAGATTTCAATAGACTTACAAGTACAGAGGTGGCTAGTGGTAAAGAGACTGCCAATGCAGAAAACACAGGAGATGCAGGCTCGATCTCTGGGTTGGGAAGGTCCTCTGGAGGAGGGAATGGCAACCCACTCCAGTATTCTTGCCTGGAGAATTCCATGGACAGAGGAGCCTGGAGGGCTATAGTCCATAGGGTCCCAAAGAATCAGACATGACTGAATAAGAACATGGGCACACACACACATATACACACACACAAACACACAAGCCAGATTCCACTTGGTTGAAGAATCATCTCAATTCAGTTCAGTCGCTCAGTCGTGTCCGACTCTTTGCGACCCCATGAATCGCAGCATGCCAGGCATCCCTGTCCATCACCCGGAGTTCACTCAGACTCACATCCATCGAGTCAGTGATGCCATCCAGCCATCTCATCCTCTGTCGTCCCCTTCTCCTCCTGCCCCCAATCTCTCCCAGCATCAGAGTCTTTTCCAATGAGTCAACTCTTCACATGAGGTGGCCAAAGTACTGGAGTTTCAGCTTTAGCATCTTTCCTTCCAAAGAAATCCCAGGGCTGATCTCCTTCAGAATGGACTGGTTGGATCTCCTTGCAGTCCAAGGGACTCTCAAGAGTCTTCTCCAATACCACAGTTCAAAAGCATCAATTCTTTGGCGCTCAGCCTTCTTCACAGTCCAACTCTCACATCCATACATGATCACTGGAAAAACCATAGCCTTGACTAGACGGAACTTTGTTGGCAAAGTAATGTCTCTGCTTTTGAATATGCTGTCTAGGTTGGTCATAACTTTGCTTCCAAGGAGTAAGCGTCTTTTAATTTCATGGCCGCAGTCAATAGTAGCAGTTATATTTAGCATTTTCTACTTATTTATTGATTGCCAGGTACCCTTCTCAATCCTCTTTGTGTACAAATGTGTTTCAGCCTCACAACTGCTACGGGAGGTCAGTACTACTCTTATCATCCATTTTTCTGATGAGAAAAATGAAGCACAAAGATAGTAATTTATGAACATCACACAGATTAAGACAAGCAGCAGAATTAGGGTTTGAATGTGGTTATTTGTGCTCAGAACCTGTCTTAACTCTCTTGCCTCACTATTCTCTGATGAAAGAAAAATAAGCAAAAGGAGGCAATAAGTACAGTGTGTTAGTCAATCAGTTGTGTCCAGCTCTTTGTGACCCCATGGTCTGTAGCCTGCCAGGTTCCTCTGTCCATGGAATTTTCCAGGCAAGAATCCTGAAATGGGTTGCCATTTACTTCTTCAGGGGATCTTCCTGACCCAAGGATCGAACCTGTGTCTCCTGCATTGCAGACAGTCTCTTTACTGTCTGAGCCACCAGGGAAGCCCAATAGCGTCCAGGTGAAGCTAGATTAGCTACAACTTTTCCATTAAAAACTGGTTCTGTTTTGTCACAGGAGGAAGCAGGGCTTGACTCAGAAAGACTGAAGCATGTTCTTCTGCCTCACCCTGGTGGAATGGCTCCTGATGCTGTGTTGTTCTCCCTCTCCTCTCCCCTTCCTCCCTTGAGGGCTGGGTAGGAGATATAATTGGGAGCTTCTCAGGTGGCTCAGTGGTAGAGAATCCACCTGCCAATGCAAGAGACACGAGACTCAGGTTCGATCCCTAGGTCGAGAAGATCCCCTGGAGTGGGAAATGACAACCCACTCCAGTCTTCTTGCCTGGGAAACCCCATGGACAGAGGAGCCTGGATGGAAGCCAGCCCACAAAGTTGCAAAAAAAAGTCGAAAATGACTTAGCCATTAAGCAACAACAACAATGTTCATTTACAGATCATACATTTTTCTGCCTCTCCAGTTCTATGATAGTTAAGTGTCAGGCTTAAAAGCTCAATTTCAGTGTTTTCACAACACTCTTTTAATAAAATGACAGAGCGTGGCACACATCCTCCTGTCGAAATTTCATTAACCAGCCTCTCTTTAGCCCCGCACTCTGCAATATAAACAAATGAATAAACTCTAGAAAGCCTGGGAGCATGTTTGCAGTTCTAGCCCCCACACACAGGAGAGCTTTCAATTGTTACTGGGTCTTTTTGCCCGCCTGTGTCTGGGAAATTATTAAAGGCTAGCAAAATTCTTTTCCTATGGCTGATGCAGGATGGTCACAGTCATAGAATGTTCCACTGTGGGAGGCAGTGAAGCGAGTGGATGAAGTTACCTGTACTTCCTGACCCTCATCTAATATGTTCCAGGCATGGTGACCATCTCAGCAGTTGCCCAGGTGCTGCTAATTCCAGGCTTCCATCTGCTTTGCCTCAAGGTAATATTATTTTTATACCAAGTGTGAAAGTTTAACTATGCTGTCTTTGTGAAACTCAACATGTAGAAATAAAAGGTCAGAAAGATGTCAGGATAATAGTCTTAAAAACGTCTTGGCCATTATATACAATTCTTGGGCATCTTTTTTGGGGTGTGGAACAGCTGGAGAACACGTATGTGTTTCACACTTCTCACGCCACCCGTCACGTTTTCTGTCTGTGCTGTCATACACCCACCTAGCACTGAAATAGCTCAGTAATTACCTTAAAAATTAAGCTATCTACCTTTGTTTCTGTTGTGGCAGGCCTTTTTGTTAGGTTTTCTGCTATTTAAGAAATGATAGTTTCACTTGGTAGGTGAGAAAAAAGTCATTCTTGATTTTTTTTTTTTTAAATCTTGGTTAGTATCTCCTAGATTAACAGAAAATTTGAAGTTACCATCCTTACTTAGAGATTGCTTTGGAAAGGAAAATGACATTTTTGTATAATGCCCTTAAAAACAGTAGGAAAATGGTTGGCTAGACTAAGACTGGATAATATCCCAATCTCAAAGACTTAAACTTGGCAGCTTTACAAACACACACACACACACACACACACACACACACACACCCCCCCAGTGGACCAAGCTGGTGTGTCCTAAATGTTCTTGGTCTGTCCCAGTATACTGGAGTTGAAGGCAGGCCAAGATCAAGAGCTAAGTTTTTGTTTCTAATTTTTTCCTGAATCTCTTTATCATGTTTCTTATGTTTCTCTTACAAGGAGGTGAATATAATGAGTAGCCTATATTCTTTATTTTCTTAGTTGCTGACAATGTCATTCCCCTTCAGCCCCCTTTCTTGTTTCTTGCTCTGTCTCTTCCCCTCTCTTAAGCAAAGGCATTTCCTCCGGGAGAACTGCCTCTGCTACTGTTGCGGTTCCTTTCCTTGCCTGCCCTTCTGGAATGTTTTGTGAAAGGCCAGACAAGATGACTCAGGGACAACAGGGGGAAAAAGCCTGCGAGTCTCTTGGTCTCACATTGTGTATGTAACAGAATACTATTAAGGAGAATTCACTGTGCCAAAGTAACCAGAATAAGATGCTGATAATATTTTCCACTATCAGGCGCAATACCACTGGGACACGTAAATGATGAATGTGAGCGTGAAATGTCCTTAATGGCTGAACTCATGGAAGGAACGTGGACGTCGGGTGTCACAGACTGGCTGGAAGTTCTGTGCACATTTAGACACAAAAAGTCATGTGAACTTGATCTAAGGAATGAGACAAAATGAGGAGCTACAGACTTCAGAGATGTGTGCTTCTCATTTAATGCAAACATACCCTTGAGTTCTGTCAGGGTAATTTTTAGTGTATCATTTAGTATTTGAAGTTTTGCCTCTGTTTCAGAGAATATCTTCAAAGATGAAAAAACTCAACAATTCCAGAAATCCCTTGACTTCAGTCTCCCCGTTTTCATGCTTCAGAAACATTTCCCTCTTGGGTGGAGACACAAAGGGGACCAGGAACAGGGAGGGACAGACAGCAAGGGCTGGGGCTGGAAGGAGGGATGAAGAAATATGAAAACATGAAGAAAACAAGAGTTTCCATACATAGGCCTTGGTTTTGCCAGGCTTTTCATCAAGAAGTGAAAAATCACTAGGAAGTAACTTTATTTTACTATATTTTGAAGTTGACTTCATGGCTAGAGAAAGATAATTTTATAGCTATATCAAAATTTCACAATTTAATTTCCTTGTGTCATAACTGTTGAGATTATATTTTTAGAAGGAGGAAGGAGCAAATTAATAATAATATCATCTCATATTATATGATGATTTTAACTTCTCAGAGTAATTTTTTATTGGCAATCTTACTTTGCCCTTTGGGCTTTCCAGGCGGCACTAGTGGTAAGAACCTGCCTGCCAACGCAGGAGACATGAGACTCAGGTTCGATGCCTGGGTCAGGAAGATCCCCTGAGGTGAAAATGGCAGGCCACGCCAGTATCCTTGCCTGGAGAATCCCTCGGACAGGGGAGCCTGGCAGGCTATAGTCCATAGAGATGCAAAGAGTCAGACATGACTGAGGCGACTTAACATGAGCACATGTGGGCTAGAGGTTGCAGTCAAATGAAATGTGCTACCACCAGGAATAAAAGCTGGGCCTTCGGGTCTGGGCATAGAGCTCACTCATGAGGGGAAGTCATGGCCTTCAATCTCTCTGGACACAGTAGACCCCATGGAGAGACCCAGCTAAGAACACAGGATGGTAAATGTGCGTGTGGCTGGAGGTAGAAGCTCACAGCAGTCACACAAATGGTTTACCAAAAGATGTTTCTAATGAATGACGCAATTGTGACTCCCAGGCACAAGCTGGTTTGAAAGTTTTAAAACAGATGATAGAACTCATATAAGTACTTGGATGAAACTCTTTACACTTCAAGTACAAATGTAAAGCTCTTTCCAGCTTTGTTCTATATTAATTTCACATCTGCGTGGATAAAAGTTTTACCTGAAATCTATTAGCACTATTTCTCATCAGTTTAAATTATGCGAATTGTCCGGAAGAGGCAGACTGTGGACTTAATGGAGAAGAGATGGGTTAAAGAGGAATGACATGGGTTTTGAGTCCATCTTGAGGCTGGATCTTGACTCTGCTGTTCACATGGACAACACATTTAAACTTCCAAAGCCTCTCCTTTCTCATACATTTAATGGGAATTAAAATACACTATAGGACTGCAGTGGTTAAAGAAGTATAGGAAAGGGATAGCACAATATCTGGCAGATAATAAATAGTAGGTAACTCTTATTGTGATAAATTCTAAATCTGATTACATATCAAATAACAGATTAAAAACTAGGCTCAATAAACTTTCCCTATAAAGGGCACAATAGCAAATATTTTAGGTTTTTCAGACCAAAAGTTTTCTGCAATAACTATTCAAACTTTGCTGTTGTAGCACAAAAGCAGCTAGACAACAAAGAAATGAATATGTGTAGCTATGTGCCAATAAAACTTTATTTACAAAAATGGGAAGTATGCCAAATTTAGCCTATGGGTATAGTTTGCATACCCCTCAGGTAAAGTAGCATATTAATTTTAAGAAAATAAATACATTTCCCAGGTGGCTCAGTGGTAAAGAATCTGCCTGCCAATGCAGAAGATGTGAGTTCGCTTCCAGGATTGGGAATATGCCCTGGAGAAGGGAATGGTGACCCACTCCAGTATTCTTTCTTGGGAAATCCCATAGACAGAGGAGCCTGGTGGCCTACAGTCCATGGGATTGCAGAGTCAGACATGACTTAGCATACATGTCTTGCCAAGAAAATAAATATTTAAATTAATTATGTGTCTAATAGTCTCTAAATGGAATATATCCAGAGCTAAAGTGCATATAACTTGACGTCCCTGGGTGAGGGGCACACATCAGGGTTGGAGGACAAACTTCATGAACTGCACATCACTTTCCTCACGAGTCAGACTTGACATGATGTGGCATTTACCACGTTATGTCTGTTAATCATTTTTGTTGACTAAATGCAAATGGACTCAGCTGTTCAGATCACATGCTTGCGTATATCAAGAAAATCTGGGATTCAGATCAGTTTACATGGCATTTCACAACAAACTGGAATCCATTACTGAAATGCCACACACATTTTCCAGCTAAGGGAGTCTTTGAAGCTTTTCTGACTGAATGTAAAATTTGACAGAGTACATCTTGGTTGAAACCATGAAAACCTGAGATATTTAAATGTAGTGCAATTAATAGTTACATTAATCATTCTCAGTTTTGTCCAAAGTTTTTAATAACTCAGTTCTATTTTTGTTAATAATTTTATCTTTGGTTCCTATGACAAGTTTTTATGCTATCAATTATAATTTTATGTGATCAAACTAAATTCTATTTGAACTGTGAAGTGTAAAAGTTGAATTGAAACACAATGCAATTTTATATGTGCAAACAGCTTAAAAGAACTAAGTAAAATCTAAAAACAAAATAACTATGAATCATCATTGACCAATTTAAATTAACAGTTTTATTAAATCAGTGCCTCTACTGAAATATAAACCTCATAGAATGAGAACTGTGATACTGAGTTCTCAGGAGCTTCTGTATTTTGGGGGTTTTCTTGGCTTCTCTTCTCCAGAGTAAAATGTGATTGGCCCTGAATTGCTAGTTTTTCCTGCCAGGAAGTCAGTCTTACATTCAGAAAAATAAAATATTCCCTATGATTAGCTATAAGCTAAATAGCTAGCTTTGGAACTTTGCTTATAAAATCTTTTTTTCTTCTTCTTTACATCATAATCTGAAAGTTTCATTAATTTTTCTTTGCTCTCACCCTATGTTACCTCAATTCATCTCAGTCCTGAGACTGACTACCTGGAATTATATCACATTGCACATTAAGATCTCAGTTGCATGAAATGGCACCCAATATCACTTCTGATACCAATCACAGGTCCAGGTTGTTAAGACTCACTGGTTATAAAATCAAAGGTTGCCACCACCACCTATTAAGGTATTTTGCTAGATCAGCCCACAAAACTCAGAAAAACAAATTACTTACTAGATTACCAGTTTATGATAAAAAGATATAACTCAGAAGCACCAGACAGGAGATCTGTGTGTGGCAGGTAGGCGGGAGGGGCACAAGCTTCCCTGATCTCCCGGTGCCACTTCCTAGCATCTCCATGTGCTCGCAACCAGGAATCCAGACCCTGCTGTTCAGGTTTTTTTTTTTTTTTTTTTTTTTAATGGAAGATTCAATACATAGGCAAGATTGATTAAATCATTGACCACTGGTAATTGATTCAAACGCTACATCTTTTCCCCTCCTAAGAGGTCAGAGGAAGGGGTTGAAAGTTCTTTTTTTGTTTGTGTTTTTTTTTTTTTTTTAGATTTTTTTTTTTAAACTTTACAATATTGTATTGGTTTTGCCCTATATCAACATGAATCTGTTACAGGTATACACGTGTTCCCCATCCTGAACCCTCCTCCCTTCTCCCTCCCCATACCATCCCTCTGGGTCATCCCAGTGCATCAGCCCACAGCATCCAGTATCGTGCATCGAACCCGGACTGGCAATTCGTTTCATATATGATATTATACATGTTTCAATGCCATTCTCCCAAATCATCCCACCCTCTCCCTCTCCCACAGAGTCCAGAAAACTGTTCTATACATCAGTGTCTCTTTTGCTGTCTCATATACAGGGTTATTGTTACCCTCTTTCTAAATTCCATATATATTTCTTAGTATACTGTATTGGTGTTTTTCTTTCTGGCTTACTTCACTCTGTATAATAGGCTCCAGTTTCGTCCACCTCATTAGACTGCTTCAAATGTATTCTTTTTAATGGCTGAGTAATACTCCATTGTGTGTATGTACCACTGCTTTCTTATCCATTCATCTGCTGATGGACATCTAAGTTGCTTCCATGTCCATCTAAGTTGCTTCCATGGACATCTAAGTGTGTATGCCCAGCAGTGGGATTGCTGGGTCATAAGGCAGTTCTATTTCCAGTTTTTTAAGGAATCTCCACACTGTTCTCCATAGTGGCTGTACTAATTTGCATTCCCACCAACAGTGTAAGAGGGTTCCCTTTTCTCCACACCCTCTCCAGCATTTATTATTTGTAGACTTTTGGATCGCAGCCATTCTGACTGGTGTGAAATGGTACCTCATAGTGGTTTTGATTTGCATTTCTCTGATAATGAGTGATGTTGAGCATCTTTTCATGTGTTTGTTAGCCATCTGTATGTCTTCTTTGGAGAAATGTCTATTTAGTTCTTTGGCCCACTTATTGACTGGGTCATTTGTTTTTCTGGAATTGAGCTGTAGGAGTTGCTTGTATATTTTTGAGATTAGTTGTTTGTCAGTTGCTTCATTTGCTATTATTTTCTCCCATTCTGAAGGCTGTCTTTTCACCTTGCTTATAGTTTCCTTTGTTGTGCAGAGGCTTTTAAGTTTAATTATGTCCCATTTGTTTATTTTTGCTTTTATTTCCAATATTCTGGGAGGTGGGTCATAGAGGATCCTGCTGTGATTTATGTCGGAGAGTGTTTTGCCTGTGTTCTCCTCTAGGAGTTTTATAGTTTCTGGTCTTACATTTAGATCTTTAATCCATTTTGAGTTTATATTTGTGTATGGTGTTAGAAAGTGTTCTAGTTTTATTGTTTTACAAGTGGTTGACCAGTTTTCCCAGCACCGCTTGTTAAAGAGATTGTCTTTTCTCCATTGTATATTCTTGCCTCATTTGTCAAAAATAAGGTGTCCATAGGTGCGTGGATTTATCTCTGGGCTTTCTATTTTGTTCCATTGATCTATATTTCTGTCTTTGTGCCAGTACCATACTGTCTTGATGACTGTGGCTTTGTAGTAGAGCCTGAAGTCAGGCAGGTTGATTTTGATCCCAGTTCCTGAAATAGCTCCAGAGTAATACAAGTGAAATGCAAGTCTCTTGTTTTCCATCACAACTGAGTTTATCTTAATGAAGTGATTTTTGGAAAACTCCTTGGTAACCAAAGGATGGGAACTGGTTGCCAGAGGAACTAGTCAAACCCTTTTAGTTACATGATTGGTTCCTCTGGCAACCAGTTCCCATCCTTTGGTTACCAAGGAGTTTTCCAAAAATCACTTCATTAAGATAAACTCAGTTGTGATTGAAAACAAGAAACTTGCATTTCACTTGTATTACTCTGGAGCTATTTCAGGAACTGGGATCAAAGATTAAATATTACAACAAAAAATGGCTCTGTGGCTTTCGTCATTTGGTGAATTATAAGGAATGTTGGAGCTGTGTATCAGAAGCCATGGATGAAGACCAAAGTATGGGTTTATTATAAATCAAGATATCTCAGGTATTTTCTATATTATAGTAAAAATATTATCCATTGAGTTTAAAGCAGCAATAAAAGCTTAAACATCAGGAGATAAATAAGAGTTTGGGATTTTAATATACACACTATTAGGTATAAAACAGATAACCAATAAAGGACTTGCTTTATAGCACAGGAAACTATATTCAATATCTTACAATAACCTATGATATGAGAGAATGCAAAAAAAGAATATATTTGTAACTGAATTGCTTTCCTGAAACTAACACAACACAACATTTTAAATAAACTATATTTCAATTTTTTAAAAATGGAAAAAATTAAAATGTAAAAGACAAATGTCAGTTAATTGTACATAAACATCCTGATTTATTGCTTTTCAGAAAATTATGATGTCAAGAACATTGGGATGGCCTTCCCTCTTGCACATTTTAAGGGCACATGTTTGCTTCGCTGTTCGAGGAGGGGGGAAGCATTTGGTCCTGGGGTTGGTCTGGTTTTTGTGCTTAACTTGTACTGTGAAAAAAGTGGCAGTCTTTGAGTAAAATCTCGATAGGACTCTGAGAGTTCATACTGCAATGTCTTGATGTCTTTAGTTTTCTTCTGCAGTGAAAGGCTGGGGTTCTCTCTTTTCCTACAGACATGAGATTTGGTGTCACACTTGTTGCTCTGGCATCCTTGGTGACAAGAGATTTCTGCAGCAAGCAAGAATTGACGCAGGGAAATGCATTGCTCATTAGTGACCAAAGACACAACTGTGTAGCACATCTTTGGGATACACTTGCAGTTCCCCAAACCCTTGGGGGTAAGCGTGAGAGTGTTTTTTGTTTCTAAAGAAAATTCTACAAAACCTCTTGCTGCTGCTGCTAAGTCTCTTCAGTCGTGTCCAACTCTGTGCGACCCCATAGACAGCCAACCAGGCAGCCAACCAGGCTCCCCCGTCCCTGGGATTCTCCAGGCAAGAACACTGGAGTGGGCTGCCATTTCCTTCTCCAATGCATGAAAGTGAAAAGTGAAGGTGAAGTCGCTCAGTCGTGTCCGACTCTTAGCTACCCCAGCCTACCAGGCTCCTCCGCCCATGGGATTTTCCAGGCAGGAGTACTGGAGTGGGGTGTCATTGCCTTCTCCACAAAACCTCTTAGGGAACTGCTAATTATGATCTTTTTTTAAGTTTACAGGTTGGTGTAACTTAAGAAATATTGGGTATTTATGTTCTTTTTTGCTTCCCTGATGGCTCAGTGGTAAAGAATCCGTCTGCCAATGCACGAGACGGTTTGGATTCCCGAGTTGGGAAGATCGGAGGAGGAAATGGCAGCCCACTCTAGCATGCTTGCCTGGGAATTCCATGGACAGAGAAGTCTGGTGGGCTACAATCCATGGCGTCTCAAGAGTCAGACTTGACTTAATGACTAAACAACAATGATGATGTTCCTTTTACACTATCTGATACAGCTCTGATCAAAGATTTTCTTAAGGGTCACAAACAATTTACATTGCAAAAGAGTAGCTGATACCTGGTATAAATATGTTAATTATTATCATTGTCATTACTATCTTAGTATATTCTTCTACATTTTTAAAATAACAAGGTGTTTGAAACCTTCAGTCCTCAATGTAATTCTTGTATTCAGAATGCTAACAAAAGAAAAAACAAATCACTATAACATATATGGTAGAAGCTAAATATTAAATTTTATAATAAAAGCTTTTAGTACTTTTTGGATGAAGACAATTTCAAGTCCATACTTCTTATGAGGTCAATTCTTACAAAGAGTATTACTGAATGCTTGAGATTATTTAATCAATACTTACACAAATTTTGTGTGTTTAGCAACAGACTTCACCAAAACTGTGCTCCTTAAGGTACAGTTAGCATTGTCCTAAGATGAAGGAATTTGGTAGTCTTTAAAAATTTGAAAATACCAGTGGTATTGCTTCTGCAGACAGTTTCAGTCTTAGCACTCCGACCCATTAAATGCACTAGCGGCCAGCTGACAGACTGTTGAATAGAATTTCCTTTTCAGACTTCCATCTTAGTCAGCTAAATAATATGAAAGCTATTTGTCATGCCACATAGATCAAACATGAACTTGCAAAATAAATTACCTTTGAGGTCATTCACAGACAAATATGATCCTGGAAAAAATGTGTATATGGAAAGATAATACAAGTTGGTGAAAGGAATAACTGATATTCAGAGTGAAGAACAACTATTAAAAATTTTTTTTCCAAGTTGGAAAAAATGAACAATTAAAGCCTTTACCTTTTCCTTTCCATTGACTCTCTGTTGAAGGCAAGAACTGTGTGGAGATACAAGGGAAGTTGCTGTTTCCTAGTTTAGTATCTGATTTTGATGCTCACTATTCAGCAAAAAAGAAGATGAGACATTTTTTCCTGGTGAGGCCAGGTGTTTCTGTAGTTATATCTAGCCCTTAAAAAATAGGAAAAATTAACATAAACCATCCATAGAACTGAGTTTCCTAGATAGCACTAGTGGTGAAGAACCTGCCTGCCAAGGCAGGAGACATAAGAGAAGTGGATTTGATCTCTGGGTCAGGAGGATCCCCTGGAGGAGGGCATGGCCACCCACGTCAGTATTCTTGCCTGAAGAATCCCACGGACAGAGGAGCCTGGCGGGCTACAGTCCATAGGGTTCCAAAGAGTCGAAGACGCCTGAAGCAACTTAGTAAGCATACACACACACATCCATACAATTAAGGTTGTTATGTAATATGTATGTGTGTATTGTGATTATGTGCATAACTAATCGTACAAACAGAATTTTTAAAGTTGAAACATGAGGCTTCATGCGCAGATTGTGAAACATTTTCCCCAGAAATGATTGTAATATTTTTGTGCATGTGTACTTATGTAAAGCAGAGAGTTCCTTGAATCCAGGAACAGTATTCATTTGTTTTGGAATCTCAAATGCCAACCGAGTGGAGATATTTAATAGATCTTCCTGATAAATAAATCCAGTGGCCACAAATTCCAATAGGGAGCCATATTATACATGAATGTATGTCATCCAAGAACTATTATAGTTTCAGTGGCACTATAAATGGGAAAAAATAGATTCAAAGTACAAAATAATGAAAAGATCTGGATTCAAGTACTGCCCTATAAATCATTGCTGATTGGCCTAGAGGTGAACATTGTGTCTTCAATGGAAAAAAGTGGGATGATGAGATAATGAGGAAGGGTAAAAAAATTACTACATAAAAAGAGTAGAAGAGGATTATTGATGTTTAGCTAATTTTTTTCAGTCATTCAGAAAAATTTGAATTCTTACTATATGTCAGACACTGTAGTTTGTAGGTAATGGAAGGAAGGTTTCATTCTCAAGGAGCTTACATTCTAGTGATCTATTATATTACATCACATTGTATTGTTCTATTATACATGAAATGTTATATTTTTCCATTTTATGCTATGTAGTATGCAATACATAGATAATATTGTACCAACTGATATCTTAAAAATACATTGATGCATACTATATTAAATAATGAGATATATATTATAGTAACAGTATGAAGAAAAATAAAATAATTGTAAGCCAATAGTGCTGCCATTTTAGATGAAGTGGTCAGGGAGGTGACACTTGAGTTGAACCTTAAATGACATATGACAGCAGGTCATGAAGGAAATAGGTCTGGAATATTCCAAGCAGAGAAAACCTCAAATAAAAGGTCCTAAGGAAACAACCCAGCTTTATTGCTTTAAGAAAAAAAATAAGTCTGGTGTGATGAAGGGTGGAGAGTCAAGAGAACAGAAGAAGGAGACAGTGATGGAGAGCAAGGCAGAGGCCAAGTTATGGAAAGGGCTTTTCCTGCTGTGCTGGCGACTGGAAACTCAGAAGAACAGTCAGCGTGGAAATAGTGTTTCAGAGTCATCAACTCCATAGATGGCAGTGAATGTAAACAGAGAAGAGTGATTTTCAATGACTGGACCCTGGGGAGCTTCTGAATTTAAGGTTTGGAATCTGGATGAGCCAAGGAGACTTGGGAGTGGCCAGTGAGGTGGGAAGAATAGGGAGAACGTGCCTCTCACACAAGCAAGAATTTGAAGAGGGATGAGTCACTTTCTGTGCCAAATTCCCCTGCAAGACTGAGGAAGGCGCGGACTGAAAACACTCTTTGTACTCGCGCCCTTCACAGGAACAGTTAAGTGGAGTGGAGACAAAAGCTGCCTGTAGCCGATTCAAAGGAGAACACGAAATAAGGATTTTGGGACAGAGAGACAATCCTCTCAGGAGTACGAGGGATGAAGAAACAGAGCTACGGAGATATGAGCATGTGAGGTAAAGGAAGAATTTCTTTCCTAGGATGGGAGCTATCATATCGTACTTTTAAGAAAGATAGCTGGCCGGTACAGATGGAGAGCGTGATGGGGAGAGGGTTGAGGGAGAGAAAACACAGGTCAGCCATGGTCACAGATATGGTGGATGCTTGGGGTGGGTGGAGAGTAAGAGCCATACTGTCCCCGATCTTATCACATTTACAGTCTTTAAGTTTCCAACTGTAAACGCTGCTGAAAGCACTCTGGATTACCAAAATCAAGATGGAGCTATGACTTAATCCTCTCTTTGCTGTTTTAAAATCGCACCCCGTTTAAACAACTGATAGGAGTAGTGCATGAGGAGACCAAAGACAGAGAGCAGTCCCTGTTCCTCCTTTGAGTCAGTTTTGCTCATAACCGGTAGAGTACTGGTAAATATTTAACCACCAACCATCTGGAGGGAAAAACACCCTGATTTGTAGTTTTGCCAATGATTGTAGTGTCAGTATTCTCATCGGAGTCAGTTTCAAGTTACTAACTGTGTAATAACCAGTTTGCAAATTTCCTAAATATTTCACAAGCACCTCTGACAAGTCAGCATTCCACTGTCAGTCACAACTTGGAATTAATCTCCTTCCATTTACTCTAAGCTTCCTGAAGATAAGAAATGTATCTGGTCTACTTTCTATCTCTTAAAGCACTGAGCACACTGATTTATCTAAGAGATAAATTTGGTGTGTGGGTTTGGAGCCACACACCAAATATTTGAGGAAGAAAAGAAGAAAGGGCAGATACTCTGATCAATAGCTGAGATAAATGACATCTGTGACTCACTGGGCTTAGAACACACCTCCCCATCCTGCCTGCCTGGTTCTTTCCCTCATGTGTCTTAGCTTAAAAGTTGCCTTGTTAGAAAACCCTTTCTACTGATTTTGTCCAACTGGTTCCCACAGTTATTTCAAATCTTTGCATTCTGTAGCTTTTTTTCATAGTACTCATTTTGATCTATCGTTTTCCACAATTTATTTCGTCCCCTATCTACACCACCATACCCTAATTCCCAAACAAGACAGGTTTATTTTCTTCCTAGTGCATAACTAGCCCTAGGAACAGTGCCTGACTCATACTACACACTTAATAAAAAAATATACTCTGGACAAAAAAAGTGATTTTACATGATTTGTTAGTAAAATGCTAACTAATTGAACAAAATCCTAATCTTATTGGTAAATTATTTTGATATCTACAATATCATTATGATGCTTTGTTTTGCATTTTTCTTATTTGTCAGTTATCAGAGTAAGGAGTTAGTGTTAGTGAAATATTCATCAACTTTGTTTTCTACACACAGGCGCCATTATCATTTTGAGACTATAATTTTACATGGCTTTATATTCAAGACTGTTATCCAAGTTCTCTGTGCTATTTATCTCAATTTACATACTCACACTAACAGCCATGCATACATTAAAGACAGAGACACATGCCAGGAGATAAAGGTGTGGACTCATCCTGCTAATAATCATGAAGGAGTGTAAATTTCTATATAAAAATATAATACCAAAGACTCCTTTCCCATAATATCATCAGTCCTTGAGCCTTAGATAGCATGTCTTATTTGCTTTTGTACCCACTGCTCATGCTGTTTGCTCTGTTTGAAACGTTCTCTTCACAGCTTTCACTCATTGAAATTCTATTATGCAACAAATTTCACCTCTACTGCTCTCTCTAAGCATGAAGTGTTTCTCATTTTCATATATCACTCCTTAAAGAGATATTTGCTGAGAGACTGTTGAATTTCTGGCATTAAGCAGGAACAAGTTGTGGTCAGTTGCTTCAGTGGTGTCTGACTCTTTGCGGTAACCCACCAGGTTCCTCTGTCTGGGGGATTCCCCAGGCAAGAATACTGGAGTGGGTTGCTATGCCCTTCTCCAGGGGATCTTCCTGACTCAGGGATCGAACTTGCATCTCTTATGTCTCCTGCATTGGCAGGTGTGTTCTTTGCCACTAGGGCCACCCGAGAAGTATGAGGTAGTCAGAGATAAATTGGATACAGTCCTGCCCCGGGGGAGCTGACTGTACAGCTGGGTGTCAGACAAGTAAGCCTAGTGGACTTTATACCAGATCAAATAAGAGGCTTTAGTCAAGAATGAGTTGTCAGAAAATGCTTCCTAGAAAAGACTGCCTCTCCTGTGTTACAGCCACTCTAAATGAATTTCCTCTTCATTCAGGTCCAATAGGACATTTCTTTTTCTTATGGTATTTGTGTGCTGCGTGCTCAGTTGTGTCTGACTCTTTTCGACCTCATGGACTGTAGCCCACCAGCTTCCTCTGTCCATGGGATTCTCCAGGCAAGAATACTGGAGTGAGGTGTCATTTCCTCCTCCAGAGCATCTTTGCCACCCAGGGATGGGACCCTAGTTTGTTATGCCACCTCCATTGGCAGGTGGATTCTTTACCACTTGTGCTGCATAGGCATTTGTAGAGTTCATTAATTTATTATAGCTATTATGGGCATTTTTACATATTATGAATGTATAAATACCTATCTACCTATATATATATATATGGATTATATATATGTATATATATATGCATGTATTTGTTATCACAATCAAGTTTATTTCTCATTTGTGTCAATTATTTGATAGGTAGCCAACCAGGTTATTCAGGGACCCAGGCTGCTTCCACATATTGACTGTTCCAAACACTCCATCAGCTCCTCTGAGTCTGGCCTGGAGATAAGGAGAGAGAGATCACCAGCAGAGAACTTTGGGGGCAAGTTCAGAGGCCACCTGCAATGCCATAGACATCCAATTGGCCAGTGATAGGCACAAAGTCCCAAGTAATTCATACCTGTTAGCAAACTGTGAACTTAATAAGGCTATTAATTTATAATGAAACTATAATTCACTTCAAAATATATTTAGTACAATAACTTTAGCATTTTTCCCCTCTGGAAAAGAAGTCCAGAAAGTTTCATAATAATGTTCTTGTGTTTATGACTTTATTTGGAAATAGGGTAGTTGAAGATATAATTAAATAAGATGAGGCCATGCTGAAATAGGGTGGGCTCTTAATCCAGAATGACAAATGTCCTTATAAAAGATGGAGAAGAAACACAGATACACACAAGGAAAAGAAGACTATGTTAGAACAGAGGCAGAGATTGGAGGGATGTCTCTACAAGCCAAGGAAAGCCAAAGATTGCTAGAGGCCATAGGGGTAAGCCTTTTCCCTTATAGGTTTCCGCAGACGTGTGGCCCTCCTGACATCTTGATTTAGGACTTGTACACTCCAGAACTATAAGTCAATCAAGTTTTGTCGTTATGTTAAAAACATAATGTTCCTGTGTAGCATTTAATCTACACTTGGCAGATGATCCTCAGAACCTTCCATGCTGGGAAGTGAGGCATTTCTTCCTTGCATTAAATGTGAAGCCAGGCCCAGCGCTAACTATGGTTCACCAGAAGGCTTGGCTGTTGAACATA
Organism: Bos indicus x Bos taurus; assembly: GCF_003369695.1. Lineage (NCBI taxonomy): Eukaryota > Metazoa > Chordata > Mammalia > Artiodactyla > Bovidae > Bos > Bos indicus x Bos taurus. The sequence continues at coordinate 14,246,671 of NC_040084.1, read as the reverse complement.
ACCCTTTCTGTCTGCTGGTTTATAAACCCAATTCAACATTTTGAAGTGAGAGTTTGTTTCCAGAATTTTATGGCCGTGTGGTATTTTTCAAAGCATTCATCCAAGAGAAACCTAGCTAAAAACTACCTACGATAATACCACCCTGTCTCCCAGCTTTTCTTGAAAATCAAATGCATTTGTGTTACTATGCCCCCTAGGTACAAACTGTCCCCAGGTACACTCCAGTAATCCAGAGAAGGCCAGTGGCAGCTGAAGGACTGTTTTTCCCGAACAACTGTACATTGAGAATGGGTACAACCTCTAAAAATTGGGTAACCATATAATCTATCATGTTGTAAGACCATGTAAATTAGCATCCAGTCAGTTTATCTACATAATCAGCAAGAATTGCATGTGAATTTGATGAATATTATATAGATATATGAGGTGAAGAATACCAATGTGTGCAATTGAAATATTGACAGAGAATCAGTGGTAGCTCTAACCCAGGAATTCTAATGCATTAATTAGGCACAGTAGTTTAAGGGAAGAAATGAGTGTGAGAGTACATGGCTTCCAGTTCCATTCAACTGTTTATATTGTGATCTTAAGGAAATCTCTCATCTCCACAGAAGCTTAAAATATCTATGACATATAGTAATGATTAATTACAAGGGTGTAAATTTACCTACAATAGAACCTGACACAGGGAAGCCCCTTGATGGATCTTTAGGCTATCATAACTAACTTTTAAATTATACTTTTAAAATATACACAAACACAGTAATGCACTTTTGGAAAAAAAAAAAAAAAGGAAAAATAAATATCTCCTATAAACTCCAATACCAAAACATGATCATTATAAGATTTTGTTGTATTTGACATTTTGTATGTATCTCAATATTTTATTTGTGTCAATATTTCAAAATATATATTAAATAAATGTGGGCATCATATAGTTCTGTATGCTTATTTTTTAATTTAGCATTAAGAATTCTATGATGTTTTCAAACATGATTTAAGTTGAAAACAAAACTTAGAGCACATCAAATAACCACAAATACTTTTGTCACCACAAATACTGAATTAAAAAATTGCAAATATAAAGTTAAAGGGAAAATATGAGTGAACGAACATACAAGATCAGAGGGACTCAGTTAGGACAGAAAGAAGAAATAATCAAAATATTTAAGAACTTAAATGGCATAGGGGACTGTATCTTTAAGAATCCATGTTACCAGGGAGACACTGGGCTTGGTGTTATGCTTTTATTTGGTCAATTGTTGGATCAGCTGTGAGATCCTAGAGGAAAGGCTTCCTTTGGTAGGGCAATGTCTATTCACAAACAAGTATAGGAGTGTAGGGGAGGGGAAACTTCCCCATGACCTTCTTGAGTTCTTTCAGCTGGTGGAATACTTACATTGACACAAGACAGATTAAAAGGAGGAAAAAATTTTAATTTGTGCACATGGAGGGCTCAAAGAAATAGACCCCAAAAGTATCCAAAGTAGGCAATTTTTATACTTTTTTAAATGAAAAAATATATATCTGCAATTGATGGGACAAAGAAATTTGGGGTCCTTAATTAGTAAAGAATCTAATCAAGAACTTGGGCTTGGAATAGTCAATTAATAAGGAAGTAACAAGGCATGTTTTTATAGGTTTCTTGACCCCAAATTCCCTATCTTTGGTGACAAGGGTATTGTTATGTTTTACATAGGATATTTGCTTCCTGCTTTCAGTGACTCAGAAAGTAGGGTCAAAGTGTCCATCTTGCATTGGCTGTTTCTTAAGTAATCCTAATTCAAAATAATAAATATATTGCTTTTGCATATTTTGGGTTGGCTCTAAGCCCCAGTAGAAGTAATGAACTATTTTGACAACCAGAAGGTAGAACAGTACACCCTAGCATGGTCTCATCCATGGTAGGAACCAGACAAACCAGGGGAAACTTAGGAGCAGAAACTGCTCAAGGTCCTGTCTAGGGACCTACTATGAAGTGAGTAAGCTATGACTATCTCATTCTCTCTTCCTTTTGATCTGAAAATATTAAAAATTGAGGATAATATTCCACTGGCCTGCTGCTGCTGCTGCTGCTAAGTCGCTTCAGTTGTGTCCGTCCAACTCTATAAGACCCCATAGACGGCAGCTCACCAGACTCCCCTGTCCCTGGGATTCTCCAGGCAAGAACACTGGAGTGGGTTGCCATTTCCTTCTCCAACGCATGAAAGTGAAAAGTGAAGGTGAAGTCACTCAGTCGTGTCTGACTCTCAGCGACCCCATGGACTGTAGCCCTCTGGCTCCTCCATCCATGGGATTCTCCAGGCAAGAGTACTGGAGTGGGATGCCATTGCCTTCTGCCCACTGGCCTAGCTTAGGTCAAAATGTCTATCCTGTGGCTAAGGGTGTGTGGAGCACCTAACCTCATGTTTTATGTCCAGTGAAGGACAGATTTTTGGACGTATAATACCTGAAACCAGATGGAATGAATATTGTCATTTGTGTGATATAATGATTCATTGAACTGTTTCCCGTTGTTGGACAAGTAAGATGTTTCTAATTTTGTTGTCTATGGAGTTGCACAGAGTCGGACACGACTGAAGTGACTTAGCAGCAGCAGCAGCATAACACCATACCACATTATAAATATAGAGTTTTCTAGACTGAAAGAAGAGCAAGTACAAATGACTTGAAGGAACAATTTTACCATGCTTAATGAAAGAAATAAAAGTAGTGTTGCTAGAGGTGAATGAACAAAGTTAAGCGTGAACGTGAAGTGAAGTTGCTCAGTTGTGTCTGACTCTTTGCGAGCCCATGGTCTGTAGCCTGCCAGGCTCCTCCACCCATGGGATTTTCCAGGCAAGAATACTGCAGTGGGTTGCCATTTCCTTCTCCAGGGTATATTCCTGACCCAGGGATAGAACGCTGGTCTCCCATACTGCAAGCAGACTCTTTACCATCTGAGCCACCGAAAATGCAGCAGCTTCTATGCCAGGGGAAGGAGTTTAGATTATATTTAGTTACTGAAATATTTTAAACAGGACGAAGCATTTTATTCATTTGCTAAGTTTGCCATTACAAAGATCCACAAATTGAAGGGCTCAAACAACAGAAATTTAATTCTTCCCCGTTATGGAGGCTAGAAGTCCAAATCAAAGTGTGGGCAGGGTTCATTTCTTCTGAGGGCTTTTCCTTGACTTGCAGACAGCCATCTTCTCTCAACATCTTCTCACCATCTTTCATCTGTGTCTATGTCTTAATGTCCTCTTACAAAGACACCAGTTGTATTGAATTGGGATCCACCCATATGACCTTAATTTCTTCTTTATAAGTCCTGTCTCCAAATACACACACATTCTGAGGTCCTGGAGGCTGAGATCAATGTATGAATTTGGGGAGTCAAAATTCAGCCCATAACAGATGTGACCTGATTCCCAATTTTAAAAAAGTACTTCAAATACTTCTCTACTTGCTTAGCGGAAAACAGATTGTACAGAAACAGGAGCGGAAACAAGAAGATGAGTTAGATGTGTTCATAATAATTCAGGTGAAGGATAATAGAGACTTGAACAAAGGCTGTGTCAGAAAATGAAAAGTGTTGAACAGGTTTGGGATGAATGTAGAGGTAATAGAACCAACTGCTCTTCCCAGTAATAAATGCACTAGTTATAGTCGAGTAATGCTATGCTATGCTAAGTCACTTCAGTCGTGTCCGACTCTGTGCGAGCCCATAGACGGCAGCCCACCAGGCTCCCCAGTCCCTGGGATTCTCCAGGCAAGAACGCTGGAGTGGGTTGCCATTTCCTTCTCCAGCGCATGAAAGTGAAAAGTGAAAGTGAAGTCGCTCAGTCGTGTCTGACTCCTAGCGACCCATGGACTGCAGCCTACCAGGCTCCTCCGTCCATGGGATTTTCCAGGCAAGAGTACTGGAGTGGGGTGCCATTGCCTTCTCTGATAGTCGAGTAAAAGCAGTACCAAATAGTGTCATGTAGAGAGATTTAAATAAAATAGAACTTATTTCCCACTCATGCGCCAATAAGTATGTATATGGCTAATTATTTCCCAAAGCATGTTCTGTGGAATATAATTAATGGAATCCTAAAAAGAATTATTGAGGAAAATGTATGCTATGATCTCTTAGGTTGAAAAATTCTGGTTTAAACAAGACAGTCTGATCTATTTACTGACAGATTTCTTGGAGTCTTTAAATACTTTAAAATACCAAGAAACACCAAGAAAAGCCTAACTTTCTCAAAATTGCTAATCATGTCACTCCTTTGTTTAAGGAAACACCATGTGAAACCTGGACACACAAAAAACAGCAATTTAGAAAGCAGTTGTCAAGCTGGAATCAGGAGAAATATCAATAACCCTCAGATACGCAGATGACACCACCCTTATGGCTGAAAGTGAAGAGGAAGTAAAGAGCCTCTTGATGAAAGTGAAAGAGGAGAGTGAAAAAGTTGGCTTAAAACTCAATATTCAGAAAACTAAGATCATGGCATCCAGTCCCATCACTTCATGGCAAATAGATGGGGAAACAGTGGAAACAGTGACAGATTTTTTGGGGGGGCTCCAAAATCACTGCAGATGGCGACTGCAGCCATGAAATTAAAAGATGCTTACTCCTTGAAAGAAAAGCTATGACCAACCTAGTCAGCATATTTAAAATGCAGAGACATTACTTTGCCCACAAAGGTCCGTCTAGTCAAAGCTATGGTTTTTCCAACAGTCGTGTATGAATGTGAGAGTTGGGTTATAAAGAAAACTGAGTGCTGAAAAATTGAAGCTTTTGAACTGTGGTGTTGGAGAAGACTCTTGAGAGTCCCTTGGACTACAAGGAGATCCAACTAGTCCATATTAGAGGAGATCAGTCCTGGGTGTTCATTGGAAGGACTGATGGTGAAGCTGAAATTCCAATACTTTGGCCACCTGATGTGAAGAACTGACTCATTTGAAAAGACCCTGATGCTGGGAAAGATTGAAGGCAGGAGGAGAGGGGACAACAGAGGATGTTATGGTTGGATGGCATCACCGACTCAATGGACATGAGTTTGAGTAAACTTTGGGAGTTGGTGATGGACAGGGAGGCCTGGCATGTTTGCAGTCCATGGGGTCACAAAGAGTCAGACATGACTGAGCGACTGAACTGAACTGTCTAGCTCAGATTAAGTATGAATTTAAGATAGTTTATTATACCAGATAGGGAGCTTCTATTCCTACTTTAGTTCTTAAAAAAAAAAAAAAAATAATGAATTGGCATTAAATTTAATCACAAAAGACAGAAAAACCTCTTGATATTACCATGCATCTATTCTTCTCGATTCTATAGATAATGATATACTAATAATTTTTGTACTATTATACCATCTTTTAACTTCTGAAATAAATTCTCTTTTATTAGAGCAACTACTTCTTTCTAGGAACTATGGAAATATGCCAATTAAATATTTACATAGAATTGCTGTATCACACAAATGTAATTGCTCTGTAAGTTTTTTGTGCTATTGTCTGCTCATGATAATGCTGATTCATGCAAGTGAATCAATGGCTGTGCATTGTTTTTAATCATTTGGAACAGTCTATTATATTTAAATTTGAAAGTATGCTCTGTGATGAACCTGGAGTTATTTTTATATGTAATTCTTTGAAAACTTCTTTCAATGATTTATCATTATTCTTTATATCTTTAATAGACTAACTCTACTTCCTTTTTTCTAATTTTCATTTATTATGACTAATATTTAGTAATTTTTATTTTAATATGACTGTGTACTTTGTTAAGTATCCTGTATTTCTAATTTTCTTGATAATTGTGAGTTTTTGATTGAGTTTTAAACATGGGAATTTGGAGTTATAAACATTCACAGTCTAAATTATAATTAAATGTTTAAAGTTAAAAATAGGACAATATCTGTCAGATTGTTTTGTCTGTATTGTAAGGGCATGAAAATCTGTTTCATACAACCTCTGTCACAATGACTGTACTATTTTTCTGTGACAGCAGCTATAGAGAGTACATAAACGAACAGCTGTGACTGTTTTCCAATAAAACTTTATTTTCAGCATCAGGTAGTATGGCCAGTTTTTTTCTATGAGCCATTTTTTGGACACTGACTATATACAATTACAATATTGTGGTTGAGATGAGATTATTCCATGAAACTGTTTATTATTAAGTTTCTGTCACTGGCATGAAGCATTGGTATATATATATATAAGTACTAAAAATTTAATAAGATTTTCAGATTTTAGTCATGTGTATAGTCTTAAGAACATAAATTGATTCTAAACTTTGCTTTGAGTTTAAATAGCTCAATGTATTGATTCATGTGAATCAGTGCATTGATTCACATGCTGCTGCTGCTGTCACAGAAAAATAGTAGAATCATTGTGACAGAGGTTGTATGAAACAGATTTTCATACCCTTACAATGCAGACAAAACAATCTGACAGATATTGTCTCATTTTTAACTTTAAACATTTAGTTATAATTTAGACTGTGAATGTTTAAAACTCCAAATTCCCATGTTTAAAACTCAATAAAAAATTCACAATTTTAATTCATTCATTTTTAAGTGAAATAACAATAAACAAGATGCATAAGAGTAGTTTCCTATGGAATAATATGATCTGTGAGAATAACCAATTTTCCCTAATTATTACACTCAATGAACTCTCATTCTCAAGGAAAATAATTTTATCTTAAGGAGGCCCATTGATTAGACAGATCTTCTGTATTGTTGATAACAGATAGAAAAATTAAAATTAAATGGGGTCACAGGCAATCCAAACATGTACTTCCTGTTTAATTTGTAGCTTAAAACAACACAAATTTATTTTCTTATAGTTCTGGAGGTCAGAAGTCAGCAATGTCTCACTGGGCTAAAATCAAGATGTTGGCAAGGCTGTACTCCTTCTGTTGGCTCCAAGAGAAATCCTGTGTCTTTGCCTTTTCTAGATTCCAGAGGTCACTTGCATTCCTTGGCTTGTGGCCACCATCCTCTGTATTCAAAGCCAGCAGTAGAGGGTCATGTTCTTTTCACATCACATTGATCTAACCTCCTCTTAGGCCTCCTTCTTTCACTTCTAAGGATCCTTGTGATTAAGCTCACCTGGATAATTCAAAATAATCTCCCTATCTTAATGTTGGTTGATCAACAAACTCAATTTCATCTGCAAACTTTATTCCCCATTGTCATGTAGCCTAAAGTAATCATAAGTTCCAGGAATTAGGAACTGGCCATCTCTGGGAGACCAATATTCTGCCAAACATAAGGATCAAATTATGCACAAAATTAAATAAACCAAGATTGAACTTTCCTATAGAAGAGCTGGTCTGTCCTGAGTCATCCTTACATATAAGGAACAAAACCATGAATTTGTTGGAGAGCTAGAATATGCACTGATTTTTTAAAACAAAAGCCCTAATTAGGATACCTAATGGTTTATCAGTTAAAAGCATAGCTCTGAAATAATAAGCCTGGGTTCACATTCTAGCATCATCATTTACTGGCCGTATGGCTTTTGGAAAACCACTTAGCCCTAGGCTTTGGTTTCTTCCTGTGTAACATGGGCATGATCTAAGATCTACCTTGTATAGAATTGTTGGGATGTTAAAATGAGACAGAACTTAAGGCTCTTACAGGATGTCTGTAAAAAAGTGGAGAGGGCACAATTGTTGTTGTTCAGTCACTAAATTGTGTCCAACTTTCTGCGACCTCATGGACTGTAGCCCACCAGGCTCCTCTGTCCTCCACTATCTCCCAGAGTTTGCTCAAACTCATGTCCATTGAATCGGTGTTGCTATCTAACAATCTAATACCCGCTGCCCCCTTCTCTTTTGCCTTCAATCTTTCCAAGCATCAAGGTCTCTTCCAATGAGGCAGCTCATCACATCATGTGGCCAAAGTATTGGAGCTTCAGCTTTAGCATCAGTCCTTCCAGTGAATATTCAGGACTGATTTCCTTGAGGATTGACTGGTTTGATCTCCTTGCCATCCAATGGATTCCAAGAGTCTTCTCCAGCACATAATTCAAAAGAAACAATTTTTCAGTGTTCAGCCTTCTTTATGGTCCAACTGAGATCCACGCATGACTACTGGAAAAACCACGCTTTGACTATATTAAACTGTGTCTGCAAAATGATGTCTCTTCTTATTGTCACAGCTTTCTTTCAAAGGAGTTAAGTGTCTTTTATTTTCATGGCTGTAGTAACTGTTCATAGTGATTTTGGAGTCCACAAAAATAAAATTTGTCACTGTCTCCAATTTTTCCCCTTCTATTTGCCATGAACTGATGGGACTGGATGCCATGACCTTAGTTTTTTGAATGTTGAGTTTTAAGTCAACTTTTTCACTCTCCTCTTTCACCCTCATTAAGAGACTCTTTAGTTCTTCTTCACTTTCTGCCTTTAGAGTGGTATAATCTGCATATCTGAGGTGCTATTTCTCCCAGCAATCTTGATTCCAGCTAGTGATTCATCCAGTCCAGCCTTTACAATGATGTACTCTGCATTGAAGTTAAATAAGCAGGGTGACAGCCTTGTTGTGCTCCTTCCCCAATTTTGAATCAGTCCATTGTTCATGTCTGGCTCTAACTGTTGCCTCTTGACCTGCATACAGGCTTCTCAGGAGACAGGTAAGGTGATCTGGCAATCCCATGTCTTTAAGAATTTTTCAGTTTGTTGTGAGCCATACAGTCAAAGGCTTTAGCGTAGTCAGTGAAACAGAAGTAGATGATTTTCTGAAACTTCCTTGCTTTCTCCATCATCCTATGAATGTTGGCAATTCGATCTCTGGTTCCTCAGCCTTTTCTAAATCTCACTTGTACATGTGGAAGTTCTCAGTTCTTGTACTGCTGACGTGTAGCTTGAAAGATTTTGAGCATAACCTTTCTAGAATGTGAAATGAGTGCAATTGCGCTGTAGTTTGAATATTCTTGAGCTTCCCTGGTGGCTCAGATGGTAAAGCGTCTGCCTGCAATGCAGGAGACCTGGGTTAAATCCCTGGGTCAGGAAGATCCCCTGGAGAAGGAAATGGAAACCCACTCCAGTATTCTTGCTTGGAAAATCCCATGGGCAGAGAAGTCTGATAGGTTATAGTCCATGGGGTCACAAAGAGTTGGACACAACTAAGCGACTTCACCTTCACTTTTGAACATTCTTTGGCTTTGCCCTTCTTTGACATTGGAATGAAAACTGGCATTTTCCAGTCCTGTGGATACAGACGAGTTTTCCAAATTTGCTGACATATTGAGTGCAACGGGCTTCCTAGTGGATTACCTGTAAAGAATCTGCCTGTAATGTAGGAGATGCAGGTTTGATCCCTGGGTCAGGAAGATCCCTTGGAGAAGAGAATAGCAAACCAGGGCTGGTGAGCTACAGTCCATAGGGTAACAAAGAGTTGGTGATGGCTGAAGAAACCAAGAATACATTGACTGAAGCACTTTAATGGCATCATCTTTTAGGATTTCAAATAACTCAGCTGGAATTCTGTCACCTCCACTAGCTTGTTGCAGATTTTTCCTTGGAAACAAACCGAGATCATTTTGTTGTTTTTGAGAATTCACCCAGGTACTGTATTTCAGACTCTTGTTGACTATGTGGGCTAATCCATTTCTTCTAAGGGATTCTTGCCCACAGTAGTAGATATAATGGTCATCTGAATTAAATTCACTCATTTCAGTCCATTTTAGTTTACTAATTCCTAAGATATCAATGTTAAGTCTTCTCATCTTCTGCTTGACAATGTTCAATTTACCTTGATTCATGGACCTAACATTCCAGGTTCCTGTGAAATATTGTTCTTTACAATACTGAACTTTATTTTCACCACCAGACACACCCACATCTGAGCATCATTTCTGCTTTGGCTCAACCACTTCATTATTTCTGGAGCAATTAGTAATTGCCCTCTCCTCTTCGCAAGTAGCATACTGGACACCTTCCTACCTAGGGAGCTCATATTCTGGCCTTCATTTATCTTTTGCTTTTTCATACTATTCATGGGTTCTCCAGGCAAGAATATAGGAATGGGTTGACGTTTCCTTCTCCAGTGGACCATTTTTGTCAGTACTCTTCACTAGGTGACCCAGCACATTATGGCTCATAGCTTCATTGAGTTACACGAGCTCTTTCACCACGACAAGACTGTCATGGGTGAAGGGGAAGGGCACAGTTACCAGTGGAAAAAAGTCACAGGTGCCTGACTTATTTTAAAAACTCTTTATTCCTCACCTAACAGGACTTAACTGAAGAACACAGAAAAGGAGATATGGAACAAGCCAGAATGGGTTTTCTAATTTTAATATGGTATTCGGATGGTTTTTCAGGGGGAATGAATAAAGTCTTCCATGTGTGATAGTTTGAATGCTAATTCTTTTCCTAGACTCTGAGAAAGATGAACAGATCAGTGGGCATGTTCCATGGCCAAGAGCACCATGGATGTGATGCATGAGACTGCTCTGCCTTGACAGACACAAGGAGACTTGTATCTCCTCATTTGGACAGTTGGACATATGACATAATAGAGTTTGGAATATTGGACTCTGCTCATTTTCTTGGGACCCTTGGCCTCTCTGACATTTTATGTCTTGAAATAATGCTTAATATAGTTAGTTAAAACCCTGCTCCTGGGAGAAGGAAATGGCAACCCACTGCAGTATTCTTGCCTGGAGAATCCCATGGACAGAGGAGCCTGGGGGGCTATGGTCCATGGGTCACAAAGAGTCAGACACTAAGACTGAAGAGACAGCACAGCACAGCAAAACCCTGCTCTGCCATTTTCCTGGTCAGTTAACAGAGGTTAAACATATAGTTAATATCTACATTGATAGAAATATTTCTATATATTCTGACTAATATAACTTCATACTTTAGGACTTTGACACAGAATCCATATTCTAGGCAATATTTCCACAGAATTCCTATATCAAAGGTGGTTACAAAATGTAGGAATCAGAAAGTAGGGAGGTCCTAAATAGTTAAAGAATTCACCCCTAAGCCTCTCTCTACCATGGTTTAAAGTTCTAGACTCAGGAACTATCATGGAAGAGGTCATTTGAGTTTTTGATAATAAGCTTTAATACCATATTGTGTGTGTGTGTGTGTGTTAGTTGTTCAGTCATGTCTCACTCTTTGTGACCCCATGAACTGTCGCCAGTCAGGCTCCTCTGTCTATGGAATTCTCCAGGCAAGAATACTGAATGGATTGCCATTCTCTTCTCTAGGGTATCTTCCCTACCCAGGGTTTGAACCCAGGCCTCGTGCATTGAAAGCAGATTTTTTACCATCTGAGCCACCAGGGAAGGATTTAATACCACCTTTTAAACAACTGAGTTAAATTCACATAGTAATTCTATGAAATGGTATATCTTTGCTATTTCTACCTTTCAATGAGTATTTATTACTTTACATTCATTTCTATTGTAATTTGAACTAAATCTACTCATCTAAAAGATGCTGGAAAACCAATATTAACCTTACTTTAAGAGGATTTGGGTTTCCCTGATGGCTCAGATAGTAAAGAATCTTCCTGCAATGCAGGACACCTGTGTTCAATCCCTGGGTCAGGAAGATCCCCTGGAGAAGAGAATGGCTACCCAATCCAGTCTTCTTGCCTGGAGAATTTCATGGACAGAGGAACCTGGCAGGCTACAGTCCATGGGGTCACAAAGAGTCGGACATGACTGAGCAACTAACACTTTCACATTCACTTAAGAGGACTTAGGTGTAGTACTTCCAGTGGCCTCACCAAGAGGTTTTATGATTTCATGTTCTTCCATTTCTTGCAACTAGACTGAAACAAAAGAACATGATTTTGTGCTTTAATAAATAAAAAACTTGAAAAGATGCATGCACCCCAATGTTTATAGCAGCATTATTCACAATTGTCAGGATATGGAAGCAACTTAAGTGTCCATCAATAGATTAATTGATATATATATATATATGTGTGTGTGTGTGTGTGTGTGTGCACATTCAGTTATGTCTGACTCTGCAACCTCATGGACAGTAGCCTTCAAGGCTCCTCTGTCCATGGAATTTTCCAGGCAAAAATACTGGATTGGGTTGCCATTTCCTTCTCCAGGGGATATTCATGACATAGAGATCAAACCTGTGTCTCTTGTGTCTCCTGCATTGGCAGGTAGGTTCTTTACCACTGGTGCCACCTGGGAAGCCATATATATATGTATATATATGAATACTACTCCACCATAAAAAAGGAATGGAATTTTGCCATTTGCATCAACATGGACAGACTGGGAGGGTATTGTGCTAAGTGAAATAAACCAGACAGAGACAGACAAATACTGAATAATATCACTTATATGTGCAATCTAAAAGTACAGCAAACTGTTGAATATAACAAAAAAGCAGAATCACAGGTAGAGAACAAACTAGAGGTTACCAGTGGAGAGAGGGAAGGTGGGAGGGGTAATATAGAGGTAGGTTATAAGGAAGTAAAAAATTATTAGGTATAAAATAAGCTACAAGGCTATATTTTACAGTAGGAGAAGTATATTAATATTTCATAATAACTATAAATGGAGCTATAATAACATATTATAATATAACTTATATAATAACTGTGAATATAACGTTTAAAATAGGTTTAAAATGTACTCTGTAGCTTATATAGTATTGTACATCAACTATAAATCTTAAAAATGAACATTGTTTTATGCTATTTTTGTAGCTAAACAGTATAGAAAATGTGTGAGGAAATAAGATTTATTAATTAGCCTAGATGTCCTAAATATAGCATGTTTTATTTAAAACTTATAACAATCATTCAAGAAACATTATTATTCCTATTGCAAAGCAAGAAAATGAGATGAAGAAGTTAAGCAACCAGTCCAATTCAGATAGTGGTTAGCTACTGAATGTGGATTTCTGAGTCATCGTCTCTGAATTCTGACTTCAAGCCCAGGTGCTAGCCCCTGTATTGGTCTGCCTCCCGAAGATCCCATTTACCAAACTGAATGTGGGAACCAAAGTAATGCTACCTGTCAGGGATTCAGTATGTCAGTCACTCTTAAATCAGAATTTCCTTGTGGATTTTGAGACCTGTATACAGCACTCCCTATAACCTGTCAGGATATGATTAGAAAGCCTTGTACACTGGCAATAAGACTTCTCTGTTACTCTTCTTTCTGCTGATTCAGAATGGTATATAGACTTAAATAGCAAGAGTAACTGAATTAGATGTGCATGTCAGAGACATTTCAAAAAATAAAATAAAATAGGCACTTAGGAAAAAAGAATTATGTCCTTACTTGGAATTTTATGTATTCCAAATAAACAATTTATCTGGTATGAAATTATTTCCATTCTACTAAGCCTTTAAAGTCTGCTTTTAATTATTGCATTTTATTGAGAAAATGCTATTCCTTTCCTTGAAAAAAAGAATTCTGTTGTTTCCACTTCAGTAATCCACAATCTTCCATAGTCACTTATAGCAAACATCTGGTATTTTTAAATGAAACATCAGAAACTCCCTGAATCATAGTCTGAAGAACAAATTAAAATATCAAGTGCTGTATATGATTTACTTCACAGAAAAAGAACATAAAACTCCTGCTCAATAGAACAAGATCATGAACAATGCCTACATTATTAATTCTGTGTGGAATGGATCCTTTATGGCATTAAAGGCCTGCTTGTTCTCCCACTGGTGCACATGTGTAACTTCCTTTAAAGAAACTGACAATGAGCCCCTTAAGAGGCTCACGCACTCACATCCTCCAGTGTATGTGATGCAAATTAGAGCACCAAGCTCAGACTCCAATCACTTACCACTGTCACATGGTCCTCATCCATGTCTAAGCGCCTGTTGCAACCTTACTTGTAGGGAATTGAGGAAAATAACAGATTCCTCTATGTTCTCCAGATCTTTTGCTTTTTTGTTTTTTTAACAAAACAGGCAAACTTTCTTAGTTCCTTTCTCCAAACGTATACACTCTGATCCTATAAAACACAATCAAACTTGATAAATACATTACTCAGTAAAGATCCACAGAATCCCTATCTTGGTACCTAATAATTACATTTTAAATGCAAATAATGCAAGAACTATTTGTTCAGGAAACACATTTTCTTGACTAAGGAAATAACCAGAGTCCTACAGAGCACACCTGTTGCACCAGTCTACACATATGATGACCACAAATCCAATATTAAAAAGTCAACCCTTGCCCACCTGGGTCCTACTCATTTCCATGCCTGCTCCGTCTTCCTCCAGATCACTCACTGACCTTCAGAGGCCTGCCCAGCTGTACTTTCCCCTGAACACCACCACCCGTCCCCCTTCCTGTTTCCAATGAGTAGGTTGTTTGTCGCTCTCCACTTCTCGTTACACAGCCACTCTGTCAACTCATGGATTCTTCCGTGGGTGGTATTTCTGGGATTGGACCTGTGGGCTCTCTGACCACAGAAAGTAGTGTTGATGGTCCCCCTGGAAATTTAAACCACAACCCAGGCTCCAGCCCCAAAATGCAGGCTCTGACCTCAGTCTAGTTTCTGGCCCTCTTCAGTTAACCCCTATCCAGTAACTGAGCAGAGCCACTCTTGGACATGAAGGATCTTTACGGAACTTTAATACAGTCTACCATTGTAATGGCATATGGGATAAGCTGTTTCTGTTTTAAGGCAAAATGAAACTACTTTTATCAAAGTTATGCACATTGACACTCTAATTATTAAGAATGTAGGTATTGGTCTCTAGTCAGGCACTTAGCTTAAGCACCTAGTAAAAATGTCTTTACGCTTCCATCTTGATTAATCTTTCTACAACCAGGGCCATTTGTTTCTGCTTCTTTTCATGCCCTGGCAGTCCCTGAACCTCTCTTACTTTTCACACCTTTTCTTTTGCCATTCTCTCTCCTATAAAATGACCAAGGGTTGCAGACAGTGGAGAAAGAGAAACATCTTGCCTTCAGCTCTTCCCCAGATGCTTCACTCTTTCAGGGGGTCTTTGCTCATGTTTTTTGATTGACCAAATTCTGTGAGTTCCAGCTGCTTGTGCTCCTATGCAGCTTAAGCCTATGGATTTTTTTTGTTTTCTCAGCCTGAGGAAAGTGCTCAGCTGCCTATACTGGTTTGATTGGGACCTGGTGATCTGGAGAAATTCTTTGCCTGTTCTTAAACCAATTCCTCTAGGGTGTTTGGTATCAAGAGTTTCCAACATGGCTCTAAGAGCTTGGTTAGGTAGAGAGTAAGAGGTAACCACAAGTTAAGTGTGAGAGGTTGGCATTTGCCTATGAGGCTGCTGAAACTGGACAAAGCTGAACTGCTACTACTATTTTTTTTTTTTAATTTAATGTAACATGTGTTCTGGTTCTATAAATATACTATGTTACTTTTGTTTGAAATTTTCTTTAAAACTGAAGACCTTGAAGTGAAATATTTGACCACTAGAAATCTTGTGATTGGTTTAAGTTCAAAAGCATAAGCAGAAAGACTGTTGGTAGTTAATGTGTTTGTGCTTTCTATAGGTTGAAGTACATTTTCTAAAATAATTTATATGTTCTTCTAACATCTTATTAAATGCTTGAGTTAGCAACAAATCAAGATTTCTGTTTATGACACCTAAGGAAAATAGAGCTCTGCTAATCATTGCCATATTTGAGAATTTGTAAAATTTGAACTTCAGTTACAGTAATGATTATGTTTTTCAAAGTACTATTTATGACCCACCTCCCAGAATATTGGAAATAAAAGCAAAAATAAACAAATGGGACATAATTAAACTTAAAAGCCTCTGCACAACAAAGGAAACTATAAGCAAGGTGAAAAGACAGCCTTCAGAATGGGAGAAAATAATAGCAAATGAAGCAACTGACAAACAACTAATCTCAAAAATATACAAGCAACTCCTACAGCTCAATTCCAGAAAAACAAATGACCCAATCAAAAAATCGGCCAAAGAACTAAATAGACATTTCTCCAAAGAAGACATACAGATGGCTAACAAACACATGAAAAGATGCTCAACATCACTCATTATCAGAGAAATGCAAATCAAAACCACTATGAGGTACCATTTCACACCAGTCAGAATGGCTGCGATCCAAAAGTCTACAAGCAATAAATGCTGGAGAGGGTGTGGAGAAAAGGGAACCCTCTTACACTGTTGGTGGGAATGCAAACTAGTACAGCCACTATGGAGAACAGTGTGGAGATTCCTTAAAAAAACTGGAAATAGAACTGCCTTATGACCCAGCAATCCCACTGCTGGGCATACACACTGAGGAAACCAGAAGGGAAAGAGACACATGTACCCCAATGTTCATCGCAGCACTGTTTATAATAGCCAAGACATGGAAGCAACCCAGATGCCCATCAGCAGATGAATGGATAAGAAAGCTGTGGTACATATACACAATGGAGTATTGCTGCTGTTGCTGCTGCTAAGTCGCTTCAGTCGTGTCCAACTCTGTGCGACCCCATAGACGGCAGCCCACCAGGCTCCCCTATCCCTGGGATTCTCCAGGCAAGAACACTGGAGTGGGTTACCATTTCCTTCTCCAATGCATGAAAGTGAAAAGTGAAAGTGAAATCGGTCAGTCGTGTCCGACTCTTCACGACCCCATAGACTGCAGCCTACCAGGCCCCTCCGGCCATGGGATTTTTCAGGCAATGGAGTATTATTCAGCCATTAAAAAGAATACATTTGAATCAGTTCTAATGAGGTGGATGAAACTGGAGCCTATTATTCAGAGTGAAGTAAGCCAGAAAGAAAAACACCAATACAGTATACTAACGCATATGTATGGAATTTAGAAAGATGGTAACAATAACCCTGTATACGAGACAGCAAAAGAGACACTGATGTATAGAACAGTCTTTTGGACTCTGTGGGAGAGGGAGAGGGTGGAATGATTTGGGAGAATGGCATTGAAACATGTATAATATCATGTGAGAAACAGGTCGCCAGTCCAAGTTCGATGCACGATGCTGGATGCTTGGGGCTGGTGAGCTGGGACGACCCGCGGCGATGGTGTGGGGGGGCCGGAGGAGGAGGGCTTGGGATGGGGAACACATGTGTGCCTGTGGCGGATTCATTTTGGTGTGTGGCAGAACCAATGCAATATTGTAAAGTTAAAAAATAAAATTTAAAAAAAAAGTGAAAAAAAAAACAAAGTACTATTTAATGAAATTTTTCAATATATTTTGATTTTTCTGAAGAATTATTTGATCTGTTTCAATGTGGTTTGAAATTGGAAGAAGTAGAGAATAGTTGTAATGAGATAAGTGGAAGCAACAAAGTGGTGTATGGTAATTGAAATTTAAGTGTATCCATGCCTTGGATCAATGTTTAAATGTTTTGTAACATTTACTTTTTTTTTGTATTTCATTAAATTTTGAATTTGTATACAGTTTTATATCTTTGATAGCTTTTCACAAGCTCATTTCACCTCACCTCTTAACAAATTTGTGAAGTAGATGGGGTAGGTATTTTTAATTCCATTTTGAAGATGAAGAAACTAAAGTCAGAGAGGCTATATGGCTTTGGATTAAGGTGTTATAAATTATGCCCACAGGCAGTATTCATTCATTCAACAAACAGCTGTTGTGTGTTGTTGCTAAGTTCCTGTCACTCTTCTAAACAATCAGGATATGGCAGTGAATCTATGTCTCCCATAACATGGCCTCTCTACTTTGGTGGTTTAGTTACTAAGTCATGTCCAACTCTTATGACCCCACGGACTGTAGCTGGTAAGACTCCTCTGTCCATAGGATTTTCCAGGCGAGAGTACTGGAGTGGGTTGCCATTTCCTTCTCCAGGAGATCTACCTGGCCCAGGGATCAAACCCAGGTCTCCTGCCCTGGAGGCAGATTCTTTACCAACTGAGCTACCAGGGAAGCAAAGCAATTTTTCAAAGATTACTTTAGCATTTTTTAAAGATTACTTTAGCAAAGTATTTTTTTTTTTTTTTAGATTTTAATGTAAATTATGATTTTTAAATTTCATTCCAGACTTTATTGGAGTTTTTATAGAAAATTGGTTTAAAAAAAAGAAAGAAAAATATAGTGATGATGGGCATTTTACTCTCTTTTAAATATCCAGTTACAGCCCAACATCACATCAGGAAAATTAAGATTCTATTTGCCTTTCTCTGTCTCACATTTTTACTAAGCATAATATACTCTAGGTGCAGGGTAGATATAAAAGCTGAGCAGATGATAAAAAAGGACTACTACCCAAACATCAAGAAATCTCTTTAGGGTACTGACAATGGAAATTGTGAGTAGGGACAGATATGTGAGATAGTAAAGAAACTAAGTGAAGTGAAGTGAAGTCGCTCAGTCATGTCCGACTCTTTGCGACCCCATGGACTGTAGCCTACCGGGCTCCTCCGTCCATGGGATTTTCCAGGCCAGAATATTGGAGTGGGGTGCCATTTCCTTTTCCAGAGGGTTTTCCTGACCCAGGGTTCGAACCCGAGTCAACCGCAATGTAGGCAGACACTTTACCGTCTGAGCCACAAGGGAAGCCCCATAGAAGGTGGCTCAGATGGTAAAGGAGCTAAAGCTGTAGTAAATGAATTAAGTCAGACTTTATGGGAGAGATTGGAATCTGGGATGTTTCTAGCATCTCTGTTTTGGGTGATTGACAGGATGGTACTATTCATACAGATGGAACTGCAGCAAAAGGAGTGGGTATAAGAGGAGACGCAGCTGAACTGGGGACATGTTGAGCTTGAATTGACTTTGGCCTGAACTTCACAAATAGGCTTTCCAGTGGGTTCTTTTACTTTTGTTTTTCTGTTAGAGCCTACTAGTTGCTTACTCAATATCTGTATTCCAATCTCCCCTGTACTGTCAAGGAGATCAATCTACCTGGTTAGAGACATAAATTTTCCAACATCGATTGCTGATAGAGGTGACCAATGAGATGTAAGAAGAAGCTCCTTGAAATTCAGAAAAGTTCTTTATACGTCTGGACTTGGCTGGCAATTGTACTTTGGGATTTTGCCCCTTCTCCTGCGTTTTTCATCATAAATTAAATGGTATACATATGAATAAAAACCTGAAGCTTTGGGGATACATCTGAGATATAAAGTATTCATATTTCAGTACAAGTTAACCTGTATCTACAAAACAATATATGCAGTATCAGCCTGGAGCAGTTTGAAGGATATAGGAGTGATAAAATATAGGCTTCACCAACAATATGTTAGTATAGAGGAAAGAGTAGTGTAAAAAAATCAAATTATTATAATGAAATATAATTATAAAATATCATGAGAGTCATGTCTGACTCTCTGCAACCTCATGGACTATAGTCTGCCAGGCTCCCCTGTCCATGGAATTCTCCAGGCAAGAACACTGGAGTGGGTAGCCATCTCCTTCTCCAGAGAATCTTCCTGACCCAGGGATCAAACCTGGGTCTCTTGCATTGCAGGAAGATTCTTTACCATCTGAGCCACGAGGAAAGCCCAAATCATTATAATGAAGGTGCATGTTTTGGGCTATGAACAGGGAGACTTCAAAGACAAGATAATATTGCGTTGCGAGTTCTGTGGCATGTGTAATGGGGCTTGAAGGGTGAGCCAATTTTTAACTGGCAGTTGTGAGAAAGGCAGGGTATTTCAACTGGAAGAGGCAACTTAATTAATATGGGAGGTTTTAAAGGAATAGTCAATTACCTACTTTATTTAAAGGCAATTTCTCAGAGCTTGTTGCAAACAGTAGGAAATTAAGTCTATGAATATTTGAGACCCATTTGATATAAATACAGTCAAAAGGTTACTTTTTTTTTTTTTAACTGAACTGATTGGGTTTTGAGGACCCATGTGATGTGATCATCTGATTATATAAGCCTTAGCTGGGTATATTACCTTTTTTTCAATTCCACTGATGATCTCAAATCTGACTGTAAAATCAGTAACATTAAACTCCTACTAACTTATTTTAATGCTTGCCTGTGCCCTGGTTTCTCAATCTGTAAAATATGAAACACTGTGTTTCTCAGTTACATGTGGTAAATTAGTTAGTGAAACAGCCACCTTTGAGATTCTTGAAGGAGAAATTTCGTATTTTATGTCTCAGTATTAGTACATTGTGAAACACTTTCCTCAAAGAAGGCACATGTAAAACAAATTGAAATAGAATTGTAAAACTAAATGTTAAGCCATATGACACCTTCCTAGAGAAATTGAAACATAGATGTATTTCCCCCTAATTTTAGTCTGATCCTTCAGTCATTCAGAATGTGACCCAGCCATGCCAGACCAAAACATAATTTCCTTCAAATGGAATGCTGAATAAGACTGTGACATTAAGACTGTTTGTGGCCATGGTGCATGAACCAAGACTGAAAAATGCACATTTCATGCCAGCGATTTAGATTTCTTGTCATATTTGGTAATTCAACTTCTATATATATGTGTATACACATATAGATAGATACACATATACGTAGGTAAAACTTTTTTAAATCAGGAAAATAGCATTGATCATTTCAAGTATTAAAAGAATTTAAATTAGTGGATTTGCTATCTCAAGAAAAGAAAAACTTAGAAACGTTTTCAGGAATCAGAAGTTTGAAATGAATAATTAAAAGCTATGACCAACCTAGATAGCATATTAAAAAACAGAGACATTACCAACAAAGATCCATCTAGTCAAAGCTATGGTTTTTCCAGTAATCATGTATTGATATGAGAGTTGGACTATAAAAAAAACCTGAGCACTGAAGAATTGATGCTTTTGAACTGTGGTGTTGGAGAAGACTCTTGAGAGCCCCATGGGCTGCAAGGAGATCCAACCAGTCCTTCCTAAAGGAGATCAGTCCTGAGTATTCATTGGAAGGACTGATGCTGAAGCTGAAACTCCAATACTTTGGCCACCAGATGCAAAGAACTAACTCATCTGAAAACACCCTGTTGCTGGGAAGGATTGAAGGTAGGAGGAGAAGGGGATGACAGAGGATGAGATGGTTGGATGGCATCACCGACTCGATGGACATGAGTTTGAGTGAACTCCAGGAGTTGGTGATGGACAGGGAGACCTGGCATGTTGTAGTCCATGGGCTCACAAAGAGCAGGACATGACTGAGTGACTGAACTGAATGATAGAATTTCACTTGTGTTCCAGTGGTTGAGAATCCACCTGCCAATGCAGGGGACATGGGTTTGATCCCTGGTTCAGGAAAATCCCACATGGTGTGGGGCAACTAAGCCTGTGCACCACAAATACTGAAGGCCATGTGCCCTAGAGCCAGTGCTCCACATCAAAAGAAGCCACTGCTTTGAGAAGCTTGTGTACTGCAACTGGCTTCCCAGGTAACATTAGCAGTAAAGGACCCACCTGCCAATGCAGGAGAAATGAGAGATGCAGGTTTGATCCTTGAGTTGGGGAGATTCCCTGGAGGAGGGCGTTGCAATCCATTCCAGTGTTTTTGCCTAGAGAATCCCATGGACAGAGGAGCCTGGCAGGCTACAGTCCATAGCATTGCAAAGAGTTGAACACGACTGAGCAACTTAGCATGCACAGCTCCATGCTCATTATAGCCAGAGAAAGCCCACATGCAGCAATGAAGAGCCAGTGCAACCAAAAAGTAAACTACAGTTTTTTTAAACTAAGAAAAAAAGAGTAAATGATAGATAAAAATAATTCAAGATGGATAATATGTACTTCACACATACAATCACACACAGAAAAAAACACAAACAGACCCATAGAACATAATCTTTTGGTGTCTCCCATAACTTTTGTCAAAATGGTCATTCCATTTGGAGATATTTATGAAAGTTTCTAACTCATAACATACTATTTGTCAGGTCATAAAAGTAACTAGTTTTCATGTAGTATTTTACATAGTATTTTGACATTCAGTCTTTGGTTCTGATCATGACCTTGTGAATTAGACATTATGAATAATGCATCTCCTTTTTACATAGGAAGAAACTGATTTGGAGAAGATAAGAAACTGCCCTTAGACAGCACAGGAAACAAGCTAGTTTCTAATGTCTCTTTGATAGCTCTTTCTACTGCAACATAATAGTTGCCTTTTATCATTATGAATATACTCTTAAAGTCTTCTACAGACCAGTCACTGGCAATCAAGGAATCAGACAAATTTTGTAAACCTTGTGGGAACAGCTCAAAGAGTTGACTTTCCTTAGGAAAATATAATAATTACCCTACTTTTCATGATGAAAATGTGGTTCTAAGATTTTTCCTAGACCTTCTATGAATATCAATAATAGAGCTAAATGTCAATGACCTTACAATACTAGGTTTATGCTTTAAATGCAAGATGGAATGCAAAGCAGATGGGATGCCACGTACCCAAGACAGCTTGATACGTTTCCCGAATCAGCAGCCCTCAAAATGCCTCATTACCAACCCATTTGCAAGGTTCCCCCAGACATGACAACTCAGGAAACCCAAAACCCAAACCAACTTGGAATGGATTTCTAGGTCAAACCCTGAATCCTCTCCTTATTTTCTGTGCCATCACAAAATACACAAAACTTGTCAGAGTCTTTTTTATGATACAACATAGAACCATTTCCAAGCTATCCCAAATGGCATTCCACATGGTAACTTGAGTGGAGTGAAATAGATGGCAGAGAAATTATTCATACCTCAAAGAGCAAACTAAAGACCTCCTACCCTGAAATTTGGGCTTAACTTAAGGTCCTACAGAAAGAGCTGCATTCAGGAGCTTGGGTGGTCCCACCCTGGCAGGGATTGAGCAAAAGTAAAGCAATGCATGAGGCACAGAAGACAAGCTTGTAGAACTATATGCGACTATGACACCAACACAGCAGCCAATATCCACCCCTTTCTGTTGTAATGCATGCTTTTTTAAATGTAGTGATTTATTCTTGGCCAAAATGTTACAAAGTATGTTCTTTCATTCTTTGAGTTTTTCATTCAGAACACTGTGTCCTAAAAGAGATTAATTTCCACCCTGAAAAATAATTAGGTGTGGCCATGTGAATGAAAGAAAATCATTTTGATCTCTTGTCTTCTACTCATAAATTAACAGGGCTTAAATACGTGGCATTAAAAAGTAGCAGGACAAGAACAGTCAGTACACAACAGAAGAAATATAAACAGCCAACTGTATTAGTCGCCAAAGAAATCAAACCAATAATCAAATAGTATTTTCACCTATTATATTGGCAAAGAGTTTAACATAATTTAAAATATCTAGTATTCTTTAGGATATGAGAAAATGGATTCTTATTAACTGATGATAAAAGTGTAGATTGATAAAACGTGTCTGGAAAGTAACATGGAAATTTATCAAAAGTTTTAATACACACATGGAAGAACTTCTGAGTCAAATAATATGATTTATTTTGACATTATTCATTAGAAAGCTTGTAAGGGTTTATACTTCAATCAGAACAGATTGCTGATTGATTAGACAGCTGTTCTTTGGTCAGGGCCATGAGGTAAGAGACATGACTGAGTGACTAAGCATGCATATGCTGTACTAGTTTTAAGATACTTTGATTATCATCCTGATATCGGAGAAGGCAATGGCACCCCACTCCAGTACTCTTGCCTGGAAAATCCCATGGATGGAGGAGCCTGGTGGGCTGCAGTCCATGGGGTCTCGAAGAGTCGGACACGACTAAGCGACTTCACTTTTACTTTTCACTTCCATGCATTGGAGAAGGAAATGGCAACCCACTCCAGTGTTCTTCCCTGGAGAATCCCAGGGACGGGGGAGCCTGATGGGCTGCAGTCCATGGAGTCGTGAAGAGTCGGACACTACTGAAGCGACTAGCAGCAGCAGCATGAATCTGCCAGCACTCATTTGAATGTATCCTCCATACTAGATGTTAGTCTATTTTTTTAAATTAATTATGTGGTAGGATCTAAACAGTATCACTCTGATTTATTTTTCACAATGTATTTGTTGGTAAGATCGAAAATGTTTTCACATACTTAGCATGGTATTTTTTATGGAGAACGGGGGACTTCTTATACTCCCCTTTTCTGTTAGAGGAAGTATATCAAGTAAAGGTAGGCTTTGAGAAAGATATGATTTCATTTTTTATTCTTTGGATGTGACAAACTGGTGAATACACTAAATAAGAAAATCATAATTAATGAACCACTACCTGCCCCAAAATGGGCTGTTATGGTCTTAGATGTTTTAAAATATTCCAAGTAGTTTTAGTATTGGTTTTATCATACATGCTGTTTTTAAACAAGATTTCTCTTGTTAATTATTCTGTCCTTGGCTCAAATGAGCAGCAGTCTGAAACACAGCTCAGCCAACATGGGAAGCAGAAGGGAGAAATCAAAACAGGATGATAAAATTCACACCAATTGGTTCCCAAAATCAAAAATGTCCACATGGAAGGTAAAATGCCATCTTCTCATTCTACAACTTTAGCCTTTCACTCAAATAGCAGGATGAAGATTCTCATATTTCCAGATCATATATTCCATAGCTCAAGACAAATTACCAAATGACAGTTTCATACCATAGTTCCCATTGTCCACTACTAGCTAAAAACTAACTCAAATTAGGCAAATTTATATTATGTATCTGGAAGAGAACTGATTAAGTTTTCAGGAATCTTGAAAATAAGTTTCTGGCATGAAAATGGAAAATAGGTTGAAGAATATTAATACATGTTAATAAAACTTGATAAGTATGAAAGTAGAGGAAAATTGCATGGGAAACTTTTTTCTCTGGAAAACAGCTTGACGTGCTTCTCCCTTAAAACTCCATAGATGATTTCCATATTCACATCTGTATTTGTCATGCCAGAGAAGGACTAAAGGGAGGAAGAAAAGGAATGTCAGTGGCTGGCAAGGAACAGGAAAGCCTGCTGTGCTTCAGGAATTCAGGTTTTACATCATACATAGTCAAGATGCTACTCATACCAAAGACAGATCACTCTTTTCCCCTTAATTACCTGTGCATACTATCCAGGAATGATTTTCACAATTAAACTTAGGGCTTCTTTTCAGCATTCCTTCAGTATATTTGACAAATTCACAACCAATGTGTTTCAGACGGAACTGCTTAGAAAACATGCCATATTTTCCATCTATTAATTGATTTCTAACAACTTAGATTTGTGCCTTAATTTCTTAATAACAGCTAACAAACAGTAGAAGTGACAGATAGATTCAAGGGATTAGATCTGATAGACAGATGTCTGAGGAGGCCTTACAAATTGCTGAGAAAACAAGAGAAGTGAAAGGCAAAGGAGAAAAGGAAAGATATCTCCATTTGAATGCAGAGTTCCAAAGAATAGCAAGGAGAGATAAGAAAGCCTTCCTCAGTGATCAATGCAAAGAAATAGAGGAAAATGATAGAATGGGAAAGACTAGAGATCTCTTCAAGAAAATTAGAGCTACCAAGGGAAACTTTCATGCAAAGATGGGCACAATAAAGGACAGAAATGGTATGAACCTAACAGAAGGAGAAGATATTAAGAGAGGTGGAAAGAATACACAGAAGCACTATACAAAAAAGATCTTCATGACCTAGGTAACCATGATGATGTGATCACTCACCTAGAGCCAGACATCCTGGAATGTGAAGTCAAGTAGGCCTTAGGAAGCATCACTACAAACAAAGCTAGTGGAGCTGATGGAATCCCAGTTGAGCTATTTCAAATCCTCAACTGATGATGCTGTGAAAATGTTGCATTCAATATGCCAGCAAATTTGGAAAACTCAGCAGTGGCCACAGGACTGGAAAAAGGTTAGTTTTCATTCCAATCCCAAAGAAAGCAATGCCAAAAAATGTTCAAACTCCTGCACAATTGCACTCATCTCACACACTAGCAAAGTAAAGCTCAAAATTCTCCAAGCCAGGCTTTAACAGTATGTGAACCGTGAACTTCCAGATGTTTAAGCTGGATTTCGCAAAGGCAGAGGAACAAGAGATTAAACTGCCAACATCCACTGGGTCATCAAAAAAGCAAGAGAGTCC
Source organism: Bos indicus x Bos taurus (assembly GCF_003369695.1). Lineage (NCBI taxonomy): Eukaryota > Metazoa > Chordata > Mammalia > Artiodactyla > Bovidae > Bos > Bos indicus x Bos taurus. The sequence goes on along the minus strand of NC_040084.1, from coordinate 14,220,764 downwards.
CAGAAAAACATCTACTTCTGCTTTATTGACCACGCCAAAGCCTTTGACTGCATAGATCACAACAGACTGTGGAAAATTCTTAAAGAGATGAGAATACCAGATCACCTGACCTCCTACTGAAAAATCTGTATGCAGGTCAAGAAGCAGCAGTTAGAACTGAACATGGAACAACAGACTGGTTCCAAATTGGGAAAAGAGTACATCAAAGCTATACATTGTCACCTTGCTTACTTAACTATATGTAGAATACAGCACTTTTTTCAGGGAATCTGTCTCCAATTTTGGAATGTCTATAACTACCAGCAAAGAAAGTACCATAGAGAAGAGAATGAGTTAACAGTCACTATCTAGGAAATATTATTCAAGGTCTATTTGAATAGGCCTTCAGTCCTAGATCTTTAAAGTGTACAGTTGTGGGACTAAAAGTAGTATATTCAGTATGATAGAATGTCCAGTAAGGTATGATGATATCTGCTTGAAGAGAAATCATTTCCAAGCCATTGCACCTTGAATAATTTAAAGGTAAGCACCATTGACATACCTGTTAGACTGAATAAACTCAGAATACAATATGCATTGATGAGACCTTTGCGATCTATAAACATTAAATAAGCATCCAGTTTTAGACAGTTCTGGACTTTCTTTTTTTTTTTATTTTATTTTTAAACTTTACATAATTGTATTAGTTTTGCCAAATATCAAAATGAATCCATCACAGGTATACATGTGTTCCCCATCCTGAACCCTCCTCCCTCCTCCCTCCCCATACCATCCCTCTGGGTCATCCCAGTGTACTAGCCCCAAGCATCCAGCATCATGCATCGAACCTGGACTGGCAACTCATTTCATACATGATATTTTACATGTTTCAATGCCATTCTCCCAAATCTTCCCACCCTCTCCCTCTCCCACAGAGTCCATAAGACTGTTCTATACATCAGTGTCTCTTTTGCTGTCTTGTACACAGGGTTATTGTTACCATCTTCCTAAATTCCATATATATGCGTTAGTATACTGTATTGGTGTTTTTCTTTCTGGCTTACTTCACTCTGTATAATAGGCTCCAGTTTCATCCACCTCATTAGAACTGATTCAAATGTATTCTTTTTAATGGCTGAGTAATACTCCATTGTGTATATGTACCATAGACATTTCTCCAAAGAAGACATACAGATGGCTAACAAACACATGAAAAGATGCTCAACATCACTCATTATCAGAGAAATGCAAATCAAAACCACTATGAGGTACCATTTCACACCAGTCAGAATGGCTGCAATCCAAAAGTCTACAAGCAATAAATGCTGGAGAGGGTGTGGAGAAAAGGGAACCCTCTTACACTGTTGGTGGGAATGCAAACTAGTACAGCCACTATGGAGAACAGTGTGGAGATTCCTTAAAAAACTGGAAATAGAACTGCCTTATGATCCAGCAATCCCACGGCTGGGCATACACACTGAGGAAACCAGAAGGGAAAGAGACACGTGTCCATCGCAGCACTGTTTATAATAGGCAGGACATGGAAGCAACCTAGATGTCCATCAGCAGATGAATGAATAAGAAAGCTATGGACTTTCTGACTATAGGTGCTGTTCCCAATGATAGGCATATATAGTGCCCTGTAGTATACAGAAAAAAAAAAAGAATGAGGAAAGAAAAACCAATATTTTAGTCCCAGCTGATTAATTCTCTCTGAAAAGTTATATATGGTTTCTGAATTGTCATTTACCTGAGATCTTAAGAAAGTTGAGTGCCAAAGAATTGATACTTTTGAACTGTGGTGTTGGAGAAGACTTGTAAGAGTCCCTTGGACTACAAGGAGATCAAACCAGTTAATCCTAAAGGAAATCACTCCTGAATATTCATTGAAAGGACTGATGCTGAAGCTGAAACTCCAGTACTTTGGCCACCTGATATGAAGAACTGACTCCTTGGAAAAGATTCTGATGCTGGGAAAGATTGAAGGCAGGAAGAGAAGGGGACAACAGAAGGAGGAGGCAGGATGCAGGAGGAGAAGAGGACAACAGATGAAATGGTTGGATGACATCATCAACTTGATGGACATGAGTTACAGCAAGCTCTAGGAGTTGGTGACAGACAGGGGAGCCTGGCATGCTGCAGTCCATGGGGTCACAAAGAGCTGGACACGAGTGAGTCACTAAACTAAACGGAACTGAAGACAACATAGACCACAAAACATTATAGTGGAAATAATGATTTAAGAATCAAAAATTGCTAAAGAGCAGAACTGACTTTCATGTTTTTTTAAGGACTTACCCTGGAACAATGATTTTTAAATTAAGTTCTTATCTCCTCTATTATAGGATTTTCCTGGAAGAATTGCAGTTGGGAAAGTGGCCCCTTTCTTATGATTAAACTCAGTCCTTTACTGCTGCATGCTGCAATCATTAGGGCTTGCAAAATCCCCTTTGCAGACTTGCAAGAAAGTTTTTTACATTATCTCCATCATAGTTTATATACCTAAAGAACAAAGATAGAATCACTGAACTCATACAATTGCAAGGTTCAGTGGAATTACATTATTGAACTACTATTGCTAACAATGAAAGACATCTATTCTCAGTATTACTGTAAGAGCCAAGCTGGAAAGAAACTTTCAGATAATCTATGCAAACAAAATATTTGTCTTAAAATTAATAGAAAATGATTTTTTTTCTATTATGATTCCTATTTCACATATAAACTACTTTGATAAAGTCTTCTATAAAAGGAAGTAAAAATATTTTTATATTTCTAAATGTTACATTTGGCTGTTACATAGTCTAATTATATGGATCATTGTTCAAACTTATAATTTTTAATCCAAATATTTTTATCATGTAGTCATTGTATAAATTTTGTTCATTAATTTTTAGCACACTGAAGAACAAGAAAGAAAAGAATTTATAAAAAATAGAATTTTACAATTTAAATGTTGCAAAACTCATTTAACTCCTTTAGTGCTTACTGAATTTATTCATTTCTCATTCTTTTGCAATAATAATGCTAAAGTAGATACATAGAATTTAAGATAACTAAGTTTAGGAGAACAATTGGAAACAGATTAAGAGAAAATGATACTGAAAAGGGTAACCAGTACTTTTGACAAGTCATGATAGGATATAAGACCTGGTTCTTAAATTCAAGGAACCAACTGTACTGAAAACCAGCACCTAGTTTTCTTTTTTCTCCTGTATACCTAGCTACAGTATGCTTCCCATTCACCCTTTGCAACAAGAGTAGGCATGCTACTGAGTCCTGACCAATGAAATTTGGGTCACAGAGATGTGCAACGCTTCCACACCCGGCTTTCCTCTTCTGCTAATTGAATGGACCCTACTCTAGGACTCAAGGGAGGATAGACCAGCGAATTAGAAGGAGCCTGGGTTTTCAAATGACCACGAAAGTGGTTTACAACCAGAAACACATACATTAACTTTTGTGTGAGTAAGAAATAACTCCTATTGCATTAAGCCACTAACATTTTGGAGTTTAATGCTTAGCATAACCAATTTAGTAAAGCAAAGAGAAACTTTAAAAAGTTAAACATTTTACTTCAGTACACATATACATACATATAAGCTCATGTATAACTGGAGAAATCTGAACAAGATCTGTGGATTTTCCCCATGTCAAATTCTTGGCATCCTTATTATGCTATAGTTATACAGGATGTTAACTTTGGGGGAATCTAAGTGGAAAAGTACAGAGACCTTCCTGTACATTTATTTGCAACATCCTATATATCTATAATTATAGCAAAATAATTTAAAATTTTAAACATTTCCCTTGATTAGAGGTAAAAATTGTTTCAAATATTTAGGGAAAATCAAATTTTATTTTTCTTATTTGCTCACTATATAGGTACAAATGAGGCATTTATATCATTAAAAAATTTGTAGAATATAGAAACTGTCAAAGTGGAGATTTTACATCTAATTCTTATAGTAACTTTTCACAAGAACTGGAAGACAGTATAAGTTGAAGCATTATTTGGTAAAGATGATTTGATAATGATCTAAAATGATATGATCCAAAAGCCTAAGTGTCTATTTGAAAAACTAGATTTTAAACAAACAAACAAAAAAAAGATAACAGCTGAGAGTTTTTCAAGCAATTTTTATTTTGATTCATACTAGATAACGCTCATATCCACAACACACACCCATGTGTATCAAGTTCAGCTTCCCTCTACCACTCAGAAAGAAGATGATGGAATCAAGAGCATCAGAACAATACAATCATTAAACCAACCTTGACTTTGCTCTTACTTACTTTTTAATATAAATTATTTGTCTTCTTCAGGACTTTCTTATTGTCAAAAAATAAGTAGTAATACACTGTGGAAGAACTCTTTGCTAACTCTTTGTGGTTAGAAAGAATCCACTAGAGTGAGTTTCTTGGTCTGTCAGACAAAGCTAAGACCTATACCCTATGGCTTTTTGACAAGTAGGCAAATCATATCATGCTTCCTGTAAAACTCGATGTCTCTACCATCTCTTTACCAGAGTGGGTTCCACATGGCATCTACCTCACTGGAGATGTGATGCCTGTGATCACTAGAGCAGGAGTTCCTTACTTTTATTGCAAATGTGTTAGTTGTTCAGTTGTGTCCAACTCTTTACAATCCTATGGACTGTAGTCCACCAGGCTCTCTGTCCTTGGAATTCTCAAGGCAAGAATATTGGGGTGGGTAGCCATTTTCTTCTCCAGAGGATCTTCCCAACCCAGGGCTTCAATCCCAGTCTCCTGCATTGTAGGTGGATTCTTTTCCAGCTGAGCCACCAGAGAAGAAGCAGCCACATTTTACTGAAAGAATTGTGCATTTTATCCTTGTGCCCCAGCAAAGTAAGAACATACAAGGATGAGAAATTTCTTATAGGAAAGAGGTTCAAAGAATGAGACAGCTAAAAAGAGTGACAAATATCTGCTAGACAGCACATATATAGATTAACATTTAAAATAAGATGTTATTGGGGAGCTGCAGTTGCAGCTCCTCTCACAAACTGAGATGCTGGGATGAGGGCCCAGGCCAACAGTGGTCTGGAGCACTTCTGCAGCCAGGGCAAGGCTCTATAATGCTTCCAGGTATGGACTTGCTCCTCTTCTGCAGGCCTATGCCTCCATGCTCATGGTCAATGAGTGGGATAACCACTGTGAGTTCTGCTTCACCAGGAAAGGAGGATTGTCCAAATGTGGAAGATACAGCAGGCATTTTACTGTAAGGTAGCATGTGAGAAAGATGACTGGCTGATGCACAAGCTGGAATGTTCTCCCATAGTTGTTCTGGGGGAAAACTGAAATCCCTCAGAGACTGTAAGGTTAATTGCAAGAATTCTGGCTATACATAAATTCTACCCAGAAAGAACACTTTCAGAGAAATGGTTAGCCATGAAGGAGTTGGAGTCACCTCTGGGTAAATTAGATAATGAGAAGAAGGATTTGATTCAGAATGACCTTGCTGCTCTGTATCACTTTCATTCCAAGCACTTTCAGTTCCCCAAAAATGATATCCTGGTAGTACTCTTCATACAGGTTAACTGTCATGGATTTACAATTGAAGATGAAGAACTTTCTCTTTTGGGATCAGCAATATTTGCTGATTTTGCACCAATGTCATTGTGACCTGCAAAGGGACCCTGGCAGAAGTCAGAGAAATCCACCCAGGAGAGGAGACTTTTACCAGCTATATTGACCTCCTGTACTCAACAGAAGATATGAATGACTGGTTAAGAGATTCTTATTTTTTTTACTTGTAAGAGCAAGGATGTACCAACAAAGTCAAGGATAAGGCCAAGGTGGAAATCTGGAAGTTCACCTATCCCCCAGAGGCAGAGACATGATCAGATATGTTTGCAATGTATTGAGTTACAAAGGGCCAAGCACTACACAAGGTCCCCATTGAGCTGCTGGAGATTTGTGAACTCAGCCAGAAGAGCTGTGTGTTTGAGAACAGTAACATGTATAGGATGCACATGATGTGCCAAACCATGGCATCTGCTTGTACATGCAGAACTGGGAGGGAGCCCTGTCGTACAGACAGAAAATCACCCAGCCCTACAGTAAGCATTGTCCTCTGTATGCCCTCAGCCTCCATGTGGCTGAAGTTAGGAAGACTGTAGGTGGACCTGGAGAACAAA